>NC_080796.1:42942215-43689715 GCF_028018385.1 Neofelis nebulosa
CTCACAGCTTGTGTGAATTTTGTGTTCTTTGATTGATGCCAGATAACTGCGTGGAGTAAAACAGGATATTGCTGATGGTCCAAAGACTAGGTAAAAGGATCCTGTGTGCCTGCTTCCTCCTCACTGGGAAATGCAGAACTGAACAGGAGACAAAAGACCATGGATGTTGTTTGCCTTTATGTTCTAGTTCAGGGATCTGAAGGAGATGTTACCAGTTTTTGACATGTAGTCAACAACCCAAAGGTAGTTTGCCATGTAAGGAAATTCCAGAAAGAAAACCAAATCAGACAAAAATTTGAGAGACACCAAAATATTATTTCAAACAAATGGAAAAGAGCAATTTCTGAAACTCGTAATGATAAGCTATGAAGTTATATACAGGTAGATGGGTGAATAAATAGATAACATGGGACCAGAGGTGTGTCTTAGGAACATCTATGTCTCCTGCCCCCTTGGCCTATAAGCAGAATTTCTGTGGTCTCAAGAAAACTTCAGAGACAACGGTGTTTTCTGGGCTCATCCATTTCTATCAGAGTCCCTGATAGAGTTTGGTCAGAGAACATCAAGAGACCAGTACCATGATATACCTAGACAAACTAAATAAATGGTTAATATCCCTGAAGAGAAAATCAATTGCCTTTTGTCAATTAAAAATTTACTTAGTATAATCATACTATGCTAAGTTCTAAGGAGTATATAAATAATAATGGGACTTGTCTTCTCCTCTCATAAAAACTTTATTCTAATTAAAATAATAAGGCTCATGTAAACAAAATGCTAGCCATGCACAGCCAGTGGTAATATGTGGTATGCTACAAGAGAAGTGTTCTAGGGCATGAAATGTTACCTTATACTGGGGTAATCAGGGAGGACCTGTGATAAAGGAAAGAAAAAATCTGTGTTAGGCACTCATTCACAGACCAGCATTTGAAAAATCTGCCTTTCTTCTCTAATTTCCACAACGGCTTTGATTATAGTTTCTTCTCCAAAAGTCTCATTATCATTCACTTCCTCTCTTTTTCCCATCTCTCATGCTGCAAAGCAACAACCTTACAAACAAAACTTTATCAAGTGTGCAGTTCTCCTGGCTACTCTCCCTCTTTCTCTCCTTTCCAATTTCCCACATTTTGGGTTTCTGGTGACATCACAGCCGAGACCTGGCCTCACTTTCAAGACAGCTTTAAATTTAGATTTTTAAAGTTACCACCAAGAGTCTCCTGTGTGTATTGGTTGGTCTTAAACTGTTAATTTGATTAATATAAACACTTAATTCATAATCCAGTTCTTCAGCTCTGTTTTTGTAGTTCTTCATTTTATAATATAATAGGAATTTCATAAGTTAAAAGTGGCTGTGCTTTTGTCTAGAATGTAGAATTCTGGAAAGAATATCACTTTTACCCAATCTATAAGACAAACATGAAGAAAATATAAAATCATAACTCTTCTTGGACTCATCACAGAATTGAGGTAAAAGACAACCAAACAGATTGAGTTCAAAAGGAGGGACAGGTTAAGGAGGATCACCCATATTGGCTCAACTATGGCAGAGCATGGAAGGAAGAGACACCAGTCATCATGCAAAAGAGTAAGAAGGAATCAAATTTGTTAAGTCACTAATGGCCAAGTGTAGGCTTCTGTGACAATATAGAAGTGACACAGTGGGAATTTGCACTCATTTGCAGTCCCTTTCCACAGATCTTCAATAAGAACTCCCTAGAAAGACTGGAGGAAGCAGGGCTGCAGACCAGAGAGAACTGCCTTCTTGTTTCAGGACTGCAGGAAGTGATCAGCAACCACTGCGGAGAAGGAAAAAAACCTACCCATCTACTCAGACCCTTCTCTCATAGGGAGCAAAAATCTTAAGCCAGTGGGGAAGAGACAGCAGACTTTGTCACTTTCAGAGCACAGGAAAGACCCATTGCTCCTGGGAGAAGAATAGAAGAAAACCTTCTTTCTTGTGGGAGAGGCAGAAAAGAACCCTGTATTCAGTTTCCTACACCATTGGAAGCTTCCATCACTGGAAGAGAGATCAGAAACTCTTTTCTACACAAGATCAGCTGCAGACACAAGCCAGAATTGGGCTGCCATGGGGAAGAGGGACAGGATTGCTGAAAAGGTCCAATTCCAAGAGCTAAGCACATGAAGCCTACCTAAAACTGAGGTTTACCAGCACAACAGAGAATACACTTGCCCCTTACCACCACCCTAGCAAGCACCTAATGACAAACAATAGTTTACCACCACAAGAACAAACAGAGAAATGACTTCTGTGCTGCAGGCTTACAGGAACAGCTAAAAACTAAGGCCCAGAGATGTTCCAGATGTTGGGGCTAGTGGACAAGGTCTTTAAAATAACTATGATCAATATGTCAAAATATCTAGAGAAAAAAAGAGACAATATACATACATAGATTGTTAATTCCAACAATGAGATAAAAATTCCAGTAAGTGTCAAATGTAACTGAATTGAAATATTTAAAAAATACAATATCAGAAATGAAGAATTATTTCAACTTCAACTGAGGAAAGAGTCAGTGAACTTGAAGGTAAGTAAATAGAAATTAACCAAACTGAAAATGAAGAGGGAAAAAAAAACTCATCCAAGAGCTCTGGGATATTACCAGTTTAACATATCTGTAATTGAAGTAGCAGCAAGAAAGGAGATGAAACAAATGAAATAGACAAAGAGAAATAGCTAAAAATTCTCTAAAAGTAATGATAATGAAAGACATTGTATCCCAAACTAAGGAATCTCAGAGAACCCTAAGAAGAAATTCACACACACGCACGCACACACGCACGCATGCACACACACACACTCCTTGATACATCATTTGTATCATTATTTTTTGGAAAAAAATATTACCAGTAGCCAAAGAAGAGAGATATATTACATATAGAGGAGCAAAGACAGGAATTTTAGCAGACTATCAGGCACTATGTCAATGTGACATCTTTAAAATACTTTAAAAGAAAGTCAGCTCAGAGATTTTATGCCCAGTGAAAATGTCTTTCAAAAACGAAGGCAAAACAAAGACTATTTTTAGACAACAAAGGCTAAGAGAATGCATTACCAGTAGCCTAACTATTATGTGAAGTCTTTCATGTGGAAGGAATAGAATACCAGAGAGAAATTTGGATCAATACAAGGAAATGAAGATCTTGACAAATAGCATTAAAAATGTAGATTCAAGCAAGGTAAGTGTAAAAGACACTTTGTTCGTAATTCTAACCATTCTAAAAGACAACTAATTGCTTAAAGCTAATATAGTAATGATATATGGGGATACTATAACATGCATAAAAGTAAAATGCATAATAACAACGGCACAAAGGAGGGGGCAATTAGAAGCATGCTGTTAGGTAGTTACACTATCCATTTGTATCAGTTAATTAATTTGCTATGTAACAACCCAACATTTAGCAGCTTATACCAATAATTTTTTTTTTAATTTGATGTTTTCTGTGAGCCATGAATCAAAGCTCAACTCATGTGAGTTTTTTGGCTTAGAGTCTCTCCTTAGGCTTCAATCAACGTATTCGATAGGACTACAATTATCTCAAGGCTCCAATGGGTGAGAATCCAAACTCACTCACATGGCCTTTGGCAAGCCTGCAGTGATCTGCTACCAATGTCATTTATGTGAGCCTCTCCACAGGACTGCTTCATCACATGGCAGCTGGTTCCCTACAGCAGGCAGTCCGAGAGAGAGCAACACAGTGTACCCAAGATAGAAGCCACTGTCTTTTTATAACCTAATCTCAAAAATTTATAGCAGGGATTGGTGAACTGTAGCACACTGGTCAAATTCATACCACTGTTTATTTTTGTAAATGAAGTTCTCCTGGAACATACCTATTCATGTATTGTCTATAGCTGCTTTCACACCACAAGGCCACATGGATCACAAAGCCTAAAATGTTTACTGTCAGGCCCTTACAGAAAAAGTTTAACGATCCCTAATTTATCCAAGTAAATGCTTATATTAGAAAGGTAAAAAGAGGGGCGCCTGGGTGGCTCAGTCGGTTAAGCGTCCATCTTCGGCTCAGGTCGTGATCTCGTGGTCCGTGAGTTCGAGCCCCGCGTCAGGCTCTGTGCTGACAGCTCAGAGCCTGGAGCCTGCTTCCGATTCTGTGTCTCCCTCTCTCTCTGACCCTCCCCCCATTCATGCTCTGTCTCTCTGTCTCAAAAATAAATAAATGTTAAAAAAAAATTAAAAAACAAAGAAAGGTGAAAAGATTCCAAATTAATAAACTAAGCTCCTACTGTAAGATACTAGAAAAAGAAGAGCAAATTAAACCCAAAGCAAGCAGAAAGAAGGACATAATAAGATAATGTGTAATAAAATGAAAATCAATGAATTTGAAATCAGAAAATCAATAGGAGGAAAACCAAATGAAACCAAACGATGCTTTTTGAAAAGAAAGATAAAATGGATAAATATCACACCAAATTGATCAAGAAAAAGAGAAGACACAAATTACCGGTAACAGGAATGAAAGAGGAGAAAACACTATAAATTCTACAGACATTAAAAGTGTAATAGGGGCGCCTGGGTGGCTCAGTCGGTTAAGCGTCCGAGTTCAGCTCAGGTCATGATCTCGCGGTCCGTGAGTTCGAGCCCTGCGTCAGGCTCTGTGCTGACAGCTCAGAGCCTGGAGCCTGTTTCAGATTCTGTGTCTCCCTCTCTCTCTCTGACCCTCCCTCATTCATGCTCTGTCTCTCTCTGTCTCAAAAATAAATAAACGTTAAAAAAAAGAAAAAAGTGTAATAAAAAGTATATTTAGGACAACCAGGATGAAATGCACAAATTCCTTGAAAAACATAAATGTCAAAAATTTTCCAGAAGAAATAGATAATTTGAATATTCATTAAAGCAACCAAATTCATCGTTAGACTCTGCCAATAAAGAAATCCAAGGCTGGGATTACTTCGCGGTGATATCTATAAATTATTTACGGAAGAATTAATACCAATTCTATACAAACTTATTAGAAGAGAGGGAATTTTTTCTAACTAATTTTTTAACGTTTTTATTTATTTTTGAGAGAGAGAGTATGAGTGGGGGAGGAGCAGAGAGAGGGAGACACAGAATCTGAGGAAGGCTCCAGGCTCTGAACTGTCAGCACAGAGCCCGACACGGGGCTCGAACTCAATGAACTGTG
The DNA here is from genome assembly GCF_028018385.1 of Neofelis nebulosa. Classification (NCBI taxonomy): domain Eukaryota; kingdom Metazoa; phylum Chordata; class Mammalia; order Carnivora; family Felidae; genus Neofelis; species Neofelis nebulosa. Next base: position 42,947,382 of record NC_080796.1, read on the forward strand.
AGATCATGACCTGAGCCAAAGTCAGACGCTTAACCAACTAAGCTACCCAGGGGCCCCTTTTCTAACTAATTTTATAATTCTGGCATTAGCCTGATACCCAAACCAAATAAAGACAGTACATGAAAAAAAGAACCCAACTATCAAGCAATATCCCTCATGTACACAGACATAAAATGTCTACACAAAATATGAATAATTCAAATCCAGCAATATTTATAAAGGATAATACATTAAGACCAAGTGGAATTAGTCTGGGAATTTAAGGTTCACTCAGAATTCAAAATTCAGTTAAGATAATTGACTATAACAAAATGAGGGTGAAAATTCATGTGATCACTCCAATAAGTCCAGAAAACATATTTAATAAGATTCAACATTCATTCATTATAAAAGCTTTCAGTGGCACCTGGGTGGCTCCGTCGGTTAAGCATCCGACTTCGGCTCAAGTCATGATCTCACAGTTTGTACTTTGAGCCCCATGTCCAGCTCTGTGCTGACAGCCCAGAGGCTAGGACCTGCTTCTGATTCTGTGTCTTCCTCTCTCTCTGTCCCTACCTCTCTCTCTCTCTTTCTCTCTCTCTCTCAAAAATAAATAAGCGTTAAAAAAATAAATAAAAATAAAGACTTTCAGCAAAATGGGAATAAAGGAAACCTCTTCAATCTGATAATGGCCATCTACAAAAAACCTAGAGTTAGCTACTAGCATCATGTAATTTTGGAAGACTGAATATTTTCTAAGATGGAGAATAACACAGAGGTGTCCACTCTCAACCATTTCTATTCCATATTGTATCTCTGGCTTTGGCCAGTGCTCTATGATAAAACAAAACAAAAGCCCAGTTATACCGCTTGTAAAATATAATGAAAAATCCTTTCTATTAATAGACGTGATTATTTAAGTAGAAAATCTCAAAGAATTTGCCACAAAGAAGCTAGAACTAATGAGTTTAATATGGTTGCAGAATACAAAGTAAATATACAAAATTGTGTTCCTATATACTAGTATTGAATATGAATTTGAAATGGAAACATTTTTTTAAAGTATCATTTACAATAGCACAAAAATAATGAAATACTTAGGTATTAATCTAACACAACATTTGCAAGATTAGCATGTTGAAACCTATAAAACACAGATGCAAGAAATCATAGACACCCAAATAAACGCACATGAAATGTTCATTGATTAGAAAACTCAATACTGGTTAGATATCTATTTTCCGAAATTTGATGTATGCATATAATGTAATACAAATCAAAATACCAGGAGGATTTTGGTATTTGGTACAAATTGACAAAGAGAGTATGAAATTTAATAGAAAACCAAAGGAAATAGAATACCCAAAACAAATTTGGAATAGAACAAAGTTGAAGAAGTCACAGTACCTGACTTCAAGATCTACTGTAGAAGCACAAGAATCAAGACATTGTACTATTGATAAAGGATAGATGTAGGTAAATGGAACAAAATGGAGTCCAGAAATAAAAACACAGATATATGATCAATTCATTTTAGACAAACATATAAAAGCAAGTAAGTGGAGAAAAGGTAGTTAAAAAATAGGTCTACATTTTAGGAAAGGAATCAAGTCATTACATATATATTATATGTGTAATATATATGGTATATACATACATTCCTATAAAATACAGACACGTATATGCACTATGTATAACATATATGTGCATATATACAATAAAAATATATCTTTTTTTCCAGGAGTCAGGAAATATTCAATCATCTATGTAGTTCCACATACGTTTTTTTTTTTCCACTTGCAATGTTATTTCTAATTCATCCTTCATGATTATTAATTCAGGTGTCATCTTGAAGAAACTTTCCTTGATTTACCTCATGCCTTAAGGTGCACCTTCATCCCGTTCTCATGCGGTCAGATGCATATCTTTTGTGCATTACAGTTTCACATTTAAACACTCTAATGGGTGTAACATTTAAGTTACTCTAATCCAAGTGTTGATTACTTTAGTTGTCACTTTTCCACAGTAAGATTGTGAGCTTCTTGATATCTTTCCTCTCTGCGTCCCCAGTCCCTTGTACAGTGCCTGGCTTGTGGGAAATGTTTAAACAGGATGGCAGATATTAAAGACTGGGTAAGAACATGGTTTAGTAATCAAACATCTTATTTTGAATTCCACATGTTGTATCTACTAGTATGCATGCTTGGTTAAATTATTTAATCTCTTTTGAGATTTAAGTTCCTATAAACAAGGATTGTACTGCTACTTCCCTCAGAGAGTTATTATGACGTGTTAATTATCTACTACTGCTTAACAAGTCGTCTCCAAAACTCTGCAGCTTAAAATAACACCCATTTATTACTTCATAGCTTATGTGTGATATCTTTAGCTGGGCCCTCTAATTCAGTCTCTCCTATGGCTGCAATCAAGGTGCCAGCCAGAGTTTGGGTCTCAGCTGAAGTTTCAGATGAGAAGTAATCCACTTCCAAGTTCACTCATGTACTTGTTGGTGGGATTCAATTCCTTGAGGGTGGTTGGACAGAGAGCCTTAGTTCCTTGATGGCGATGGACCCTCTAACAATGATAATTTGATCAAAGTCATCAAAAGAGCCATCTGGCAAGATGGAAGTCACAATCTATTTAACATAATCACAGAAGTGACACCCCATCACCTTTGCCATATTTTGGGTTTTTTTAAGAAGCAAATTACTAGTTCCACTTCAGAACCAATTAGAGGGGATTACACAGGGTATAGATACCAGGAGATAGGGATCATTGGGGGCCATATTAGAAGTCTGCCTACCATGTGTGAATGCTGAATCAATAAAACCAAAAGGTTTAGCAAAATGTCTAATACATAGCAAGTACACAAGCAGCTGTTTTTATCTCACAGACAAATGGAACTAATGAATGAATGAATGGTTCTGCAGTTAGCCTGAGTCACCACTAGATGGTGGTACAACCTTCGTAGCATTGTGTCATTAAAGTGGGGTCAGCGATTTTGAGGGCAGGAGCCAACAGCGGAACCAGAAGTAAAAGGACATTTACAAACAATGAAATCAACAAAGATACATTTTTAAAACAAAGATGTTAAACACCTAATGAAGACTCTTGAATCTCTAGTGCTCTTCCAAAACCTATCATGCCTTTTTCTTCTAGAGTAAACCATAAACTATGCAAACAAAATAAACAAAAATTCCATTCAGCTTCATTTTGATAGATTTCTCATTCAGATACTCATCCAGCCCTGCTTTAAATTTTCATTGGGCTTGGGCTTTCATTTACTTGGGCTTTCAGAGACTTGGGAGCTTTTGTGGGTCTGTTTTCAGACATAATGTCTATTACATTTTTCTAAATCAAAGTAAAATATGATCATTGTAGAAAACTGGGAAAATCCAAAAAAGAATAAGGAAAATTAAAAATAATTCTAATCTCACCCAAAAATATTTTTGTGTGTTTCTTCTGCCTTCCTCTCTGTCTCTGTCCTCTGGAATATTTTCTAAAACAGTAATTTTGGTAAACTATGTAGTTCTGTAGAAAAATCTCTGGTTTTGTAAATCAGAGCTAAAATTTAAATGAAAAAGCAGGAGGAAGGAAAAGAAAAAGGCCTTTAGGATTTGATGGACAGAGATTTAAGTGAGAACTGGGTCCAGTTGCTATTTGTGTGAACTTAACCTTTTTAAGACTCAAGTTTCCAAATATGTGAATATGTCTATTTTCTAGAATTATTAAAAGGATAAAATGAGCTAATGTTCAGGACCTAGTACAGGTCTCAGTTTTATTTTTTTAATTTTTTTGAAGTTTATATATTTATTTTGAGAGAGAGAGAGAAACAGAGAGAATGCAAGCAGGGGAGGGGCAGAGAGACAGAGACAGAGACAGAGAATCTCAAGCAAGCTCTGTCAGCACAGAGCCCGACACAGGGCTTGAACTCACAAACTGTGAGATCATTCCCTGAGCTGAAATCAAGAGTCAGAGGCTTAATGACTAAGCCACCCTGGTGCCCTGTGCCTCAATTTTAAATATTGCATGAAATGTATTATATTTTGTTTGCAAATAGTTTCTTTCCAATAGCTACAATTTTTGTTTTATCTCTTACTAAGATGACCAAACCTGATGACAAATCTCAAAAGGTATATTTAAATGTAATTATGTGCTCAGATTAATGTGTAGCTGATTATAATTAAGTATAATTAAATATTAACTCATTAGATTCATAATTTTACTTTACTCAGTTACCATTATTTGCGCATTTGGTAAAGGATGCACTTTATCATGTCGATCTTGCTTCCTTCCATTTCACTATTCCAGCAGAATGGTATTTTCTAGATAGGGGGTTGTATGTTATTGACTTTTAGTACCTATTGAAAGGATCATGTTTTTGTTATTATACATATTGATGTATGCCACTGACAAATTTTCCAGTTTTAAGCAGTATCTGTATTTCTGGAATGATCATAATTTTGAATTGCTTCCTATAATGTGTTTTTTTAAAAAAACATTTTCTTATTCTCATTTTTTACATTTTTCATTATGATAAAATACACACAAAAAACTTTACTTCCTCACCATTTTTAAATAGACGCTTCAATAGTGTTAAGTACACTCGTATTATTGTGCATTCTCCAGAACTCTTTTCATCTTGCAAAACTGAATCTCTGTACCCATGAAACAACTCCCCATTTCCCCCTTCTGCCCAGCCCCTGGCAACCAGCATTCTACTTTGTATCAATTTGACTCTTCTTGGCAACTCACATAAGTGGAATCATACAGTATTTTTCTTCTGACTGGCTTATTTCATTTAGCATATATCACATTTCAGCCATGTTGTAGCATGTGTCCAAGTTTCCTTCTTTTTAAAGGTTAAATAATATTCCATTGTGTATATATATTACATTTTGTTTATCCAGTCACCCAAAGGCAAACACTTGGCTTGCTTCCTTAATTTAGCTATTATAAATAATGCTGCTATGTTATGGATGCACAAATATCTTTTTGAGACCCTGATTTTAGGTCTTTCTGGTATACACCCAATGTGGGATTGTTGGATCATATGGTAATTCTGTTTTTAAGCTTTTGAGGTACCACCATACTCTTTTTCATAGTGGTTGCACCACTGTACATTCCCACCAATGGTGACAAGCGTTCCAATTTTTCCACATCTTCACCAACCTTGCTACTTTATTTTATTTTATTTTATTTTATTTTATTTTATTTTTTATTTGAGAGAGAAAGAGAGAGAGAGAAAGCAGGGGAGAGCAGAAGAGGGAGAGAGAGAGAGAGAGAGAGAGAGAGAGAGAGAGAGAGAGAGAGAGACTCCCAAGCAGGCTCCACGCTTAGCACAGAGCCTGATGCAGGGTTCCATCCCATGACCCTGAGATCATTACCTGAGCTGAAATTAAGAGTCAGATGCTCAACTGACTGAGCCACCCAAGTGCCCCAACACTTGCTATTTTATGGGGTATGTTTTTTTTTTTTTTTTGGTAATAGCCATCTTAATGGGTGTTATGTCACATGGTTTTTACTTACATTTCCTTTAATGCATTTTAAATAAGCTTTTTATTTGGAATAGTGTTACATTTTCAGAATTATTTCAAAGACAGTACAGAGTTCCCCTATACCATACACCCCATTTCCCCTATTACTGACCTTTTACATTAGCTTGCTACCTTCACAATTAATGACCCAATATTAATACAGTATTATTATTAACTACATAAAGTCCATATTTTGTTCATATTTCCTTAGTTGTCCCTGTTGTATTTTTCTGTTGCAGAACTCTATCTAAGATACCATATTACATTTATATGTATATGTATATGTATATGCCAACATATATATGGTTGGCACACCTCCTTAGGCTCTTCGTGGCTGTGACAGTTTCTCAGACTCCTTGTTTCTGATGACCTTGATGTTTTGCAGAGTACTGCTCAGGTATTTTGTAGGATGTCCCTCAATTAGGATTTGGCTGATGCTATTCTCTTAATTAAACTTCCTTCCTTTTGGAATGAAGACCACAGAGGTAAAGTGCCATTTCATCACATCATGTCAAGGGAACATGCTATCAATAGAACTTATCAAGTTGATGTTAACCTTGATCACATATCTTAAAGGTTGTGTCCTAAAGATAATGTTTGCCAGGATTTTTAAAAATGCACCTCTAATTTAGTTTGTTAATATCTTGTTTAGTACTTTTGATCAGTATACATAAATATGATTGGTTTATAATCTTTTGGGTAAAACTAAGTTTAGATGCTGGCTGTATGCTAGGTTTATAGTGCACTGAATACCTTTCTGTCTGTTTCCCAAAGAGACTATCGAGCGTGGGCATTATTATTAATTTATAAAAACTGTTTAGTGCCTGAAACTTTTGTCGATAGAAACCTCTTGCAATATTTCTCCTAGCTATTATATCACTCATATACTCTCTTTACAGTATTTTCAGATTTTAAATATCTGACTCCAAATTCCAAATTGTATTTCTCCATATATTTCCATTTCCTTTGTATCTGATTTTACAGGAAATTTGTATTTGTTCTTCTTGATTTAAAATTTTTTTCTTGAGAAAATTTATGTTATTTACTTATTTGTGTATTTATATGTTGTTTATTTTTATGTCTATCATTTTCCCTCCATGGAAATATAAACCCATAGCTCTTGAATCTTTCAATTCCACTGCATATTCTGTGTTCTCCTTCATTAATCTCTGCCCTTATATGATTTACCACTTAGGCTGATGTTTTTATTATTTTCTGTTTCCAAAGCTTAAAATTAGAACAGTAGTTATTTTTATTATGTGTTTATGACTTGCTTTTGAAAACAGGTTTAACTATTTTAAATGTTTTCACATATTTTACTATTTACTTTGTGTGTGTGTATGTGTGTGTGTGTGTGTGTGTGGTAATAACACTTAACCTAAGATGTACCGTGTTAGCAAATTTTTAAGTAGAATATAGTATCATAGACTATGGGCATAATGCTCTAGAGCAGCTCTCTAGGACATACTCGGTTTTCATAATTGAAATTTTGTACCTTTTGACTGCCATCTTCCCATTCCTCCCTCACCCCTGCCCCTGACAACAACCATTTTTTTCTCTGCTTCAGTGAGGTTGACTATTTTAGATTCCACATACAAATGAGATCATGCAGTATTTGTCCTTCTCTTTCTGGCTTATTTCATTTAGCACTTAGCATCATGTCCTCCAGGTTCATCCAAGTTGTCCCATTTGGTATAGGATTTCCTTCTCCCTTAAGGCTGTGGCATTGAGTGTAATGGCTTCTCTTTCATTTCTAATTTTATTTATTTGAGGCTTCTGTGTTTTCCCTTAGCTAGTCTAGCTAAGAGTTTGTCAGTTTTATTTATCTTTTTAAGAAACCAACTCTTAGTTTCATAAATTTTTTTGTTTTTATTCTCCATTATACGTACTTCTACTCTAATCTTCGTAATTTCCTTCCTTCTGCTAACTTTGTGCTTAGTGTGTTTGTTTTCCAGTTTCTTGAAGTGTTAGGGTATTTACTTGAAATCTTTCTTCTAACTTTTATGTAGGCATTTATCACTGTAAACTACCCTCTTAATCTTGCTTTTGCTGATCCCATAAGTTTTGGAATGTTGTATTTTCATTTTCATCTATATATATATATATATATGTATATATATATATATATATATATACATTTCATTTTCATTTTCATTTATATATATGTTGTATTTTGTTGTATTTTCATTTATATATATGTATATATATATACATTTCATTTTCATTTTCATTTATATATATGTTGTATTTTGTTGTATTTTCATTTTCATTGATATATATATATATTTCATTTTCATTTATATATATATGTTGTATTTTGTTGTATTTTCATTTTCATTTATATATATATTTCACTTTCATTTATTTATATATATGTTGTATTTTGTTGTATTTTTATTTTCATTATATATATATTTCATTTTCATTTATATATATATTTCATTTTCATTTATATATATATTTCATTTTCATTTATTTATATATATGTTGGATTTTGTTGTATTTTCATTTTCATTTATACATATATATATTTCCTTTTCATTTATACATACATATACGTATATATATAAAGAACACAGCTCAGGAACAGCAAAATGGAAGAGAGGCATAAGGCAAGGTGGTGGCGTGTGGACCTTCCCTCCCCTCTCTGAACACACGCCACTCTACCTGAACTTTGATATATTCACCAGCCTGCAAGTTCTCTGTGCCCCATGGTTTGGGGATTGCTATGGAAGCTGTATCACATAGATATGATTAACTACTGACAATTTCCGCCCTCTCTCCCCTTCCTGAAGGATGTGGGGTGGGGAAGTTCCAAACTTCCAAGGTTGGCTTGGTCTCACAGGTAACCAGCTCCCTTCTGGAAGGCATCCAGGAGCCCACCAAAGTTGCCTCAGAACAAAAGACCTTCTTATCACCCAGGAAATTCCAAGGGATTTAGGAGCTCTGTGTAGGACGCTACTATCTCCAATTTCACTCAGGAAATTACAAGGGTTTTAGGAGCTCTGTGTAGAAACTGGGGTTAGAGACCAAATACATCTTTCTTATTATGTCACACATAGCAACCAGTTCTCATGCATATTATCACAAAAATAGTGCAATCTCCTAAAATTTTCTTCATATCCCTTTATAAATCAAAATTTAAAAAGAGAAGTTATTTGACTTTTTAGAGTGATGTTTTCTTTCTTTTGTGGAGCACGAGGGATATGTGATGGATATATGATATATCCTGAGCACCAGGCATTCCTTTTTTCTTTACTCCTTCCTAAAAGAGCATTAATTTATTTAATAGCCCTCTTTTCCTAGCAGCTAGCTATCTCAGGGAAGCTGACTCCACTCTCAGTTCCAAAGGGTAATCCTATTTCCTCTCCCTACCTGGCACTAGTTCCTTTAGTAATGGGTATGAGTCAGGATTTACTGATGGTTTCTAGGAGAGCTCTTATTTGTTCTTAAGGAAGAGCTATGGGAAAGACGTGAATGAGGAAGCATGTAGATAGAGTGCCCCTCTCATCCATCCTATAACTGAGAATAGCTCTGGGATGAAGCTGAACCTTTACCCAGCATAGGACAGAGCTGGTAGATAACTGAATCCCTAACTTTGTTGAGTTTTGGGGTCAAGCAACCACGATGGTGTCTTTTCTTGCACTTCCTCTTTCATGAGCTAACAAACATAAGCAAGTTTCATTTAGGTTTTATACTGTTTGATGCCAGATCATCCTAACTATACATGACCTCAATATGACATTGGTAGTGGTTTCCCCGCCTACCTCCACTCCCCCTCCTCTCCCCTCCTCTCTCCTTAGCAAGGATAGATAACAAGGGCTAGCAACAGCTACACCCAGTGTTTGCCTACAGAATAAATTTGTGAGCCATCATGGCACATGGTCATTGACTACCTTGGGTAACAGTCAAAGCTCCACCTCAGATGGCAGTAGGAAGACAGATCCTGCTCAATTTCAGGTAGCTGGTACTCCTCTGTTGCGAGACTGCTCAAGAGGGATTTTTACGTACCTGACAGAGATCCCTTAGACCAGTGGAATATAGGCAAAGTTCCAATTCCAGCCAGAGTTTTTCTCTCTCAGGCGGGCATACAAATGGCGCTTGTGGGAGGCATACATAAAGTACGGTTGTCTGTCTTTACTGTTGCCTTATCTTCTCTGCAAGTTGTAATTTCTGACGGCACGTAGGAAGACAGAATACAAGACTGGAAGAGGGAAATAGTCCTCCGGCTACCTCGAAAAAGCAGCTGGGTGGCGTTTGCCTGGTTTTCTCATTAGGACAGACCACAGAGGAGAACTGTGTCTTCTCACTGTCCCTTCGGGTGATGGGGTTTATGAAATAAGGCCAGTTATCAGTTCGGTTGCTACTTTTCTGTTTTGTTTTATATTTATATATTATATTGGCCTTGTTGAATTCCACTCCTTTGTTTTGTAGTTAGGAATTCTTCCCAGTTCAGAAAGTAGGTTATCTTTTAATTTTATTTTTTAGTAATTTGTTAGTCCCCATATGTTTCGTGTCTTCATATATATTTTAGTGGGACATGGATAGGAGCTATTAGACAGATGATATACAGATGGTACACCTGCTAAAAAAACGCCAAATTGCTATTATTGTTGATTACTGTCATGGGTGTTTACAGTTTTAAAACTAACTTCTTGCGATCAATATACAGTTAAATGTATGACAGATATATGGAAAGTGTAAAGAAAGAAAACTTTGAGAGACAAAATTGCATCCTAGTTAATGAGATGGTCTTTGGACACTGCCAGATCTGACTTTAAATTCTGGCTCTGCCCCTTGCTAATTCAGTGATCTTGAAAAATGTATAAGCTCAGTTTCATATACAGTTTATGCAGCTTCATAATACTTATCTCACTATGAGGTTGTGAGAAATAGCCAGTGTTTTTTTCTTATAAATAAGTAATCTTTAAACACTGAGCACAATGATCTGAACATAGTATAGTAGGCATTGCTAATAGTGTGTTCAGTATTCTGCATATTTTAATTAAATAGCTTTTAGAATTTATATTTATAAAACCTATTTCTAACATAAGTTTAACATTTCAAATAGTTATTTTGTTAGTTTAATTTTTAAAATAATGAGATTTCTGGGGCGCCTGGGCGGCTCAGTCGGTTAAGCATCCAAAACTTCAGCTCAGGTCGTGATCTCATGGCTTGTGAGTGAGTTCCAGCCCCGCGTCAGGTTTTGTGCTAACAACTCAGAGCCTGGAACCTGCTTCAGATTCTGTGTCTCCCTCTCTCTCTGCCCCTCCCCCACTCACACTCTATCTCTCTCTCTCCTTCAAACACAAAACAAAACAAAAAAAAAAACCATTAAAAAAATGGGATTTCTGTTTTTTTAACCAAGCAACAAATTTAAAGCATTTAGAGAAACACGTTACCCTGCAGTTGTATGGTACTTTATATTTTCCAAAATATTTACGTATTAGTTGCTCATTTGATTCTCACAACAACGTGTAGAGGTAAGCAGTACAATGAGCTCACTTCCCCTTTGCTATTGACAAAGCTGAGACTCAAAGCAACTAAATGATCTCCTGTAGAATGCACATTAAATAGAGCCATTACTAAAACACTTGACCTCAAACACCTCCTTCCTCTTCTTTATTTACTGAATAGTCTAGTCATTAATATATGTAAAACAGTTAAGAAATTATGTCCACTTGTACGAATAGCTTTTTTGACAAAAACTTTTTTTTTTTTTTAATTTTAAGAATGTCCTAAGGATGAAATGGAAAAAGGATTAGAGGAAAAAGACAAAATGTGGAGGGAAATGCCCTGGTGTATATTGAATATGTTCTGTTTATCGTATGAAGGATGTAATGAGATGTAATCAGTTAACAAGCAGCATATGGATGGTCCATGGAATGTTAAAGACTTCGGTTTTGGCTAAATAGTAATTTTAAAGAAATATTTTGGTGAAGTAGTTCTAGATTTTTTAACAAGAAAACTTTGTCAACTTATTTGTTCTGAAAATCACTGTCATTGGTTAAGGACAGTTTAAAATGTCAATCCCCCAATAAGTAAGTAAGTAAGTAAGTAAGTAAATAAATAAATAAATAAATAAAATGTCAACTCAAAGCCAGTTTACCCAAATTGATACATTTTAATGGGTAGATACAATTTGTTTCTTTCAAACAGAGTTTCTTGGGCCTTTTGGGGATAAAATATCCCTTTGAAATTTTGTTGGAATTTTAGACCATGTCTGAGGAGCATCATTATCAGAATTACCTGATAATTCACATACCGGGTGATTTATCACATAGGCTTAATCCCGATTTATACAATCAGTTTCTGGAGATGTAGTTTAGGAATCCACATTTTTTAACATATCTCCACTAAGCATTTCTTATTAGAGAGTCACTACTATAAATTCTCTACCCAGAAAATATGGAAAATACAGTAACAACAAATCACAAAATATTTCATATACTTTCAAGGGATTAATAGATCTGTAATGTCCATTTGTGGATGCTTTTGGCATCTATGAATGTCAGGTCCAAAACCCCTACTCATAAACTAGAATTGTCTTCTAATGCCTTAGACTCTACTTCTGTGCAGGAGGAGACTGGATGCATATTTGCTTGAATTTTGGAAACCCATGACAGTATTGCCTACACTTCAAACATATACACATTGTACTATTCTACAGTACAGTTTATAGTATGCAGTGTTGTATTCAATAATAAGTATATTAGAAAGTAAAGCTAGAAAGAAGCATTTACACTTACAAACCTTATAATACTGTTAAAGAAAAGCACATCACAAATATTAAACAATAAATAGCAATACAATGTAGTCTATGCTGAGTTCCATTTGGACAAGCCTCAGATGTTTGAGGACAGAGTGTGTCTGACAGTTATCAGGGAAGGCATTCCACAGAGTTAAGTGCCAACCACACTGAACCCTGAAAGAAAGTTGGGTTTTGAATAAGTCAAGAGAGGGAGAGGACTTTGAAAGTGCTTTAATTTTTACTTTTCTAAAAGTATTTTAATACAGACCATTTATGTAGTGAACAGTGGGGGAAATAGTGCTGGTAGGGGCCGGGAGCGGGGTGGGGAAGGGGAATAAATAAAAGCCAGATTGTAGAGAGCCTTGAACGTCAGGTCTTACCAGGTCAGTAATTTACTTGGCCTTTGACATTATTTTTGTGGCTGTGCAGAGCAAAAATATTAATAAATTTGTGAGAAATGACAGTCAGTTCTGCTAAAGAATGTAAAGCCAGTTCTTACCGTGGCAGAGAGAAAGCAAACATTGCGTGGAACAGCAACACATCCAACCCAATACAAAGCAGGTTTTTGTAATTCACCATAACTCCAGTGTTTAATCATTCACTTTTGACAAGAAGAGGGAAAAAAAGGACCAAGCAAGAGCAGAGCCGTTTCTGATGATTTACTGATCAAAGCCAATTAGGATAGCTCTGGTTGAACTGGATTGAGTTTCTCTGAAATTACTTTTCAAAGTAAAGACAACAAGAGTGAGCCTGTGCCGTGCTGTATTTTCTACTTGTTAGTGCGGGAAAAAAAAAAAAAAAAAAAGCTAAAAATCACTTACCTATATACACTGAGCTTCAAAGTGTGACTTTTGAAGTGCAAAATCAAGTACAACGTAGAACTGAAATGCAAAGCTTTGTTGCAGCTATTTTGTCTTTCGTTTGAAGATCTCAGAATACTTTTCACACAATAGACTGAATCAAATCTTCCTCTGGGCTCAGAATTTTTTATCTGAGCTACCATATGGTTCTGAACAAATGTCAGGTCTGGAGAGTGTGTGTATGTGTCTCTGCAATCATAACTTTAAAACAGTGTAATAACAAAATAGAACAAAAGACTGGATATGGAAGAAACAATCTCTTGCCTATGCTGCACACATACACAATCTTAATAAACAAAACAAATCACCAATCATACCACATTTTTCTGATATCATTCGGGTTGGGAGTGGCCCACATAAAAGAGCTTTTGAAATAGTACATTTTTATAATTCTTGTGGGAAAATTTGTTTTCTTTTAATAATTTTGTATTAAAATACTTCAGAAATATGTCACAAATTTTCTTGCATTTCTGGATTAAAAAATATTACATGCAATTTGTATTTAATTGATGACTTACATTATTAACTTATGTCGTTGTCCTATGTTGTTTTGCAATGGGGCTGTAAAATAGACATTGATTTGCTTTTCTTGTCAATATCTCCAAACTGTTATACTTTCTAATATTATTTTATGCCAGCTATTGTTTCCCTTGGAGACAGTGTGTTGTAGGAAAAATACAATGGCTCATCGCAGGAGTTAATAGACTGGGGCACCGATTGCAACTTGGCTCAGTTTCATCATCTGTGAAATGAAGGTAGCAACATAGTCTTTATCATTTATTGAAGTGATGAAATGACCACAAGGATGAAGTCCTTAACATAGTGCTCGACACAGATTTAGGACTCAGTAAGTGTTAGTTCCATCTACTCACATTCACTTTCCACTATCTTTCAACCATCATTTCCTGTTGCTTGAAAATATACATGGTCGCTCCCCCTTTTCCCTTTCCTTTACTGATTCTGTTTCACTGCAAGCTCTGATATTTGGTAACCAAGCTTATATTAGTTGTGTCTAAAATAATAACAAATGATGAACTAGGGCCTGAAGAAGCAGTTAATAGATTTTGCAATCTCTAATTTTTTAAAGTTTGTTTATTTTTGAGAGACAGAGAGACAGAGTGTGAGCAGGGGAGGAGCAGAGAGAGACAGAGACACAGAATCCAAAGCAGGCTCCAGGCTCTGAGATGTCAACACAGAGCCCAACACGGGGCTCGAGTTCATGAACCATGAGATCATGACCTGAGCCCAAGTCCAAAGCTTAACTGACTGAGCTACCCGGGCACCCTGCAATTTCTATTTTTAAACACAGAAACTTTTAGGATTTATCTTTATTCTTGATTATGTTCTGTATAGTTGAGATCACTAACATTGACCTCTGGAAAAAAGTGAAATTTAACTGTAATCAACATGGAGAAACTTTAGGAGTGTCATGAAACCTAACTGTCCTCTTAAGCAATTAAAAATGGAGGTAGGAAATTATGGCAAGATAGGTGGTGTTTGATAAGCATTTACAGAGACCCGAAACTACATGCTTTGAACAGTCTTCTCATTGAAACCTTACAGCAGTCCTTGGAGGAGCTTAGTGCCTTCCCCTTTTCATAGATTTCTAAAACTGTGACAAAGTTAGGAAGATGGTGGGGCTTATTATATTCTGCATATTCTCCACTTAGAAAGTCTCTGCTTCTATTATCTACTTAGAAATGATGCATACAGCATATTCTTTACTTAGAAATGATGACCGAATCTCAGGACTGCAAGAATCAGTAGAGGCCATTCAACTCTACAAACCACCCTTTCTTAAATGTCGTCTGTAACATCCTTTCTGAATTTGCACATCTTCAATGGCAAGAAACTTCCTGTCTCCCAAGACACCTGATTCTATGCTTGATCAGCATCAATTAAGAGAAGATTCTGCCAAGTGAGCATAAATATAACATCCTATGGCATCTTACCATCGATGCTTGTTTTCCCTGGCGGGACCAAATAAAACATGAGATGTCATGGGATGGGCTTTCAGCTACATGAAGACCCCTCTGATGTGCTCTGGTATTTGCTTTTCTCCAGGTTAAACCTCTTCATTTTCTTCAAGAATTTCTCTTATGACATGATTTCAGTAAGGTTAGTATAATATTAGCTTTCCTTATTGGAGTGTGCATCTTGTCCTCTTAAAGGACTCAAAACTTAATAAGAATATCTTGAGATCAAGACTAGAGTAACAGAGGGATTATCATTTCCTTTACCCTTGATGCCATTATTCCCCATGACAGCCCCAGAGCCGCGTAAAATTTTGGAAGCCACATCAACATGGATCCACACTTCAAAGGTAAATTGGGATAATAAACATGAAAGTAACCTATAAACTAATACATTCTACAAATGTTAATGCTAATTATTATTGGTTGTTAATTAAGTTTATTGTCAATTGAAACTTATGTGCCTTTAACTGATAAACTGTCTCCTCCATCCAGTTTTGTGGTTGCTTCATCTCAACTGAAAAACATTAAGTCTTCTCAGGTTATGGAAAACTGTCTTGTTTAGTTCAAGTGAAAATTTTGGCTTACCTGTTTATTTCTATTCTATTCTATTCATTTCCTTAATCCCCCATTCATATTTTCTCCTCTTTTTGGAGACCTCAGTAATATATTAAATATATATACTTCAATATGCATGTATTCATATAAATTATTGTGTTGTTAATACATATGTATTGTGTTAAAGTTCTCATTTTCTTCTGTTTTTCATTTGGCATCATGTTATTTAGCTCTATCCGTGGTGCTGGGTATACATCTGTTTGTTTTTTTCTTTTGCTTTTTTATTTTTTTAATGTTTATTTATTATTTTTGAGAGACAGAGACAGAGCGTGAGTGGGGGAGGGGCAGAGAGAGAGGGAGGCACGGAATCTGAAGCAGGCTCCAGGCTTTGAGCTGTCAGCACAGAGCCTAATGCGGGGCTCAAACCACAAGCCATGAGATCCTGACTTGAGCCAAAGTCAGATGCTCAACCGAATGAGCCACCCAGGTGCCCCTGTCTGTTTCTAATTGCAGTATACATTTCCAGGTTGTACATCCTACCTTTTTTTTTTTTTTTTTTAATCCATGCCCTCATGTCCTACCCAATTTTTATGTACTCTCTCCAAGTTTGCTTAAATTCTAATAAAATTTAAGGACAAAATGTACAAATTTAAATTTTTTCTTTGATAAAATTCCTTTAAGAGTGCATCATTTAAGCCTATAAAGACCTTTCTTGATCCTGATAACCATAACACCATCAGTTAGGATGCTTCTGGGTCACAAAGAAAATCCGCACCTGAAACTAGCTTACATAGTAGGAAAATCTATTATCTTACTTAACAAAGATCCCATTCTCAGTTTCTTGCATGGTTTTTAAACTTATACCCCTAGGGCTGTAGCATAGCTAATGCAGTTCCAGGAACACATCTGTACAAGACAATATCAGGCTAAAAGTGCATATCTTTTTTATATTAAGAATAAAGCTTTTCCCAGACTCCCCTAACAGAACTCCCCTAGGATCCTATTGACCAGAACTGAATCACGTGCCCATGGCCCAGCTGGTAAAGGAGGTTATGAAAACACATATTTGTCATTTTCACCCTTTGTAGTAGGAGGCATGTTCTGCCCATAAGGAAGGGAGGTAGGATGTGTTGGGGAAAAGACTGCTGGGTAGGTAACCATCATTTCTGCCTCAGAGTAGTCATGATCTTTAACAAGTTCATGTTGCCTACAAATTTGGTAAGCAAGCCTTTTATATTTTTATCCAAATAGCTTGTATTCACGCTCACTCCCAAACAAACAAACAAACAAACAAACAAACAAACAAACTGTTGAAATTATTTGGAGTGACTACTATGCTCCAAGCATTCCATAAAATACATTTACATAAAAATAACTGTTTAATGTGCTTTTGGAGCACCTAGGTAGCTCAGTCAGTTGAGTGTCCTACTTAGGCTTAGGTCACGATCTCACGGTTTGTGGGTTTGAGCTCCATGTCGGGCTTTGCACTGACAGTGCAGAGCCTGCTTCGGATTGTCTGTCTCCCTCTCTCTCTCTCTGCACCTCCCCTGCTCATGGTCTCTCTTTCTCTCTCTCTCTTTCTGTTTCAAAACTAAATACACGCTAAAAAATGTGCTTTATTATGTCCACTTCGTAAGTGCAGTGCACTTATGAAGAAAGTGCAGCTTAAAGAAAGCTATTTGCCCAAATTCTCATAGCCTTGTGAGCATTAAAGCTGGGATTTGAAACACATTATTTTGTGTGTGTGACCCTTGGTCCATGTTTATTCTACTTCATTCTGGCTTCCTGAGAACTACTAGAAACTCTCTGCAAGATGATCTATTAATAAGAGCTCTGAATATGTTTCCTCTCCTCCCTACCCCACCCTCAACAGCTGGCCTCCCTGTGGATTAACTTCCTCCTTCAGTCCCCAAGGTCCCTGTTGGCCCAAGATCCTCTATGACCGTACACTTGCAAAACTGCAGGCCGCATGAAGCAGGACTATGTGTAGTTTCACTCCCCGTCCTATCTGCAGCTCCAGCACCTGTTACAAGGATGAATGAGTAATACATGAATGTAGAAACACACTGTCGCAGTGCCTTCTGCTTTACATCTTTCCTGCCTTATCATCTGGTTTCCATCACAACTTACCTGACCTCAGTTGCAGTGCAGATGTTTAAGCTGAGATGCTAGTCCACGACAAAGCACCAGTGACTGCCTCATGATATAGTCACCACCCCTCTCAGGTAGTACTCGCATCTTTTCTAAGGCTTCCGAAAGATGAGGTCTCAACCTAAAGAAATTGCTCTAATGGTAAAACGTTCAGGCACTGTGGTGGTCTGTGGGACTCAGTGACCTCTCAGCCTATACTGCCCAGGTGAAACTTCTGGCAGTCCTCAGGTTCCCCTCTCAGAAAATGTAAAAAATAAAAATAAAAAAAATAAAAAAAGTCAACAGCCAGTTACTCTAACTATGTCCCAAACACCTTACCTATTCAAATTATCCTGCTTTATTAAAATCGAATACCATTATATTTAGGACTAATAGAAACTAGTTATTCTTTCATAGGGGGTGGAATTTAAGTCGGAGAGCACCACACAAATAACTCTTGGCACAATATCAGTGAAGTCTACTGAAAACTCCTGCTGTTCTCTTAATTTTTCTTTTCCATTCCCTGCATAGATATTCAATAGATTTGAAGTTGCCATGAATTTCTTAACTACTCATTTAAAAGCACAAGAGGAAAAACTTAAAAAAAAAAAAAAAAAAAACAACCAAAAACCCACCAGCATTTCCATTGTTGTAAAGAAAACTGAAATCAAGCTCTAAGTTTCCATAATAATAAGTCACCAAAAACACCCATCTGTATTTAGATTCCCCAAAACTAATTTTTCCATGATAATAGTGTCAATATTCAGTGGAGGAACATATTAACATTCACTAGTGTGACTTAAAAAGGGGAGGTACCATGTGTTGAGTAGAAAGAATCTCTAAAAATACAACAAATCTACTTGGTAAGCAGCACAAATGGGTCTTACACTAAGCCCCGCTGATCCAGCTTGGGGAGGAAATGAGTCAAGATTAAGTCCTCACACTCCACCTGAGAGAAAGAAGGTGACATTGAAACACAAGCCCCCACTTTTGCAAATGGTATGAGATCTTCAGGAAATGGCTTTGTCAACCCAGTAGGTGTTTGGATGGATCTCTCTTTTGGTCCAGAAAAATGTTTGGATCCAAGACACAAGGCTTTCACGTTTTAATGGCGATGCTCATAGGTAACCCCTCTTTTCTTGTTACTTGTATGAGCTAATTGGTGTCATTGTTAGAGTCTTTAAAGCGTTTATTTAAAAACTTATGTTAATGCTATAACAGATATTACTATCAAATGAAAATTAGAACTTTTGAGTAAGAGAAAGTTACTTAAAACAATGAGTAAAGGGAATGTTTATGCACTGAGCCCTTTGTCTTTATACTTAATTTTTTCTTGGATTTCTATTTATTAAAATTAAAAAATCTAAGTCAATTACAATGGAGAAAGATGAAACTTACTTATTTGTCTATACTTTCTGTAGAAATAATTTTTCATTAGATATTTCGTTATCTGTGACTTTCAATAAAGGGGAATGAAAGCGAAAGTCATTTTAATAGTCAAAGATATTTTTCTTAAACAAACTCTGTGTCTCTTTGATCCATTAATATTATATGTTCTGATGAAAATATGGGATATACCAGGTGGTAAAATGTTTCCCTATCATGAATATCATTGAAATACAGTCTTATCATAGAACTAGACACTAAACTAAAAGGACTTTAGAAAAATAAAATGAAGTGACAGGTTTTAGTTAATTAAATAAACTGCCTTCACATAAACAAAATAACAGTAAACTTCAAGCAAGCCACCTCATACTATAAATACATGGACATAAATAACCAATTCATTGTCAACTAAAACCCAATTAGGAAGACTGAATGACACAGGTAATCCCTAATCCTTTTATCTTGATTGACAGCAGATCTTGTTCTTTGCCAGTGGTCCAGTAGCCAATAAAAGAAGCTTCCATCTTTTTTCCACTTTCACTCTGTTGGGCTCATCCAATAAATATGCCTGATCTTATTTTACATTGGAGATGTTAATAGAACTGATTTTAAACAAGGCAAAAAGCATAGACTACTGCTCATTATTCTGCTTTTAATATCTAATTCTGTTTATTTTCTTTAGACAATTGACCTTAACACAAGTTTTCTCTCCTATCTTGTTTTTGGGGATTTTTCATGATAGTAAAATGTGAAGCTAGCTTCTCTGCTTGTATTTAAAGGAAAAAATGTTATTGGTAGTTATTGTACGGAAGATCAAATGCGTAAACTTTAGGACTCATAAAAAGAAGTACAATAAGCAACAAAAGAAAGGACTAACATTTGTACTTACTTGCTAACCAAGGATAAATGAAGAGGTAAGATGGTAAATTGTAAGAACTGAAATGTCTTGTAGCAGACACTAATAATCTTAGGTGTGGACAAATTTAGTAGCTGTCTATGTGTCTTCTTGTATCTGGTTTCTTCTTGTTTTACTCTGTGACAAATCCTTGTGTCACTGATCTTTATGAGAAACCATGTTGGTGTTTCATTCAGCAATTCCCCATTTTTCTCCACTGCATTTAGAAAATAAATGAACAAGCACATAAATAAATAAAGCAAAACAATAAAAATGATATGTCCCCAGGGCTTCTCTAGTCTATCTTTAATCTTTCTGACTTAATTTTTTATACATAAATTCTCCATGCCAACTAGATTGACAAATCCACCATCACCTCTAAATGTCTTATACTTTTCCAATGATAAATTATTGTTTATTCAGTTATTTCCACATACCTTTTTGTCAGTCTGATCCATACTTGAAAACTTGTATTAAATCCTTTCTCCTTCAAGCCTGCCTAGCCCAGCCTAGCCTGAGGAGAAATCTCCCTCGGGAGATTCATCACTGTTAAGTTACTGCTTACACAATTCACTTGGAATTCATCATATACTGTTTAGTGAAATCCATTCAGTGTTGTCTTACACTATCATTTCATTTTTTACAAAGTTTTCTTCAGTAAACTCACTGAGGACAGGGACCAGTTACTACCTCATGTTATCTACAGTATTTTACATATGGTAGATATGTAATCACTATGTTCAATGTTGAGTTTTCATAGCTAAAGATTTAGGATTATTTCTGATTCAATGCATTTCCCCTAAAACTTTATAGATCTTCTCTGCTGTCACCTGAATTTGAGCCTCACATGTTAACCATTCATTGGGAACCTACTATGTACAATGTATTTTCATAAATATGTACTGCTATTATAATGTAATTATAATGTAATATTATCATTGTAGGCATATCAAGGCCATGTCTGTCTCTTCTACTTTGCAGTCCTATGTGAGGATAGGGCACGGAGTAGATATTTGTAAATTTGACAAAACAACAAATTGAAGTTTCAAATAAGAGGTCAAGATACGGTCTCTGTGAGGTACCGAAGTGAATTATGAGAAAGACTCTAATGCAGAATGTCAAAATAAATACTAGGCTTCAGGCTTTAAAATGCTTATGCATTTTAAGCATATGTGAAAGTTCTTGAGAGGTAGTTTAAAGGAATGAGTCTGTGAAGAGACTTTTTTGGAGAGTCTTGCTGCTGTGCTATGACTTGTACCCCACCACTCAGTTTTGGGTGTTGGAAGCTATATTTTAACCCCAAGCAGAGTGAGGTGCTTCAAGAAGAAATCTGGTCTCACCTAAATGTGGAGAAGGGGTCACAGCATGGTCAACTTAGACTGGATTCTCCAGCTCTCTGAGGAATCTACAGAAGAAAGGGTGTGACTCTTCACCTAAGGCAGCAGGAAAGAGAAAGAAAGAAGTTCTGCCCTGTTGTACTGGAAAGTAAATGTGCCTGCCTCCAACCACAGGTCAAAGGCACACAAATTGTAAGGCCCACATGGAAATCATGGTAGGAATATCAGTCAGTGGTCAGTGTGAAAGAGATCCTGTCTATAGGCTTCTGTCAGAAGGTGAAGGAACCCCAATGGAGAGAGTTGGTAAAAGAGTGAGTCTCAGTAAACCAAGAGTGACGGGGTTGGGGACCGGCAGTGTGGGAGCAGCTGGTCAAAGGAGAGGTAATGCCTGCTTCCCCCAGAGTCTCTGGTGTGTCAGGTGGAGGAACAGAACAAAGGAGGAAAAGTCTTCCCTCAATTAAATGTTTAAAGGCACTGTAGGGGAAAAAAACCCAAAGTATTTTGCTTTGATTATAACCCATGACTTGTTCAATAGTCTCCTTAATTAATGATTACTGATGAATTTTTTTTTGTTCTCAAAATCCTGTGAAAATCAAATTTAAGTCAAATATCTTCTAATATAAAAGTTTAGACTCTTCATAAATTTAGTTAAATTAAATTTGCATC
Source organism: Neofelis nebulosa (assembly GCF_028018385.1). Taxonomy (NCBI): domain Eukaryota; kingdom Metazoa; phylum Chordata; class Mammalia; order Carnivora; family Felidae; genus Neofelis; species Neofelis nebulosa. The sequence continues at coordinate 42,969,454 of NC_080796.1, forward strand.
AGAACACTCTTTTAGGATGTATTTCCTATATCAGTTTTTTTTTACCTCTAAGGATGAGGACATAACAAATCAGTTCAATTTGGTTTTATTTTTTCTGCTCATCAAGCTTTTCATAACGCATATGTGCTCAGCACTGTAAAGTGCAGTGGCTGGTTCTAATTGAGTTTTTATGACATTCACTCTTTTTATGGAGCTTGAAATATATTTGGATTAACAAAGATTGTGTGAAAGCAATCCAAGTAGTGTAACATGTAAGTACAATAGGGTCCCTTCAAGGGTCTAAATTGCATACATAATGGCGGTGGGCAAAGATAAACATTGGATATATTCATCTGAAAATATGCCCCCAAAAAAACACCTCAGGTTTTGGATTGGATTAGATTAAATGCATTATAAATACTTTAATCACCCTACAAAGGTCATCGTTAATTAAATAATGCAAACATTAAGTACCAGGTATCAAATGTGAACAAGGCACTATGCTGTGGTTTAGACGTATTTTGGTGAATAAAACAGACATTATCCCTTCTTTTGTGAAGAACACAATATAATGAGATTCTAGCCTAATATGCTCATTATGGAAAGTTATGCAATTTGTTGTTCGCTCCATACACCCACACCTTCCAAACAGTCTCTCTCAGTGACCATAGTGCTCTTTGAATTTTGTCATTAGAGGGTATTTCTTTTGTTTATTACTTTCTAATAACAACCAACACTTATTGAGAATGTATTATATATCAAGGAATGTTATGAACATCTTACATATCAAGCGATATTATGATCATCTTATGATCATGTTATATGATCATCCTATATGATGTGAGATGAATTCAGTCATTTAAAAGCCCTCTGAGGTAAGCACTACTATTAACACCATTTTGTAGATGAGAAAATGGAGACACAAAAGTAAATGTAACCTGTTTACAGCATAGCTGGGATTCAGATCTTTAACCCTGTCAATACGGAGTCTTTGATTAAATTTTTATAATTTAATTTTAATATTTAATATTTTAAGTTATCTTACATTTTTGTACTCTTAACACATACATTTAGGCATGGAATTAAATGGGAAAATAAGAACACACATTAGTAATAACAGTAAACGAGAATACACTAAATTATCAGTGAAAGAATGGAGTGTGTCAGATTAGATTTTAAAAACCCAGAAACCAGATTTGGGGGTGCTTTGGAGTTTAGACTTCAGTCTTTCTAAGCCTCAGTATCCTCTGTGAAAGAGAGCTAAGAATATCTGCACTGAAAACCTCAGAAGACCGTGGTAGGCACAGATACGTTATGTGGATGAAGGTGTTGGGGAAACCATACTGTGCTATACACACGTCAATTTTTGTTAACCTATTTGTTCATTTGAACCTCACAGGAAAAGCAATAGCCATCACTCTTGAAAGGTGTATTTCTTCTTGTTACTTTGATTACATGAATTTTAAGAATTCTCTAATTATCTTTCTTTGACTTGGAATCAGAAAAAAGTAAAAGAAAGTGAAGTTAAAACTATAAGAGTGTTATGGGAAGTATTTCGTGGTTTATACTAGACTTATGGAAAGGAGGAAACAGGGTCTTCTGTTCACCTTAGAAACTATCCATGGTGAGAGTTGTGTAGACTTTCTATATATCTGGCAAACTTTGGTTTTAGGGATTATGAAGAGGTAAAAACAAGATAAAAGGCAAAATCACCAATTTCAAGTACAATAGAGTAAAATCAGCAGCCTAGGACAGGATAAACAATATCAGAGAATAGAGTCCCCAAATAAATAGTATGAACCAAGCATCACTGCCAAGAACAACCTTTTCCTCTTTTATCATTTTTATGATACTGAGTTCCACAAAAATGTCTGGCAATAATGGTTTGAGTCAACCACTATACTTGGCAAATAACTTATTTCTGGAGGAAGAATTCAAGGTCTCCCATGACTGCACTTCTCTGCACAATGTACACAGAACGATATAATCAGTTTTAGCTTCCTCGATAACTATTCACATTTTACTCCATTAACGTCAAAAGCCTAAACTAGCTCTCCACTTCCAGAGATTATACATGAACATTATGTGAAACTTCTATTTCTGATCTGAATATATGGAATTTCAACGTATTCTTTGTTATTTAACAGGAATCCACTGTGAAGAAGACATTGATGAATGCTCTTCAAACCCTTGCCAAAATGGTGGTACTTGTGAGAATTTGCCTGGCGATTATACTTGCCATTGCCCATTTGATAACCAGTCGGGAACATTTTACGGAGGAAGGAACTGTTCTGATCTTTTCCTGGGCTGTACCCATCACCAATGTCTAAATAATGGAATATGTATCCCTCACTTCCAAAATGGCCAGCATGGATTCAGCTGCCTATGTCCTTCTGGCTTTACTGGATCGCTGTGTGAAATTGTCACCACACTTTCTTTTGAGGGCAATGGCTTCCTGTGGATCACAAGTGGCCCAGTTACAGCCAAGGGCTTCGTTTGTAACATAGCCCTCAAGTTTCAGACTGTTCAGCCAATGGCACTTCTACTTTTCCGAGGCAACGGGGACATGTTTATAATGCTGGAGTTGCTAAGTGGCTACGTTCACTTGTCAATTCAAGCCAATAATCAGTCAAAGGTGCTCTTGTACATTTCCCATAACACCAGTGATGGAGAATGGCACTCAGTGGAGGTGATGTTTGCAGAGGCTGTGACCCTTACTTTACTTGACAACTCTTGTAAGGAGAAGTGCATCAGTAAAGCTCCTTCTCCATTTGAAAACGATCAATCAACATGTGCTTTTCAAAACTCCTTTTTGGGTGGTTTACCGGTGGAAACGAGCAGCAATGGCCTTGCTCTGCTTAACATCTATAATATACCATCCACACCTTCATTTGTAGGCTGTCTCCAAGACATTAAAATTGATTCAAATCGTATTACTCCAGGGAACATTTCATCTGGCTCATCATTAAATGTCAAGGCAGGCTGCGTGAGAAAGGATTGGTGTGAAAGACAACCTTGTCAAAATAGAGGACGCTGCATCAACTTGTGGCTTAATTACCAATGTGATTGCTACCGGCCCTACAAAGGCCTGAATTGCCTGAGAGGTGAGAGATGGCTGGGCACCCAGGAATGCTATGCCTGAGAGCAGAGCAGTAACAAAAATACCCAGCCTGCTTCTCCTGTTAGGAAACATAATGACCCCTCAGTCCTTCTGCTTCTGGTTGCCTACTGATGAAAAAAAAGAAGAGGCTAGTAATGTGCATTAATTAATGTTGAGTGAATTCTTTAGATGCCAGGGCACTCATGCAGAGAAGTAAAAAAAAATAAGCTGAGAGCTCCTATCTAAATGGGTTTTCATCTTGATGAGTTTACAAAGTGCTATTACAATTTTACCATTTGCTACATGTCAGAAATTTATTATAAACCTATTTGAAAGAGAAATAATCTTTTTGGGGGAAAAAAACCATTAGACATGGAACTAGTCAATGTCTTGTGCATAGTGGACTCTTAGGAAATATTTACTCCCTTACTATCCTTTCTGTTCGATTCAACTTGCTCCAAAACAATGCTACCACTTAGCATTTTTATAGACCACCAGTTTTTTTCAGAGGTGTATTTTCCAGGGCTGCATTGGAGAAAACTGGTATTCTGCCTAGGCATCCTAAGGGGAAAAAATGTGGATGTAGATGGTAACAACAGTGAAATTTTAGAGAGACCATACACTAATTGATCTAAATTTTCTACCAAATCACACCTTGAAATTATTTCAAGCGCCTTAACTTCCAACATCGTTCCAAAGACTGCTGTTGATAGTGATCAATACATACCTGTTTCTTTTTCTTATTATTATCATGCCTTGAAAATGTCTGAGAGGTAATTGCAACAGACTGCTTTGAAGTTTAGCTGTAATTTACCCTAAGATTGTAGAGCAGCTTGAAATAGGACAACATCTGGTAAATAGTCTTCTCTGCTTTATATGAAGTAAAATTAAAACCAGTCTTAGCCTCTACCCTATTCCATGTATGAATGGCTAAGAGTTATTAGAAACTATTCATGGGTCTCCCCCCTAACCACAATATGCATTACAAATCATGGACCTGTTTGACAATGAGGTATGGCATCTACTAGCTCGATGTAATATTTTAAGTAGAATGGCAAGTTGTTTTGTGATTTTTTTTGAGGAGAAAAGGAGATATTATGCTGAGGCAATGTTCACTTTTTGAAGAAAAAATTAATTGACCCAAGGCAATATTTTTACTACATATACAAAATAACAAACAGATGCTGACTCGTTTTGACTGGCTTCCAAACGCAGCGACCCATGAGGTTACTACTGACCATGGTGATGCTAACTGTCCTGGTAAATAGTTTCAAGGGATGCCAAGCCAGTGGGTTCTGGTTTTCTTTATTTTATTTTTTCCAACTTGGAAAGTTATGATGTTTTTGAACCAAATTTCTGAATTGGTTACCTGCCCCACCTCCCCCAGCTTCCTGATTCCCCTACATTATTTGAAACTGTTTAACCCTCATGAAAATGCTTGGCTTCAAAAATTGTCTTCGTAAGGAGGGAATTCTGTAAAATCTTCTCTTTCTGAAGATTCTTGGTATAAGTTTAAGAAAAGTTATATTTTTCATATCACCTCAGTCATAAAACTAAAATATTCTGTATTTGCTGTTATCTGTGATATTTGCTGGGGAGCTTATTCTTGTTACAAAAGAGGCTTACAAGCTGTAATGAGAACATGGAGTCTTTCTATCATCGTGCATATATGTACAAGAGGGAAGAGAGGTACTAAAAATTACAAAGGCAAACTTCATTCAGTTTGTGATCTTGTTTCCATGTTTCCCAATCATGGTACACATTGCAATGAACAAGCAGAAATGGATAGATTTAATCGGCTGACTAAACATGAATGACATGGAGATTTCCAATATTTTCATATTGATCTTTTAAAAATAATTAAATGTCTCACTAAGGGAAGTTCTGGAAAACGTTTCTCAAAGCTTAGTTCTCAGAACTGTCTAGAAGGTTGCCTCAGCATATCTTGTGCTGGCTGTGTATAAGAACATGGAGCTTCCAAGATATTGTTCGGAACGAAGGCCTCTTGCCTTCTACAGAATATTTGATTTGTAGAGGCAATGTACATATGTTGTGTCTTCAGCCATACATCTGGACTTTGAATATCTTCTCCTGTTAGAATTACAATTTCTTAGATATAGAAGGGACTTTATTCAGTGACTGTATTTAAAATTTTTGTGTCTGCCAAGGGTAGTGGTCTAACTCCTGCTTACACGTTTAGGAATGAAGAACTCATTTACTCCATCTTGCCAGAAACTGCCCCAAGTTGTTTCTTACTGTTTCTTGGTGATCTCATCTAGTCCTGTGGCTTAAAATAGCATTAATTACACTGACAAATCCAAAAATTATTATAGTTACCCCAGAATGTCTCCCTTGCACCTCTATATCTAACTGCTTAGTAGACATTTTCACCTGGATATCAATAGGACATCTCAAATTTAATATAGACTCCCACTCTCCTCCCAGATATGTTCCTCCTGTTTTATTTTTTCCTTTTTTTTAAAAAAAAATTATTTGAGAAAGAGAGAGCATGAGCTGGGGAGAGGGGCAGAGGGAGAGAGAAAGACAGAGAGAAAGTTAAGCAGGCTCCATGCTCCACGCAGAGTCTGATGCAGGGCTCAGTCCCACGACCCTGGGATCATGACCTGAGCCGAAATCAAGAGTTGGCCACTCAACTAAGCCATACAGGTGCCCTCCTCCTGTTTTCATTGAGCGAATGGAAATTTAATGCTTCTAGTTGGTTAGGCAAAAAAACCTTGGAGATGAACTTACCTTAGAAAATCAGGTTGATTCTACCTTCAAAATATTTCCAAAATCCGACTACTTCTCATCACCTTCACCATTACCACTGTCCCAAGCCACCATTAATTCTCTCTTGAATTTCTGCAAAAATATCTCTACATTCTTGGAGGTTTTGTTCAAATGTTATCTTCTAAAAGAGTACTTCTCTGACTACTCTATTAAAAAATTCCAATTCTGCTCCTACCCCCAGCACTCCCTATTCCCTGTCCTTACCTGATTTATATTTATTTATTTACCTGACATACCATATAGTTTGTTTCTTTATCTGTGTCTGGTCTGCAACTGCCAACTAGGCTTTAAGAAGACAGGGACTTTAGTGCCTAAATATCAATATTTTGGAAGGTAAGCGTTCATTTTTATACATCTCAAGAGTTTGCTTCATTTGATGTACACCAGTAATATTGACACATTCGTGCATTACTAACTTCTTTGACCACATGAAATTCTTGGTGAGTTCAGTGCTCAGCTTTGCCCCCTACTTTTCTATCTCCCATGCCTCTCCCAACCAGGACCATAGAAGGAAGACTTCTCTGTTCAACTCCTTTGCCTTTTATTATTATTTGGAGTATGATCCCCAAAGAGGATTTGTGAATCTAATTCTTGATTTCTTTCTTTAGAAAGATTGATTCGATTTAATGACATTTGCTTCAGTATGTCCTCAAATAGCAAAGATGATAGCCTCCTGAACAGTCTGCTTAGAGATGTTACAGGAAGAGCTCATTTTCTCCGAATTTCTTCCACCAAGTTGGGAGATAGTAGTATCTGAAATTCTACCATTAAGCCCCAGCATTTTAAGGCAGTAAAGGAGAGGTTCTTAAGTTTATTGGCACAGAGATCTTTCTCTTCTGTAATCAGTGGGCCTTGGCTATAAACTCCAAAGCAAAATGTAGTTGTTTTTAGAAAACTCGGTAAACTGAGTAAATTTCAGTAAACTTGGAAGTTTCCAGAAAAGGGGTCAAATTGTAAAAAATGTGTATGTGTTTGTGTGTGTGTATTTTCATCTTCTGGCCCTTCTTACTTGTGAGTCTTAAAATGTTTCTTCTTTGTTTCTCCTCCTCTATGTTGACACTGAAGAGTATGTAGCAGGCAGATTTGGCCAGGATGATTCCACTGGATATGCTGTTTTTAATCTTGACAAGAGTTATGGAGACAACTTCACCATCTCCATGTTTGTTCGAACACATCGACCATCGGGCTTACTTCTAGCTTTGGAAAACAGGACTTCTCAATACATCCGTGTTTGGCTAGAGCATGGCAGACTAGCAATGCTACATCCAGGTTCTTCCAAATTAGTAGTGACATTTGTTCTTAGTGATGGAAATGCCCACTTGATATCTTTGAAAATCAAGCCAAATAAAATTGAACTCTACCAGTCTTCACAAAACCTAGGATTTATTTCTGCCCCTACATGGAAAATCCAAAAAGGAGATGTCATCTACATTGGTGGCCTGCCTGACATACAAGAGACTGAAGCTAAAGGTGGTTTCTTCAAAGGCTGTATCCAAGATATAAGATTAAACAACCAAAATCTTGAATTCTTCCCAAATTCAACAAACAATGCATCCCACAATCCAGTTCTTGTCAATGTGACCCAAGGCTGTCCTGGAGACAACATGTGCAAGGTAGGATTATTCAAACCAACTATGTCTATATTGTGTGCTAAATTGTTTCATTAAATAATTTATTATAACCATTCTTTGCATGTGAAGATAATGTTACTGACTCACCACCCACAGAATAAAACTTCATAAATATTTTTTCAGCAAGACTGGGGGATTTATGTTGAGCCATTAAAAAAAATCACCTTGACCTTGTTGGCATCATGGTCTATTTAATCATCCAAGATAACTCTAGACACGTGCTTCTACTACCACAACAACCAAACTACCTAAGGATAACAGTATTTTAATTCCCAAACTCTTAATGACATCCCAGAAGTTTAACTGGATTAACTCATTGTGGAAGAGATCATTAACTTTATATTAAATGCCCAACAACCATTGTTTGGAACTACTATTAAGTCAACAGCAACAACAACAAAAACCCTGAGTGGTAGGTAGTTTCCTTCTGGTAGCTGGATTTGAAATTCTCTGAAATCTATTTTCCCAGAACCTATGTTTTACTTCCTTTGTATTTTGTATGCTCTTCCAAAAGCTATTTAAATATATGAACTTGTCAGCTCTACATGACCTTTCAAAGAAAGAGAAGGAAACACATTTATATCTGTTGAACATTTATTGAGCTTGACTATTGCCATGCACTGGGCTTACTTCTAAATGTAAAAAAATGAATCATCTTAACATTACTAGACGAGCACTTCCAAAATGCCAGGTACTATTTTACATAGATGAACCCATTCAATTCTGTGGAAGGACTGCTGTGTTAGCCCCATTTATGTTATTTACAGATAAGGAAACTGAAGTTTAGATAGCCTATGTAACTAGCCGAAATCACATCTTAATAGTGGGAATGGGATAAATATAGTCTCAGCTCTTAGAAATTCTCTCTTAAATACTTCAACTTTGAGTATTTTATGAGAAATCGTTTAAGAACTCAAATAATAATAGTATGTTTTTGATTGAGAGGCAGGGCAACTGAAGAGGTCACTGTATCTGGACCCAGAGGATCTAGGTACCAAGTTTCACTTCTTACTAAAATCTTGAGTAACAAGAAGGTGTTTTCCTCATTATTAAAAAGAGAAGTAATAACCTCTACCTCAAATGGTAATTGGTGTGATTGAAAATGCCTGGTAATTTGGAAATTCCATAGAATGTTATTATACCTTTTAAAATCCTCTTTGTGTTGTAGAAAACCAGTGCCATGTCGTTTCTAGTTCTCATTTCATCTCCTTCTGTTTGTTTCTCTCCCCGTTTCTCTTTCAGAAAAGAGTTGGCAATGGTAGCAGTAAGTTTTATTCCATTTGATAACCCAATGAATATAAAAAATTCATGATGTAAAGATGTAAAAATAACAGCCATGGGGTCTTGCCTTTACCGATTCCATATTTAGCTGCCAGAGCTTTTTATACCTTTGATTTCTTGTCTCCTCAGTCCAACCCCTGTCACAATGGAGGTGTTTGCTATTCCCTGTGGGATGACTTCTCCTGTTCCTGCCCTGCGAACACAGCTGGGAAAGCCTGCGAGGAAGTTCAGTGGTGTCAGCTCAGCCCGTGTCCTCCCAAAGCCCAGTGCCAGTTGGTGCCTCGAGGATTTGAATGTAGGTAGAGCTTAAAGTTATCATCCATCCAATTGGGTATTTCACTTCCACGAGGCAACCCAGGAAAAGAATACAGAACCTGCTTCTCAAAGAAACCTGTGGCTCTTTCTCCCTGACTTGAGTAGTACAATAAACCTAATATAATAATAATATCCAGATTGGCTTCATGCCCCATCCTGCCCCTGAGGGCAGGGAGGGGAGGGGTGGGGAGTAAATGGAGGTCAGAGCAACACCAAACCTAGGTACTTGATGATTTAAAGCTAATTTCTGAAGAAATTAACCAAGTAATATTTGGCTCTCCTTTCCTTATTGGGAATACAGAATAAAGTCCTAGTGCAAGCTCACGGACTTTTGTTAACTATGAGGCCTCAGGCAGTTGACCCGATCTCCATAATCTAAAGCTTTCTCTGTAAAATGGGGATAAAACTTCTAAAAATTTGTGTGTGTGTGTGTATGTGATGATTTTTAACCTGAAGTGTAAACAATGAAACGCATTAGGCATTCTGTTGTTTTCTGAGTATTTTCCTCAATCTGAAATGTTTTCTTGACCACCTTCAGTGCTAAAGACCATGGTTTTCCAAATGTTAGCGAATTTGAATACTATATTCACGATTTTGACATTTCTACATACTCACCACACTATTATTTATATTTTCTCTCCTTTCCTGCTTCAAATAATGCGGTCTAATCAATAACAGCAAATCTTCGTGTTTGCACTGAATTCTAGTCTCTTCCCTTTATCTGAAGATTTTGCTTCTGGAATTTTTCCCTTGCTCTTCAGCACCATTAACATCTCTGTCAGCGTATAAACACACTGCCAAATTTCCTCATTACAACAAATTTCCCTTGGCCACCCTCCATCGCCACCAGCTACCATCCCATTTTTTGCTTCCTTTTATAACATGATAAACTCTTGAAAGAGTTGTCCTCAATCTGCCTCTGATGTCTTACCCCGTTTATTCTTCTACCCCATTCCATCAGGGGCCATCACACCCCACCTGTGTCTTGAACTTGCTCAACTCAGCTTGGGCAGGTGGTCTTCATCATTTTAGTCAGGTTCCAACCCAAATGTCCTCCTATCTGGCTTTATTTTTCTTCATATCTCTTATGATTCTTTCATGTTCTGTTGTATATGTACTTGTTTACTTGTTCATCATCCCTTTCCTCACTGGAATATACATTTCAAAAGGGAAGGAAATTTCCTATCTGGCTTCTCACATTATTCTCAGCACTTAGAAGAGTGCCAAACATATAGGATGTTGTCAATAAGCATTTGCTAAATGAATAAAAGGACATTATTTTTCTTCAAGTGGACTCAGTATTTCACTTAAATGCTCCAGACTTTAAGTGATATATATCACCTTGGAAAACATTGCACTAAAATAATGGAATGGAACCAGAGAATAGTTTGACCTCAAATTTATTTCAACAACAGTCTGTTTAGACTGAGCTGCAGCGACTGAGGAAAAGAGAATATGTTTACTTTTCTGTTTCTGTATTTTCTTTCTTTCTTTTTTTATCATTTTTTATTTTAGAGAGAGAGAGCATGAGCAGGGGAGAGGAGCAGAGGGAGAGAGAGAACCTTTAGTCCCAACACGGGGTTTATCCCACAACCATGGGATCACGACCTGAGCCAAAGTCAAGAGCCCAACGCTCAGCCAACTGAGCCACCCAGGCACCCCTGTTTCTGTATTGTCAAGACATATTTAAAGAATATGTGAAATGTGTTATACTATATGTATATACTTGGGAAAGTTTTCTAGAATAAATATAGTTACATGTTTCATATTTTAAATATACATAACTGAATTATGGTATAGTAAGGCAGATATATATGCTATATAAAGTATGATGAGTTGGCATAAAGAATGCTATTTGGTTTCTAATATGACACCAAAGTTTATTTATTTCTTTTTAATTTTTTTTAATGTTTTATTTATTTTTGAGACAGAGACAGAGCATGAGCAGGGGAGGGGCAGAGAGACAGGGAGACACAGAATCCGAAGCAGGCTCCAGGCTATTGGCACAGAGCCCGACGCGGGGCTCAAACCCACAAACTGTGAGATCATGACCTGAACCGAAGTCGGACGCTCAACCGACTGAGCCACCCAGGTGCCCCATGACACCAAAGTTTAAATGCAACCTTTCCATTGTTCTATCTCTGAACTGCTTATTTAAAATAATGTATTATGAATTTTATTGTTAATCGTTTGATAGAAATATTAAAGGTCTTGGACCCAGTTATGTTCTACAAAAGGGTTTGAGTCATTTGGAGTATTTTCACAGGGAAAAAAGAATAGGATTGCTAAAAATAGTGCAGACCAAGAACCATACCCGTGGTGTATATTGTCTTCGTTTTGATGTAAAGCAGTTTAGGATTTGGACACGCTGCATCAGAAAGGAGTGAAGTGAATCTTCATTGCTACTGCATGCCCACTACAGAAAGAGTAGAAAGTTTGCCTCTGATTTCCCAAAAAGTCTCAACATGTTTTAAAAGCATGACTTATCTTAATGAAGGAAGAAAATGTAAATCAATAGGAGGGGTGAGTTTTTACTAATTGACAGGTGTGAACCCTAGAACATGCTTCTGCTACTTTATGTAATTTTAATTTTATGTGATCTTATGACCCTATTGTATTTTCTTTCAAGTAAGATATATTGAGAAGATTAGGCCTAATAGAATAACATACTCTGGAGTGCATAGCTCCTGCATCACCCTGAGTTTGCCTGTAGGGCATCCTATCAGAAAACCAAGACTTAAAAATTTACAACCCATCTTATATACAGGTGTGTGTTCTTATGATAAAGTTCCCAAAAAGAAAACGTGAAATGCAAATATTGTTATGTGTATTGTGATTTCACCCAGCTGAGGAGTGATTTCAGTATGTTCCACAGTGTTAGTAAAATGAATTTCTTTAGCATTGTAGACAGTATTCGTCCTGTAGGAGTTGGAGAGCTAATGAGATTTGTTATTTTAATATTTATTTAAAAACATGGAATAAGACACTTGTTGCTCCTTTACTCCCTAATCCCAACCCCGAACTTGGTTGGTGGGAAAAACACAACAGTCAAAAGTTATAAAACCAAGTGAAATTTTAATCCAAATAATACATTTGAATTGTACACTTGAATGGTAACACTTGAATTTTCTCCTGCAGTCATTTCTAATCATTATCTCACTTTATAGAATGGAGGATGAAGGAGTTATTTTTACAGATTATTTATTTGGTAAAATTTACCTACTACATATCTGGCGATGTTCTAGGCATTGAGATTTAGTGATAATCTAAACAGAGAAAGTCCCTGATCTCATAAAAGCTCATATTCTAGTTCCGAAAGAAAGGCAGTCAAAGAACAAGTAGGCAAATGAACAACATAATTTCAAATAGTTATAAATGCTGTGAAGAAAATAAAGTAGGAGTTAATGGAACAGAGTGACTACAGGGAAGGAACTATTTTAAGGTGGACAGTCAGGGAAAGCTTCCCAGAGGAGGTGAAATTTGAACACATATGTTGAGGAAAAGCCATGTGTGGGAAGATCTGGGGAAGGAATACTCCAAGTATATGTAACAGCAAGTAAAAAGCCTGATTTGGGAACAAGTTTGATGTCTTCAAAGAATGGCAAGAAGTTTTTGTGGCTGTAGCATGTGAATAAGGAAGAGGGTTCTAGCAAATGGAATTGAATAGTTAATCAAGAGTCAGATCGCAGACACTCTTGCAGGCCACGTTTAGGATTTAAGATGTCTTTCTAGATGCGATGGTAACCAAAGGAGGTCTTGAGCTAAGGAGTGATTGCTCTATTGATCTGCAGAATGATAGAAGCAGACACACAGAGAAGTAATTCGAATAGCCTAAATCTGGGGTTCCTGGATGGCTCAGTCGATTAAGCATCCAACTCTAGACTTCGTTTCAGGTGGTAATCTCACAATTTGTGAGATCAAGATCGAGGCCCATTTTTCGCTCAAGGTTTCTCTCTCTCCCTCTCTCTCTGTCTCAATAAACAAACAAACAAACAAACAAACAAACAAACAAAAGGAATAGTCTATATCAAAAAAGTTGGCAGTTGGCTGTGGTGCCCCACAATTGAGGCAAAGACAGCCTTTTAAGGTCAATCTTTACCAAAGAGTGCCAGAAAGTGAGAATCAAGAATTGACCACTACATTGAGTAACCCAGAGGTCATTGTGACTTTGACAAGAGTGGCTTCAGTGAAGTGACTGGCACCAAAAGCCAAGTGGCATGTAACTAAAAAGAAAACAGGAGATGAGAAAATGGAGACAATGAGAATATAGAACTATTTGGAGAAGATGTGCTGGGAAAGGGATAGGGAATTAAAGAAACAGTGGGGTGAGGGGGAGGTGAGTAGTGCTTTTGGGTCTTGCTAATTTTTTATTTTGTAAGTTTGGAGCAGTTACAGTATATTTCCATGCTGTTGGGAAACAACCAAAAGGGAGGGAAAATGATGAGGCACAGAATCGCTTGGTGGGGGGAAAGCCCCACACATCTGATGTCAGAAGTGCTGTGAATGTGGAGGTCATGTGAGAGGAAAGGAGACCACCCAGGAGGTGGAGAACTGGGTTTTCTCTACTCAAGTGAACAAGGGTAGGTTTTTCCAACACCCCATCCAAGGTCCACTTCTCGTTGTGCATTGGGTCCCACTCATTGTCACCTTTCTTAGACATTGTTTCAACATGTAGCCTCTTTTCGATGGAAAAGAAATGTAGTTTTGGGTTTTGGTATCAAACCATCCAGTTCTGGCATTCTGGTCTTATTATTTATTTTCTTTTCTTTTTTTTTTTTTTTTTTAATACTTATTTATTTTTGAGATAGAGAGAGACAGAGCATGAACAGGGGAGGGCCAGAGAGAGAGGGAGACACAGAATCTGAAACAGGCTCCAGGCTCTGAGCTGTCAGCAGAGAGCCCGACGTGGGGCTTGAACTCACGGACCGTGAGATCATGACCTGAGCCGAAGTCGGACGCTTAACCGACTGAGCCACCCAGGCGCCCCCTGGTCTTATTATTTATTAGCCACATGACTATGAAAAGATTATTTAACTTCTATGAGTCTCAATATCTCCTTTTATAAAATGAGGGTGATGATGATGATGATGATAATAATAATAAACTTTTGCTCCAGAATTCTGTATTAGAAATAATATAAAAAGAACCAGCACAGTGCCTAGCACATATCAAGCAATCAATACATGATGGTAGTAACAGGATGATCATTAATATTAATAAAGGTAATGAAGCCAACATGACAGATTTTATAAAGTTGCTGATTGGTGTTGCCTTCTCTCTTTAGGTATTGCAAATGCTGTTTTTAATGCACAAAGCAGTGAAATATTATTCAGGAGCAATGGGAATATTACCAGAGAACTCACCAATATCACATTTGGTTTCAGAACAAGGGATGCAAATGTGGTCATATTGCACGCAGAGAAGGAGCCTGGATTTCTTAATATTAGCATTCAAGATTCCAGATTGTTATTTCAATTGCAAAGTGACAACAGTTTTTATATGTTGAGTCTTACAAGTGTGCAGTCCGTGAATGATGGCATATGGCACCAAGTGACTCTTTCCATGACAGACCCACTGGCCCAGGCCTCCAGGTGGCAAATGGAAGTGGATAACCAAGCACCTTTTGTGATCAGTGCAGTTGCTACTGGAAGCCTCAACTTCCTGAAGGATGATACAGACATTTATGTGGGTGACCGAGCTGTTGGCAATACACAGGGCCTGAAAGGGTGTCTCAGTACAATAGAAATCAGTGGCATTTATCTCTCTTACTTTGAAAATGTTCATGGTTTCACTAATAAACCCCAAGAAGAGCAGTTTCTCAAAATCTCTATAAATTCAGTGGTTACTGGCTGTTTGCAGTTAAATGCCTGCAACTCCAACCCCTGTTTGCATGGAGGAAGTTGTGAAGACATCTACAGCTCTTATCACTGCTTATGTCCCTTGGGATGGTCAGGGACACGCTGTGAACTCAACATCGATGAATGCTTTTCAAACCCCTGTATCCATGGCAACTGCTCCGACAGAGTGGCAGCCTATCACTGCAGGTGTGAGCCTGGATTCACCGGTGTGAACTGTGAAATGGATATAGACAATTGCCAGAGTCACCAGTGTGCAAATGGGGCCACCTGCATCAGCGACACCAATGGCTATTCTTGCCGTTGTTTTGGAAACTTCACAGGAAAATTTTGCAGGTGAGCATGAAGTTCATATAAGGCTTGGCCTTCGGAGCTATGCTCTACATTTTCCTCGTCAAATTGGAAAGCTCTCTCCTCAGCTGTGCATATGTAGGCTGTGCTGAGCAGGAGTGACATGAGTCCTTTCCATCACAATTTGGTCATGTAGACAGGATCTCACACGCTGGGATGTTCTACGAGGAAGAATGGTAGTGTTTTGACCAGACCTCTTTGTTAGAATATGTTTCATGAACTGCAGCCTCAGAGTTTGGCTGCCTTAAGGCCTCAAGGAGCAAAATTTTTTACAATAAATCCAAAAGTTCAGTTTTAGTATTATTTGAGGAAGCAGGACTCCTACCCCTGAAACAATGCCCTTGGCTGTTTCAGGCAGGAAAACCTTGTATGATCTTGAAAAGACTATGCAAAATTATCATTTCGAGAAGGTGAAATCATGACTCTCAAATGTAAATGAACATGTCTTCGTGTTTTTAAGTCATTAATTAATAAGGAAAACCAGTAAGATATAAAAACCGGGTCAAATGACAACCTAATTATTTACATATATAATAATTATATATATTATTATAATCCACATAAACATAAATATGTATATAAATAGAGAGGAGAAAATGAAGTTACTAATAAATGCAAAACTATTTAATCTCCTATAGGGCAATACAATTAATATTTGAAACTATCTTTTCTATACTGTGAAAATTGTAGCACTGCAGACAAATTCATTTGCATTTCAATGACCAAGATCCATTTGTACTAATGTCATTTTCTGCAGCTTACAGAGCTGTAAAATAGTTTAGTAAAGAAAATCTAAAACATATAGACTATAAAATCAAAGAAAGTTAGAGGGTCCTTTATATAATGCCCAACACTCCACTGAAAGAATACTCAGTAATATCTTTTGCCCATTTCGACGTATTTCACAATTTTTTCTAAAACTACAAAAGCGGTGTTTTAATTCTAGTAACTACCTCCATTTCATGTTACATAAATAGAAATAAGAATCAATATTTTCCAGCTAAGTCACATTGCTTCAACATTTCCACGTAAGTAGACTTCATTATTGTTTTTCTAACTCATACTGCTTTTAAATTCACTAAACAATTGAGTCATTATGGGGAGGTGAGAAGGTTGTTAATAACAAGTAATACATTCCCAGACTTTGGCAAGAACACCTGGAGTGGGTTGGCAGCCTGTAGGCATTACACTAACTCAGAGGTGGTACCCTAATGGGATGAATCTCCTAGCAGACAGAACACATAGCCGTACCTGTAAGAAAATGTATTTATCTCCACAACATTTATTGTTGTTCAGAACCTGTGAAGGCAAGGCACCGTATTAGGTGTTAAGTGTTGACATTCCAGTTATGTGTCACTTCCCATGAGTTAACAAGGACTCATTTGCCAACAGGCAAACTGCCTGCTTAAAAGCAAAAGACATTCAGGATCAAAATTAATAGTATTGCCACAGTGACTTGGGATAAGTAAAGTAAACATATATACCCCAGTAACTAGTTCTCCAGTACGTTTTTCCTGCCTAATTTATCAAAGTCAAGTTCTCAAAGATTAAAGTTCTCAAAAGTACCTTCTAATGAGATTCAAACCTTGTTTATTAAACGTAAGATGTATACAAAGCTTCACATTTGCATTGCTAATTGACCTCTTTCAAAGCTGGTTGACATTTTTGGTTCTTTTGAAAAGTCCTTATGATATTTTCTTTTTAAAGTCGAATTGATTAGCTCTTATGGGAAGAGACACACTTACCGTCATACAGGCTAATTTCTCCATATTAGCTGCAGCACACACAACACGACAAAATTAAATTCATCTTATATCTCCTGAACATTAATTATGTATCAGATACCATGCACAGTGGGTCAAAGGACCAGCACAATACCCTTAAAATCTTTTTAATCAATCCCTTCACACCCGTGGATCTTGTGCCTTGCAGTCAAGTTCTGCTTAGTTTCTAACAATTTGTTCTGCCTTTCATAAGGATTCCTTAACAGGTACAGCTTTGTGGTTATACAAAAGAGCCACACTCTGCATTCGCATGTAGTTGCCACTGAGTGCCATACACAATCCTCCCAGATGGATTTGGCTTGCGTTCCACTAAGCTATGAATCATTATATAGGGAACAGCAAGTGTTGGCAGGGCAACAGGAGTTCAGCTCTGAAAGCCTACAGAGAAATCGCATGAATGCGTGGGTACCAGACCGCTGTCCTGGCTTTCCTGGCCTTTACAGAGATGCAGTTTTCCTTTGGCCTGTGTTGATTTATTAGCAAAGCAGCAGCAAAACAAGCTAGAGCAAGTTTCTTCCCACCCCTAAATTTATTGCCACCCCACAGCACAGATCTTATCTCACCAATGAAAACTGTGTAGAAATGGAAGATATATAGCTATGCTTGTTCTAGCACCCTCCAGCAGGAGCTGTTTACTAAAAGAAAGAGATTTGGGTATAATGTAGCACCATTAAGCATCTGTAGCTCAGCCAGCCTGAGTACTTAATTAGTTTGGCATTGACTCCATATATGAACTTTTCCAAAAAGTTTTCTTGAATGAAATGAACAAGATGAACAGCTGTGGCTGTTACTTTTATCTCTCTAGACACACGAGATTACCCTCAACAGTCTGTGGGAATGAGAAGACAAATCTCACTTGCTACAGCGGAGGCAACTGCTCAGAGTTCCAGGGCGAATTAAAATGTCTGTGCCCGCCAGGTTTTACTGGGGAATGGTGAGTCACATTAGAACTTCATAGAAGAAAATTCTGGGCTGAAGAACAGGGGGATTATTCAAAGTTGATTTCTCTAATTTTTCATCTCAGTTCCCATAGGAAAATCCATGCTGAAATATGAAATTTGACTCCAACCAGAGTCAAATAATTAAAAAAAAAAAGAAAAATTACAGTTTAGGTCAAAGTAAAGAACACTTTATTAGCCACGACTTCAAATAGGAAAATATGTCTTTGAAAAAATGTGGTATTTTTCTTTCTGATAAGTACTTCTGGATTCATGTTTCTTTCCCACTACCTCTCATACATGATGCAAATATAGTTGTTGTTGAAGTAAAGTAAAAATATACCTGAAAGATTGCCTCATAGAATTACCTAGAACCCTACAAGTGTATATACCTTACCCATGAGAGTCTGTCTTTCCCAGAGAAACCCTTCAACAGTTCTTCACATAATATAAGGATTGGTGATACGGAGTTGGACAATGGCTTTAGACAGTCTGTGGCTGGCTGAAAATGTAGGCAAATTTAGATATGTGTTTGACTAGCTGAAGATGAGGTCAAAGATAAGAAAAAGGGACATACTTCACAGCTTTTATCAGATTCTCAAAAGGATCAGTGTCCCCAAAATGATTATAAACCAGGGTTCTATAGGATATAGATGCAGACCTCTATAGAAGCAGATAATAATTAACCATTTGTTGAGCACTAAGTCGTGCATCTTATAAGTGTTATCCCTACTTGTTATTTATTTATTTTTATTTTAGAGAAAGAGAGAGCACGTGAGTGGGGTAGAGGGGCAGAGAGAGAGAGAGAGAGAGAGAATCTTAAGCAGCCTCCATGCACAGCACAGAGCCCAATGCAGGACTCAATCCCACAACCCTGGGATCATCACCTTAGCCAAAATCAAGAGTCAGATGCTCAACTGACTGAGCCACCTAAGCACTTCTATCTCTAGGTGTTATTATTTCCACTTTTCCTTTACATAAACTGAGGCTGAGGGATTAAGTTACAGGTCAGATGTATCCAGGTATATGCTGCAGAAGGGTTGAGCTGCCTTCAAAGCCTGTGCTCATCTTTTGAATGTGCTCACCTAAATGAATAAATCTATGTTTGCAACAATTAACAGAAAATGGAAAAAGTGCTCCTTCATCTCATATGCCATTCAGGATAAGATAGTAATTTCTGACCAGAATTCCTGCATTGAACAGATTGCATAAATTAGAATACAAAGCACTTGACAATGAGATTTTGACTGATTAATTTTTCTCAAAAGAGTAGTTAATAAAATAATAGATATATTTGTGCTCCGTGACAATTACAGTTTTGAATTTTCTCTTTTCCAGCTGGCTCTTTGGGCACTACACAGATTCAGCTCTTTTGCCTTTTTACAAAACAGCAGGCAGTCTAGGATATACTTACATTTTGCCCTTTCAACGTTCAATGACAAATCGAGTTCCTGCCTTTACAGTCTGCTTCCAGTGGTTGGCTCTAGATGGCACGGGCAGTCCAAGCATATATGTGCATCGACAGACATAACCTTGGATCATATTCTACTTTTTATGGTACCAATTTTTACCATGCCACATATTGCTAACACAGAGACCATTCAATTGGCCTCCAATTCCATACACCTCTGAAATAGTGCAAATATTTCCTTATCCTAAATTTTGAAGAATTCTTTCACTATATTTAAGTGCTGGTTATTCCCTGCCTCAGTGTCACAACTTAATGTCACATTAATGTTCAATGGCACAATGCATAGACTCATCCAAAGCCTTGGATGATTTTCCTCTGCTATTCATACATTATGCCTATTTACAACAAACATTTCCTTTTCCTCCCACATTTGTTTAAAAAAATAATCTTTAAAAATGGGGTGGGGAGAGAACACCTGAGTGGCTCAGTCAGCTAAGTATCCAAGTGTTGATTTTGACTCAGGTCATGATCCCGGGGCCGTGGGATCGAGCCCCACATTGAACTCTGCACTGCCAGCACAGAGCCTGCTTGGGATTGTCTCTCTCCTCTGTCTCTGCCCCTCCCCTACTCATGCTCTCTTTCTCTCAAAATAAATAAATAAACATTAAAAAATAATAATGGGGCACTTGGGTGACTCAGTCGGTTAAGCATCTGACTTCGGCTCAGGTCATGGTCTCACAATTTGTGGGTTTGAACCCCACATCAGGCTCTGTGCTGACAGCTCAGAGCCTGGAGCCTGCTTCAGATTCTGTGTCTCCTTCTCTCTCTTCCCCTCCCCCTCCCCTGCTCATGCTCTGTCTCTCTCTCTTGAAAATAAACATTAGAAAATTAAAAAAAAATATATTGCATTTAAATGCAAATTATTGGGGTGCCTGGGTGGCTCAGTCGGTTCAGCATCCAATTCTTGATTTCGGCTCTCATCATGTCTCATGGTCATGAGATCAAACTCTTGTGTTGAGCTATCCAAGACTCTCTCTCTCCCTCTCCCTCTACCCCTCTCCTGCTCACACACACACGTGCACACTGTCTCTGTAAGTAAGTAAGTAAGGAAATAAATAAATAAATGCAAAGTATTTGTTTAAAATGTGGTAAGAAAAGGAAGCTCCAAGTTTTCTTTCCTCTCCCAAGACTCTTTCATCTGGATAAACTTCTCTGTGGCAAATGGATTTCTAAAAGAGTGAACACGTGCTCAATAGCTTCTGTACTTTTCAAAGTCCTTAGGCATCGTTAGTTAATTCGTTGCATGTTAATGGATTTATTTATTTTGATTTTCCATGTATTAATTAACCTCTAATGAAAGCTCCAATAATGTTTATAAGGAATATGCATGTGTGATACACCATTTAGTTCCAAAGAGAAATAGATAAGAAATGGAGAAAGAGTAGCTGGAAGAGGCCTGGAAAATACTAGATAATCTCTGAGGGCCTAGGGGAATGTGACTTCCATAACGCCAAAAGATATTGAAAAGCTGTCTTCCTGCAAATTGCCTCCTCTTCTGCCTGGCTAACCCCCCAACTTTATAGTGTCATCCTGGCAGGTTGTAAATGATGAATGGTGTGGACACTCTGGTCCACCCAGGACGGAGTGCTTGGCAGGCTCTCGCAAGTTGTCAGCTTTTGTTCAGATCTAATCGGAGAAGTCTCCTTCCAGGCCAGAAGCCGGAGCCAAAAAGGGAAAACAGAATGTCTCAGCTATGCTTGGTATCCAAGGGGATAAGGAGCTGTTTTTCTGGGAAGAAATCTTTTTCTTTTTTCCTTTATACCTTGGGTTGGGCCTCCCCACTCACCCCTTCATTTCTCTTCATTTTAAGCCTAGTGATTAGCTGATGATTCATGCATGCAAGTGATACCTTTTGGGAGGTAGGGAATGAAAAATTGTTGACATTACGCTTCGACATTGTAAGCTTCTCTTTAGGGATTCTTGAAGCTAACATTTGATATGAATTTCCCAAAGTAAAAGAGATGCCTTAGTTACTGCTCTATCCTGAGACCTAACAGCGTGTTTGGCGAATGGCAAATGCTAAATACATATCTACTGAATGACTGCATGAGTGGCTGGCGAATTAATCGGTGAATATACGGAAGAACAAGTTGTTCCATAAATAACAAGAGTAGGTGAAAGATGACAGCATCCCAGGGAAGAGGAAAATTTCAATACACTTTTTAGAGTTGCTATATCACTTGTTTGGGAAAACTTGGCTTTTGAAAGTCGTTCTGACTATTTAAAAATGACACTTAGCTATGAAACATATTTATTAGCAACTGAAATTTTCTAAATATCTACTTTTGCTTTTTGTTAAAAAAAACAATGGGATTCCAAAGGAAAATAATCCAAAATCTCCCAGAATAAACCAATTCCCCCCCTAGTTTTGAAGGACTTTCTTTCCCCCCACAGCCTGAAGGCCTGGATTCATTAGCATCCTCGCAGCCGGAGCCTGGGCCTGCTCTGTATCCTCCAGGTTGGCAAATTCAGCCTCACCCATGGTTCCTATGTGCCCCCAATAAACTGACCCACAAGTGGCAAAGACCCTAATGCTCTTCAAGAACAAACTGGTTTATTCAGTTTTTTCTTGGTTTCTAACTATTTGCACCTGTTTTCTCATTCTAATTGTGTGTGTGTGTGTGTGTGTGTGTGTCTACAAATCGTTTCCCTTAAAAACAAAATTTGTTACGGGAATTTTAAGGAATATCTCCCCCATTATTAGGAATATGTAAGTTGCGTGGCAACTGGTAAATGAGACTGCACTGTTCCAAGTAGGTGAGGTGAGTTTTTTCCTTTCCCCATTTCACAGCCAGTTTGCTCAACAAAGACCAAGGCTTCTGCTGGTTCTGTTTATTTTCAAGGTGTGAAAAGGACATCGATGAGTGTGCCTCTGATCCCTGCTTCAATGGAGGTCTGTGCCAGGACCTGGTCAACAAGTTCCAGTGCCTCTGTGATGTCGCCTTTGCTGGTGAACGCTGTGAGGTAGATGTGAGCGGACTCTCCTTTTATGTCTCTCTCTTACTCTGGCAGAATCTCTTTCAGCTTCTTTCTTACCTCATTCTGCGCATGAATGATGAGGCAGTTATTGAGTGGGGTGAACCGGAAGATTATTAACATTCATTTGGACATTCCCAAACTTAAAAGCCGTTGAATTTCAAGAAATGCCTTGACTTGTTTTAGATTCTGAAAAAGAAAATAAAAAACTAACTACCTTGAAAATCAAAATAAATTCAAGGGCTAATTAAGCGATCACAAGCATAATATGAGAATAGCAAGTATTTACCTATTTCAGCTATACATGTAAAAATTTTTCTTTTTTTAAAGTTTATTTTATTCATTTTGAGAGAGAGAGTGTGTGTTGGGAAGGGAGGGGCAGAGAGAAAGGGAGAGAGAGAATCCCAAGCAGGCTCTGCGCTGTCAGTGTAGAGCCTAACTCAGGGCTTGAACCCATAAATTGTGAGATCATGACCTGAGCCAAAACCAAGAGTTGGGCTCTTAACTGACTGGGCCACCCAGGCGCCCCAAAAATATTGTTCTTAACATAACCAGAAACATCTCATCATTGAGTGTACTCAGTAAGATACGTTATCATTCTGAGTGCTTCCATATGTGAATGACCACTATGCTAAGATCACATTTTCTCCCCATTCCACTGCTGTGTGGACTTCTGTAATGTTAGTTGCCTCATTCACCCTGATCCTAAGTCATTTATATTCTTTCATTCCCATCTATTATTCATGACCTGACAGTTTTAAAATTACCGATTAAACTATTTTTCATACCCGTCTATGTTTTAATATGTTGTTATTCAAATACTGCTTCGGATGCTGTGTCTCCCTCTCTCTCTCTCTCTGCCCCCTCCCCCACTCACTCCCTGCCTCTCTCCCTCTGAAAAATAAATAAACATGAAAAAAAAATTTTTTTAATGAAATGTTGCCAACCCTCTGGTAAGTTAAAAAAAATATATATGTATATATATATTTGTATATGTATATATACATATACATATATATATACATATATATATACATATGTATATGTATATATATATGTATATATA
Source organism: Neofelis nebulosa (assembly GCF_028018385.1). Classification (NCBI taxonomy): domain Eukaryota; kingdom Metazoa; phylum Chordata; class Mammalia; order Carnivora; family Felidae; genus Neofelis; species Neofelis nebulosa. Next base: position 42,992,991 of record NC_080796.1, read on the forward strand.
TATGTACATATATATAAAGAGAAAGAAGGAAATCACACGAAATCCCTAAAATATAGAAATAAAATTTTCTGGTATAATTGGTATCAAAACTCAAGTGATAGCTCACCAGTGTGATTTCTGATTCCCCAAAACCTCTCCTCCAATAGAATGACGCATAAGCACTATTTCCATTTCTTTTTCCTACAATACTTTCTATTCAAATAGAGTAACTTTCTGCTAATTGTTTATAAATCTATGAGCTTGCTGACATTTCTATCAAATGGACTGACTCGAATTGTTTTTCAAGGCATATTTAATTTTAAAAAGTACTATTGTATATCCATACACCAAAAATATATATTATAAAACTTGATTTCTTGGAGGCATGTTTTTCTAAAATTTACAAGTAAATGTGTCATCTTTGAGTATCTTTCTGAAAAAATAATAAAAGCATATGGAAGGTGTGGAAAGTACCTTCCATAATTAGAATATATTTGGCATTATGTTTTGTAAATATATACCTGAAATGATGGATCTACTAAGTCTACTAAGTTAGTATATTAACTAATGAGATATGCAAAAATTATTTATTTATTAGCTTTCATAGAGTAAATAAAATAGTAATTTAGAAAATGCTTTATTTGATATGTTTAATTGCTTCCACTGGCATGTTAGCATTTCTGCTAAATATCTTTGTATGGATGTCCCCTTCCAAAGGAGACATTGTGTTCATTTAAAGGGAAAGTGGTTTGACCCTATGAATTAATTTAGAAAGCGACTACAGTAACAGTGACCAGACAAATATAATTGTGTAAATGTGTCTATGTCTTTAGGAGCTGCCCTGGTTTGAAAACATGGGGGTGATTTAGCCATCAGGTGATAGCCAATACTCATTTATTCCCAATTGTTGTTTTTTTTTTAAAAAACTTGTTTTTCTGTGGAAATGACCAAGGAAAACCTAAATATACTACTCAAAACAAATCAAAACAAAAAGACAAAATGGTATACTCTAAAAGCAAATGAGATGTGTTCAATTTTATTTTTCAATAGCAATAGAACGTTTTATGCAGAAAATTCCTATCCTGTAGAATACTGGCAGTCATTTCAAACTAGAAGCAATTGATTTTGAAGTCTTTCCTTAATCCCTATGCCTTTCCCTCACATTCAGGCAGCATGCAGACTGCTGTCTCAGATGGATCTGTTCCAAAGTTAGACTTTGTGACAAGAGACTTGGGGAAAACCTTCATCAATATTTGCATTCCCAAATATTTGAAGTAAACATAAAGTAGATTATGGCCAAAACTCATACATACAGTTTTCACATTGACTCCTTTTGGACATTCCTGTAAGGATGTACTTACAGGCCATTACAATGTGATTTGTTACCTTCCAAGTATATTTGAGTCATTCACAAACTCTTTCTCTGTAAAATTCTGATCTCTGTTGTCACTGTAACTGTCAATTGCTTTTCTATTTTCCAAATGTCTTGTCATGAGATTTCTGACTTAAAACAAAAATACTTTCCTTTTTCTTGTTATTCTTTTGTGTTTTTAATTGCATTGTGTGTGATTATGGCTTTTACATATTTACACAGAAAAATAAAACTCGTTCCTGTATCTCTACTTCTCAGCCTCTGACAACTGTCTTCATTTTCCTTGACTGTGTCTTGCATGCAAAGATGTCCACAAGCCAGGCATGCACATATGTGTGTTTGTGCGTGCGCACACGCGCGCGTGCGCACACACACACACATCACATAATGAACACAGAATTGAGGTTTCCTCCCCAACACGTGTCCCTGCAAGTAAATACCTTCAGCCATCAAAATCAAGGTCCCATGTACTTTCCCTGTCTGGTTAGTATTCCTCTAGTTGACATTCTAGAATTGATCATATCCCTACTTATTTTTACTATTGGTTTACTTTGCCCCCATAGTAGACTTGGTTCAACCTGGGTCCCAGGAGGGGCTATCTCACCTAAATGATAGAAATTCACACAAACTCCTCTACAACAAGTTTCTGAAACAGAACCTGTATTTAGTTGAATACCAGATAATTTCTTTTTGCTTATTTTTAAGATTTGATATCGGAACTAAACAAGGCTCTGTCTCTGTTTTTGGCCGTGCCTCTTCCTTCTTTGTGTGTGTGTGCCTGAAGAATGGTTTTCATTACCCTCCTTTTTAGGGTGTAGGGGAGTAGGGAAAATAGGAACGTTTGCAGAAATTAGCATTTTGGCAACATGAAGAAATAATTAAATTCAGGTAACACTGAGGACAATAAAAATCTCCCACCTTCCAAAATCTTCACCAAATTGTGTTTAAAGATCCTTTTGCCATTTCTGAGTTTTAAAATCGAAGTTATTCAGCTTAATTTTGCAGAACGAAAATGGAGTCTTTTTTGGAAATGGTGAGACATAAAACTTGAGTTTAGTGATGTAGATGGGAAACCAGTGAAGAAAACAAATCTGTGTTGTTCAACTACAAAAATTACTACTAATATGGACTATTTCACTTCTCTATTTTTTTAATCGATGCAACAATAACTTAACAAATACCTCCCATGTGTGATGCTCTGGATTAGGTACTGAGAATACACGTGTAAATTAGACACAGTGCTTGCTCACAACAAATTGAAGGTCTGGTTGAGTTTGTGGACAAACAGTGAAGGAGAGTTCCTGCATCAGCGTTGGGCTGAAACTAAGCACCAGCTGTAAAGGAGCACTTAGGAGCGGCTTTTTTGCCCAGTCTTAAAGGTGGATGTGGAAGGTCAAAGAAAGCCTAAAACCTAAGCTGGGATTCAAAGGTAAACAAGTGTCAAGGTGTGGCAGGAGGGATGGAACAGTAGAGACTTGTTTCTGGCAGAGGGGGCTGCAGAGGGCGTAGGGTGGCTGGAGCCTGAAGTGCAGTGGGAACACAGTAAAACCGAGGCTGTAGAAGAACTGAGTCCTTGGAAGTCAAATCACTCACTGTGGCATTTCTCTAAAATTAATGGGGAGTCCTTAATGGGGTTCGATCAGAAAAGTAGCATGATCATACTTGCACTTTAGAAACATCAGCCGGGCTTCTGTGTAGATGAGTTAAAAGAAATGCAAGACTGGGCCCAAAAAGACACATTTAGGAGGCTGTTACAGTAAACACAAAGGCAATGTAGAAGAGGGGTAAATTAACAAAATTTGAATCTATAAGACCTACCTCATGATTGTTCGGAGAAGGTGTAGTTCTGAGGGGATACTCCAGTTAAATTTTGTGAATATTATTTAAAAATATTTGTTGACTTAAGGGACCCTTGGGTGGCTCAGTCAGTTAAGTGTCTGTCTTTGGCCCAGGTTATGATCTCATGGTTCGTGGATTCGAGCCCCGCATCGGGCTCTGTGCTGACAGCGCAGAGCCTGGAGCCTGCTTCGGATTCTGTGTCCTTCCCTCTCTGCCCCTCCCCCACTTACACTCTGTCTCTCTTTCTGTCTCAAAAATAAATACACTTTTTAAAAAAATAAAAAAGTAAAAATATTTGTTAATTTAATAAATGAATATGTATAAGGTTCAGTGGGATATCCAAGTACAGTTATTAATCAGTGTGAATACTCCAGTCTGGAGTTCAAGAGATATAGCTGAGTTGGGTGTATAAATTTGGGAGTCATATTATAGATCTGTTGACCTTTTGTATTCCATTCTCCATATCTATAATGCACTTGCATTTTTTTCTTAGTATTTTTTCCAGTTTTACTGAGATATAAATGACATAGAACATGTGTAAGTTTAGAATGTGCAAGTTGCCAATTTGACACACTTACATGTTGCAAAATGACTACCACCATAGCCTTTGCTAACACCTCCCTCTCATCACATAATTACCATTTCTTTCTTTTGTGTGTTTGTGTGTGTGTGTGTGGTGAGAACATTTAACATTTACCATCTATTAGCAACTTTTTAAAGTTTATTTATGTATTTTGAGAGAGAGAGCTTATGTGTGAGCAGGGAAGGGACAGAGAGAAAGGGGAGAGAGAGAGAGAGAGAGAGAGAGAGAGAGAGAGAGAGAGAAAGAGAGAGAGAGAGTCCCAAACAGGCTCTGCGCTGTCAGCACAGAGCCCCATGAGGGGCTGGATCCCGCAAACCATGAGACTATGACCTGAGCCAAAATCAAGAGTCGGACACTTAACTGACGGAGCCACCCAGATGCCCCTCTTAGCAACTTTTAAGTATGCAGTACAGTAGTATTATGCACTATTAGATGCCATGCTGAATATTAGATTCCCAGAAGTCACTCATCGTATAACTGAAAGTTTATACCCTTTGACCAGCATCTCCCCATTCCTCACCCTCAGCACCTAGCCACCATTCTACTCTCTGCTTCTATGTTCTGTTCGGTGTTTTTAGATTGTACATACTAGTGGGATCATACAGTACTTTTTATTTTTTGTCTGACTTATTTCACTTAGCCCAATACCCTCAAGATCCAAATGGCAGGATTTAATTATTTCTTGTGTGGAACAGTGTTCTATTACACTTACATACCAGATCTTCTTTATTCATTCATCTGTTAGTAAACATATAGGTTGTTTTCATACCTTGGCTATTGCAAATAATTCTGCAATAAACATGGGAGTGCAGCTATGTCTTTGAGATAAGGGTTTCATTTCCTTTGGATATATATACCCAGAAATGGAATAGCTGAATCATACGGTAGTTCTATTTTTAATTTTTTAAAGAATCTCCATACTAGTTTCCATAGTGTCTGCACCAATGTACATTCCCACCAGCATGCATCAGGGTCACCCTTTCTCTACCTCCTCCCCAACACTTGTTATGTCTTGTCTTTTTGATGACAGCCATTGTGACGGGTGACATTGTCACTATAGTTTTGATTTATATTTCCATGATGATTAGTGATGTTGAACACCTTTTCATGTGCCTGTTAGCCATTGATGTGTCTTCTTTGGGAAAATGTCCATTCTGTTTCTCTGCCCATTTTTAACTCAGATCAGGGGTATTTTGCCATTGAGTTGTATGAGTTCTTTATACATTTTGGATATTAACCCCCAATCAGATATGATTTGCAACTATTCTCTTCCATTCCATAGGTTGACTTTCATTTCATGGGTGGTTTCTTTTGCTGTGTGGAAGCTTTTTAGCTTCATGTAGTCCCACTTGAATACTTTTGCTTTTATTGCCTTTACTTTTGGTATCAAATCCAAAAAAATCATTGCCAAAACCAATATCAAGGAACTTACACCATAAGTTTTTGTCAAGGAATTTCACAGTGTCAGGTCTTACACTCAAGTCTTGATCCATTTCGAGTTGATTTTTCTATATGGTGTGTGAAAGGAATCCAGTTTTATACTTTGGTGTGTGGCTATCCAGTTTTCCCGACACCATTTATTGAAAAAATAATCCTTATTTTTGGCTTCTTTGTCAGAAATTAATTGGCCATAGAAGGGTGGATTTATTTCTGGGCCCTGGATTCTTTTTCATGTGTCTATGTGTCTGTTTTTATGCCAAGCCCATCGTGTTTGACATCAGGAAGTATGCCTCCTCCAGCTTTGTTCTCTCTTCTCAAGATTGCTTTGGCTGTTCAGGGTCTTTTGTGGTTCCATATAAACTTTAGGATTGTTTGTTCTATTTCTACGAAAAATGCCATTGAAATTTTGATAGGGATTGCATTGAATCTGTAGATTGCTTTAGGCTTGACATTTGAACAAAATAAATTCTCCCAATTCATGAGCACAGAATATCTTCCCATTATTTGTATCTTCTTCACTTTTTTTCATTCATATTCATAGTGTTTAGTGTACAGGTCTTTTACCTCCTTGGTTAAATTTATCCCTAAGTGTTTTATTACTTTTGATATTATTGTAAATAGGATTATTTGTTAATTTCGGATAGTTTGTTATTGGTGTATAGAAGCACAGCTGCTTTTTGTATGTTGTAAACCCCTAGAAGTAAACATAAGAAAAGAGTTTTATGATATTGGTCTTGGCAATGATTTCATGGGTATGGCACCAAAAGTACAGATAACAAAAGCAAGAATAGATATCTAGAACTACCTCAAACTTCATATTTTCTGCACAGCAAAAGAAACAATCAATTGAGTGCCTTTATCTTTCAGTCTGCTAATGTGATGTATTACACCGGTTATCCATTTAGAGAGCCCAGTTCATGCTTGATCTCACCAATCATGAAATCATGATCTAAGCCGAAATCAAGAGTTGGACACTTAAAATGACTGAGCCACCCAGGCGTCCATACATCCTACATTGATTAATTTTTATATGTTGAACTGTCCTTGCATCCCAAGGGTAAGTCCCACTCTATCGTGGTATATAATCCTCTCAATATGCTATTAATTTTCTTTTCTAGTATTTTTCTAAGATTTTTGCATCTATGTTCATCAAGGATATTGGCCTATGGTTCTCTTTTCTTGGGATGTCTTTGGCTTTTGTGTCAGGGTAATGTTGACCTTATAAAACGAGTTTGGATATTTGTCTCCACTTCAATTTTTTTTGAAGTGTTTGAGAAGGATTGCAGTTAATTTTTCTTTAAACGTTTGTTAGAATACATATGTTTTCACTCTTATGTGGATCCTGAGAAACCTAACAGAAGACCATGGGGGAGGGGAAGGAAAAAAAAGTTAGAGAGGGAGGGAGCCAAACCATAAGAGACTCTTAAAAACTGAGAATAAACTGAGGGTTGATGGGGGGTGAGAGGGAGAGGAAAGTGGGTGATAGGCATTGAGGAGGGCGCCTGTTGGGATGAGCACTGGGTGTTGTATGGAAACCAATTTGACAATTTCATATTAAAAAAAATGTTTGGTAGAATTTACCAGGGAGGCTATCTGGTCCTGGGCTTTCTTTGTTGGGAGGTTAAGTTACCACATTTCTACCACCCCAATAATTGTTATGAAAGGTAGAAAAGGAATAGATGATACTGTTGAAATTGTTAATAATGAGACACACTTGCACAGCTTTCGATTTTAGAGGCTCTCATATTTGTAAGTCCAGTTTTTCCCCCTCATGATAACTCTAAGAGGCATTATTATCTTTATTTTAAAGATAAATGAATAGAGATTTAAAGTGGTCACCTGAATTTGTCTGGACCAAGTATCTGAGAAGCATCAGAACTAGGGTGTATCCACACCATTTGTTTCCAAGTCTAATGCTAAAGAAAGGTTTGAGGTCTCTGAGTGAGGAGCCAAGAAAGGGATGTTGTGGCAATTAGCAGGAATTTCCCTGTTACTGTGGTCCAAACTGGTCAAAAAAATATGTTAGCCGTCGTCAAGAATGGTTTGGAAAACCAAGTAACAACTCCTTTCCAATACAACCCTAAATTTGTGGTGCCTATAGCTTGTTGCCACATCTCTCGAAGGAACTGTCACAAATAGAGACGATAGTGAGAATAACTAGAATACCCGGAGAGAGAAGATTTGAGGAGCGAGCAGACATGTCTAATCGTTAAAGTTACTCTTTATCTCGGCTAAGTGAAGGGTCTGAACGTACGTGCAAACTGATGGAGGGCCTGACTGAAGGAACCTGTTCAAAAAGTCCCAGAATTCCGGGATGGGAAGCATTCATTGAGACCTTGTAAGTCTACCAAGTAATAGGAAATTCCCCTTCACACTACAAAATTTATAGAACTCATTAAACTAAGAGAGGAAAGCAGAAAGTAAAAATAAACTCAGCAGGGATTTGGAGTCATTTGTGAATGACAGAGTCACAGATGGTTTCTGAGAGGGTGAGAGCCGTGCTTGCTCATAAAGGCTGATGTCAAGGATGATGCCAACTGGCCCACATTCTCAGGCTTCTGTAAGAACAGAGCACTGGCCAGTGACACAGGAGGCTTCCTCTCTCTAGCAGTTTCTTTGTGCTCTCAATTTGGCCTTCAGGAAAGAGGTACCCAGAACGACATTCTCTACAAATTATTATTTTAAAAAGCACTGTCACTTATCGCTGAGTTTCCACTAATTAGCATTCAGGAAGGAGTAAATATAGCATTAACATAAAAAACGGTTCTGGAATGTTATTTTGATGTATTTCAATCACTGAAATCAGGTCTGATTCAGTTCACTCATCTGTTTTCCTTTCATCTTTTCACACATTATTAAGACTTCTGCTTCACCAAGTATAATTAATGCTCTTCATTTCTTAATGTGAGGTCATCACCACCAGCTTCACAGAATTCATGTAACATAGACTTTCACCTTCAGCGCACATTTCTTCATGTGTCCAAAATAAAACAGAAACAGGTGATGGAGAGTGGGGCTCCGGGATGAGAGGTACAACTGGATTGGTTGGTGTTAAGCCACAGACAACTTCGAGAAACAACCAGACTGAAGTTTGTCACCAAACTGACTAGCTAACCAAATCAAACAGCTTTTTTAGGTACCTGTCAAATTAATCTCATCATCTTTTAAATCTCCCTGATGGGATCACTGCATTGCTATAATACTGGACTTTGTGGAAATTGGTGTTTAAAATATTTATTCATCCATTTGTCCACTATTTATCAAGAGTCTGCTCTAGGCAAGTCTCTGAGCCGAGCATGGGGAGCAACCAAAATGTACACAAAAGTTGTGTTCTTGCTCTCCAAGAGCTTAGGCAGGAGAACTGACTTCCGTGTGTAGCCCCGCCCATAGAGTTTTATAATTTTGTAGATCATGAAGATACTTGACATGTTCCTTTAATGATGTATGTTGGTTATGACAAGGGTGACTGCATTATTTATTATTTGACTGGAGTATTATGAGAGTGAAAGCAAGAACTATTAATAATCATGCTGGGACAACAACCTAAACTGATATTGTTCTGTGCAAACTGAGTTATATCCTAGTTATTGCCCAATGGGGACTGCATTATGTTTCACTGGATACATTTCCATTCTCTTCAAAATGTAGTTGAAATTTATGATAGGTAATTTCAGAAATTACGTGTACATGATACAACCAATTAGTTGGCCAAGTGACTCAAAGCAAACAATGAAGTCAATTGCATCTTGTTAGTTATCATTTTCTTGAATATTCTCCATTGTTCTATACTCAAGAAGAACTCTGGCATTGGCTCGATATATTAAGAAAAGAGTGGGGCGCCTGGGTGGCTCAGTCAGTTGAGCGTCCTTGGCTCAGGTCATGATCTCGTGGTTTGTAAGTTTGAGCCCTGCGTCGGGCTCTGTGCTGACAGCTCAGAACCTGCAACGGATTCTGTGTCTCCCTCTCTCTGCCCCTCCCAGCTCACGCTCTGTCTCAAACATAAACATTAAAAAAAGTTAAAAAAAAAAAAAAAAAGAGTAGTGATCAACCAAACTGAAAATTTCTGGTATGCAATTGAATACCATGCTGTTGTCTAGTTGAACGTGGCACAAATTTAATTTTTCCTATTTTTTCATTTTCATTAATGGGGCGTGTATATTCTTATATAATATGGCTTTTCTTCTTGAATGACTTATATTGTCATTAGGAAATGAGACTTCGGCTCATTGAATCCATTGCTGATCTTTTTTGTAAGACTAAATGGAATGACTTGTAGAAAACTAGGTACACTCTGGGGAATTTAATATATGAAGAAATTTAAATATCAAGATAACTCACTTAAAATTAGTAATTTTTTAATATATTATTTCTACTTAAAACTTTCATGACTCATAATATATATTTATGGATATATGCAGATTATTTTCTTAACTTTCATGAAGACAAGAAAAATTCTTTATTTCTAAAGGGCATAAAGTTATCTTTTACTCACAGTGATAACTTCTGAATCACAGAGTGTTTCATGTAAACTGTAGAAATCTATCAGAAACTAATCACATACAGAAAAGAAGCAATATATTAAATACAACTCATCCAAAAACAAATAGGCTATTTACAGTAAAGTATATTTGATCATTTGGAAAGCACATTCATGATCGTCTCATTGTCTCCCTGAGTGTAATTTAGTTCCACATGTGGCTCTGAGTATATATTCCTTATACCCATTTCCTGTAATATTTCTTTGATAATCCTATGCAGATAGCAAGATTATGTTGTAAAAGAAAACCGAGGTACCAGTATATTTGTTATTCAAAGTTGCAAAATACATCTTAATGCCTGATAAATGACTGAAATCACTAGTTGATATCTAACAGGAAAAATTACATTTTTTTAATTAAAAAAATTTTTAATGTTTATTTTGAGAGAGAGAGAGAGACAGAGTGTGAACGAGGGAGGGACAGAGAGAGAGGGAGACACAGAACTCAAAGCAGGCTCCAGGCTCTGAGCTGTCAGCACAGACCCCGATGTGGGGCCCAAACCCATGAACTGGGAAATCATGACCTGAGACAAAGTCAGATGCTTAACCAACTGAGCCACCCAAGTGTCCCAAAAGTTATGTTTTAAAACTAAAATGTTTCTTTGAATTTTTTAACAGCCAGCACCATGTTATGTATATAATAGATACTAAATAAATATTCACTAACTTACCGATATAATGAGCAAAGTGCTTTTGAGGTAAGTTCAAAGTGGCAATTTCTCACTTAGAGAATTGTGTGTGTGGGTATATATTCAACCTGTCCCATAGTTATTGAAATTAATGAAAGTGATAGTACATGGTACATACAGAAAGTTGGCCCATTTTTTCCAACCAATTTTGCAAAATGAAAAAGGCAAGTCTTGGTCATTAGTAAGAACTTTGGTAATGAGATTGTCTTAAGGATAAGTGAGCCACACTCTCCATTAGGGGAACATTTCCATCCAAGAATCAAATGCACAGAAGCCCTATTATTTATGCTGAAGTGGAATTTGATACAGATCGCCCCTATCCTGAGCCAATCCCAGAGGAAGTTTTTTTTTTTTTTTTAATTTTTTTTTAACGTTTATTTATTTTTGAGACAGAGAGAGACAGAGCATGTATGGGGGAGGGTCAGAGAGAGGGAGACACAGAATCCGAAACAGTGTGCTGAGCTGCCAGCACAGAGCCTGACGCGGGACTCGAACTCACAGACCGCGAGATCATGACCTGAGCTGAAGTCGGCCGCTCAACCGACTGAGCCACCCAGGCGCCCCGAGGAAGTTTAGATCCATAAAGACACGGGCTCACACCTGTAACATAATCATCTGGACTCCCAAGGACGCTCTCAGAGCAGCCCGCAGGGATATATTTAATTTGACTTCCTTTTTGCATTTAGAAAAGCATTACATTCTATCAGATGGACAGAGCCCCTCAAGATCTAAGCGACTGAGAAGAGAAGCGTCATTTCTCTTCAAAGATGGATATGGTTGAATTATTAAAATCATGTCCTGTTAATTCATCTTCTCTAAAGCAAGTAAGAGCCCACCACTGTTGCAATTTTGAAAAAATGACATTTTATTTATTTTCCTTAAGTTTAAGAGAGAGAAGAAGAGGAGGGGGACGCAAGGAGAGAGGAAGAGAGAGAGAATCCTAAGTAAGCAGGCTCAGCACTGTCAACATGAGCCTGATGCGGGGCTCAAACTCACATACCCATGAGATCGTGACCTGAGCTGAAATCCAGAGTCACATGCTTCACCGACTGAGCCATTCAGAAGCCCCAAAAAAAAGACATTTTAAAGGATATGTTGCTCATTTCTTTTGGAGCCTTAAATCCTTATTTCATTCCTCTTTGCCTGGTCAAATGTGTATGTTCTGAAAACTCGCCAGGGAAGCATTCCTTGCTTCTCTCCCCTACCCAGTCAGTGCTGGGAGTGTCTTCATGTTTCTACACCATGCTAAGTACACCTCTATCATAACGCTTCATATTTGTGGAGGGCTCACACTGAGCCAGGCATTATGCTAAAGTCATTACACACATTGTCTTCTTTATCATTCACAAAAGTCCCAAGACAGGAAATCGTATTTTCCATGTTACTGATGAGAGCACAGAGTCAGGGAGCGGTCAAGCACGTTTCCCAAGAATATCCAGTTCAGAAGTTGAAGGACATGAATTCACATTGGTGGGGTATGTGTACCTCTGACCAGTAAGCAATACGGCAAAAGTCTTTATTTACTTGTCACCTCGTCCTCCATCCTGGGAGCTACAGAAAGGTGGACAGAATGTCTCGTTTAACTTTGTAATTTCAGTGCCTGATAGAGCAGATGCTTCAGTATTTACTGAAGGAGTAAATGGATGGATGAACGGTATGTAGTGTGCACAGAGAAACTCTGGTGTTGCCAGAGGTGGGGAGAAAAGAAGTTTCACACAGAAGATATATGATCCTCAGGGGCTCCTGGGTAGCTCAGTCAGTTAAGCCTCCAACTCTTGATATCGTCACAGGATGTGATCTTGCTCTAGTGAGATCCAGCCCTGAGCCAGGCTCAGCGTGGAGCTTGCTTGGGATTCTCTCTCTCCCTCTCTCTCTCCCTCTGCCCCTTTCCTGTTCGTTCCCCCCCCAAAATAAATAAATAAACATTAAAAAAGTATACATGATCCAAGTCTTAAAGAATAAGCAGCAATTTTCTTGGCAAAACAAAACACACATTTTCCCTTGATGTGTTTTTGTTGTGTTTTGTTTTGTTTGTTTGTTACCAAATTGTTAATTATATTGATTTTCACTGAAGAAATTAAGTCACAGATAAAGTTGTGTGCCTGTTAGCAAAGAGAGCTCTGAATGCCCAGGTTCTTATTCCTACTATAAATATCACAGTACGTATATAATTGTCCACTGCTTTGGTTGATTATTCGTTCTTTACACAACTGAGTTTTTATATTTGAAAAGGAAACCTGGAAAATCACTGTCAGGACATACACTTCCATACGGACCAGTGAGCAAGGCTTGGAGATAGGAGAGATGGGAGGAAATTGATGGCACTGGCCCCAAAAAGATAATCAACATCACCCAGATTGTTGAAGAGGCCCTAAGCAATGAGAGACGAAAATATGCTTAGGAAAAATAGGTGGTGCCAGGAGAAAAAGGAGGATCCAGGAAAGAGCTAGAAGAATTTATAAGTAGAAAGAGCCCTGCGGCAGCCACAGGTGTATAGGGAGGTAGACAGAATTAAATGGTATTTCCCCAAGAGCACCATCAATGAGACCAAAACGTACCTTTTTTTTTTTTTTTTTATAAAACCACTTGTCAGAAAAGCCTTACAGGGGCTCCTGGGTGGCTCAGTCGGTTGAGCGGCCGACTTCGGCTCAGGTCACGATCTCCAGGTCTGTGAGTTCAAGCCCCGCGTCGGGCTCTGTGCTGACTGCTCAGAGCCTGGAACCTGTTTCACATTCTGTGTCTCCCTCTCTCTCTGACCCTCCCCCGTTCATGCATCTGTCTCTCTCTGTCTCAAAAATAAATAAACGTTAAAAAAAAAAATTAAAAACAAAAAAAAAAAGAAAAGCCTTACAAAGACATCTCCAAATGTTCTCCCTTTTCGAAATTCAACCGAGCCTGAAGGATTTGTGCTGTCCACTCCCACCTCCTCCTTGCCAATTCATCCTCCTGCTAAGCCACCTTCCCTGCACTAACTGTCCTGTGGGATGAGCCCACGTTCTGGGCCTCTCCACAGGAAATGCAGTGTTCGGTCTTCACAAGTCCCATGGTGGTGCCTAGAGCTGCCTGAGTCAACGCCTTCCACCCATCCCCTGCAACTGTAAGAAGGAGAATATCTTCCCAAAGTAACCACTCCGCCCACACATTCGTTTCAACAACATGTCTGACAATGGGTAGGGCACAGGGAGAGAGGGCCAGAGCAGGGAATCAGGTCAATGTAATATATAATCCCAACTGTAATCATTTCAAGGAAACTACAATCTAGTTTCAGAGGGAAAAAAAAGACATACTGGAGACCACTAATCCCTAATGTCGTTCCTGAGTGAAAAGCACAGTATGAATTCACATAATTTTGGTGACTATGAGCTGTTATAAGAGGAGAAGTTTTCCTGGAACATATGGGAATGAAGAGAGCCCATGAAATATGGGACAGATTATTTGGAGGACAGAAAATGGGAGAGCATTCAAGAGAGACAAAGGTCATGAGTAAAGATGTGCTAGTGGGGAAAAGCTTGGATTACATGAAGTACAGAGAGTAGAGAGGCCTGCCTAGAACAGGGAGACAGTGCTGGGAAATAATGGGATATAAAACTGGATGAATGAAGGGTAGGGCTAGATTGTAGATTAAATCGCCCAGGTGTCTGCTAAAATCCAGCCAGAAAAGGAAGAGTCATCCCATAATCCTGTGAGTTCGGCCTGCACCATGGTTTCCTCTGAGCTATTTCCTATCATTTGGGATTGCATGTGAGTCGGCACTCACCTTCTCACCAGAAGGGACCTTGCACCATAAAAAAAAGCAGCTTTCTTCAGTGATGGTTTTACTTAATTAATGAAAGCTTTCCCCTAAGAAAGCTCTCTTAGACTTACTCTTCCCTATTGGATACGAATTATTCCTTGTTCTAGAAATTCTTTTTTCTTTATAATGCTGTACAGACAGGGAGTTTTCCTTGAGCAGATTTTGGGGGGCAGTGGTGGAGGTTGTTTTTTTAAACTAGTTTATAAAAAGACAGATCTGCTTTAGCCCAATTTTGTGTTTCTGCTTATTAAAAGTTTTCTGTAGGCATAGTTTTGTTCCTAAGTCTTGCTTTAAAGCGCCTTTTTTTCCCCCCAACTTCATTTGAATCTTTCTAAAGTTCTTATTCATTAATTGAGGATTTTCAGGCCTGTGATGTTTTGGTCTGAGGAGGTTCAAGTATAATCAGATTAAGTCTGATTCCATTTTCACTGAAAATGGAGCCGATTCCCTAGTCCAACAGCACTGAAAAGGAGTCTTTGGGGCAATATATTGATGCTGTTATTTTTTTCATTGTCTTTAAGTATATAAAATCAAGAAATACATTTACTCACCTAAAGCACTGCCTCACTGAGCAGATCCACAGAAGATGCACGCTATACCTAGCAGTAGGTGGACTGAACATTTTTGCGACTAAGGCAATTCATTTTTAAAGCTAAGGAAGCCGGAAGACTGAAAGTGACCCATTCACTGCCCACGGGGAGTCAGCCGCCGAGTGCACAGGAAACCCCCCTGCTCAGGCCTCAGGCGACCAGGATTCTTCTGCTACTGTTGTGCCTTCTCTCAGAGTGACCAAAAGTACCCAGCGCGCGATGCCTCATTGAATCCTAACCACTGGTAGTGGTGTAATTTCCAATTCACAGATACAAAAACTAAGGCCTAAGCAAATTAATGAATCATTAACTAAAGAGGAGTCATGCAGTTTCCTAAACCCAAAGCCTCATCTTTCTCTCTAATACACAATCTTATTTCCTTTCCTAATCTATAAAATCTAAACACTTAAGAGACTGTTTTCGAGCAGACTGCCCTACCTGAAAATTTTAGAAATGTTAATATTTCTTAATCATAAAATGAGTGTTAAAATAAGGACCATTACAAATGATTTACAAACACACAAGTTTTTCATGAAACCAGTTATACCCAGGGAACTCTGTGGAATCTTTTGAAGAATAGTTCTTGGGGAGCAAATGAGGAAAGAGACTATAAATCTGCTCTGTGCCCCCAGTAGGATCCGGTATCTATTTATTTTTGCCATTAAGTCCTGTGGATGCTAAAGATATTAACAGCTGGCAGTATGTAAATTATACTAATTTGCTGCTTCTTGAGGTGAAAGGTTGTGTGCATTTGGGCCGATATAGCTCCATTGCCACTTAATCACCATTATAAATGCTCTTGAATTACAGAAACCAACATAAGCACCTTGAATTAAATATTTATTTGCAAACTTTAAGTAATAGCAGAGAGCTTCACATTCAACCTGGTGGGGTGAGCTGAAGAGGTACAGGTTCTGTAGAACTGTATCTAATTTGTCTTCTGCCTTGAGACAGAAATGGTGGTGTATTTCACAGAATCCCTGACATGGCTGGGGACTACAGGCCACTGCTCCTTGGAGCGAGAAAATGTACACCTTTGTAAAGAGGCATTCTGCCATGTGAAGAACCCGGATGCATTATGAGAACCATGAAGGTGCATATACATGAGGGCAAAACGTCTAAGTGGCTACCTGTTAGGAGAAAATACTCTGTGAGAGAAGCGTAGGCTGTGTGTTGCATACTGACTTACAGAACACAGTTGACCAGAGCAGGACATCCCAAGGACACCAGCCTTGGTTCAATTCTCTTTTAAGGATTTGTTCACTGATTTATTCATTCCCGGGAACACAGATTGGAATCAGAATCACAAGTTGCTACTACCGTTTTAGTTCCAAGCGTGAGCCAGATTGGGCTTAATGCATGGATCTAGATAGAGCTTTCCTCTCTGCCTGGCGCATATACCGATTATCACCTGGATAGATCACGAGCCGCTCATCGTTTGTGTTGAGGGGTCTGTTTTTGCATTTGTTTTGCATTCGTGTCACATTTATTTATTTTATACCATTTAATTTATCGGGTTGGCTCAAAAAAATTTGAGCACGTATGATATGTCATGACCCTTGAAGTTGACAGAGGAGAGAAAGACAATATATTCTGTTTGCATATACTTTTCCAAATATAGAACGGTATTGATCTTGAAATTATACATTAGAGCAGAAGTATAGTATGCCATGAATTGTAGACATCCATGGCAGAGAATATGCCAATTAGAATTTTTCTATCCAAAATAAAAGTGTGTTCTTACAAATAAAAGTAGTTAGATTTTGTAACATTTTGTACATATACAACTCTGCCTTCCTTGATTTTCTAGTGATGGTGTTGGATAACCTTTTTGCATCAGACTTTTTATATGGGTGGTAATGTTGCCATTGCAATGAGACAGCTTAAGTGCATTTCAGGGACTAGTGTTTCACCATCTTTGTCGACTGGCATTTATTGAATTCAGGGACTATAAATAATGCTTTATATATAGTGAAGTATGTGGGCATGTTTTCATATAAATAATGTTGAGGCCATTTTTATATCTACAAAAAATAAGAACTCCCATAAAATAGTTTTGAAACTTAGTGTCTCAGAAGCAGTGTAAAAACAACTCTCCAGTTCTCCCATGCTTGTGGGAACCTTAAATCCTTAGGCAATGGGTGAAATGTGAAAGGTTCCCTTACTCTGCTGCTAAATGTTCCGCAGCGTCTTAAAAACATTATGGACTCCTTCATTCAGTCAGAGGCAAGGGGACCAACGTGTTTTGAGAACCAAGTATAAATGTTGTGGCATCCAGAAGGATTAGCTGCTTTTACTTGGAAGTTAGCAAATGGATGTATAATTTTTAATTATGCATAAATTTCAAACTTTCTATCAAAGTCAAATTGTGCTGATGTTAGTCAAACCTAATCTAGGCATTGATTCAAGAACCTGGTGATGGAGTTGAAAATACATGGAAACTTGTTAACAAGAAGTACAATTATCTACATCTCAGCAGATAATGCCGTGTAATATGCTGAGCTCAGGCAGCCCAGAGCCAATGAAGATCTTTTTCTTTTCCCAACCGTTAATATTTACAGTTGGAAGCAATACATGGCTGCAATCTAAGTGCTGCCCCTAAAAGGGAGTTGTTGGCTTGATACCTTGATTCCTGACCCTGTGAAGCACTGAAACAGCTACCTTCTTAATCATCGCCTGATAACATTGTGTTGGAACCGGAGGGTAGCACATGGCTGTTTTATACAAGCCGCAACCCTGGGAGATTTTCTGTATTGTTTCGTTAGTTTACTTCTTCATGGACATGCTGGGGTGTTAAAAGCATAGGACTGAGAGTTGTGAATTATGGGTCCTTTTCTTTGTTCTCCTGCTGATTTTTTCAGGGTCTGTGCAGGCACTGTTTATAGATACAGCTTACCTCCCAGACACCTACTGTGTGCTAGGCCCCTTCCTAGAGCTCACAAACAAAGTCCTCCACCTGTTGAGGCTTATTTTCACATGCAAAGTCTTCAAAGAAAAACAAAATTAAACTTTGAAAAGCAGGGGTGCATGGCTGGTTATATATACATTATACACAGTAAGAGACCTGGAAGATAAAATAACCATTATTATTCTACTCTCTGTGTGTAAATATGCCAACTAAAGGTACCACAGTGGAAATTGAGGGTAGATTGGAGGTTGCATCTGTACAGCACTCGACCTAGGATGCATCTGTGCATCCCTGAACAAGGTCTGACAGTTTGGATGCCAGGTCCGCTGCTTGCTAGCTGTGTGACTTTGGACAAATTGCTTAAATCATCTTTTGAATGAGGGAAATCATCGGGGCACCTGGGTGGCTCAGTCGGTTGAGTGTCCGGCTTCGGTTCAGGTCATGATCCCATGGTTCCTGAGTTTGAGCCCCACGTCGGGCTCTGTGCTGACAGCTCAGAGCCTGGAGCCTGCTTCAGATTCTGCATCTCCCTCTCTCTCTGCCCCTCCCCTGCTCATGCGTTGTCTCTCTCTCTCAGAAATAAACATTAAAAAATTTAAATAAGGGAAATCATCTCGGCATTGTTAGATTTCTGTGAAGATTTAAGATGAGATGCATGTAAAATGCCAGGAACATATTAAATCCTCTGATTTTAATTACTTTTCCTTCCCCCTCACCCTCCCCCCACCCCTCCATGTACCACATTCTAGATCCCAAGTATTTTATAGGTAATCCCATTGTGGAAAATGAACTAGGTATCGAGAAGATCGATTGCTCGGGTGGAACGCACAAATAATCCAAGACCTGGTTGCTATCCACGCGGTAGAATTATGTATTTATTCTAGGTTCCTGGAACTAGGAAAAGAGCCCTAAAAAATAGTAGCAAACAAATGTCAGTAAAAGATACAATGAAACCATTTGATAGAGGACCGACTTCTATGACCCACTTAAGAATAAAGACACCTTCTAACATGGAGGTGGCTTGTCTTCGGGTCTCCCACACGAGGAGGAGTGCTTGCTGAGTGGAGCTATGTTGTGACTCCTTTTCTCTTCCCCAACTTGTGGCTGCTCCTCCTCGTGTTGTTAAATCGCAGCAGATGGCTTCCTTTTACACCGGGTGCTGTCAGTGGAATGTAAATGCGTCTCCTTACAACACTGAAAATACCGAGGCTGTGTGTTTAATCTGTGCTGTGCAAGCAGAATGACCCAGAAAAGAACATGAGTACTGAGCACGTTTGGAGAATTGGCATCCGTCCTTGTAAACAGAATTGGGGAGGGTTCTTCAAGCCTAGTGACTAATCACGGTTTTCTTCCTGAGGCTCTTCACACAGTCACATCCCTGAGGACAACTAATCTAAATGGTAGATTGAATAGAAAAGTTACAGACCCAAGGGAAATATTTTTTTTTTTTTTTGTAAAGGGGGAGAGAAGTGCTATTCTGGGGTATGGGAAAAAGAAGAAAGAGATGTACTGCATCACAAGGTTGAAGAAGCTTCATTTATAGTTTGAATTCTCAGTTCTAAATCTCTTTGGGAGTTTAGCAAACAAAATTTCCCTTTGATTCAGATTATTTGAGTTAATAAGAGGAATATTCTTTTAGCAATTACTTCAAAACCCAGGGAAAAAAATGTATGTAATTCCAGTGTCCATATGTCACAGAATATGAGAAAAGTGCAGTAATCTGCAAAGATTATCCTGGAAAAAAAAACCTTTACAGTTTTAGAATATTAATAGCAAATTATGGAAGTAAAATATAATCAAACGCTTTAACTGGGTTATGGTTATGTCATTTCTTCTTAAAGAGGCCTATGAACTGGGTAGGACACAGAAAATCTGATCTTTTTTTACTAAAATACTAAAAAAAATCACTAAAAATCAGTCAGTGGCAAAAGGAGAAGAATCTTCATGTGATTTGTCGTTTGAACCTTTTGTAGGAAAGGAACAGAATACTTCTAAGTCCTGTCTTTTCTCGGCAAGGATCTCCTAAACTATTATTTCAAAAGATAATGCAGACATTATTAATATTATAATTATGTATATACTTAGAGATCCAAAGACATAATATAACCATCTCAGCTACATTGTCTGATCTAATTTTATAATAAGCTGTTAAATTCTGTGCTAAATTTACACCTGGAGATAGGGTAATTTTAGTTTGGCGATATTTTTAAACTAATAGGAAAATGGCGTTAGACCTTATTTCTGTCCCTCCAAAAAAGATTGCTTTATATTCCTCATACTAATGTAAACATATCCTTTTCCCCAGTTGTGTTCTTGGACATTTAGGTGAACTGTTAACAAAGTGAAACATAAGGTTTTTCTGTGTGTGTGTGTGTGTGTGTGTGTGTGTGTGTGTGTGTTTTAATCTTGCCAATTTAAAAACCTATAGACTTTTACCAAATGGCTTATTTGGAATTTGAAAGCCTGACTCCTGAAAGGATTCTTTATTTCTGAAACTAAATAACTGTTTTAACATACATCTTCACACTGTGAAGATTCCTATCTTTGCTGGTTGTAAGATACCTTGGTGTTTTAAGTTGCCACCAGCTCATAAATTTTAGTAATGTTCACTTGGGATCTGACCAATCTCGGTTTTGCAGGATCTGTCTCTATTTAGACATACCAAGTCTCAAACTATTTTGGACAGAGAAGGCCGTGCAGTGAAAGGACTCCCATTAAAGCATGCTCTGTGTTTTTCATCTTACACAAGACAGACTTTGAAACTGAAAGTCCAATAATTTGATGTAAACAGACAATGACAATCGAAATTGCTACTTCTGAGATTATTTAAGAGAAGGTGCAGGGTGTAGACATCCATCAATGAAACACTGGAAGAAAGGGTTTTTATTTCTGCGTTTGCTTTTTAAAATAAGAATAGAGTAAATGGCACAATAGATTATATAAACAAGGACCTCAATGACAAGCTGTCCAAGTTAAAGTAATATATTTTCCATGGGTGACTTCAAGCCACACTTTATCACCTACACGAGGGGAAGCCAATTTTAGTTTGGTCAATAAAATACAACCTCCAGAGTCGGGCCTGGGACACAGCTGACAGTGTGGCAGAGCCTGGTGATTTGGCATCCACTTCTGCCGGGACACAGCAGGAGCTGGCCCGGCTGCCCATCTGGGGGATGTCGGACATTTCGGTTCTATTTGACTAACAAACACTCGTGCAGGTATGTCAGGAGGGATGGTGCAGCCGGGCCTTCCTGCTCTGCTAATTCGGTGCAGGTCCGAGGTGTAAGTGGAACTAGGTATTCCAAAGCTGGATTTACTGCAGTCTCACAACTGTTGAAAATTAAACTACATGTGCTGCCAGTTAGGGGTGACTGGGGCATCTCATTATCGGAGGCGATTTTTTTTTCCTGAGGCTGGAATCTTTGCTGAATTACTGAGGGACTTACTTGAATGTAGACTTGGGCCAAATAATTTTCTGATAAGTTGGCCATAAATCCTCAGTAGAATAAGCTTGGTGTTCTCAGCATATCTGTTGGCTTTTTGATCATTTTTATGGCTTTCCTTTTGCTGGTCAAATTATCCTTATATGCTCCTACAGCTCCTATGACATGGATTAAGTCAACACAAACCAATAGGCCTTCATTACTTTGGCAACTGGTTTTGATTTGGGGACTATAAATACGATGACACGGACTCGATTACCTTTGCCAACAGGGGATGTGATAAGCCAGAAGGATGTCAGGGATTCGGCACTCTTTTTCCTGCATGATGTGAATGTGAGTGAATTAATAGCAGCTTTCTGACCAACTGAAGACAGTTGGAAAGAAGGAAGAACTCTGATAGAGAGAAGAGCCAAAATACAGCTTTTAGGTCAGGAATGAGGATGCCAGGGGATCGTGGGGAGGTCCATGAACACCCACCGTGTGCCTGGCACTGTGCGAGGTACTGGAAGCAGGGCTAGGGCCAGATGTATGAGGAAACTAACATTTGATGTAATCCATGAATATCTTAGTGTCTAGTAGGGGAGATAAGACCATCACTGGGAGCAAGATTTACTGGGTAATAAGTGCATAGAGAAGAGAGAGATCAACAAGATCTGGAACAGGAGAGGAAGGGACAGTGGAAGAAGCAAGATCTACAAATTTGGGGTTTGGAGGAATGACTTTAAAATATTCTTGTTCCAAGAGGGTTTTTTTTTGGGGGGGGGCGGGTAGGAGAAATTGAAACCTAAAGAAAATCAGAAAAAAAATAGTATAATGAGCATATGTATACCCTTCACCCAGCTTCACCAGTTTTTTTTTTTTTTTTTAACATTTGGCTATCTTTGTTTACCTCTCTGTGTATACACACACATTTTTTTTTTTTGTCTATTTAGAAAGTAGGTTGCAGACTTTAGAAAGATAGGTTGTAATACACTATCACTAAATATTTCGGCAACTATCTCCAAAGAAAAAGACTTCCTTCTACAACCACAATCCTGGTATCACATCCAAGAAAGTTATCATCCCATGTTCAGGTTTCTCCAATTGTCTCAATAAAGTCTTCTATAGACTTTTTTTTTTTTTAATTCAGGACGCAAACAATTGCCTTTAGTTCCTAGTTGTCATGTCTTTTTAGTATCTTTGAGCCTCAAAAGTCCATCTGCCATTTAACTCATTTGCTATTCTCTTGCTTTTGAAATGACGTATAAAATCAATTAGCATATTTATCGATCACCTTCTAAAAACTATGCACGATCTGCTCTGTCTCTCTCTGTCTCTCAATAATAAATAAATGTTAAAAAATTAAAAATAAATAAATAAAAACTGCACGATGGCAGAGATGGGGTATAAAGAAACTGAAATATTTTTCTGCCTTACAAACCCCAGGTTGGTAAAGGTCTCTTGGCATAAAAATAGAGAATTAGACATTTGAAGCTGATAGTTTTTAAAAATATGTATGTATTTTTGGGAGAGCGCAAGTGGGGGAGGGGCAGAGAGAGGGGGACAGAGGATCGGAAGTGGGCTTTGCACTGACAGGCAGACAGCAGCGAGCCTGATTGTGGGTTTCGAACTCACCAACCATGAGATCATGCCTTGAGCCGAAGTTGGTCACTTAACCAACTGAGCCACCCAGGTGCCCCGAAGCTGATACATTTTTAATAAGGGGGTACAAGTCATATGTGCTAGGGAAGAACCAGCAGAGAAAATACATGACGCTGCTAATGTGATTCTGGCTCCTAACTCCACAGAGGGAGAGGAAATACAGTTTCGTGGAATGGTGTGTAGGGGGGTTCCATGCCCAGGTTGGGTAAAGACTTTCCTGACAAATGAGCTGCTACTCCTCATTCTATTTTGCTCCCATGTGTGGCTCTGCATAAGCACTTAGCCCTCCCTAAATCTCCCCAGGGAAGCAGGAAATGTCCTAGCTCCCCAGCCATGCTTCTTGTTCTCCCTACCACTGGATCATGGCGTTTCCTTCTGCCTTAAACACTTTCTTTACCTTATTCTCCCGTTGACTTCCTTTGAGAAACTTGAGGGACATCGTGGAGTCTACTTCCTTCCCCGTTTTCTTTTCCCTGTACTCACCTGTAACATAACACCTCTCTTACGGAACTGTGGTTGCTTATATAGCTACCCCAAGCCCCAGGCACTACCACTAAATAGTGGGTTTTTAAAGACAATAACTATGCCTTTGAATCCCTTATGTCCAGGACCTAAGGTCCTGAAACTTTGAAAGCATTCAGTAAAACTTATTTGAGTGAGTGAATGAATGCATGAAAAGATGAGGGAATGAATTTCACTACCAGTAAACTTTCTGGGCTGTTATATAGAACTCTTCCTATGACTGACTGAAAAGAATTTAATAATGCGTTGAACAGAGCAATAAGCATTACAAGTGTGGGAGTCAGTAACAATTGATCAGCCCCTTTGTGCAAAGCATTGTACTTTGTATTATTGAAAAGTTGCAGAGGAAATAGATACTCATTCCTTACAGTCCTAAGGGGAGGTGTGGAATGTGGCCTAACCCACCACGAGCGATAGCACATTCAAGTGCATGCTACATGCCGTGTGGGCCCAGGTACAGCTCTCCTCACATGCATGGTGAGCCTGGGTGTTGCTATGTAAGAGACTCTGGGAGTAGAGACACATGGGCTTCCTCGGGAGGCTTTGCAACTCGCAGAGAAAGTTCCAGTGGTGTTCTAAAAAGAGAAGTAGGGGGCACCGGGGTGGCTCAGTCAGTTGAGCATCCGACTCTTGATTGTGGCTCAGGTCATGATCTCACTGTGTGGTTCTTGAGACCGAGCCCAGCCTCGGGCTCCTCGCTGACAGCATGGAGCCCGTTTGGAATTCTCCCCCTCTCTCTGCCCCTCCCCCGCTCGTGCACCTGCTCGCTCTCTCACTCTCTCTTTCTCAAAATAAGTAAGTAAACTTTGAAAATAAGTGAATAAAATAAAAAGAGGAGAAGTGGGATTGGATAGATGGCACGTCTCAACATGAAGATGTGGCATTGGCAGGAGCAGATGATTCCTAGTTGCGAAGGGGTAGAGAGCGTTGCTGGGCAGAATGCAGGGTGCTAGTTAGGCTGTAACTGATGATGTCCTTCACGAGGAGACAGGGGAAGTTAATAAAGGACTTTGACTTAAAACTTAGCCACTTAGGTTTGACACTGGCTAGGTTTGCTGCAGTAAACTTCCATCGGTTTCCAAGGCAGCTAAGCAAGGTGATTGATTGATTGATTGATTGATTATTTATTGTTTATAGGGCTGGCTGGATGATGTAGATTGTAGGTGGGGGGGGGGGAACGCCATGGCTAGAGGACAGTTTAATTGCCCAGGTAAAAGAAAATTAGGGTATTAACCAAGCTGTGACTGGGGATGCAGAAAAGAGAAATAGAGCAGTAGGAGACTTGGTTCTGAGCAGGTCTGGGTGTGGACTGACGCAGCACTCAAGTGCATCGGGACTGAAAAACTGTAAATGTTAGCAGCTCATGACACTGTGTGATTTACATGCTGAGTCCGTAGTTAACAGCCACTGCTTTCTGGAATGAAGAAAGAGAAGAAAAAGGGAAGGCGAATGTGACTGTCCACTCAGTTTGACTGAGACCAAAAATAGGCCAGGATAAAGTCCAGTGGTTCACGTGACAGAGACAAAAAGAACGTTTCATGTGTCCAAAAGGATAACTGGCTGCTGGTTGGATTTTTATTTTAAATCCTCTGTAACGGCCCCTGCTTGTGCCCCCGGATGATAATTTCATCCTGGCTCTAAGAGGCAGGAAAAGGTAAAAACAGATTATTTGTGGCTAATTTCACAAAAAGGAATGGTGTCCAATATCTGGCTTCATGCCCACCTGGCTCCTGGGTTCTGTCGTTCCTTATCTGCCCCACCAGTGTTGGCCAGTAGCACCCCAGGAATGGTACCTACCTTCTAGCGGGAGTGTGAGAGCGGGCCCCTTCAGTTCCTCAGTCAGACACATGCTAAGGTTTGCATTTGGTAAGAACCCCAAGAGGGAGAAGTTCTGTGCAGACGAAATCTCCAGCTCACTGCGTGCAGCTGGACAAGCTCTTCAGCTTTTAACTCCCTTCTGTCAAATGGCACTCATTGCAGTGTCTCTGTGGGACACACTCTGTTCCAGGCACTAGGGAGACAGATGGGAGCAAAGAAGACAAGCACGGGCACCTTGATGGAGCTTCCACTCTAGTGAGGGAGACACACATGAACTACCTAGATGTCACAAGGCATTATGTGATGGAGAGAAATAAAGCCGATTGCAAATAGAGGGTGATGGGGAAGGCCTCCCTGAGAAAGTGACGGGAAATGATCATCTCCCCCCACCCACACACACACAAGTCGGGCTGTTAAGAGAATTAAAATGGTTTCTGTGTGCACATCTGGGAAACCCCTGACCCAGGGCCGGCAGAAATGGTAGCTGTTATCTGTAAACAATAAACTTACAAAAAAACACAATAAAACCTTGACTTTGGGCTGTTGGGATTTAGTTCTTGTATGAGACAGAGAGAGAGAGAGAGAGAGAGAGAGAGAGAGAAGTGTTATTCTTAAAGCCTGTGTTCCTAGAAAAACAATTCTATTACTTATACCACCCGCCTAAGGAGAGAAAAATATGAAAGCAATGTCTCCAAACTTACAACTGCCTCTCTGCCCCTGCCTAAAATCTGACGTCTTAAGCAAGAAAGAGGTTTGAGACATCGGAGCAAGAATTACAGACCCCGTGCCTCAACCAGCAAGGCCAGAGTTTCATCCCCCTGTGTATTTCTCACTAGCATGGTGTTTGTACAGAGTACGTGCTTGATAATTATTTGTTGAATGCAGGAACAAATGTGTCCTTGTGTGATCAATGTCACAGCGCATTTCACAGCTCAGAAAAATTGAGCTCTTTCTCCAAAGGTCCACAGGAGGACCCGTGCCGTGCTTGGGCTAAGGCATAAAAGACGTTGATGGTTTCAGGTAGAGCTAGAACATCGAACGTGCAGCCTTATGCTGGGTCCAGTTCCGGCTTCTCATTTATCTCCCATGTATCCACACCGAATTTCCACAGTAGCTACTCCAGACTTTTCAATGGACTGGGTATGGAAATCACTTGGGAAGGTTCCCAGGATAGCACCTTCCAGTGCTGTGGTTGGCTGAACTCTCCTCTCAGCCTGGTTTTTCCATCCCCAGACTCTGGTGACACCTCCGATCAGTATGGTCCAAAAGGAGTGTGATTACTTGCTGAGAATTAATGAGAAAGACCTTATACAGGATTCCTTTCTCTAGTGAGGGGCTTCACACGCCAAGGGCAATCTTCCACAGTCCTTGAAGGGAGCTGGGGCTCACCATTGTTCTGTCCCCAGCAATCCCAGGGAGAACATGAGTGTTTCTGGGAGCAGCAGAGCAGAGGAGACAGGGCAATGCCAAGGGGGAAAAATGCTACTCGGCTTGCAGTTTGGACACTCTGCCCCTCCTCGGTGCCCTGCCACCTGCCTGCTTGCCACTTTGAGGGAAAGGCCAGTCACTCTGTGATGTCTACACTTTCTTCAATCACTAAGCCTTTTATTCAGGGAAAGGAGCGTCTGACTGAATCACCCCCTCATTGTTCCAGGACACTTTCTAAGTCCTCTCTTGGCTTTTCCAGGACCCTGTTTCCCCCCTTACAACTGTAAAGTGGACAGTGCGTGTATTTATGGTTGAAAATTGGCTGCTGTAGCGAGTTTAATTTTAAAAACAGAGTTCTGGCATATATTCAATATTACTATGGAAATGACTGTTTCTAGCATTTCCCTGATAAGTGATAAAGTTCAAGGACTCAAGTCTGTGTGGGAGGTTTCTCACATCCACCAAATTGAAGACCTACTTGTTGCAATAATATTTAATAGGAACTGCTCTCCTCAGTCTTACATATGGAATGTTCTTCTTTCTCTCTCTCTCTCTCTCTCTCTCTCTCTCTCTCTCTCTTTTGTGTGTGTGTGAATTTGTGGGATGAGAGTTAAAGACATGTCTTCACTTTGCTTTGGCTATATAGATAGGAGATAACTATTATAACTGGCTTTAAAAAAAAACACATCTTTAAAGTAATTTTTACATTAATCACAGATTCTCATAATACTACATAATGGTCTTACTTGGCTACTCATGTAACACACACCACAAACCAGTTTCAAAAACTCACATATTGAAGCTGGAATGTAACCCATGATCCAACAGGCACGTTCAAACATTTTAATTTCCCATCTTAAATTGTCTCCATGTATGTTTACATAATCTATATAATCGAGTTCCAGGAAGGATTTGAAGCAGTTCGCACCCCTATAGTGTTTTCCAGGAGCCAGTTTTAAGCCGCAAGCATCACCACTGTTTAACCACAACCTACTTTTGCTGATTTTTATGGAACCCAGGACTGCGAGAAAGAAGTTCGAACAGGTGGTAACTGTCACATCGGTCCTTGACTGTCCTCACTTGAAGTCAAAGCTTTAATGTTTTCGCTTGGAAATGTGAGGTTGAGTTTCTCTGGGAAATTCTAGAATGCTTCATCTTTTTCCCAGGCTCCTTCCAATGTGTGTATTGTTCTCACATTCTTCCAAATGCTCTCACCAGCCCTAAATATTGTGACAGGCAGATCCTGAGGCTGAGGACAGAAATGGTCTCATTTCTTACTCTTTCCAGGCAGGCCAGCTCATTTTGTGTTTTCAAAATTAGGTGAGCTGTTCAGCAGTCAATCAGTGAGGGCCCAGTGGATCCCGATGGGCCAGATCGCACAGCCTTCTGCCGGCTCCCCATCAGCACCCCGGAGCTCGGCCTGGGTGCTGACATTTCACAACGGTTTGTGGACGGGAGGAGTCCTAAAACCCGAGCAGGACCAGGAAAACCAGCCTGGGAAGGGTCACTCTGGGTAATAATAAATAAGATTCCCCACAAAGAATGAGTTCTCCTTCTGTGTCCACGCCCTGTGAGCCGCCCTCTGCGTGCCTGAATGCTACAGTACAAAACAATTTGGAGACCTGGTAATTCCTGTCCCCACTCTACAGGTGGGGACACTTAGCATATAGATGTATGCCACACCAGTGGCCACACTGCATTTAAACCCATTTTGGTTTGTTAGCAAGTTCCTGTTGTGTCTGGTCTTACTTCAGAAGAAACACAGTATTAAATTCCTTTTCAAGAATTAAAAAAAACACACACACAAAAGCCAAAAACGTATGGTTCCAGCATATTCCAGCATACTCTCCAGTGGGAAGAATCAAAATAAAGTTTGGCAGTTTCACCTTAGAATTCCAGAGTGTCACCTTGCCTTGGGTCATATGTAGGCCACAACCAGTCAGTGTTTCAGAATGAATCCTCTTTGGGGGAAGAAAAAGAAAAAAAAAAAAAAAAGAACACTTCTTTATTTTATTCTGCAAATACAGAATATAAAGTAATTCCAGTTTAAATTATCACATATAAAATATACATTTAAAAAGGATATTAATATGATCACTGAATACAGATTGCATCATGTCATTAACCAAAGAACCTTCCATGAAATGTGTAATTAATTAGGGGTAGGTCTTTTCAGAACAAGGTTTTTCACAGGTGCAGTGTGAGAGCACGGCCCATCGGGGCAGGTCTGGCCTGACATCCGTGCTGCTTTTCAGGACAGTCCGGCACCTGGAGGTCCCCGTCAGCTCGTGTGTCAGTCACAGCAGCCTCAGTTATCAAAAGATCCATTGCAGGGCTGTATATTTTAAGCACAGTTGAAGAATAGCTGGGCAAAAAAGGGCCTTTCAACCATGGGAATTCAAAAGCAAAGGGCCCTCAAGAGGCAATTTCAAAACCCTACTCATTCAGCTTTATTCCAAAGCTTAATGACATGCTCTATTTGATATAGTTAGGCGAACTGTTTCATCAAAACCTTTATCCGGAGCTTGGAATTGCAATATTAGGTTTGTAGGTTGGCTCCCTTGGCCATACTGCAAGGTACTGCGGAGTGCTGGTTTACCTTTGACAAGTACATGGAACCGGCGAGGTTGATAAATGACATAGGAAAGGCCACTCTTATTTTTATGTGTTGAGAACTTACCATAGGCCATGCTTTGTGTCTTTTGCATTCAGTTTCTTTCCTTATTCCCACCCTTTGACATATAATCTCCAATTTTATAGGTGGTGCAGATGAGTCTCTGAGAGGTGAAGTGACTGGCGAGTGTTCACACACACTGAGCCTTAAGCAAGGGACATGCCTTTCTAAGCTGGAGCCTTAACCATGCGTCCCATAGCAGGTGGTGACAGGCATCTCAAGCCTTGAATTTGTGCTTGCGTTCTTACATTTCTGAGAACAGTGAAGCCACTGTGGACAAGGGTCTTTGCTTCCTTGTGGGTCACAAGGTATGTGAGGTAGATCAGCCCTCTGGTTCAGCCAGAACTGTGGTTCTCACAAGGCCTCAGGCTACGCCCCATAATTCCCTCCCCCTCTTTCCCCGCAAGGCAGCAGATGAGAGGATCTCGGTTGCTTTCGCTTCCCCAGTGTAATCAGACTTGGGGTGAATGAGAAGGGCCCAGAAAAGTTCATACAAGAGAAGCAAACCAAAAGCCTTGTCTCTTCTCTGCTTGGGTGTAGACACTCCCAACTCACTTGTGCAGGAGCGCAGTCATTTCCTCCTGAAGATGACACAATTTACCAGACAGATTAAGATTAAGCCAACATCTAGGAACAAGAGTGGACATTATCTCAAGTTCCCTACATAATACCAAGGGTTTTTGCTGGTTGGGTTCTGTCTTTCTCAGACTTTTGACCTTTCAAGGCCAAGTCTATGGCTCTAGTCATGTTTCCCAGCACATGGTTATCTTTGCAGACACAAGCTGTAAGGACTCACAAAAAGATGGCCACACAGTATGGCAGGAGAACTTGCCCTGTAGTGGAGGTAAACTATTTTGCTCAAAAACTAGGCTTCTGGGGGTGCTTGGGTGGCTCCGTCAGTTAAGCATCACATCGGCTCAGGTCGTGATCTCCCAGTTTGTGGGTTCTATGCCCCATGCGGGCTCTGTGCTGACAACTCAGAGCCTGGAGCCTGGAGCCTGCTTCGGATTCTGTGTCTCTGTCTCTCTCTGCCCCTCCCCCGCTCACACTCTGTCTCTCAAAAATAAATAAATGTTAAAAAAAATTTAAAAACAACCATAACAAAACTAGACGTCTGTGGTTTTGAATTCTCTATAGACTTTACTCCTAAGCTCTTATAACCCAGAGTTTTTTCTGGAGCAATGTGAAAAGTGGAAAAAGGAGAGGGATTATTTGTATCTGTTAGCACCACATGCCTGAATGTTTGCCAGGCACCAAAACTAGCTTTTTCAAACTGAACTCATAGTCTTCCTGCACAAAACTGTTCTCTCCTCCTGTGTACCCTGTCACAGTTGAGGATCTCCCATCCACGCAACCATCTAATGTGGAATCCTCAGCCATCCTTATCACTCCTCTGCTGCTGCCCAGCCTTGCACAATCTAAGAGGGAGCCACTCTACCTCGAAAGTCTCCCTCAACCATTCTTCTCCTTCAATTCTCATTCTGTTGGTAAATTTAGACCTAGGTCATGGCTTGTCATGACTTATAAGATACACTCCTATTTTGTCTATCTCCATCTTCTCCCCCACCGTCACCATGACCATCCATCACCCTGTAACCAGAACCAGATTAATAAAACACGGATCGGATCACATCATTCTACTGCTTAAACTCCTTCGGTGCCCCCCCACCCCCCACTGACAAGAAACTTAAGTTTCTTGTAAGATTAACCTACTTTATAGTTCTATCTCTTACCAACTTTAAAATCTTTTCCCAATTCAAACACACATTCTTGGACAATATCTTTGGTCACATGGGATTTCTTACCCTTGCCCCAAACTCTAAGGACTTTTATGTCCCTTTACCCTTCTTATTTCAAATTGTTTTGTCCAAGCAGAATTTCCTGCTTCAAATATTTGAATGCCTTCTCACCTTTCAAAGCATAATCACATGCTTCATTCCAATATTCCTCCTACTACACCCCAATAGAGTTCATTTATGACACTATCATAATCTGTATTTATATTGTATTATGAGCATTTGTTGAGCATTTGTGCATATGTGTGTGTGTGTGTGTGTGTGTGTGTGTCCCCTTGCCTTCTCCCATCACCAGAACCTGAGCTCCAGATCCCAAACTTCGAATTCTCTTTGTATTTTTATTTCCTAGCTCAATAAAAGGTTCACAGTAGATGGTCCATAAATATTGTTGAATGAACAAACGAGCTAGTGAACCCCATTTGAGCAGGAACGACATTCAGTACAGCTAAGACAACACTGTGAAGATGTACAATATTATATTAGTTGTATGATAGTTGAAACTCAGGCACAGTGAACCAAAAAAGGCTAAGAAGACTGAAGATATTTAAAATTCCCTAGGAGGTTCAAATAAACAAAGGCTCCATATATAACAGTAGCTTGGTCTGGTAACGGGGTGGGGGGTGGGGGGCGGTGGGTCACAGAGAAAGCTAAATGAAAAGCTAAACTTGTGTAACGCTGCTTTTACTGACAGGCATATTTCTTTGAAAATCAGTTAAAAAATTCATCTAGTGACTGCTTCCTACCCGTCATATTGCTCTGCAACTAAATCACAGCCTCGGGTTACCGACTGCTAAAAAGTGTTTGGCAAACACAGTGGAATGAACATTAAACACACCCCTGTGTACAAGTAACACCCCCGAGAGCCCTGGACCCAGCTCCTCCTGACAGGGCTCTACGCGCAGTTTTCTGTTTCTAGGTGTTTGGTTCCACATCGAGCTCATGTGTTTTTACAACCATTCAATTGTCACATCGAATCCAAATCAAAGTGACGACTGGTAACTGCCTGCAAGACTAGCACGTTGCAGTTCCTCCTCTGTCTCGGGGTCTTTCCCATGAGACCCAACTGATTTAATTTGCTTCTTTTCCCCAAAAAGGCTGTGAAACAACTATTCCTTCGATCCAAAACCAGAGCTTCTGGCAAGGGAGGGAAGATACTATGAATGTTTGTATAGCTATAGAATGACTACAAATATACGTGTGGGTATCTTTTGCCTTTGATGTCCTACGAATGATCTCAGTCACAGACATTAAGAAGCAGAATAGGGGCGCCTGGGTGGCGCAGTCGGTTAAGCGTCCGACTTCAGCCAGGTCACGATCTCACGGTCCGTGAGTTCCAGCCCCGCGTCAGGCTCTGGGCTGATGGCTCGGAGCCTGGAGCCTGTTTCCGATTCTGTGTCTCCCTCTCTCTCTGCCCCTCCCCCGTTCATGCTCTGTCTCTCTCTGTCCCAAAAATAAAAAACAACAACAAAAAAAAAAACGTTGAAAAAAAAATTTAAAAAAAAAAAAAAGCAGAATAAATAGAGGAGGTATTTCATGCCACACTTTCTGACTCTAGACCTTAGGTGTTACATATATAGTCATTTTCACAGGACCTGGGAATAAGAAAATCTGACTTCCCTTTAGTACCTTGGTCTTTTTACAGAACTGAGTGGCACCAGCATTCTGGTTGGTTTTCATTCCAGGGTGGTTCCATCACTCTGAACACTTACCTCTTCTCTATCATTCACATCACAATTATTTCAATCCTTCCAGTTGGCAGATGACCTGGTCTCGGACATTTTCACCGCCGTCGGCTCAGTGATGTCAGCCTTGTTGTTGATCCTCTTTCTGGCGGTGGTTGCTTCCGTTATTGCCTCCAACAAAAGGGCAACTCAGGGAACCTACAGCCCCAGCCGTCAGGAAAAGGAAGGCTCTCGAGTGGAAATGTGGAGCATGATGCCACCCCCTGCAGTGGAGAGGCTGATTTAGGAGCATCTGTCTCCTCGAGAAAGAGATCTACACACTCGTGAACGTGATGACTGTATCTGAGCGTCTTTCCGACATACCTGAACATATCAATTTACAACTGGGGTCTCATTGAAACAGTGGGGAAGATTCCTCTGGCCTCCTTAAAGCCTTTCATGGTGGCTCAACCTGACCTCATTGTTTTATTATATTAGCCAGTGACAGAGCAATGTTTTCGTGCCAGTGATCTCAGTCTCATAATTAGCAAAAGTATCTTCCAGAGCAGTGTCTTCTGGGAAAAAGCTCCAGTCACTTAGTGTCTGGATAGTTAAGTGCCTATCACTTAAACTTTTTACCCCTTACATCCTGGGGACACCTTCCTTAGTTTGCTCATTAGCTGGAAACCGCATTTTTTTTAACACGAAAACTACAAAATACATTTCTCAATCTTCCTATCCTATGGTGAAAGATTTTAGTTGTATGTATACCTACGATGAGATGTATACTTTTCCCCTTTAATCATGGGTTCAAGAAAGCCATGGGAATAACCTATGTTTAAAAAGTGACCCAACATCAGCTAATAAAAATGGAAATGTGGCTAATCTCCTTTCTGAGTTGTTTGTTTGTTTGTTTTTTGGGTTGTTTTTTTTTTTTTTTTTTGCATTTTGTGATATACATGTGACACAAAGTAGCCTCAAGGTGCATTTGAAGAATCCTCTTGTGAATTAGATCTTTTAACTAGATCATATCAAGCATTACTTTTGAAGTCATGGCTCTCTATAAGGGATAGCTGAAGGTCAACACACTTCCCTAGACAGAAAACAAGAGGAAAACACGAATTCTCAAACCTAAAAGATCAAGCTTTTTCCTTCCAACTGTCCTTTGATAAGTCAGAGTCAGCGTCAAAGAGTGACATTGTCTACAGGTAAGAAAGAACCCGAAAGTGAGGTGTATGCACTTTAAGGGGTACGTGTATAAGACTATCTGTGGGGTATGGAGGGAAAATACTAGGCCTTTTATTTCTCTATATATTTTTCCCCGACGATTTGGTTAGAATTTTATGTATGTTTTGAAATTAAAACATTAAAGTAGCATATAGATAACAGTTTGTATGTAGTAAAATAGCATATAAATAAAAGTTATAGTAAACATGTTTATTTCCATATATATATATATTTATCTGGGGTATGGTATATGCTCAAAAAATTTAATAACATGAATACTTTAAAATCTGCTCTAGAGCAATCCATCCTTCTCAACCACTGAAGGACATCATTCCAGAAATTGCCCCTCTCTCTTCCACGTCATGTTTTTCCACTGAGCTGGATCATTCCTGTAGCACCAAACATGCTGTCATATTTCCTATTATATAAAATTCTCTCCTGCAGCCCACTTCAGTTACCATCCTATTCCTCCCCATTTCTTTTAGCAAAATATCCCCAAAAGAGTTTTCTATACTCTCTGCCTCTCCTTCCTTTCGCCTCATTCTCTCTTGAACTCAGACTAATTTGGCTTTTGCCTGCACCCCCCTCCATGAAATAGTTCACGTCAGGAGGGCCGCTGATGACAGCCATGTCGCCAAATACGGTGGCCCCTCCTTAGTCCTCGCTCACCTGAGCTCTCAGCAGCCTTTGAAACAATTGTCATTGTCTTCAAGTACTTTTCACCCAACAAGACACCATTTCTTCTTGATTTGCCTCTTACCTCACTGTCCAGCTTTTCTCTGTCTTTTTTCTTTTCTTTCTTTCTTTCTTTCTTTCTGAGAGAGAGAGAGCATGTGCCTGCTCTCAAGCAGGGAAGGGGAAGAGGGAGAGGGAGAGAGAGAATCTTAGGCAGGTTTGACATCCAGTGCAGAGCCTGATATGGGGCTTGATGCAGGACTCGATCTCATGACCGTGAGATCATGATCTGAGCTAAAATCAAAAGTCAGGCACTTAACCGACGGAGCCACCCAGGCACCCCTCTCTGTCTCTTTTGATCATTTCCCCTCATCTCCCTGACCTCTGCTTTATCACAACAAATCACATATTTTTTTGCTATTTCCCCTGACTAGAATTTAAATTACATGATGACAACAAGTTTTGTTTTTTGTTTTTTTTTTTAATTTCACTGCAGTATACTCTACCTAGAACAGGCCTAGAACACCATAAATATTTTATGCATAAATGAACAAATAATGAATGGTGTACAAATTTGTACCTGGTACCAGAAAATCCCAGAGTGGCTCAGTCGGTTGAGCATCTGACTTTGGCTCAGGTCATGATCTCACAGCTCATGAGTTCAAGCCCGCGTCAGGCTCTGACAGCTCGGAGCCTGGAATCTGCTTCGGATTCTGTGTCTCCCTCTCTCTCTGTCCCTAACCCACTCACATTCTGTCTCTGTCTCTCTCGAAAATAAATAAACATTAAAGACAATTGAACAACTTCTTAATAGAGGTTTACATGGGAAGGATAAAAAGAGTTCTTGCTTAAAGGAAAAAAAAGTAGTTGAGTTTAAAAAACTACCAACTAAAAAAAAAAAAATCAGAGTAGAAGTTGGTCCTATTGGGATTAACACAGGTAAGAAGAAAAAGATCACAGTCAATGGTAATATTTTAAGTTTAAAAAAGATGTTTAGTTAATCTGGCTATTCACCCTCTTACCGTGTCCAGTTTAGGGATTTGGGCAGGAAAACACATTCAAATATATGCATGAATGAATGCATGCGGGCATGAATAAGTGAATTGTTCCATGTGGATGCTCCAAACACAGGAGGTAATTTACAGGCTGGCCCTGCAGGCCAAATCTCTACATCTTTGAACAAGCTTATGCAGGAATGCTTCAAAATTAGCCCCAAGGAGTATTTATTCTGAAGTATCTTTAACAAGATAAACCTCACCTTTAGTAGAAAAATCCAGCATCACCAGGGTTGGTGCAACTTTCGCTTGATACATATTTTTGCAGTTTGTGTTAACTTGTTTTCAAAGATGGCCCAAACCATTTCTCTAGCACTCAGGCTCATTCGCACTGCGACATTGCCAGCCCTCCCATCAGGAGGTGGAGTCTGTTTGACTTCCGCCTGCGTCAGGGCTGGAATGACCAAGAGAATGTCATGGAAATGGTGCCAGGTGCAAAAGGTTTGCAGCTTTTTTTCCTCCACTCCTGGATAGAATGAAAAAACCACGTGGAGAGAGAGGCCCAGCTGTGCCAGCCTTCCCGGCAGAGCCCGCTTGCAGCCACCGTGCCTGCTGGATGCAGCCACATAGTGACCCACGTGAGACCAGAAAAAAAAAAAACAAAAAAAAACCCACAAAGAAACACAAACCCCAA
Source organism: Neofelis nebulosa (assembly GCF_028018385.1). Lineage (NCBI taxonomy): Eukaryota > Metazoa > Chordata > Mammalia > Carnivora > Felidae > Neofelis > Neofelis nebulosa. The sequence goes on from NC_080796.1 coordinate 43,029,295, forward strand.
TCAATCCACAAGGAGAAATAATAAGTCATCGTTTGAAGCCACAAGGGTTTAGGGCGGTTTGTTATACAGCAACTGGTTCCAGAGATACAATTATTCACACCAAGAAGGTCAACTAAGGAATATGGCAATAGGCTGTACTTCTCTGATTCTCATCTTTCGTTCCAAAACTGTTGCCCTAGGAACGAACGAGTAGACTATGCAGTATCCATCTGCATAATAATTAGTACATTACTAATAAAATATGACAAATGTATGCCTGATTTCTCTCAGAGTGGAAAGTTAGGTGAGGATCCATTAAATGCAAGCACAGCTCTGGGTGGCGCTAAGGGTCACGGTCCTTCCAGGGCAGCTGCTCACAGGCTTGGGACAGGGGTGGAGAGTGGACACAGTCGTCCTACTTCCCGCCCTGGGTGAACGCTGGCGGAAGGCAGCCAATGGATAAAGCACATCTGGTGTGTGTTTACGAGGAGTGATGGGAAGGCTCCTTCAAGCGGCCTCTCACAGGGCTCGTGTAGTCACAGTGAGTGCAAAGAGAAGCAGGAAGCGACAAATGATTGTAACTTAAATCAACTGTCAAACCTGCCCCTATTCTACTTCCTAAAATAATCACCGCCTCACAGGTCCTCTCGCCCCGGGTAGCCATGATTATTACCATTACCCATTAGTATTAGTGGCAGTAATTGTAGACGTAGAACTAGAAGACATCATTGTCATGATAATTTTGATTATTAGAATGATAATGAGGGATCCTAGAGGGAGCTCCAGCTAAGGGCCCAGGCTGTATTTCCCTTGCTGCACTACACGCAGCGCGTCTCATTGAAAACCTTACGACAGCTCTTTGAAAGAGAAACCTTCGTCCTCCTTTTAAGAGCCTCTAGAGACTAAGGTTTGAGTTTCTGACCTGCCCCATCCAAGTGATGCGACCTGCCCGGAAAATGGGAACAAAACACTTCCGTCTCTCCTAGGCATATTATGATGCTTATTAGTGTCGAACACTTAGCTGTAAGCACACAGTGTGTAGCATTCATTATTAGCATTCAGATAAGATGTCAGGAGGGCTAGTGGCTAGCACAGGTAACAGTTTCTTCCACCTTCCACTCTATCTGCTAAGCAAACCATGCGAGTAACCACTCTTCTTCCCCTCCTTAACATCACCCTGTGATGTATTTGTAAAATAAGCAGGTTTTGTGCAGAGAGAGATTATTTTTTCACATCATTCCCGTAAGTCACAATTGCCCCGTGATGGCTCTCCCAAAGAAATCACTTCGTCTGTTAAGACTGACATGAGGGGCGCCTGGGTGGCGCAGTCGGTTAAGCGTCCGACTTCAGCCAGGTCACGATCTCGCGGTCCGTGGTTCGAGCCCCGCGTCAGGCTCTGGGCTGATGGCTCGGAGCCTGGAGCCTGTTTCCGATTCTGTGTCTCCCTCTCTCTCTGACCCTCCCCCGTTCATGCTCTGTCTCTCTCTGTCCCAAAAATAAATCAAAAAAATAAAAATAAAAAAAAAAAACGTTGAAAAAAAAAAAGACTGACATGAATTGTACATACTACTTATAGGCTCTCAATAAAATGTCAGAAAATAAATCAAAAGGTCTCAGGTTTCTCAGTCCCCCAAACAACTGACGATAAGAATAATTTTTTTAAAAAAGTTTTCCTTTAACAGACATGATTCTTCCCCCCAGGCTTTGAGGGATTACTTCTTAAGCCTCTTTTGTTAAGAAATCACAATCATCTAGAACATCAAGAGCAAGAAAGATTGACCCATGTATTTTGATGTAAATCATCCTTTTAATGATGATTAGCTAGCCAGCTTCACCTGGTTTTATGCTCTATGGGGTTATGATTCAAACCTTGAAACTTTCCTTAATTCTGGAGTGAATATGACCTTTCACATTTCAATCTGCTTCCAGCAAAAGTGCAACTTTACTACTGTGCATTGCATCGAATAGCGCTGAAAAAATTCATGTTTCCAATTTAGGCCCATTCTTCTGTGATTTGGTCCCCAGGCTTCACTTTACATGGTTCCAGAAACCTGGGAACAACATCCGTCAAATATATTTGGCAGCACTGGCCTAAGGAAAGCTGCTTTAAGAACCAGTCCCAGAGCCTTCTGATATGGTGGGTGACAAGGTGACAACATCCCCTTGAAAACTGCTCCCAAATCCATCGTCCAGCTCTAAGTGGAGCACCTCTTGGAGGTACTCATGGTTTGCAGGCTGAGGCCTCAAAATCAGAGCTCATTCGGGGCTGAAACAAAGCAAACCCTGAATGGAAACAAGTGTATGTTGTTAAAAGTCCCCAGAGTATAGGTGCTCGAGAACCCTTTTGTGACTCAGCCCTTTCTGTCATGGGTTTGAATATGTCAATTCATAGGTCAATTCGTTCAGTAGCCTGCTCAGCATCCAAAAACCTTTTTCTGCTTGGGGCAGTTATCCACAAGGTAACTTCTGGGTTACCTTCCCCATAACAGAGGTAATTCAGAAAACTTACTTTACCAGCTCATTGCTCTCCATTTGAACAATTTGGGAATGCTTAATTTTGCAAAAGGATAAACAACTAAACACTAACCACCAAGAGTAGGTTTAATTTGATAACATTTTGTTGTACAGAAAATTCGGTTAAGCCTTACTCTTAAGGTTTTTCTGTTATGGAGATCTTAAAATTACTAGGTCCCTGAGGTCCAGAATACAGACATCTTCACAGGAACCCAGGATCAAATTCTCCTAAAAGTCTTTGTTACTTCTCTAACGCATTGGTATTTCATTTTCTGATAGACAGAAGGGAAGCCAGGAGGTCCTCTTGACTGATGATCAGAATAGTACATGGATTTCAATCCAACATCCCTCTCTGGCCAAGTACTAATGTAGTACAAATATTGAATCTGTAGTAATAAGACTTAAGTGTCTCAAACTGAAGAGAAGTGAGGACAATCTAATAATTATAGCAACAAACTGCCATGTGAGTGTAAAATAGATTTAGCTATTTTTCCCCCATCAGTGTTGTGACCCACTAAACTTTCTTGTGTATCAGCATAATCGCCCTTTATGACCCATGGAAGGAAATCTAACTTTGTTGAATACTATTTACTTTTCAGCACAGATTATTCTATTCTGATTTAAAGTCTACCCCTTAATCAATTTCTGCTACCTCTTCCATCTAAGACAAGGGAGCAAACTGAGCTAGCTGGTTACTCCTAGGCATCTCCCTACATTTTTGCAACTCTCACCTTCTGGGTGTCCGAACACTGAAGTTAATTAAATCCAGGGATCTGAGCTCTCTCAGAGCCCAGGGATCTGAGGGTCCCCTCCTCCTGCCTCAACTCCCCAACTCATTCTTTTGCTGACAGTTTCACAGATGCCCAGACCTCTAGGGCTTCCAGAACTTCCCAGCCCACGTGAGGTTATCAGAATGCATGTTTTGAATTATTCAAACATATCTGGAACATACAAATCTGATTTTAAAACCAGTACATGTATTAATACTTCTCTCACATTTGATAGAGAAATGATCCAGTTCATTCACATCATGAAAAAAAAAAATCACCAAATGTCTTGCATTTGGTGCCAAGTACAACATAATTAATTGAAATCAAACATACTTTCTGAAATCTTACCTGGGATGAGAAACAGTGGTGGTAGAAAAGATTGCACAAAATGGCCAAGAAATTTCTGAAAGGAGTCAATTATCCTGAAAGGAGGTTGTTTTGCTGTCCAGGGCAGATAAAGTAGCAGAGCTCCGAAAGAAATGCTCCTATGCGGAAGAGGTAGTAAAGGATAGAAAAGAGAGGGAAGGGAGAAGCCAACTATATAAACACTGGTCTGGTGACATTTAAAATGTAATAGGATGAGAAAGGTTAAAAAAAAAAAGTTCAACCCATAAGCAAGGATACCCAAGACAAATCACAGAATAAGAGGCAGCTAATTAGGCTGAAATTTCCACATTGCTGAGTATGTCATTCAAAATACCCGTGATGTCAAAAGGAGATCATGACCTGCCTTACAATGTGCCAAGGGTCAAATGTGATGCAGATTCTATCAAATAATTTAAATACAAATAAGTCTTAAATGACCTCTAAATTCTTCCCTGCTATGTTAACATTTTCAAAATCATTAAACAAACGTGTAGAGAAATCACTGGAACAAACTGAATGTCAGTTGCTTGTTGTATACATTATTCACTTTAAACGTTAAAAAATACATAATGGTCTCTACTGTTAACACCGTTAGCCCAGACTAACCTACACCTTGTAATAAACTAGTGTTAGCAAAGCCACCTGAAAATCCTTTTAAAATCTTGAAATCAAAATCTCCAGAGACTTTTAGTTCACCTTACAACGGCAGGTTGTATCAATACATATCAATGTCAATATCAATACATATCAATATATCAATATCAAATACATATCAGTACAAAAACTCTGCAACAATCCCCCCCAATAGTATTCCTTGGTAGTTGTACAGAATGTTACTTTGCTATAATGTGATCACCCGGTTTTTAAATATAGTTTTGATGAGAAATCACTGCTTACATTTTTCTAGCAGGAAGTTTTGAAAAGACTAATTTCAAGTGCCTCTCAACTGTCATTTGTTTAGAAACTCAAGAGGTTTTCTAACAGTCTGTCAATAAGCATGTCCCATACATAAGGAGCCAATAGTATAAAACAGAGCATTTCCTCCTCACGTCTGTCTCACAAGTTGGGATTTTTGCCTAATGGGTTGTATCTAATTCGGACATTTATCAAATCTCTGAAAACTTAGCTATTGCTTCAATATGCCTTTTTAAGTTTACATTTGGGAGAAAATTGAGTTAAATTCTAAACGAATACCATCAGTTTATGTCGGTATCTCAAAGTGAGACCTCAAATTAGAAACTGGAGTTATAAAAAGGAATTTGTGCATTTTCAATACATTCTTTAAAATTAAAGCCAGTTACTAGAAAACACCATCAACAAGAAACAGTCTCCATATTTGAAGTAAGTTTGATTCAGGGACATTTGGGTGGCTCAGTAGGTTAAGTGTCCAACTTCAGCTCAGGTCATGATCTTGCAGTTCATGGGTTCGAGCCTCGTGTTGGGGGCTATCAGCTCAGAGCCAGGAGCCTGCTTCGAATTCTGTGTCTCCCTCTCTCTCTGCCCATCCCCCACTCATGCTGTCTCTCTCTCTCTCAAAAGTAATAAACATTAAAAAAGAATAAGTGTGATTCTAAAGTAACAAAACCAAACTGAAGAGTAAGACGTTTGTCACCAATGCTGCTTCTTGAACAGGAGAAAAATAAAAACGTTGTAGATAACATCTGTGAAGATGTTGAAAGGGTGTTCAGATGCTCTGAACAGCTTTGTGTAACAGTGGCTCCACATTAAAAAATTCTTAAGTTATACCTTTCCTTTTTCTCAAAATTGGTCTCACCAAGCATTCTCTTACAGTTACCATGCATAGTCAAAATGGGGCTCCCTGACCTGCTATCCAACGACTGCACCTAAAATTAAAAGGAATGAAAGAAAGGGAAGAGATACTACAGAGAACATGTATATATAATACAAAGGTTAGGTGGGATTGAATTAACTGAGCTGGAGAGTATGGGGGAAAAAAAGAGAGAAATGAAGAATCTGTACATTAACACAATCTTACCAAATGTTACCAGGAAGTTCTGTACTCAAAAAATTAAAATCTTGCATAGTACATTTTGTGAAAAAAAAAAAAAAGTCTTGTCCAATAAAGGGGAAAGTCGATAGAAAAGAAAATCATATGGGGAATCCACGTTGGGCATGCCATTTAATTTCTGTCCTGCATTTCTGCCTAACAGAATGGAGGCTGAAACCAAACTGTCAGGTTCATACCCCAGCTTGGCCATTTGTTGGTATGGGGCATTAAGTATATTACCAATCTATTTTATTCCTCAGTTTCTTCAGGTCTACATGGGAGTAATTACAGTATCTACTCCAGCAACTCTTAAGGGCACGGTCTAGGTGCTTTCTTTTTTTCTTCTTTTTAAAGTTGTGCAGCTAGTTCTAATAAAAAAAGCTAGGTTTGAGAGCTACCGGATTAGATAAATATAAGATTCATATAGCTTTATGTTACAGTTTCATACTCCAAAATACCATGAGTTCAAAAATCTACAAAACAGTTTCTCAGTAATAATTCATTCTAAGAACAGATAACTTCTATTTTAAATAAAGAGATGGAAAGCTTCAGGGAAATTAAGTAACAGACTCAAATCAATGGCAGAACTTGGGGGAAGGTTTTAATTCACCTGGAAACATCCACAAGTACACTATTTTATTTTTATGCTATTCATACTATATTTTTCATGTATGTGCAAATTTTTTATGTGTGCTGTAACTCATTCTGTTACTTCTAGGCAAGAAAATTCTCAGACTCACTACATAATAATACTCCAAAGAGGATATTTTCTTTCACTTATACATAAGGAAATCCAATTGTGTTTTTTGTTTCTGCATTAATAAAGATATGACCATCTCTCATACACAGACACTGAGAGGTATTGAAACTAACCCTTGTGAACGTGGTAGGCAAAATGTAAAAAATCCAAATCAATATACACCTGAAACTAATATAACATTGCATGTCAACTATACTTTGATTTTTAAAAAGTTAACTTTTTTTAAATCAATAAAAGTTAGCTAAACTTTACGTGTACAGGGATAATATCTCTTTTCTTGTTGTCAGACCATAGCTGCTTCTGTGGAAACAAGACAATCTCAGCATATTACCCCCCAAAATTCTGCAACTGAAGGGAAATTTCATGTTCATTTCAGTAGGAATTTGACTTTTGCCCTAGGTGCAACTATCATAGCTCTTGGATGAGACATTCACCCTTCCAGTCTCTAGAGCATTCTTCATATACTTTACTGTATTTCACCTCTGTCCTCGACTTGTAAACGAAAGTCAATAAATACAGTCGTTTGGCTTGGATGGTCCTGCTCTGGTACATTTGGTGACATTCTACTTACCTATTCTATGATTTTAGAACCGAATATAATTAGTTGACCATACATGAAGGAATGGATACCTCTCGAACAGACCTGTCAGAAAGATTCAGGCTTGAAGTTACACTGCAACAGTTACAAAGCTCAGGGATGAAGACAGTTGGGTCCAACAGCAGGTCACCTAGAACACCGAGGGAATAACTGGCTAATTATAAAAGAAGAGTCACCACCATGCAAAAGTTTAATTATGACCAATTTTATTTCATAACTGCATTGTTGGGCACTTTATGGTAGTATGTAGTTCATCCAATATTTGCGTTTGCATATTTTTTTAAAAATCCCCAAACAACACTTTTATGCACAATGTCCTCCCAATAGTAGTCAACTTTAGAGATGATTTATACTGTAGCCTCAAGGATGCAAGAACACTGAAACAAATCTCAATGCTGGGTAGGTGTTTACAGATATCTGTCACCATGTCTAGCAAAAAAGCTCAAGATGTTCAGTACTTTTAAACAGTCATTTAAAGCAAAAGAAATAACCTTTGGAAAAGTTCCATTTTGAACCCCTCATGTACCTTTTATAGAAAAAAAAACCTTTATGCATATTAAGTTGTGGACTTCATGCAGTTCATACTTGCTTGCTGTTTTAGGCATTGCTGTAAGTACTAAATTGTAACAGAGTCAAGAAGTCTTGTTTTTGGTATATGATCATTAGATGGTTCTCAAAATTACCACATGGAAGTTATACTTGATGCCTGTGGTGCATTTAGCATGCACAGGGTTCTAATTCTGTCCTTTCCTAAACATCACATAACCAACCAGAGGGTGGATTTGTTAAGGTACCTCATTAAGGCTCTCATCTGAGAAGTGAAATAACACAGAGACAAAAGAGACCTGGACATTTATCGTATCAAAGAGGTAATCATTTGTGACTTTGCCATCTTTTAAGATAAAAGATTGCATGTTTTAAATTACTTAATTAAAGGATGGTTTGAAGAAAAACACAGCTTTCTGGATAGAAAGCATCCAGCTAATATTGCTGTTCAGTACCTTGTTTAATTTTTTGGTATGTTTGCAGATCGCATCCAGAGCTACAGATATTCCACAGTGCTTTTCTGCCTCGTTCAAGTATAATAAAAGTAGAAATCTATAGAAGCTCTAAGGTTAAACAAACTGTACACCATACAAAAATTAACTTAATTTATAGACAGTCAAGGAGTATTGGCAATGCCCTTTATAAATCTTACCAAAGATTCATCACAAAGGATATTACAATCTACATATGTGGTCATCACCATACAAATGCCATTTAGATTTATGTGGTGGAACTGAATATCTGTTACATGTACACATGTAAAATCAGCATTTTGCACTATATACATTTCTTTTAAAGTAATAGTATTGTCAATACTAACCTAAGGTTCAGGATTTCCTTATTGCATATTTATTGTTGCTGAGGCAGTTAGTTATGATACAATAATGCAATATCCATAATTACTTTAAATAAACAAAAACATTTCTCCTGCCAACAATATAAAGGATTTTTTTTCTAAAATCACATAGAACATTGCTACATACAATTTTACACAAATACTGAAAAACATGACCTTAAGGCATCTGCTAGAAAAGCAGATGTGCATATTTATATGAACTAAATTATGCAGGAAAAATATTGCACAAAATCCTATTATTTTCAAAATAAAATGTGCATCTTTCTAAATACACATAATTCCCTATCATGACCAAATGAAAATGCGAAGCGGTTTGCTCAAAAACAATTCTGCCTCTTAAGTAAGCTTTAAGAAACAGACATGAACAGAGTACTGGGCGCGACACAGGAAAGATGTGAGTACTGACAGAGACTCTGTGAAAGCTATTTCCTTATAAGAAGTGCTTTGGGGGATGAGATTTGGGTATTTGTTTTACTTTCTGAAACTTACATTCTCATTTACAAATATCTACCCAGAATCAGGGTCTGTTCCGCTAAACAAAATGGAATTTGCATCAGAAAATTTATTCATGAAAATAATCTTTTCCTGAAAATCCAGATTTTCTGCATGAGAAGGGACATCTAGTGCTGATTATGAGAACATTCACAGTTTTCTCCTCTCGATCATGAGTCTACTTCATGCTATTTAAGAAACAACTAATTCATGAACATACCTGAATTCTACCATCAGGATCTTAGCACAGAATCCTAACAACAGCACTGACACAGTTTTAATTTAAGAGGCAGGGACAGCAGAGACCGTTTCTAGAGAATGCTATTATCAAGATAAAGACAGTAAAAATTAGTTTCCATCAACATGCACCCACACCCTCAGTTAGCCCTAAGGTAAGTAAAGTGGCCCTCAGTATTGCAAAGAAGCATCATTCCATTATAGAGCCCTGTGCTGCCTGGTGAAAGGATTGAGCATAGTGGTGACAGACAATCAGATAAACAAGGACATTTAGTTTCTAAGAGCCTCTAAGTCTGTCCTTTAGAAATAGATATCTTAAAATAGCAGCATTATTATACTTCATTATAATAATAAAGTTAATGAAATTGGAAATAGTATTGTGGTTCTGTACTTAGAGCATTTTCTGATTAAGCAGCCTTAAAAGACTTTTTTTGATGTTAGAATCTTGGGGTAATAACTTCTAAGCAAAATATATTATTATTATTATTATTATTATTATTATTAATGAGATTTATAATTTCTTTTCCTTTTAAATTCAAATGTTTTAATTGGTTCCTTCAGAGCAGAGACTGGGTTAATTATTTTATTTCCTAAAATCCTCAGATACTGTACCTTGCATACGACTGATAAAAGTCAATAAATACTTCCTAAGTGATGAGTTATCCATTTTTAATCAGGAAAATAATCCTGCTATATTTTGGTGCCTTTCTAAAAGTGGGTAACCATCAAAATCTGCCACTTAACAACATACTGACTTAACAAAATGACAGCTTCTAAATTCACACACTACTCTTCCATCCCCTCCTGAAACACCACAAATGCAATATTTAAGGGCAAAGAGGATAAAAGCCATGGTGGGATTCAGGGAGAATTATGATGGTTTAGAGGCCATATGAAAGACTATTTACCAAAGCCAAACGTCCTATTCATTTATACAACTCTGTTGTGGAACAGATGTAGCTTCTTGGAAAAAAAAAATTCAAATAGCAGGGGAGTTCACAAATATTTCATTTAGTTATAATAGAAAATATAAGCATAGCAGAAAATAAGATAATACTTTTGTTTATTTCAGAATTCATCTTCACTTCACTTCACTCTCCCTACATCCACCACAGCACTGGGAAGTCTAGTTTAAGAGAAGACTTTGAATACTCAAAATATTAGTGATTTGAAATACTAATACTTTCAGATTAGTAGTCTCTTGGATACTAGTCTTTTGGATTCTTTCCAAGAACAACATGTACAGATTTTGTTTTTGCTGTTGTTTTTTTTTTTTTTTAACACAGAATATAAAAGCTGACTTTGCATGTTAAAATAAGGCACAAATCCAGTTTAAAATACCTTCATGCAAACTTGCTTGTGAGTGGCTAAATACCCTCACAACACAGTTTTGTAGTCAACCATCTCATGAGGGGACTGGACGACAGAAGAACTTACATTTCTGAAGCCATGATGTCTATTAAGCAAATGGACTAAAACCCCAGCTTTACCTATGCTACACTCACAATATTCCCATTCCCATGCCTCATTCGAACAGTCGTGCTAAAAAAGGCTTTTCTTTTCAAAAATTATGAAGAAATATTTGCCAAGCAGATTCACAACCAGAATGACCTTTTTCTCCTTCTCATTTAAAATAGCTCTTCTGATAAGTTGACTTCTTTTACTATACGCTTCAACAAAGTAAAACGGAATTTTGTAATGAGTATATAAAGGCAAAATTTGACAAGAACCTTGAGTCTTACTTTTGTCTTAATAAGGATTAAACACTTTTTTTCTTAATGTATACTGAGTCCATCCTTATAAGGAAAATAAGACTTGTCTTCCTTTATAAACATGAATGAATAATTGTCCTCAGTAAAACATATCCACTTAAGATTTTGGGATGTGGCTGTAAAAAGAAAAAAACTTTGTCATTTCTTTAAATTATTTAAAGACTGACCTGAATAAATATTTTTAAGCAATGTTTTTAACAACACCCCTTCCAAGATTCCTTTTTTAACTCGCAAGTAAATTCTTTCAGCAAATGTTCTAGGGTACAGTCCTGATGAGGTTCTTGAATGGTTTCTCAAACATCTTTTCTAAAGTGACAATTTTTTAAAACTAATCATGATTGGGGATGTACAGAGTGTATACTGAATACACAAATACCAAATTAACCGTAACATCACTGGTTTTGTTTCCTGATTTTTTTTCCTGACAAACTAGCTTATCATGAAGCAGTCAATGCATGATTCCTTGTGAGACGAATTTCAACATTTAACAGTGAATTTGAGGGAGAAGAGACGAATCTCCTATGCAGAAGAATTCTAAATAATTTATGTAGCTACTCCACCCTCTGGGAGAGGAAGCATAAGCTCTACTCCTTAAGAGTGGGCTGTACACAGTGACTTCCTTCCAAACAAACACTACCGTATAGGAAGGGAGGGGAGAAAGTGTAGTGGAGAAATCTAACACACATCACCTAAGCGAGGCTATCAAAGTCAACATGAACATTCACGATAAATCATGCTGACATTATGTACCTTGGATATGATGTAATGAAAGTGACACTTCACTTCTGGAATCTTCCTCCCCCAAACCCATAATCACAGTGTAGTCATGAGGAAAATAGCAGACAAATTCTATTAGAGGGACATTTTACAATTTATCGGACCAGATCAGTACTCTTCAAAACTGTCAAGGTCATCAGCAACAAGGAAAGTCGGAGAAAATGTCACAGCCAAGAGGCATCTAAAGACACATGACAACCAAATGTAATGTGGTATCTTGGATGGGATTCTACAACACAAAAAAGACATTAGGGAAAAACTAAGGAAATCTGAATAAAGCATGGACTATCGATACTGGTTCACTGATTGTGGCAAATGTACCATACCAATGTAAGATATTAATAATAGGGGAAATTGTGTATAGGGTTATATGGGAACTCTCTGTACTTTCTTCATAATTTGTCTATAAATCAAAAACTTCTAAGCTATAAAGTCAATTATTTTAAAAAGTAAATTTGAGATGATAAAAATATTTAATGTAGAATTATTAGTTAAGAAAAAAAAAGATAGGAATATTTCTTTATCAGGATAGTTCATGTTATGTTTGGCTTTCTGGGACTGGATTCCTAGATAGCAAAGGCATACAGAGAGACTGGGAAAAAAATTTAAAGTGTCTCATTTGTAAACAGAAGTCATCAATTTCACATTGTAATTCAGCACTTCATATATTTCACTGAGTGAAAGGTAAATGTGTACCTTTATACGTTTTGGAAAACATGGCTGCAGTGTCCACAAGAGAGCTTTTTAACTTTGAAAAATTAATTTTGTCCTTGATTCAATGAATAGAAAAAGGCATTATTGCTCTGCAGAACACTTATAACTTATCCTTCAAAATTTACAGGTAATTCCATAAATTATTAAAGTATGCTAAATATAGGCTTAAGATTAAGGCAGTTAGTGGGTCAACAGTTTCAGTAGTTTCAGGCTAGTTTTGAGAAGTTTTGATATCCTGATCAGTTCATGCTCAACCAGATTAGAATAGTAGCTACTGGTTATGTGCAAGGGTTATATATGCATACTTAGTTTAAATAAATGAATGGCATTAAGCACCAAATACTGGGAAATCATATGTTCAACATATACTTCCAACATACATACAAACTAGTACCTGATTTAAGAGCACAGTAGGAGAATTAGCTTTACATTTAAAAAAATCAATCAATATATAATCACACTCACGAGATGAATGAGTGGGAAAAATGTATGCTCCAAATGAACAATAATTTTTTAGACAGTCCAACAACTGTCATTCCTACATATAATTCTGTTTACTATAGAGATTACATGGAATCCTAAAATGTCTCCATAGAAGCTTAGATGCACGTGAGTGACTCTTAACTGTTGATTTAAGTTTGGTTTCCACTTGTGTTTTCCTCTGAAATGTTTAAGTCTTGCTGGAAGGCAGATGTTATGTGACATAACGACACCACTTCATGAAGCAGTCCACTATCTTCTGAAGTCTCTTTGGCTTCTTTCCCTTCTTTCTCCCAAGGGACAAAAGTAGATGAATGTCGCCCAAGGCTGGGTATAAGGAGATCATCTGAAATCCGGCTTAGTGTTTCCTTCCTTTCTGTTTTACACTTTTCATCTTCGGAAACTTCAGGCGAAGCTAACTGGAAATCCAGTTCTGAAGCAGAAGCTGCCTTTTCTGTGACCGCGGGCCCCCTCACATTGTCAACACTGAGGTGTTTTTCATTGTTTTCCTCTTTCAGGATAAACAGAGAATCTGTCCAACCACTAGAGGGAACTCGCTTCCGGGGAGATGGAGGAAGGTGTTTGCCATGAAGGGCACTATCATCTTGCCCGAGATGCCACTCTACTTGGTCACCAGAACCACTGCAAAGTAGGGTCAGATTATTCTCACTAGGTGCATTGGATTTATTCTGAAAGCAGAAACCACAAATTCAGAAAAATTTTAATGAGTCTATAGTATTACTTCAGCAAATTATTTTCCAGTTTGAAATAAATATTAGTATCTTTCATGGCTGGGAACTTGAAGTTCCTCGTGGAAGAAATATAGCATCAATAGTGAATTCTGAACACCTGCAAATGGCTCTATTAACAAGAAAACATATAAATATATGTCAATAAAGATGAAAAATTAAATAAAAAGAACTTTCCAAGTCCCCTACCCCCCAAGAACCCAAACAGACCAGCTACCTCGTATAGTCAATGCCAAGTTCTGGAATTACTTACAGTCACAACATGGTTGCCATCACTCATACTTCCATCTCTTGTTTTTTAAAACATTCAGTTCAATTTGTTTAAAACACTGCTCATTTTTAAAGTAATATAATAAAAAAATTACTTGAATTGATACATTTATTAAACACTTTTTTGAAGATCCAGGAAATATAGAAAAAAAAGTAGAAACATTTCAGATCTAAAAAAGTGCCCAAAAAAGACAACTATAAAATCAGATCGTAAGAGACTATTATGCTTGATAAAAGAACATTTTTTCTTTTTTTGATTTTTCTTTTTAAATTCTTTGATGTCTATTTATTTTTGAGAGAGAAAGAGACAGACAGACAGAGTGTGAGCAGAGGAGGGGCAGAGAGAGAGGGAGACACAGAATCCGAAGCAGGCTCCAAGCTCTGAGCTGTCAGCACACAGCCTGATGTGGGGCTTGAACTCACAAACTGTGAGATCATGACCTGAGCCAAAGTTTGACACTTAACCTACTAAGCCACCAGGAACCCCAAAATAATTTTTTTTTTCAATTAATGACAATAACCACTAGAATCGGACACAAAATTGGAAAATACTGGAATTTTTCGTGGTTAAATTTTATATTTTTGAAGATTTGACTACTTACCTGTTTGAGGTTAAACGCTTTGACCAACTAGGACTATATATAACATGAAGCAATTCGTAGCAAAGGGTAAGTATGTTTTCATTTACTTTTAAGGCTGAAAAATCAACTAACCGTAGGTTTGTAATCGATATCATCCATTGATCTGAAGAAATCCAAGCTCTTTGCTGCTGCCAGCTTTCCTTGGTCAGAGCTGTGTGTGCTCAGTGTATCTAAGATCTCTCCTAGTAGGTCCATTTCACCTGAGTAAGGAGTCTTTACTCTTGCTTCAACGGAGTCATCGCTTTCATAAAAATCAGCAGAAGCTTCTTCTCCATCTTCAGAGGATAACCTGGAGGAAAATGAAGCACATCCTAGTAGTTACAGTCACGCACAAGGCATATGAGAACCTTCCCCCGGTTACATTCAAGCAGTGAGAGAGTCTTAAAACCAAAGTGCTTTTCAGTGGAACAACAGCGAAATGGCTAACTGGTTCATGGTCAAATTCTTCATAGAGATGTGTATATACCAATTCAAATATGGGAAATTTTGAGTATATGCACAAAGAAAAAACAAACAAATAGCTATGGGTCCTTAATCTGGAAGCAGAAGCAGGGCTTTTCACACAGTCTAATTCTGTGGGATTTGGGACATTAGCCTTAGAAATAGTAGACGGAACACTTGGAGGATTCACTATAGCCAAGTTAACTCTCAATATTGGTATGTGGTTTTCTCTTTATTTATTCATTTATTTTAGAGAAGAATGCATATTCCTTTATATAGACAAAGATACACTTAACAGAGAAAAAAGAGTCATTCCCAATGTCAAACTTGTTTAAAAAAATTAAACACCTACTATTATCATTTTCCTTATTTATAGTAAAATTATTTTTAACATTTTGTATTAGAGTTTCACCTTCTGATATCACCATGGACTTAAACCCCTCCTATCCCCGTGACTCAATTTATTTTAATTGACTATTATCACTGTTCCTGCCATTTAACCTGCCCCTCTTTACTAGGTGGGTAGGAGCCTAACTTGGGTGGGCTTCTATCTCTCCTTTAACACTATTCCAGATATTTCTGTAGGCATCATTGTTTTCCAAGAATAAGATATTTCAAGTCTATCTTTCTTCCTATCTCAAGATTCATCCCCCATGAGACTCCACTGAGCACTGGCTCTTTTTGCTGAAGAACACCGTAAGGCAGCAAAATCTGATCTCTAGGACTGTACATTCTTTCAACTATCTTTTGAAATCCTAGAACTCCTGCCTTTCGGCCACAACACTTAGTAGGATTCTAATATCCATCACGACTTACTTGCTTGCTCTCTCGTCATGGTCGTCATCATACAGAGCACTATCAAGGCTCTTAAGAGGTCTTTTCAAGCGTCCCTAGAGAGGGGAATTGACAATAAAGTGGCATTAGTAGTTTAAATAAGTCTTTTTCATAAATTTTAAAGGAAGAATTTTATTTGGCAAGGAACACTTTTATTGTATGACTTTTTTTAAATTTTATTTTTAATGTTTATTTATTTTTTTGAGAGAGAAAGAGAGAGAGTGCAAGCGGGGGAGGCACAGAGAGAGGGAGACACAGAATCCAAAGCAAGCTCCAGGCTCTGAGCTGTCAACACAGAGCCTGGTGCAGGGCTCAAACCCATGAGATGTAAGATCATGACCTGAGCCGAAGTCCGCCGCTTAACTGACTGAGGCATCCAGGTGCCCCATGACAAGAACACTTTCAAAAGAAATATGCATTAAAGGTTTTTGAATATTACCCAACAACTTGACAAGCTGTTCAGTTATAACGGGAGGGAATCAGGCAATATTTATGTCAACATTTACAGCTCAAACTAGTAAACAAGAACAAATCACTGGATTGGACACACACACACACACACACACACACACACACACTGATCCGGTCTGTCAGTCCCTGGTTTAAAACTACTTGACTTATAATCAATCATATCCCCATGTACTTATCCCTCAGTTTCAATAAGCTTCAATATTTGCCAATCTTCTTTCTTTTATCCCATCTCTCCAATTATTGTAAAGCCGTGCTCCTCCAAACTGAGTATGCATATAAATCTCTTGGAGATCATGGTGAAAACGTAGATTCTGACTCTACAGTGGTTCTAAGGATGAGGCCGGAGTTTCTGCATTTCTAATATGCTCTCCGATGAAGTTAGTGCTGCTTGATCTGCACGTTATTTGCTGAATAGCAAGGCTTTGAACCAAAGCTGGGCAACCCATCATTTCACCTGGAAACACTTCATTGTGTATCTTTAACAGATAAGTGCTCTTTAGACACAACCAAAATATCATTATCATACCATACAAATTAACAATTATTCTTTAACATCCTCTATTCTCAGGCCATTTTCATATTCCCTTATTACCCCCAAAATATTTTAGTTTGTTTATCTGGACCAGAATCTCAACAAGGTTAACACTGTATTTGGTTGATGTGTCAGTCAAGTCTCCTTCAGAGACTATCAGTTCCACTTTCTCCACCCTTTATGCCATTTGTGTCCCTAGACATGTGATTTGATCCTCTTCCTGTAAACTGGCAGTTACATCTGGAAGCTTGGATAGACTCACTTGCTGGGTTTTTGTTTTTCTGTTTTTGGCAAGAACATGTTATAGGTGTTGATGTGTTTTTTACTGCACCAGATCATTCAGACCAGGAGGCACATAATGTTAAGTTGTCTCACTTTCGGTGGCACTAAGATTGATTAATGGCTCCAGGATTCAGGTTGGCTGATACCATCCACTATGAATTTTTGTTCACTTGATGGTTTTAGCATCCCGTGATAATCCCTGGGTAAGTTAATTATGCATTAGGGGCTTCAAAATTATGCTTTTCAAAAGCATTTCTTCTATCTTTACTTGTTGGCATTCTACCAAGAATTTTGTCCTATTAACTATTTTGAAATTCAATGTGTACAGGAGAGGTAGGATAAATCCTTCTTTCTTTTGCTTAACAATTTCCAGAGTAATGAGTTTATACCTAATGATCTCTAAAAGTGAGCTGTGAGGGTTTTTAAAAAGGCATCATCATTTGTACATATCTCATATGGCTCAGCCTATCACAGTAGATTCTTCTTGATGTTTGATGTCCCATTATTAAACTATACCATGATTACATTTTAAAAATGGCTCTTAACGTTTAGAGATATAGCTTGAATACTTGCAGGTTAAATGATGTGTGATGTGCTATTGGGTATTTACTTCACAATAATCCAGTGGTGGAGAGGGATCATGGGTGGCGCTGGCACTGAAATAAGATTGACCACACGTTGATAATTGTTGAAGCTGTATGAAAGGTATCCACGAATTCTTATAAGCTTTTCTTTACTTTAACATGTTTGAATTATGTTAAGTGTTCTTTCCACAATGAAATAATTTAAGTTTTTTTTAAATGGTCCTATCTTTGATCCAGTGTTAGTCCACTCAGGTTGGCTCTTGTGTCCTTTAAACACAAGTGACCTCAGAGGTTCTTTAGTAAGCTTCTTGCTTTTGGCCCAACATAATGTCTCATTTCAACTTATACATTTTCTGCATCAGACCTGGAATCAGTCACTTCCTGTAAGAGTTTTGGTTTCTGTAAGTAGGAAATGGCATATCTTTATTTATTTAATTTTTTTTAAAGAAGTTTTTTTTAATGTTTAATTTTGAGAGAGGGAGAGAGAGAATAAGGAGGGGAGAAGCAGAGAGAGAGGGAGACAGAGAATCTGAAGCAGGCTCCAGGCTCTGAGCTGTCAGCAGAGCCCGACGTGGAGCTCGAACTCATGAACCATGAAATCATGACCTGAGCCAAAGTTGGACGCTAAACTGACTGAGCCATGCAGGCACCCCAGGAAATGGCCAGAGTCTGAGTGCTATAGGTGTCCATGGCTGCAAAGCATCCTTTTGAACGGATGGAAGCAAAACTGAAATTCGTAGACTTTAACCATGACATCACCAGAGAAGTTTCTGTCTTCCAATTCTGATCTCCCAATCTAGATAATTGTTTTCTTCTTTTCCTTCTCCTCTTCCTCCTCCTCCTCCTCGTTCTTCTTTTTAATTTTGAGAGAGAGAGACAGACACAGCACAAGCAGGGGAGAGAGGCAGAGGGAGAGCAAGAGAGAGAGAAAATCTCAAGTGGCTCCATGCTCAGCGCAGAGTGGGATGTGGGGCTCGATCCCATAACCCTGGGATCACAAACTGAGCCAAAATCAAGAGTCAGATGCTCAACTGACTAAGCCACCCAGGCACCCATGATAGCTGTTTTCTTCTGTTGCAGACATAAAGAGTAAGCAAATTTCTGGAATTCATAATTCAGGAGTGGATCCCTACTCGTCTCCCTCCTCTATGCCAGTGCTGAGAGTAGTAGAAAGGAAAGAATGTATAGAGAAATATGTTTTTGTAGCCCCTGCTCAGAATGTGTAGTGAGCTTCTCCACAAGTTTGGTTACTAGCTATGTATTTGGGGCCTGTAACTATAATATCATTTTATGACTACAAGTTTAAAGTATATGAGGAAAAGTAATTTGAGGAATGGCCTAGGAACACAACTACCACTTACAATATTATTTCTGTAGGAAAAATACATTTCTTTCCCCTCCCTCCAAAACTCACAAAATGTAATTCTTTGTTTCTAAAAATCAGTCATCATTATAACACTGACCTCCGTATAGGCTTAACATTATGCCAGCTAGGGGCCTTGCATTCAATTCTTTCTGAAAAACAAAACAAATCAGAACTAAAACCAAACAAAACTATGAGGGAGCTGAGACTTCATGCTGCTATTTAAAAAATAAAAAAATATTGACTATTTAAGAACTAATACAAAATGGGGCACCTGGGTGGCTCAGTCGGTTAAGTGTCCAATTCTTGATTTTGGCTGAGGTCATGATCTCACAGTTTGTGAGTCTGAGCCCCGCTTCGGACTCTGCTTTGACAGTGTGGAGCCTGTTTGGGATTCTCTCCCCCCGCCTCCCCGCCCTCTCTGCCTCTCCTCTGCTCACTCTCGCTCTCTCAAAAAGTAAACTAAAAAAAAAAAAAACTAAGAGAAAGAACTAATACAAAATAAGATAATAAATACATAGCTTAATATTTACGTTCGTAGAGTACATTGCAAAGCACTCTCATATACACACACAGTGGGGCTAGGTTCTGGGAATACAGAGCTGAGTTAGGCTGAGTCTCTGTCATTGAGTAGCTCAGAGTCTAATAAAACCCATGATAAATTCAGAAGTATGCCACAGAAGCTCCATAATTTGCCCAAGCTCATACCACTTATTGAGAACAGAATAGGTCTTTCTCTCCTGTGTTGTCAATCCCTTGTTCATTTTCTCCCACAAGTTACTTTTATGTTCTATCTACGTCTGCCTAGATTCTCGGTTTTTGTTTGTTTGTTTTGTTAATGACAACTTTTTTTTTTTTTATGAAGCTACTTCACCTATTTGTGAAACTCATACGTTTGAATTTGGTTTTATATGTCCTAGCTAGGTGACAGTTCTATCAATTTCTACATAGGGATGCCGTTAAATGGTGTATCTTGTGATGAATTTTCACAACAGAGTTAGTTAAAATTAGAATTACAACTGATTAATGTTTTCTTTCCTGTGAGTGTTAAGCTTTGTACTGCGCATATTCTGAGTACGCTTTCTTACAAATTGTCTTTTTTTCTTTTAATTATTTTTTTCTAATGTTTATTCTTGAGGCAGAGACAGAGCGTGAACAGGGGAGGGGCAGAGAGAGAGGGAGACACAGAATCCAAACCAGGCTCCAGGCTCTGAGCTGTCAGCACAGAGCCCGACGCGGGGCTCAAACCCACGAACTGTGAGATCATGACCTGAGCCGAAGTCGGACGCTCAACCGACTGAGCCACCCAGGCGCCAGTTTGTCTGTCTTAAATAAGCTTCTAATTAGCAGTTGCTGACTATGTATCAAGCAGTAGGGACTGCAGCCTCTGCATATGAAGTGACAACGTCCAGAGACACATAGTGAATATGTCAACTGCTTGATGACATCAAATTACGTAATTCGTTAAGGTCACACACCCACAAAAGAAAAACAAAAGGAGAAAAAAGCTCCAATTTGATTCATATGCAAGATAGAGAAAAATGGCAGCTTATTTAGCAAAAGCATCATCAGTTTCTGAGCTTTTATGAACCCAGTTTATCCCTATGTTACTGTTTCTGGTAGACTGGGACTCAGGGATTGTACTTTCGGGGGAAATAAAGGATTTTTTCCACTATGCCCAGAACATACAACACTGGGCAAAAAGACCCGGTCACAATTTTGTAAATAGAAAGCTTTTATGGATAATAGGTAGCAAATAAGCTTCGACTGCAGAAAATATATTACGTATTCGTTAGGATCTAATACATAGCCAATAACAGCACACCTTTACCTGGATTCATCAATCACAGACATATCATTATTGAAAACCTGCCTATGAAACTAGACAGAAACTGAAATATAAATGGCTAAGAAAGAGAAAAATAATCTCAATACACAAAATAAAAATAAAATCTAAATATGTTTATAATGTAAAATATATGCTCTTTTTCTTAATACAACTGACTTTTGGGAAGAGGTATGCATGTTTATTTTTCCAACTAGAATGATAATAAGCAGATGCAAATGCTGGTGGAATGAATTTTGTGTATTATGTGGATTCAGAGAAAAAAATCTATTTCCGACCTGGATAGAAATCTCACAGTAAGAAGTGCATAACAGGAAAGTTTCCAAGGGTCAATAAACACTTTCATTATAAATTATTATCTACAAGTTCCTGAAATAAGCACCAAGACACTCATAATATGGCCTATAGCTGGGAACGGATTTTTTTTTTTAAGAATGATTATAAAGTGATTAAGAGATGACATGGTACAAAAAAAAAAAATGAAGGAAAGGAAAAAAAACCCTCTCTTCTTCTTTACTGGAAAAACTCCTACTTATGCTACAAAGCCTTCTCTTCACCTGCCCTGTGTGTAGCCATGTACTGGCCAAACGTCTGGCCAATGTATCAATTGCACCGCGTTACTTGTTTGTGTGGCCGCCTGCGTGGCTGTACTCTGAGCTCTCGAGAAGTGTGATCCACCTCATGTTCTTTGTGACCTCTGAGCTCTTTTGTATGCCTTCTCAGCACGGAAAACACTAGTACGTATATAATAGGTGCTTCCTGGATGTCAGTGGGATAAAGGGATGCCAACAAGTCAGAGGAAAATGAAATGCAGCTGCTGCCTATTTTTAAGGAGTGCAGAGAAGCAGTTTTTAGTTGGTTTTCAGTAAATATTTGTTGAAGGAAACAAACAGAAAAGATAAATGCCTTTGTGTTGCTCTTCATCTGTCAGGTCTCGCAAGACCAGGCTCTGCCTGCCCTGCCCACTTTAGTCACTTTGTTCTAACCCACAAGGCATCACCACGGCCTTCTTTCAGTCCCTTATGGTTGCCTTGACTTATTCCACTACAGGACCTTTGCATCCGCTGATGCCTCTCCCTGAACAGCTCTTCTCTTACATTTATTCCCCTTCCCATCCCCACTATCTCTGTCTGTACCCATCGATTCTCATTTGAAAATCTAAGTCTCCGCCCTGTAGAATGCTACGGCCTCTAACCTGCTAACAGAGAGATCTTTTTAAACTTAACAATGCTACACTCCTCTTTAAGTAAATCCTCCAGTGGTTCCTTACAGTTTTCAGAATAAATATTGTACCTCTTACCTTTGCCTAGAGGGATCTGGCTCAATTAGCCTCTGAAGCTTTCACTTGCCATACGGATGTCTGTTCCATTACCACTACACCCTCTTCCTTGCTTGTAGGTTTCCCGTGTTTTCTGCCTCTGTCCGACACATGTGTTGATGTGTGTACCAGAACGTCCCTCTCCGTGGTGTTTCCCTTCTTTTTCTAATTATCTTTTGCCCTGGCTCACGAGTTCCCCTTTCAGGAAATACTTTCTCAGTCATCTTGTGTGTTCCTAGAATACCTGTACACGTATTTCTCATGGGACTTGTCCATCCCGCTGTACTGTGGTCATGGTTAAATTCTCTCTCTCCCACTGTACAGCGGTAGATTCTTGATGGCAGGAATCTTGCTAATTTACCTCTCATACCCTCAGAACCAAGCACCTGTGTGATACATATTCGTATCAGAAAAACTGTAAAAGTCTTTGAAAGGAACAAGAGTATGGAGTGTCCTATCAGTGGAATTCTGGATGGTGTTTAGAAGCCTTTGTGGGGTTATCTGATTCTACTGTACTCTGCATCTTTCATTGCCCTTATCTGCCTTGTAAGGACACAACTGGACACAAATCCAACAACCAAGTAGTAGTTATTATGGAACAAAGGCTGGCGATACTTGTGGAGCCAATGGCAACAATGCCTTCCCAGGAAAACCTGCCTGGTGCCTGCTTGACAGAGTCTAACCTTACAGGTACCCTTCCATCAGGACAGGGACCAGCAAATTGGGAGAACTTTTCAACACAAATTCACCCTAGTTTATAGGTATTTTAGATAGAACTTAGAAGATGTCTTGGCTTAGTTTCCTAGCCTCAAGATAGGAAAGAACAGACTTTTATAAGCCCAAACCAAGATTTCTTTTTTTTTTTTTTTTTAATTTTTTTTTTCAACGTTTTTTATTTATTTTTGGGACAGAGAGAGACAGAGCATGAACAGGAGAGGGGCAGAGAGAGAGGGAGACGCAGAATCGGAAACAGGCTCCAGGCTCCGAGGCATCAGCCCAGAGCCTGATGCGGGGCTCGAACTCACAGACCGCGAGATCGTGACCTGGCTGAAGTCGGACACTTAACCAACTGAGCCACCCAGGCGCCCCCAAACCAAGATTTCTTATGAAAACTTTCAGAAAGAAGTAAATTCTGTGGCCTTGTGCTGGTCAATACTGCATGGCTCAAGATTTATCAAGAAAAGTCAAGAAGACTTATATGGTTAGTTAATTATCATTCTTGCTGTTCCAATATAAATAATCAGGACAAACCTAATGAGAATATAGCCTTCTTCTTCTTCTTTTTTTTTGATCACAAATAAGCCTTGAGATTATTATTACAGGAAAAACTGTAATAAAAGATTTTGAAATGGGCAAACAACTACTTGTGTCCTGTCAAAGGACTGTTGGGAATTGTCTAGCATTTCTTTCCAGGATTATCTGATACTATAGAGATCCGTACCATTCATAGTCTCTGACTATTTGTAACCCTACAGGGACAGAAGTTAACCTATGGAGGTCTGGTGGCAATACGAAAGTTTTGTGTTCATAGAGATGAATTGTGTCCAGCATAGATGTAATTATTATGGTGTGGATTTTGGTGGTTTTGGTATCTGTTAACATATATGCTTCAGTATTCCTGTCTTAAGTATTTGTTCTTTGGATTATCTGTTGTATCAGTAACATTTTACTGTTACTGTAACATTTTACTATTTCCCTCATTAGTTAATGAAAAAAATAAAACAATGGAGTTGTATAAAATTATTCCTTAAAGTAGGCATTTAATGTTTCCTGAATAAATGAATACCTCCATACACAATAGGTCGTTTCTGTTGAGTATTTAAATGAATTAAAAAACTGATAAACTATGTGACATAAAGAAGTAAATGCTATCTTAATTGCTTATGTGACATAAGTATTTTCAGTGTCCAGGAGGTACAGAAAAGCACTATATTCATTTGTTCACTCAACAAAGATCACAGAAATGCCTTCAATGGGCTAGGTTAGGGTACAATGATGACTGAGAACAAGGCTCCCTGCCCTCATGTAAATTAAATTCTAATAAGTTGGACATAAGTTGAATAATCATAAAATAAATATAAAATATAAATAATGTTTGGATCGAGCCTTGAAAGGTCAGTAGGTATTAAGTAGATGATGACAAGACAGAACAAAATGTGCAAAGGTCCTGTGGTGGGATGATCATAGAATATATAATGGAATGAAAGACCTCTATCAGAGGGGGCTATAACCTGTGCCTGTGCACAGGGTTCTTTAAGGGTGCATTATTTTGCAATTAGCTTTTTGATCACTAGATGGCAGAGATATACTAAGGTGGCAAAAAGCTGACTAAATTTAAATTTATGGAGGGTTTTAAGGAAGTGGGGGAGATCAGAAAATCTAGCAAGAAAAAGTGGGAGATGAAAAATTGGTTGGGGTGGGGGCACAGGCAAACGACACACCCCAAACTTGCAAGATCTGATAATGGAGAGTAACAGAAAGCCAGTTATTGTTTTATTTTCTTTCAACAAATATTTGAGAACCTACTGAAAGCTGCTAGTGTGCATTCCTTAAAATAAGGTAGTAACCACATCTCAGTTTTCAAAAATTCTTAGCATTTCTTCCTTCCACAAAGATCCATTAAACACCTGTTACCCACACTACTGTCTTCCATGCTGTGAGGCATACAAATAAAAAGATATCCCTCCTTTCAAGATTTTCAATAAATATGTGGTAAAAATGCAAAATTATTGAATATAATACAGTAGTTATAAATACGAACTATCCTTCATTGTAGGAATATAACTGAACACAAAGTTTTGATCATAGATGAAAACTTATTTAAATGACCATTAATACCAGTCATGATTGATGTCAAATTATAGTATTTACAATAAGTAGGTTCAGTCAACATACTAACAACAGTAACAATATAGGACTGTAATTACATACTATAAATAATGGCAAATTCTGGGATCAAATAAAGAGGTTTCAAAGTTGCTGTATGGTCATTTCTCAATGCAATGGTCATTTCACTGTTTCACAACTGCACTCACAGGCTGTACAAATTAGCAAGTAACTTAGCATTTGCAGCTTTTGTGGGAACCAGTACTACATGAGAAGAAGGTACATCTTTTGAATGCAAAAAGACATCAGAAGAAACAAAATAGAGTTTTGGAGAATTTGACATCATTCTAGTACGAGGAATTAAAAATAAGATGGGGCACTGGATATCATAGGTCCTCCATCAGACTCTGACTAGGTTCTACCCACATACAATTGGAAAAGAAAAATTTGCTCACATGGAGATGTGAAGTGTAAAATTCACATCTAGCATAAAGATTCATAAAATTTTGGAAGTAAACACTTGTATAGCAAGGGATGCTTATTAAGCATGTGAGAAAATACTACACTAAAGCAAAAGGAAAGTTTTCAGCATGGTATAAAATTTATTCAAGAAGATATCTTACTAGAGAAGTTCAATCTCTAGCTAGACATTGAATAAAACAAAACAAAAAAAAATGGACTGGTAAAAACAAGGAGGAAAAGCATTTCTTATGAAGGAAAAACCACAAGCAAATGTACGCAGAAAGTGACAGAGGCAGAGGGTCCAAGTCATGAAACCATCAAACTTAACTTTGAAAGAGATTTCAAGAAATAAGTTTGGTTCAGCTACAATAAGCAAGATCAATGTTTCCTTTCTTTTCACCACAATGGTTTCCGGATAGCACTTCTGACAGTTTGAATGGTGAGAAACATTCCCCTGGTGCACAATGACCAGGTGATCTTGCAGTTACCATTTTTGTCACTAGATGGCAGACAGATCCTAATAAGGCAAAATGTTGAGTAAGTCTAAATTTACGGGGTGGGGGGGGGGGGTTGGGAGAAGGGGGAAAAGTAAGGGATATATGTAAATGAATGGGAAAACACATTTTTTTAGACTTCATAAAATTAAGATGCTTTTAATATATGAATTTTTTAAAAATTGGTACTCTCTGTGCTACTGTCCCCATTTTAGGGTTGAAGTAACTGAGGTCCAGAAGTGTTACCTTGCTTACCCAAAGTCCATAGCAAACCCCCAAGCTTAAGACAAAATAAATAAAAATTAAGTATACACGCATGAAATAATATGAAAAAAATGAAACTCTACCATATGTAATTATAATGGCAATACCTTAAGAATTCATGGCATTTTACGGAAGGGTTTTAAAGCACATGTTGCAATTTATTGGTAGTGGCTAAAGCAGAGTGAATTGACTTATCTATGACTGATTTGCTTCAGTGTGTTTGATATTTTACATACTGTACTGTTTTTCATTAAATACCTAATTTATCACAAATTTTGGTCAACATTTTCCCTATTTTTTTTCTTTTTTTACAAATTAGGGAACCAAAAGCTTAACAAAGTGAAGCGTCTTGGGGAAAGATTAGACTAGTGACAAACCTAAGATTCCAACCCAGGTGTTCCAGTTCCCTGAACAGAACTCCTTTTGTTAAAATTACATTAGATACATAAGTTCTCAGAGACTCAGAAGAAATAACTGTCTGAGAATTAACCCGAGAAAGACTTTCTTAAAATGGCAAGTTTTAACCTCATTTTTAAAGCGGACAGTTACAGAATGACCATGAGTCTTAATATTCTTGGTAGGTGAAATGGCACAGTGAAGAGACAAAAGATTAATACACTTTTCCAAAGACACTGAAGACACATTCCTGTCAGGGCAAAAGAGTACATTGGAAGGATTAACAAGATATGTATTTGGTGAAGTCTGATGAATTCAGCTGATGAGGGCTGTTATTAGACTAAGGAAATAAGATTTTATAGAAGCATTAAAATTACACTTCTGAGCAGTTGAGTGCTATGTGAGACTAGTTGAGGAGGATGACTTTGAAGTGGTCCATGGGGCCCCTGGGTGGCTCAGTTGGTTAAGCATCCAACTTCGGCTCAGGTCATGACCTCGTGGTTTATGAGTTCCAGCCCCGCATCGGGCTCTGTGCTGACAGCTCAGAGCCCGGAGCCTGCTTAGGGTTCTGTGTCTCCCTCTCTCTCTCTGTCCCTCCCCTGCTTGTGCTCAGTCTCTCTCTCTCTCTCTCTCTCTCTCTCTCAAAAACAAATAGAAGCACTAAAAAAAATTTTTTTTAAAGTGGTCCAGACACATCCAAGAGCCCTTTACCAGTTCTTCCAGTTCGCCACGATCTGGTCTTATTGGTTAGCTTTATTCACTTAATTCTCTATGATTCAGGTATCACCTGACAGATGATCTCTTATAAAAGTAATATTTCATTTCAAGTACATTCCTGTCTTGCTAAATCCTTGAAACCAAGAATCATACCCTTTAATTCATTTTGCCTCTAATTCCACTTCCATTTAGAATGTAAAGAATAGCAAAAGAATGTCAACTCCCATCTTAACAATGAGAAAAAGCTGGGTTATTTAAAAAAAAAAAGTCCCACAAATCCTAATTCTTCTTGGACCTATCAGAGAGCTGAATTGTAAGGCAACCAAGCAAACCAAATTCCAAAGGGTTACAAGCCCTTCTGAGGAGAGATGAGACACAAGACCTATTTCCTCCAGGCAAAGCACGAGGAGAGAGGTAGCTGGCATATAAGCAGGGGAGAAGAAATCTGCTAAGATAATAGCCTTAAAGACCAAGTATGAGCTAAGATGTCAGTTTGGAATAGTTAGGAGTCTCAAAGGCAAGGGGAGATTGTACTCGCAAGCCCTCTTCCACAGATAAAATCGTGTGTTTGCTAAATCAGGCAACCCTATTACCTGGTGCTACAGGGAAAGGCTAGGGGCAAGACAGGAGACTGAAAAGAGCTCCCCTTGGGGGTACAGGCAAGCAGGAGGTGATAAGCTGCTGCAGGGAGGTATGTATGAAGCCCTACTTACTTTATAAGAACACTCATTTATGTATAAGAAAAGTCATACAGTCATGGCATACAGTCAGCAAACTCAATCCCAAAATTCTGGGGGAAGGAAAAAAACAGAAACTCCTTTAGGGAAGAGCAAGAAACACTCTGAGGCACAGGACTCTACTCTGTTAACAAGTGGAAATCTATCACCAGTGGGGAGGGGCAGGCGCCCTCAAACTGCCCAAGACCAGTCGCAGAAATAAGAAAGTTTATCTGCCATGAAAGGAAGTGGAGGGATGTTGAGAAAGCCCCAAATCTGAGGCACAGTGGCACAAGACCTGCTAAGGCTAAAGCTGGACCAGAGCACATAAAACCCATAAGGCTAGGACTAAGTAACCAGCAACAGAAGTTAATTGCTGGAGGAGGGGCAAAAACATTGAGAGAGATCCCCCATGTGGCTCTAATATAGCTAAGGGTGATGGAGAAACACCAAGAAAAACCTGCCAGAAACTTCACTGGTAGTAGTCCACTCTAAGCGCAAGATAATAGCAGCCAACTGCAGGTAATGATATCAACAACAAAATCCAAGGCAGTTCAATTTGTGATGCACACATGGGGTCCAGTACTCAAGAACTACCAGACATAAAAAGTAAGAGGAAAAAAAGATGGATGCATAAATGGATGAGATGACAGTAGCAAGATGAAATCCATATAAAAGAGTCAAATTGAAATGACAGAAAAAAAAAAAAACCATAAGAGAGAAATTCTTTTGATCAGCTCATCAGCAGACTGAAGAAAATAAAATGAATGAACTTTAAAACAGGTCAATTCTATTGACCAATCTGGCATTTCTATATGCTAACAGTGAACTCTCTAAAAAAACCCAGTATGGCACTGGTATAAAAGCAGACATAAAGGCTAATGAAACAGAATCAAGAGTCCAGAAATAAACCCATACATATATAGTCAACTATTTTTGATAAGGATGGTAAGAACACTGAATGGTGGAAGGATGGTCTCTTGAATAATGGGTGCTGGGAAAATCGGATATTCACAGGCAAAATAACAAAACGGCAAAAATTTCATCTTAAACAAAAATTAACTCAAAATGAATTAAGGACTTAAATATAAGACTTGAAATCATAAAACTCCTACAAGAAAAAGCTCCGTAACATTAGTCTTGGTAATGACTTTTTAGATATGACATCAAAAGCACAGAAAATGTGCAACAAAAACAAAAATCGAGTGGAGCTACATCAAACTAAAAAGCTTCTGCACAGCAAAAGAAACAATCAACAAAATGAGAACAATCAACAAAATGAAAATTTCTTCCATTCTCATGGAATGTGAGAAAACATTTGCAAATCATTATCTGATAAGGGGTTAATATGCATAATACATAAGGAACTCATGCAATTCCTACAGTAGTCAAAGAAACACCACAAATAATCCAATTAAAATGAGCAGAAACTTGAATAGACATTTTTACAAAGAAGACATAAAGATAGCCATCAAGTACATGAACATGTGCTCAATATCACTAATCATCAGGGAAATACAAATCAAAACCACAATGAAATACCACCTCACACCTGTTAGAATGGCTATTATGAAAAAGACAAGAGATAATAAATGTTGGCAAGGATGTGGAGAATATTGTGCACTGTTGGTGAGACTGTAAATCGACGTAATCACTATGGAAAACCGTATGAAGATCCCTCAAGAAATTAAAAATAAAACTACCATGTTTAGCAATCCCATTTCTGGTTATTTATCAGGAGGAAATGAAATCACTGTCTCATTCAGATATCTGGCCTCAATGGTCACTGAAGCATTAATCACAATAGCCAAGACATGGAAACAACCTAAATGTCTATCGATGGATAAATGCATAAAGAAAATGTGGTATGTGTACAATAGGATATTATTGAGTGATAAGTAAAAAGGAAAACCTGCTATTTGTGACACTGATAAACCTTGAGAACATTAAGCTAAGTGAAATAAGACAGACAAAGAAAGATAAATACTCTGCCACTTATCTGTGTAACCTCAAAAAGCCAAGCTCATAGAAACAGAAAGTGGATGGGGTAGTTGCCAAAGGCTGGAAGTGGGAGAAATGACATGTTGGTCAAAAAGGTACAAACTGCCTTTATAGTTTAACAGTTTATAGTTTATAGTTGTTTATAGTTAACAACATTGTAGTGAATACTTGAAAGTTGCTAGAGAAAAACAAGTAAATGGTAATTCTGTAAGATGAAAAATGTTAACTAATTTTACTGTGCTAAATATTTCACTATACATTTACCAAACTTAAAATAAGTATCCAAACTGAAACACAAAGAGAAAAGAGAACAAGAAAAACGACAACAGTGGCGGCAGCAACAACAACCACAAGAAAAACCAGAATAGGGCATCCAAGAGCTAAGGAATACTATCCATGGGTCTAATTCTTTCTGTTCCCAACACATAGTAGGTGTTCATTAAATTTTTGTGAAAGTTCTTGTTGTAGACAGAATAGAAACAATATTACCTAATATTTATTAAACTTCTAGTGAGTGTTGGAAAAACAAATTCTATCACTAACTCCAATCTCCACAGTAACTCTATGGGAGTGGACATAGTTATCATCATTTTATAGATTTGAAGCTTAAGAGGATTAGAGAGGTTAGGCAAGTTGCTCAAGTTCCAATACCAAGCAAGTAGCAGAGCTGGTATTCTGGTCCAGGTTTGTTAAACTCCAAAGCCCAAGATCTTTCCTTCCACATGGGGTCTTGCTACCTAGTCATGAATGTGATGTTAAGAAGTGAAAAGGAAGAATAGATACAAAGGTCAATGAAGGAAAGTCTGAGTTTGTAAATTCAGTAAGACAAGGTAAATGATCTTGAAAGTAGTCCTTGCACCTAGTAATGTTCAGAGGAGGTACATGACCTTGAAAACTGTAAACTAGCACACAGCAGATATTTAGGTAGTTTTTGTTGAATTGAGGTAGATTGTCTCTCCATTATGGTATTGTCCATTGGGTTCATATTGCACCATTAATTACATTAGTGGAAGCTTATTTGAATTAATATTAAGTTGGGGACTATTCTAGAATTCAACTAGAAATCTCCATATTAGATTTTAGAGATAGAATATTTGAAATCAGAACTGATCCTTTACAGACTCGTTTTACTGACGTTAGGGAGTTTCAGGAAGTTTTGACTTCTTTTAGTTCAGTTTGGCAAAACGCTGGATCAAAATCATCCTAGGAACACAGTACTTTAGAAATCATTTCTCAATTGTTAGAGATTATATACAACCTACCCAATGGCAGCATTGTACCAGCTATTCTAAAAGGCTCTCTCTCTCATTGAAGTATGTTAATGAATGGAAAGAAGGAGAGAAGACCAGTACTCATTACTCATCTGTGGTTACAAGCAATACGATTGTGAATTGTTAATACTTTTAAGCCAATTTTTTAGGACAGTACATATGCAAAGTAATTATGTTAACTGTAAATATTTAAAATGTTGTTTTATTATTTTTCCTGTTCTTTAATATTTGCAAATGCAAAATTTAACAAAGCTCTTGCAGTAACTTTTCAGTACTGAGAAACTGTTGATCGGCATAAATACAAGTTGTATACAGCTATTAAAAATTATTCCCAAAGCAAAACAGATAAATAAATTTTTGATATATGGCAAACTATTTGTAATTTCACTTTTGCTGACAGGGTTTCAATATTTCAACATTTAAAAAGGTTTCTTAATGCACGACAAGTCCACTGTATTTTCGGTAAAACAGAATTTGGTTATTTTCGCTAAATGATGTGCAGATGATTTTTCTAGCTGGCATAAACAATTAAAAAGTCAGTAATGACTAACAAAATAATATTATTTCCAACTACTTCAATAAACTATGTTTGTAAAAAGTACGTAACCAAGATTAAAATATTTTATTGTAAAATAATTACAGCTGATTTTATTTTTCAGATTATCATATCACTATGTCATAAGCATAAATATGCAAATGTATGGAGAGAGGCTTAACACAGAAACAACATTTCTGTGTGAATGCAGCAAGAAGCAAGAATCTTAACAGAAATTGTAATTAGTCTATATGTATTTCGGTTTCAAAAGCATTATCTTACAAATATCAAAGACATCAATAAACACAAAGAGGGAACAGGCTTCTGTGAAATGGCAGTCTTATTCTCAAACATTAGAAACACCATAAAGAACTTCCAGAGAAGGGTCCAACACAGTAGTCTTATTTTGAAACTGGCATGAGGGCACAGGCTAACTTGTTAAGATATTTATGTATTGCTCTAATATTTTGTGTTCTGTATCAGGAAATATAATAATGTGTAGTAGACACAAATCCAGTTCAAATTATAATAAGAGTCTATTATACTCTGGTAGTTATAATCTACTGACATTCCCGGAAATTTTTCTCTCTTGAGGGACATTAATAGGCAGCAGCAGTAACCCCTACAAAGAAAAGACTGGCTTCCCTTTTCATCAACACTAACATTGATCTCTGACCAACCTTAAAAGCAGTTCTAGATAGAAAACAGGAAGAACATCATCATTTCTTTATCCCAGGGTGTCTGGGAGAACATAAGAATTAGTCCATTAAAAATGGGGTACTTTTGGAATAGAGAGCTATTGTTATTTTTACCAAAAGCCCGTAAAACAATTAAAGAAGTAATGGGGGGGGGGGAACTGTAAGTTAAATAGAACAGAAAATAGGGAGGAAAAATATTAGTGACATGATTGTTGATGTAAAGTCTAAAATGGTAATATTCATTATATTTACTAAAGGGAAAACCAAGTAGCTTTGTTTTTATTTCAAGACTTTCTAATAAATGACATAGTCAATTGTGGCAATAAATTTGAAGAGTAAAATTATAATATTAAAAAGGTACATTTCAATCTAGGATTACCTCATAATATATACTGAACATATTCACATAAGTGAAATTATCTTCCACTACTTCTTTTTAATATACTTGATATTATTCAGCAGTGCTAAATGTTTAAAAAATGAAGTCCTAGCCAGTTACTGAAAGGAACTGGCTTTGGATTATTTCTTTGAAAAAGTGATGTTCTCAAACAATTTTATGACAATACAAATGTTTCAATGTGTATTCTATTGTGTTTCTAAAAGAGAGTATTCTGAAAGGCAAATTTTATAAATTTTTTGTCTACAACTATCATTATACATATCAAAGTATTATATAATGCCCACTAGAGGGCATTCTTGTAATCCATAACTGAATGGGGCGGGGGGTGGAGGTGGGGTACAGATTTTAAACTATAATCAAACTGGAT
Source organism: Neofelis nebulosa (assembly GCF_028018385.1). Classification (NCBI taxonomy): domain Eukaryota; kingdom Metazoa; phylum Chordata; class Mammalia; order Carnivora; family Felidae; genus Neofelis; species Neofelis nebulosa. Next base: position 43,062,642 of record NC_080796.1, read on the forward strand.
ATGTTGGAAATTAACATTATTTCAACAGAAAACAACAGAGGAAAAAATAACTTTATTTAAAATTAAAGATATAGTACCCTTATTTTTCCAACTTGACTTAAAAGATTAATTTTATAAATTAGTGATATTAGTATAGCTTAGACTAAATACATGCTATGTCAGAGTGACTTTGGGACAGACTACGAGAATGTGTTTTCATTTAGGCAGTATTTTTGGTGGGCATATTTTAATAGAAACACATTTACTTATTTCAAAATATTTTTGTCATTTGGAACTTTCTAATAGATTTCCCTAATCACTTTAATTCAACAATTTAGTTTGATCATCATAATATGCTCAATCCTGAGCTAAATCACAGAAAATGCTAAAAAAAAAAATAAGGGGTTTCTGCTTATCACAATTTGGTTAAGCTTACTTTTATTATTTTTTAAAATTTACATTAAATATTCTTTCCAATTATCTGGGCCTCCTCCTTCATATACCCATTTCTTCCCTGTCCCCCCAGGTCACAATTATCTTTCTCACTGTGATTTGCAATCACCTTTTTCTTGGTCAGAAGAAGCAAGTGGTGTCTTTCCTCTGCAAACAATGACTATGCCATTTCTTTCTTGACCAATAAAGCAAAGCTACTGAATGGACTGTATTTTTCCAAAGATCCCAACAAGTGTGCCATTTTCTGCAATCTGTTATGTCACCTGAGCAACAAATGCTATCTTTAATTACATTCATTTTATTCCCAGAGTCCACTGAATTCCAATGAATTAAAGAGTGTCAGAAACACAATACTATATACCACATCCTACTAGGTGTGACGATCCCATCATTTATTATGCTTAGGAACTAAATTTAGAGAATCTGAGTTTTTAATCTTATAAATTTCACAGCAACTGTAATTTCATCTGCAACATTTTAAAATATGGAATTATATGTAAAGTGTAAACCACCTGATTGCTCATATTTTAAAACATGCTTATATACTAGAATTTCTTTTAAGTCCCCATTCAACCAAAATGTGGTTTTGAAATATCTTACTTGCAAGTCTCCACTTGCCAAAAAGGTATATACAATTTCTATGTACATTCCTTAAATATAAATGTGTATTACTTGTAATTATAAAATGAACACATGGCAGTCATGCTATATTCCATAAATCCATTAGGATGATTGATAAACCATTAAATACCTAAGGACTCAAAATGATCTCATAGTTTCTTTTGAAGTGTGCATTATCACCTTCTATAATGGGTAAAATGGAAAATCACATAGAGCATTTTACGGTGTAAATATCTTCCTTATTTATGCATTCCAAAGGTAGCTCTTCATACCATAAACTATTGGTCTGTATGTGAATATATCTTAAAAACAGAATAAATGATCACTAGTTTAATAGTACTTGGTCTTATTAGAAGTTATGACTATTAAACATAACTCTATTTCTAATCACTATATTTAGGTTCAAGTGTTGACTATGTTCCACGTTGTATTTACCAACAGGCACACTACTTTACATTATATTACAACTGAAAAAAATAATTTTCCATTCATATTTCCTCACGCTGCTTTTACACAGTTAACTGGACAGGTTGAAAATAGATCTGAGTGCATTGCTATTTGTCTCAGACCTGAAATAGTTAAGAGTGGTATGTGTGCCAGGGTTTTAATAGGGCTTAACAACAAAAAGCTTCAATCCTCCACTTTCACTAGATTTTGTTGCCGTGGTTTTGCTTGCTTAGGGCCATCCATCTGTTAATGTTGACTTGTAATATAGCTAAGCTCCTGCTTGCAGTACACTAGTCTAGTTGGGGTGTGTGTGCGTGCATGTGTGTGTGTGTGTGCTCACGCACGGGCGCGCATGTGTGTGTCCTATATAGACACTCAGATACGTACACATTACAATTGTCAGAGTAAGTTAAGAATGGCTAATATTATTAAAAATGGAGCAGTATCTTAGATTCATATAAATTTTGCACATTAAAGGAATTTCTCATTCTTAGAAAATTCCAGTACATTTTTACAAATAAGTGTTTTAAAACATAATTTTCAGTGACAGAATTAGTCTAAATGTTGTTCACTAAGAGTACAGTATTTGTTCTAAAATAGAATTGATGAAAGAAGGTAAGTGTGCAGTCAAGATGAAAACTGTTCTGCACCATGACCGGTGGCAGTATTCTCCATGGACCCAACTGGCCCTGTTTTCAATAAAACCCGAGGAGGATCCTTTCCCTGGAGTCCTGTTAGGCTGGGGCTGCTGTTGGAACTGTCATGTTCACACAAAAGGGAAAAGGGTTGGGTTTTACAAATGTGAAGCCTAATTGGGAGATCTTCATGGCTGTACCCTTGACATTTATTTAAGCCTCATCAACAAAACAGGAAGTAACCATACTAATTAGCAGACCAGCACACAAATTACTATTTGTTGGGGTGTAGATGCAGATTCATAATCTATTCCCAACATAAGCTAAGTAATGGCATATAGGCTTAAAACAACATACATTTTGATTTTGTTCTTTTCTATAGTACCCAAATTATGAAATGTTATTTTTTCACTTATTTAAATACATTCTTGAATTTAAATGACCATAATCTCATTTTCATCTTTTGAAAAACAGATGAAAATAAAGTGTGTCATTTATACATGTCCAGCTGGAAACTGGAAATGTTAAGTTCTTTACATAGCTGAGATCAACTTCTCAAAAAGATAAGGAATAGGGTAAATAAAGCTCACATTCTTTATTTTGATAATTTTACTGACAAGAAAATGAGATACTTGAGGTCTTATAAACTTAGAAATCAAGAGATTTATCAATAAAATAAGCTGTATATTTCTTCTCAAAGCATAAACCAGGATCTGAAGTTATCCCTACTTAGAATGAAGACGGACAAATTTAGGGTCCCCACTACTTTAGTGAACTAGAGGATTGTTAGTGACTTTGGACAGTTACTACCAAGAGAGAAGAAAGTCAGTGCCATTGCGATAAGAGACCTGATGTTCAAGATATATGTATATGCAGGAATGGGTAGAGGCCAATTATTAAGTGCCTGTCATGTGGCAGGTATTTTATATATATTATCTATAATAATGCCTATAGCATTCTAGCAAAATGACATGTATCGTTATTACTATTGCACAAATGTAGAAAGTAAGGCTTAGGGACACTGTGTTTTGCTCAAAGCTAAATGCTAGTAGTTGTTTCAAAGTCAAGTCTCTCTGGCTCTCAACACCATACCTTTGTCTCTAAGGGCCCCTCCTCCACAAACATTCCACCCAACACAAAGGCAGGCCTGTAGTGGTTAGGTACTTAAATTCCAGAATCAGTCTGTCTGCTTTTCAATCCCTACTCTGCTCTTTATTACCTGGTAGAACTTTGGCCACATGTCTTCATCCCTTTGCTGTTACTAAATCTGAAAAATGGGGTTAACAGTTCCCAGTGTGCTTGGATTGTTGGGAGTTTTAAAGTAATCACATCATTCACACAAACATGCAGATGGCCTCACTGTTCATCAAGGATCTGTCTCTTCCTCATGTTTTCCAAGTCTAGTCTAGTGTGCTTTGGTGTTACTCAACTCTAAAAACCAAAGTTTGGAAAACAGTGGGAAGGACCTCAGAGCTATCTAGATCACCAAACCCCAGAAGTCCCACTGAATCACATTTCTGTAGGTAACTGGATTCACCACATGGCAAGTCTTTTAAGAGCGGATGGTAATTTGAATAATCAAAGGTAAGATGGGGCCCAGAGACACGGGTTCCTCAGTGAGAGGCCATTTCCAATGTGAGAAAGGGACGCTACTCTTCTAGCTCAGTGAGCCTGAGAGAAAGAAAAAAAAAAGTGCATTCTAAGTTTATTTCTACTCGTAGCCTTTATTTTTAAAAATATTTTCTTAGGAAACCAAGCTGTCTTTGAGAGAGGTATTACTAAGCCTGAGTATTCCAAATGATAGACACTGCACAGAAGAGAACAAAGAAAGAAAACTAGATTTCTGTCCCTACATACCTCTCCTGGGTACGTCCACTGGAGGCGAGCTCTCGGGACACTGACTTCATCTGTGGACCTGCAGTATCTAGTCCCATTTCCTGGAACGGCTGCATACCTCCTGAACAATTTTTTTTTAATCCTTGTACATTATGAATCATGGTAGGTGTGTTTGTCTCTTCATTTTGGCTGCTAAGCAAAGGAATGGGACTTAGCTTCTTACTGCACTTTCTCTCTGCCTCGAGTCTTACCTAAATTAAATATATTTTAGGGGCACCTGGGTGGCTCAGTCGGTCCAGCATCCGACTTTGTCTCAGGTCATGATCTCATGGTCTGGTGTGTGAGTTCGAGCCCCACATTGGGCTTTGTGCTGACAGCTGGGAGCCTGGAGCCTGCTTCAGATTCTGTGTCTCCCTCTCTCTCTCTGTCCCTTCCCCACTCTCAATCAGTCTCTCTCTCAAAAATAAATAAACATTAAAAAAAATTTAAAATAAATTAAACAATTTTAATCTTTTGTTCTAGGATTCTTGGTAAAATATCCATTTATTTTTGGAAATAAGTAGAACATACATAAATAAACATAATGTCTCTGACATATTGATTGATACCTAGATTCTGCCTTTAACCATATTTGCCTATTCTTAGAAATGCTTACGTATTTAATTGAAAATCTCAATGTGCTCAGATCCTAATATTATTGTGCTTGGAGAGACAGGAGTTAAGACTACTTACTGATTTGGAAATCATCATAAAACAGTATCTTCATGGTTGTAGTATCAGCTTCTATCTCTTGCACAATATACTAGATCATATCTTCTATTAAATCAATGAGACTGGATTACTACTGAAAAGTAAACCAAGGAACCTTCTGTGGTATCAGACCGCAAAGAAAAGGCGGTAGACTATGCCTGGTCCCTACTGACTTCCTTGCCCCAAATGCAAACAATGTATTCTAAGCTCATTTTCTCTGTAGTCTTTTCATTTGTGTAAGTGGCTCGACTCTCATGTGAGAGCTGAGGCAACAGCAACCCACTAGCATAGGCTGACCTTAAACTTACTAAGCTGCAGGTTTATGATACAAAGATCCAGCCTCTAGGTACTTAAAAGTATAGATTTTATTTCTTTTTTCGCAAAGAGGACTCTTGGGCAAATGATGACACGGCAACTAGAGATAGCAAAACTCTTCTGAGATTTTGTCACAGTCCTTAAAACCCTTCTCAGAGAACTGCTTTTCCTGTTTGCCCCTACTACTAGCCACTGTCCTTGGTAACATGGTATTTTCCTTGCTTTTCCGACGAAAGGTTACTGAACCAAGGATTAATGCTGGATCCAAGAGGGCTGTTGACAGTCTTCCAAAAGGAATTGGCTGTGGGCATTGTGGCCCATTCCTAGCAGCTGTTTGAACCAAGGGCCTTGCAAGCTCAATGTCAGGCTCATGGAGGAGCTGAGAAAGACAATCTACAGAATGCACAAAGAACAGCTATGCAGAGAGAAGAACAAGCCAGGGAGAGATAGAGACAAGCAGGTTAGGAGGTAAAGGGTAGGGAGGGCTGATATTCTTCCTTGATTTTTCCATTTTCTAGCTCCAGTCCTACCAGAGGGCTACATACATTCCTATACCTGGATACAAGCAAAGACAAAACATTAAATTATGATAAGTATTACTGGGTACAAATGATTGGGAGTATGGACTCTTAATAAATTCGGCTGCTAAAATATATATACACGGATATATACACCTATTTATATAATGGAACACACGTATATATATGGAGAATACACACTGACTAAAACTCAGACCACTTGAAAAGTAAAGATTGTTATTCAGACATTAGCAGCACCTGCATAATCCATCTAAACATTTTGGTTTAACAAATTTCTGTTAACCAAGTAAGAAAAGTATATTATAATTCTTAAAACAATAAGCCCTACTTCTCTTAATTCCTGTTAGAGTCATCATTTAGCATATTCGCCTGAAAACCACAAAATGCTTATTGATGAATACAGATAGTTGAGTTAATGATTTTATAATAAATGATGGCCATGACAATTCAGGATAAGTATGCGATGAATGTAACCTATTATCCTGTAAGGCTTCCTTAATACAGTTTTCTCTATCAGAAATTGTCTGTCTAGGAATTAACAGAAAACACAGAAAACCATACATATGTAATATATTTTATAATTTAATTATCATAGAAATATGCTGCCATGTTAAAGAAAGGAAGATTTAAAATTTTTAATGAGGAGCTACAGATAGTTTTCCTAACTTAAAACTAACATTTAGGACAGACGTTTCTCTGATTCAAGTGTTTTCTTTCTATCGTAAAGCATCTTATAAGTAACAAAGATCCCACTGGTTTTCACACAAAAATCTATCCACCATAGTAAATATAACCTAAATGCTCCAATGTTAAGGCAATAAACATTTTGCAGAAGTTTTTAAGATGCTGAAGCTTGAGAACCAATAGGGATTGAACATACTAGTGATGGAAGAAAAATAGAGCTACTGATTGCAAATCTATCATTAGTTTACAGGTCAATACATGTCTTCCACTTAACAGTAGTAGCCAGAGAAGGTCTCCATGCTTGTGGAATTATTACTTCATTGAAGGGCTTATTTTAAGTCATACGATCAGCATTTACTATCAATACGCTGCAATTAAGCAATACTGATATATAAAAATATAAGCTTATAAATGGATACAGCATAGAGAAGGCACTTAGAATGGTATAAAAAAGGACCCACAAAGGCAGAGATGTGCTTTGTTTCTCCTAGAACACCTAGAATAGTGACTGGTACACAGTAGGTGCTGAATGATCACACGGATAAGTTTTCTTTACAAAGGCGAAAGTTTCCACACAGCTTCACTGACTGTTTCTCCATCCCTAATGACACGTAGAAGCACTTGAAGGCCATCTCTACTCCTGCAGCGTCCGCAGATCCAGGAAAGCTAAGTGACTACTGGAGTTGGGTTCTCATCGCACTCTGCCACTACCTTGTTATGAGTCTTAGGGTAAGTGACATGACCATTCTGGCTATCAGCTCTCTTGTCTGTAAACGTCAGTGACCGGAATAAATGAACTATAATCCAGTTGAGGATTCTTTTTAAAAGCTAGTTTTCTAAGGCCACTTAAAATATGATTTGGTGTATACAAATTTTGTATCATTTAAACCTTCAGAAACACACTTATGAGGCAAAATCAGAGACATGCATAGCTTTAATTCTGAACACTTTCCCTCTTCAGGACGGTACTTTACATAATATCAGCATATAAGCAGAAGCTTTAAATATTTATAGCAAACAAATTATCTGACTTTAGAAAAACCAGACACATTACTTTATATTCTAATTTATATAGATTATTTTAATGGTAAAATCCCCATGTATGAGTTTCATTTTACTTCTATAGTAGAAATCTGTGATTTCCTCCTCCTCATCAAACTGTTCACACTCTAAGACAATCACATGCTTGCCTCTGTCCCCGTACTGGAGAGCTCTATGAGAACATAATAAAGTAGGTAGAGACTGGTATCTGGAACAACTGATTCCTAATACTCTTGCAGCCTGCCCAGATGCCACCTACTCATCTTGACTGTAAATGCAGGTTTTCATATCATATGATAAAAAAAAAATTAACGGGTCCAAAATCGTTCTTAAAGAATGAATCAGAATTACATACTTTTAGAATTTGGAGACATAAGGGTAAATAACCTTACCTGGGCAAGCTTACGCTTTTCTAGATTTCCTCCCTTTTCACTGTGTAATGTGTAAACTGGTGTATATTGTACAGAACCAGAACAGGTCCCATAATCTTCTTCATTTTCCTACACATGAAGAAATATACAAGGAATTATTTTAAAATACTCCTTTTATTACTTTTAGACAAACTATCCGATACAGATGCAAATAGCAAAATAATGCTTCAAATGTAAGTTTAAAAACTCTATTTCAGAAGAAAATGCACTTCTATATATTATGCATTAATGATTTCTAAATTAATCTCTTTTGAATAACATGAATAAAAGCTATTATTTACTCTCCATCACAAAAATGGAAGTTTCAAGTAGTATTTGTTCTTCAAAGGTAGATATTCAAAACAACTGACAAAATCTGTAAAGATATAATATGTAATCAAATTGAAAACACATATACATACACATATTCATATACATGCAATGTTCATAGATTCAAATACATATCTTCAAACACAATCTTTTATAAATTAAGAACATGCTTCAAATTAAAGTAGCTACAGTTAGAAAGTTCCTATAAAGCCAAATGATGGCATTCCTGGCTTGATTCTGCACCAAAGATCATCTTTTTAAAGAAATTCTCAGCTTGAAGCAAGAATTTCAATTGTGATATCAAGGCAATCAACTTTATGAAAACATACATCCTGTTAAAGCATCTTTGAAGATCTCCGTTGTTCTGTGATAAAATATGCAAACAATAAAGAGATTATTCAGTGGATGCATACAGAATGGCAGATAGTTGCCAGAGGGCTTGTTATGAAAAATACATTCTTGAACAAAGGGCTAAGCATATTTCAAACATCATTAAAAACATAAATCTCATGTGATTTGTAAAGTATGAGCTTCAAACTAATGCAAGAATCAAGGAAGGATGAAAAGAATATGACGTACCTTATGTTTTAGCTTACTCTTCACTTCCTTTATTCCCTGCTTTGCATGATTTTTTGCCTAGAAAAAGGTAACGCAAGTGTCTGGCTCAGCATGGTTCTATTACCACTTAAAGAGTTAGTAGATGAGATCACACTCCATGAAACTTGCTAACTTCATATTATGTAGAAAAAGAACAAATTATAATCTAAAACTCTTAATTCTTCAGGGAAACCACACCACTTACTATTATATCTAAATTAGTGAAAACGCGATTAGTCTCCATTTGCATGCTAGTACCATACAAAGGCTAACATTTAGCCTATTTTGCCTCCTAAGCTATAGAAAACACAGCCCAGTCTTAATTTGCAATTGTGATTAACTGGTGGTGAAAGGAGAAAGCACAGCAGCAGGTTATTTGGGCAAATGTTTGGACTTTAAAGAAACCGGCAACTTCACAAAGCTTTACTGAAGTGCTTTTACAGGCAGACACACGTTTTTATTAGCAGAGATATTTTAAAGCTATGGCTATTTCATGTGCAGTTTTTCCGGCATAAATTAAAAGCCACTTAACAAAAGATGCTATCTTCATGTTCCATAGGGAATCTGGCTCCAGTATTTGAGCGTCTCAGGTCCTGATGTGATTCCTGTGGGATATAACTTAACTAAAGACAACTGGCCTTGGCCTTTGTTCCATTGGAAATTCCCACTCAGAGTGGCCACGGACGAAAAGAAAGGAAATTCACATTTATGTTGTGTTTCCTCAGTATTTGATCATGTGCTGGGTACCTAACATGTATCAGCTCATTTAATCATTACAAATCTATGAAGTTAGGACAATCATTATGACATTTTTACAGATAAGGAAAGTGACTCAGAGGAGATCGGTCTGCATAGCCTCATTCCAGATCTGGGTCTATTTAATTCCTGAGTCCAACTTCTCCCCATCAGAAAGGAGAAGGAAGAAGTAAAGTTTTTAAAATGTATCTACTGAACCTAAGCCTCACGCAAGAAAAGGCATTACAAGTCTCATTCTACAGACATGGAAACTGAGGTCATACAGACCGAAGACTTTCCAATTCCAATATTCTTGCTCCTACCAAACCGTCCTGCTTCCTGAATTACTTCTAGGAAGAGTGAATACATGTCTTCCCAAGTTCATTTAGGGGAAGGCTCTCATTTCTTTCTGGATAATATCTGTAGTACCTAATATAATATTTGGCATATAGTAACTGCTCAAGAAATGTCTTGAACTCAACTAAACAATTATTTCTTCATTGTATATGAGGCAAAATCAAAACATGCTACACATAGCAAAAGATAACCTAAAACACCAAATAACACTAAATTATATTCCCATGGTTCTTTGGAATTAATAAAGCATTTTCACATTGTTTTATTGTTAAAGCCTCTGAATCTATTTAAAGGGTCCTGTATTAATCCCTACATTCTCATTAGGTAAAAATGAAAAATTACCAAGAAAATGTGCCTGTCTCTATCTTCTAGAATTTTTATCCATATTTGCTCACATTTTGTCATATTCTAATTTACCTAAATATTCTCTAACCTTTCAAAATCCACTTGATTCACACTAATCTTTTCAGAGTTGAATCTAGTGTCAGTCATGGTTCTGTAATTCATGGACTGATTCCCTTACGCATCTCTTGTCCTACCCTCCTCCACTGACCTCTTTCAGATGATCTGGAAGATGGGGTACAGGCTCTATCCTTTTCAATCTACCAAGTTGAAACTTACCAATAAACAAGTATTCTTTACAGAGAAGCACCCAGCAAATGGCTTTGGCTAATAATTTAAGATACAAAAACCTAACAAGAAAGTTGACTCAGAAACGCTTTTAGCCAAATCAATTATGTATTCACTTTACTGTTATTTTTTAGATTTCTAAGAAAGTGTATCTGTTAATTCTAGTTTTCTTTATGGCCCCTCTAAGCACAGAAAAATAAAAGTATAAAACACACAGAAAAAAATGTTTCAAGTACAGAAAAACTGTTCTAAGTATAGGACAAAGTCATTATCTCCTTCAACAAAATATATTCAGCTCCTTTGTAGTACATGCAAAGTACAGAGCAAAGTAACAGTGATACAAACATGAAATTAGCAGGAACAGTACCTCTCCCCCTCCTAGTACCTGCCACACTCACTGCTCTAACTCAAATAACCAGTATAAGGCCTTCTTCATGGGAGGTACTCAAACAATTTACTGAATGAATGAAAGTTTAAAACACGGTTCCTTTTTTAAAACTTTACTATCTATAGAAACACAAGTAAATAAATTATGTTAAACCCATACAAGAGAGATTGGGAGTTTTGTTCATAGTAATTTGTGGTCAAAGGAGGAATTTCAAGAGTTCATATTTCAGAATATGAGCAGCCTGGAAAGATGAGTTTTAGATACAACTATGAAAGTCACAAATTGGCTTTCTTGTCCCAAATCTCTTTGACTTCTTGATTCATGTACAACATGATCACAAGATCATAAGATAAATAAAGGAAAGTGGTTAGGTATATTCTGAAGACCTTAAATTGCCTGAAATCAATTTAGGGAATAATCTTTCAGAGAGCACCATTTTTAATCTGGAAACATTTGACTCTTCTGCAGAAGAGCGTTCTCAGCAAAAAAATAAAATACTGATTAGAAAGATAGAAATATGAATAATGAATGAAGTTTTAAATATGTTTGCTTTATTTCTGGGTTTTTGTGGGAAAATATGAGTGAAATTAAGGAGAGAAACACATACTTAGCAAAATAATACAATACATTTTCTCTGAGCCTGAGGAAAAACTTCAAGTGTTTGCTCAAGGAATTAAATGAAGGGCACTTGACTGGGAAACCTTTTTTAGAATCTTAAATGAATGTGAAAAACAAGGCTAGTCTGATGTTTCACATGGCAGCCAAGTGCTACTTCACTGTAAAAAATTAAAATCTCTTCAAAACTGTATATAAATCAAACCACCAGTATTATAGTGAAATAGAGTGATATACACAGAGAGGTTTTCCAGAAAAGCCATGAAACAATCAACCAAAAGGCAGAGGCTGATGTTTCCAAGGCAAAATGATGAAACCTTCCTACTTTTATTTTTATGATAAGGCTTCAAAGAGTTCAGAATCTTGGCACCATATTTTTGAATCAACTCTGTAGATTAGCTGTGCTACTATAAAATGTAATCTTTGAAATTGACTTTTTTTCAACAATAATGGTGGCTACGCATATTTGTCATAATTGTACATCACAGCAAGAATATGAGTTCTACGCTTATTAAAATACATCATCCCATTACTAATTCAATCATATCATTTCCTTTACTGAGAAAGCAGTTGAAGGTAAATTCTTATAAAATCAAAACTACTGCCCTGAATATTTTTTAGAAATATGAAATATACATGACCTGTGGCATTTAAAAAATTACTTCATTGAATATGAATCTACTAGCTCCCACCTCAAGTAGCTCTAGTCTAATATTAGAGATGAAGATGCCCACAGGAAAACCTGTGCTGAAACAGAGGTATGTCTGAAGGTCTTATGAGGACCTGGGAGGTATATAAACCCTGTGAATGTGGGGTTGGAAAATGCTTTCTCAGGGAAACAACTAATGCCTAAACTAAGTCTTATAGGATGAAGTAGTGTTTCCTCGGTGGACAAAACCCAGAAATAAATGTCCCAAGTAGTGGAAATGGATTGTGTAAGAACAGAGGCAGAAGAGAAAATCTTGGCATTCATGAAATGAGGAGCACTCAGGATCTGGAGAGAGAGGGTAAGCTCGGGGAACTGGGGTGAATTGAAACAGGACACAAAAGGGGTTAGGTCTTGAGGGTCTTAGTTAACATATTAAAGAGATTTTAATTTTATTATTGTTTATTGCTATTGCTATTGATACAGCTGTTTTTATTTTATTATAAGCCATGGAGAATCACTGAAGAATTTTAATTATGGAGAGTCAAGCATCTTTGAGGGAAAAGAACTTACCCTAATTTTCTGTTTTTTTTTTTTCTATTTGAACCTCAGTATACAATGAGAATTTAAAATGTCAATAAATTAAAAAGGCAAATCTCTAAAAATGGCACTTCATTAGGGACTGTTGCAATTTGAGTGCACAATTTTCCTGATTGCTTTGAAATAAAATGAAGAATTGGTTTTAAATTACATGAAGGGAATATCCTTTCTACACAATAATTTCAATAACTGAATTCACTTTGATCAATATTAACTCCACAAATTTTTTAAAAAGTTTTTTTTAGAGAAAAAATGGGGGGTCCCTCAGTGGCTCAGTTGGTTAAGTGTCCGACTTCGGCTCAGGTCACGATTTCACAGTTTGTGGGTTTGAGCCCTGCATCAGGCTCTGGTCTGACTGCTCAGAGCCTGGAACCTGCTTCGGATTCTGTGTCTCCCAATGTCTCTGCCCCCCACCCCCGCCCCCACTCATGCTCTGTCTCTCTCTCTCTCTCTCTCAAAATCAAATAAACATTAAAAAAAACATTTTTTTTTAAAGAAAGAAAAAAAATGGGAGGTATTCTAGATTTACATGTCTGTTAGCTAGGAAAATGTAAAATTTTATCAATAAGAAAACTTACAAATTTATATGCTGTCCGTACAGCTGGAGTTGCTTTGGTCATTGCTGTGTTAAACAGTGCACCTCCTCTCTGCAAACAAACAAACAAACAAACAAAACAAAAAGACATATTTCCAAAATTTTTAAAACCAGATTAACCTGAAAACAAAGCATTATTAGTAGCACAGAAAAAGAGGTTTACTTACAAATTAAACAAAGACCTATAGAAGTTACTTCACAGATTTAGTCTTTTCAAGCTTTCATATACCATATATGGTCATTTCAGATAAAATGTAAACCCTCTACTCCATTCCTTTAGTTGGTATAATACATGATTTAAAAATCATTTCATCTTTGCAGTTTAGGCAGACTAGAGCAATAGGACCCATCATAGGTATGTAGTTAAAACTTGATAAGAAAGAAATATAATCTGGGCACCGGGGTGGCTCAGTCTGTTAAGCATCCGACTTTGGTTCAGGTCATGATCTCGCGGTTCATGAGTTCGAGCGCATCAGGCTCTGTGCTGACAGCTCAGAGCCTGGAGCCCGATTCAGATTCTGTCTGTCTGTCTATCTGTCTCTCTCCATCAAGAATAAATAAACATTAAAAAAAAAAAGAAATACACTCAAACTGTTTATCAACTGTTTTAAGGTTGGGCAATACAGTCTAAATCTCTGGAGGTGAGTTTTACATTTAATAAAATCGTATTAACAAAACACATTACCAGAAATGATAAAACTCCTCTCAAATCCTATTTCTCCTTCTAATTCCTTTGTTCTAGGATATAATACAAAGTGACAAAAACATCTTGATTTTCAAAACAAGCCATTTATCTCTGAACAAAAGCTTTCCATTTTAAAATTATGAATATCAAAGTATAATAGCATAAAATAAAAATATTTAAAATGTGACAAAATATACAAACATTTTAAATATTGCTAATAAATAGCATAAGTATAAGCAGCATCCTTTTAGTGAACATTTCTCCATATATTTTGAGTGAAGGAAGAAGAAGTGGTGGAGGGTTATCATTACCTTCACTGTATGCACCCACTGTTGATATGACCTCGGGTTCCCTGGAATATATAAAAATAAGATGTCAGGACTATTCGATCTAAAATATATCCATCGACTAAAATTCATCAAGAACTAATACTTCCAGGATTTTAACAAATTTTGTTTATCTGCAATGTTGTGAAAAAGGCAATAGTATTGTAGAATAAACTGCTCTAATTCTTAGAAACATGGTAATTAGCATTTCCAAGAATAGACCCAGTTTTCTTTAGTCACATATGAAGGTAATATGTCAAAACACTCTATCTTCTTTCGTTTTAATGCTGTATTCAGAGAGGAAAAATATGCTGTCTCTTTTAAAATCCAAGGTTCCTATGTCTTTTATACCATATTTTGTGTGTTATGTCTATGTTGTCTTTAAAAAGTTTGCCTCTTTTATGCAATTAGGTTCACTTAAAAATAATATTGCAAGTGCACAGAGAAAGAAAAAACTAAAAAGGAATTAAAAAATGCATAAAACCAGGGGCGACTGGGTGGCTCAGTTGGTTGAGCATCCAACTCTTGGTTTCAGCTCACGTCATGATCTCATGGTTCAGGAGTTCAAGCCCCACGTTGAGCTCTGTGCTGACAGCACAGAGCCTGCTTGGGATTCTTAATCTTTCTCCCTCTCTTTGTCTCTCAGAATAAATAAATAAACATTGTTTTAAAAAATGCAAAGAACCTTGAAGACAAAATATTCTATAGTTTTTAAATATCAACATTAATTGATAGCAAATTTTACTTTAATGCAATTAAACTACAGTCATAGTTCTGTAGATACTCTCTAGTTGTAAATCCAAGGTTGAAAATATAGTACCCAAGGAAATATAAAACAAACGAAGGTTTTAGTCTACAGGGCATTGTGGTTATTAGAAAGTTCAAATGCTGACCAATTCTTTTTTTAAAAATTTTTATTCAAATTCCAGTTAACATACAGTGTAATAGTAGTTTCAGGTGTACAATATAGTGATTCAACACTTCCGTACAACACTTGGTGCTCATCACAGGTGGACTCCTTAAAACCAGTTCTAAAAACCTAGTAATCATATATTTGGTTCCAAGTACAGTAATTTAATCAATAAAATGGTATTAGAAGGCAAAAAAAAGAACACAATCTCAAGTAATGTTTATATATATCAACTGACTTAGATTTCATGTACCTTCTTCATTTAAATGCTTAAAAAACATGGCTATTCAAAGACTATCTGGTACAAAGAATCCCTAAAACAGATTAAGGTCTCTTCTTTTTTTAATGGAGGTATAACTTAGATATAACATTATATCAGCTTCAGATATAGAGCATAATGATTCGATACATTGGGAAATGATCACCACAATCAATCTAGTTAAATCTGTCACCATACATGTTCTCCACTTGTGTATAGTTGTGTCCTTTTAAAAAATTCATTACCTTGCTGTCATAAAACAGAGGCAGAATGATTCCAGCCCAAGAATTTATTTCCAGCTGTTCTCTTTGCATTCCTAACCAACATCAGGCAAAATGTGTTCAGCTCTAAAATTACTCCTGTAATTAAAAATCTTTCTCTACTTTAAAAAAAAAATCAAGAAACAACCCCCATTGCTAAAAACATCGCTTACGACTCAGCACGGCACTTAACTGGAAGAAAATATATGGCAAAATAATATTTTTTTCTAATTTTGTGAAATGATTATAGCAAAAAGTGTCTACTTAAAATAGCCTGTGTAAGTGAAATGTGCACTGTTCAAAACCTATGAGTTCCAGGTGGTATTTGGCCTGAACAATTTTTCTGAAATCATATTTCACTTGCAAAATGACAAAAATTCAAGTTATTGTATTTGTATTATATTTATTTCTAAGGAGATTTTATTAACAAAAAAAGTAAACAATATAACTATATCCAGATTGTTCATATACACTTACCTATTCCAAGTTCTCATCAGTTCACATATTTTTAACTTCTCTACTATAAATGGTTGGGTAGAAATCACACATTTAAGGGCTGGTTATCACTTATAGTATTCTGGGAAGAGTTTTATTTTCATTCTCTTCCCAAAATGAATTTAAGAAAGTGGAAAGAAAACACTAACTTCTATGTGATAACTATTTAGCATTTTGGAATACTTGTCATCCAGAAAACAATTTTTTAAAGGCTCCAAACTACAAAGAAAATAGCTAGCAGAAAACTTCAGCGCAGTTAGATAAGAGTATCTTATTTAGAGTTGAGGAATAAAAATAGCTCATATTCAGCTCTTCACAGGCCACTAAATGTTTTTACGTACATTACCTTACTTGAGCTGTGTTTTTGTACTCTAAAATAGGCAAAGCAGGTAGTGTCTTAAGCAGCACATTCCAAGCACAGTTCAATGAGGAGTCCAATAGATCAGGGGGCTCAAGTCCACTGTATCTTTGTAAACTATGCTATTTGGGACCAGTCCTTAACCTGGTTGCTACAATGTTACTTAGTATAGTACCTAGCATATCACAGACACACCATACATACAAGTTTTATTGCAATAACTCGCCAAATGAGGAAATTGAAGGTTCTGAGGTGGCCCTAGGTCACAAAGATAGCAACTGAGGAATAATAAGAATCCGGGTATTTGAATTCCTGGTTAAATAGTCCTTCAGCCCAGAAATTCTACCTCTTAGACTGCTAAATAAAATATGATAAAACTTAAGATATATGAGATTTCTTCTGTATCAGTTCAAAGTAATTACACTAGAAAGGAAAAGGGGCTGCTCAAAGCTGATACTTTGAAAAGAAACAGTTGACAGAATCACCAATAATAATCCAGAATTATATGCATGGGGAAAACAGGAAGTCCCCAAATAAACTACTTAAAATGGTAGGGAAACATGTGGTACAATTTAGGTACTCCTATTTAAAATTTTTAAAAAGAGGGGCGCCTGGGTGGCTCAGTCACTTAAGTGTCTGACTTCGGCTCACGTCACGATCTCATGGTTTATGAGTTCAAGCCTGATGTTGGGCTCTTCTCAGAACCTGGAGGCTGCTTTGGATTCTCTCTCTACTCCTCCCCTTGTTGCGTGTCTGTTGCCCTCTCTCCCAAAAATAAATAAATAAAACATTAAAAAAAATTATGATATTTGTTTCTTTAAATTTAGTGCCTTTCAGATTGAAAGCTTCTATTTCTACAAAATTTATGAGACAGACACATTATTCTTTAAAAATGTTTTTGAGGCTGTTTTTCTTCTCAAAAAAATTAATGTGAATGCCAGAAAACTCTCTGAGTCTTTCCATTAAAGTAAATGGATTATGGAAATAATAAGTGTTATTGAGGAAATTCTTAACATTGTTCTCATTCATCATACAAGTGATTTTCTCACACTAAGGACAAAATATCTTTGTTTCCCCCTTGTGCAAAGACTTCATCTTCAAATGTATTTGTTTGAATTCCAGTAATTTGTAGTTACTGTTCAAAAAGTATATAAATTGACCTAAATTGTTCAGTGAAGCCTGGAAAATGTCACTAAAACTGAAGATCGCCTACCATCTCTTCAAATTCCTCTGATGCCTTAGTCAGTAAAAAAAAAAAAAAAAAGAAAAAGAAAAGAAAAGAAAAAGAAATACTACTATACAAATAAAAGACTGATCAGAAATATATCAGAAAGTAATTAAGAGACAAATGCTACTAATGAAGAATAACTACATGCTTCTATATAAAATCAATCTGAAAATATTTCTATTTTTTTAAGTTTAAATAATTGGAAGGGGATTTAAAAACTAGCCTTATTTTATTTAAAAAAAAATTTTTTTTTTCAACGTTTATTTATTTTTGGGACAGAGAGAGACAGAGCATGAACGGGGGAGGGGCAGAGAGAGAGGGAGACACAGAATCAGAAGCAGGCTCCAGGCTCCGAGCCATCAGCCCAGAGCCCGACGCGGGGCTCGAACTCACGGACCGCGAGATCGTGACCTGAGCCGAAGTCCGACGCTCAACCGACTGAGCCACCCAGGCGCCCCAAAACTAGCCTTATTTTAAATGAAAAAAAAATACAAAAAACCACCTCCATGTTCTTAACTACTCAGTATTCCTTAGCTACTTTTTCATAGACCAATATCTGTGTTTACTGCATCCTCTGCTCTACTTATGTCCCCTTTTATTACCTTTTAGCCTCCATGGATACTCTTCCCTTTACATACTTCCTGATATTTACATTACTTTCCTCTTAAGGTTGAATGTTCTACGAAGGTCTCATGAAAAACAATTGGGAGTAACAGGGATTTCTTCACAGTCCTGACCACAGGGACTCACAGGATAGCAAACAGATTTTGGAAATCTGTGTGCATTCCAGTCTTTAACCACAGTTCTAGATTCAATGTGAATCTAGACTGAATGTGTAATTCAATAATTACACGGTTCCACCACGCTCATATTAACTTTATCACAACCACATATACTAGCATGCAACTAGCCGTTGCAATGACACAGAAAGGGGAGAAATTAGATGCTTCTCTGAAATTCCCTATTTTTGCTTAAAGGAACATAATTTTTTCTTCAGCTTTAATGAATGTCGATTTCTCTCACGGTGATCTTTCTTAGGGCTTTATGTTTCAAAAATCTTCAACAGATAATCAAGAGACAGGAATTTTACTTTTATCCAATCACAGTAGAGAAGGCTTGACTACTACTCTTGTTTACTGAGTGTCTTCTAATTAAGAAGATCTCCTATCGTAAGAAAGCAATATATTATAGTTATTAAAGCAAGAGCTTGGAAGCCAGACAGATACATGTTGAGTTCAGATCCTAGCACTACTAGCTGTGTGACCTTGAGCAAATTACTGAGATAAGTGCCCTCATAAAAACAGGGATAGGTAATCAAACTATTTCGTAGGTGCTGTGAGGATTAAATGAGATCAAGTTTGTAGAGCTCTTGTAAGTGATTCTGTCACATATTAATATTCAATAAGTAGGAACAATTATAATTATTACTATGAGAGAAGCGGCAGTTATAACCATTTACTTCTTTGAAAAATAGTTCAATATCATGATAAAGACATCTTATTTCTTACAAATGCAGTCTACATGACAAATGTCTAATGTTCTTTCATATATATATCATTGTTTATAAGAACATTACTAATTTTTATTAGATTATTCACATTTTTATTTCAAGTCCTAATAAATTGTGCTTTATTTTATACTAAAAATAAGCTCTCTGTATCTCTAAAATAATAACCTAAAATATAATAATTAAAAATAATACTTAATAGCTAGGCACAATTTTTAATATACTTTCTTGCTGTACACATTGAAATTAATATTTGTTGAACTACGCTTTCCTTTTGAATCAGTATTGCCCACCCTCCCACCAAACTAAAGTAAGTGTTCAAAACCTTTTTAATTTTAAGGAGGGACAATAAAGTGGTTGGCATGAAATTGTACTGAAAATATAGCAGTCTCTAAGTCAGATGCCAGCTGGCGATCAATGTTCCATTCTTTTTAAACCATAAGACCTTTATTGAACAATGTTAGTAACCCCTCTCACACCAGAAAACCCATCTACCTTCTATTCTATTCTATTACAGAGGAATCTGGACCAATGGTTAAGACTACAGAATTTAACTATACAAAACAATCATAGTTCTACCCATTACTGTCACAAGATGTCATCTTCAATTCCATAGAAGATAATAGCCCCACGGGTCATAAAAATAATGAGATAGCAGTTATATAAATACTGAATAGATGCCTCAAGCAATTTGTCCATGAGCTGACAATATTTTGCTTGTCTGAGTTGAAAAGTAAAAAAGCCTTATTTTAACACAAAAGTTCCATTGAAGCTAAATTTTTACCCATGAGCTGAGGAAAGCAAGGAGCTGAATGATTCCACACTTGGTTGACTTGCTGAGTCAAGTAAACTAAGTTTTTCCCAAAGCTAAATGCTTTCAATGAAATGCTGTACTTACACCAGAGGAGGATCCATATGCTTAGTTCATTTGGACCTCTCTTCACGAACAAGTTATCTCAATGTTTTGTGTATTTTTATGGAGCAAAATAAATCTTATTTGAGAATAAAATCACATTTTGGCAAATGTGTAGATGAGTACTTATTACTACGTCTTTTCATGTTTTATTTCTCAATTCTAGCAACTATTTATTCACACATAAAGACATTTTTTTCCCAAATTAAACCTACAAATAAATAGAAAAAATTACTATTATGCCAGCTGAAAATGAACACACCAGAGATTGTTGTTTGTTTGGTTCACCCTGTTATCTAGAACAGTGCCTAGCACATAGTAAATACTTAGCACAAATACTGGCTGAATGAATGCATATGACATTTCAAGGACTCCAGCAAAATTCTCTGCCAGAGTCAGGACTATATACTGGAGCAATCACGTACAAAGTACCAGTTCGTAAGTCATTAACTGCCTAGAAATTACAACGTTGTTTGAATACTTACATATCAAATAGTGTAACTAATTATATTAAGTTTCATTATATTAAATAAAAATGCAATATCACCTAACTTATGTTTCACACATACAAAATAATACGACGCCTTCCATTTGTTAGTGAGCACTTTTTACAGTGACAAGTGTAAGCACATGGGATGGTAAACTGAAAAGTCTTTTCCTCATGCTGCAGTGTTCTGCAAAGCAAAAAAAAGGTAAAGGCTTCTATAACAACACACTCACTTAAAATGTAAAAGCAGCTGTGGTATTCAAATCTTTTGTTTTCTATTATATTACAATCTAATATTTCAACTATGATCTCAGGTCTTTAATTCTTACTTAGTATTAGCCAGCACTGTGGGTTTTTTTTAGCGGAGAATACTAAAGGAAGATATAAACTAATTGCATTTCAGTGACATTTCGTTCTACTACTATTAAGAGATTATCCAAGAAAACAACTACCAATTCATGAGACCATCTTAACACCTTGAATAATGAAATAAGTTAATACCACAGCTCTTATAAGATGAAAAAAATGTATCTAAAACATTATATGTTTAAGAAAATACAACTGTTTAGGAAGTAGATTGTATCAGATACAGGAGCAAAAATCAAGGCAATCGCTACTCAGAAAATGGATAATCATACTGAAACTAGTCTTTACCTCCACAAAAGCCACCTGAAGTGATTTCCTCTTCAAATACATCAGAGAAACCCCGTCCTGCATTTAATTTTGCCAGTCGACCATCAATAAACTGAAATTAAAAAGTGTCAAATATGTTAATTTTCACTTTCTTCATAGGATTAAATTTTTACTTATATCAAAAGATTCATATCACTCATAAATATAAAATATGCACATATATGTACATGTATACACATCTACATGTAGGTGACAAGAAAACTCTCAAACACTGAAATAGCAGGCACTCAATAAATAACAGCTAATTTATTAAATAAAAAATGTACAGTACAGACTCTTACTTCATTAATAAGAAAAAGAATGTACTATTTACTGGCATTTGGTTACTTTCTATTTTGTTGATCTATGGCATCTGAAATTTCTCTTTCTTGGATTATAAAAAAATATTACAAATGTTTTGAGGTTTCTCCATTCATAATGAAGGTAAAGTATCTTTAAGCCTCCCTTGCATAAGAGACAAAGGGTAACCATAAGAAAGATTTAAATGATGTCTGAAGCGCAGACTTGAAGATTTGGAGACTAATATAAAATGTTCGTTTTCATGCTGGAATTAATCCTGGCTACAATTTTTTTTTTTTTTTTTTTTCAACATTTTTTATTTTTATTTTTGGGACAGAGAGAGACAGAGCATGAACGGGGGAGGGGCAGAGAGAGAGGGAGACACAGAATCGGAAACAGGCTCCAGGCTCCGAGCCATCAGCCCAGAGCCTGACGCGGGGCTCGAACTCACGGACCGTGAGATCGTGACCTGGCTGAAGTCGGACGCTTAACCGACTGCGCCACCCAGGCGCCCCTACAATTTTTTTTTTTATCCTGAAAATTTTAAATTTAGTCAAATTAAAATAAAGTACCTTGACTTTTAAAAAATTCTCATACTCTGTTCTAGTTTAAAAAAAAATACAGTTTTCTATTTAAATGAACAAAACTAATGGAGTTCTATAGAGCAATACAGTTTTCCTCAGGCAGCAATTTAACATTTAATGGTTTAACTATTTAATAGAAGTTACACCAGTTAAAAGACTTTGGAACAGAAATCTCTTACAGACCAAAATTAAGACACAAATGAATCAACAGTTTCCAGTTCAAAATGTAGTTTAACTACTTTTATATTATTACAGATTAATTTTGACCCAAGAGGTGGCAAGATGAGTTTAAATAGACATAGCCTAAAAGGATATATAGTCATAGCTTTTTTTTTTTTTAGTATAAATTGCTTTCATAAAAATTAGAAAATTTTGAGAGCTAGGTACCACAGATTACCCATTTTTGCCTCGTTATGCTTGGCGTTCAAAAAATTTCCGATAGTATAAACAAATATGAACATGGAGTTTGGAGAATGAAAAGCTTACATCACATCTCTGCCACTTACTAGCTTTATGATCTTGGGAAACTTGTCTCTGAGTCTCTGTTTCCCCTCTATAAAATGGGAATAATAATAAATATCTTCTAGTGTTTTGTAAGGGTTAAATGAAACGATACGAAGTGCCCAGACTGCAGGCACAGAATAAATGTTAAATACTAAAATCCATTTTTCCCACGACCACCATCACCTTTCAATCACTATTAATTTCTGAGTTTCCTGAGTACAGGATCACTGTCTGTTTCATGTGTGTATCTTTAATATCTGCCAAATGCTTAACATATAGTTTGAAATGAATGTCTGCTGAAAGACTGAAGTATACCGAAACATTGTGAACA
The DNA here is from genome assembly GCF_028018385.1 of Neofelis nebulosa. Lineage (NCBI taxonomy): Eukaryota > Metazoa > Chordata > Mammalia > Carnivora > Felidae > Neofelis > Neofelis nebulosa. Next base: position 43,085,664 of record NC_080796.1, read on the forward strand.
GTCCTATATTTACACGATTTTAAAGGTAACTAATTACAACATATAGAATCATGCATTTCATTCTATCTTGAGATAAAAGGTGGTAACAATGTACGGCTACATATAATAAATGGTTAATTTGAAAATAAAGTGGTTTAAAATGCTTGCAAAATTTGACTTTCACAGATTTTCAACATAACATTATAAATCAAACTATAGTGGTCTAATTTGATGGACTAAGTATCGTTGTGAAAAAAATAAGGTGAAGCAAAATGATAAATTTTAAGTAATACATTACTGACGAATGGCACAAAGTAAGACATCCTTTTAAGGGACTTAATTTGCTTTAAAAGATTAAGACTACAAGACTTTTTAAAAGGTTTTCATTTTTATGTTTACTAGAAATAATCCATCCATTTTAGTTTGAGTGGAACAGTTCAACGTCTAAAAAGAGATAAATCCCCAAACTATTTACTGATCATGCATTTTCGAGCATGAGTAACTACTTCGTGTTACTGAACTCGTGAATCGAGCCAATAAAAATTAATCACTTGGTAAAATGCCACGTGTTATCACTGACTCTGCAAACAATCCTGTTAGTGACAGACACTTATCTTTCATGAAAATGTTTGTTTTTAAAATAGATGGATTTTGTACGTATATATTCTATATATGTACACCCAAATACAGACACCGAGGAGTAAGCTGAGAAGTGGTATTAATGGAGAAAAATGCTGAAGGCAACAGTTCTCTAAATTCCTTTTTCTATTTTTAATTCAATAACCAATAACACCTTTTTTCTTTTTTCTCAAGTGGAGTGGGTCCATGGTAACTCCGTTCTAGTAACTCTGGAGGATTTCATAGTAAGTAAAAAACGGTAAGAGCATTTTTAGCTACTTTGCAGAGAAGTAATTTTGAACTAAAAAATATTATCTGTTGGAAAGTTATGACTCTATAATGTGCTGTAAACTGTCACTTGGCTAGTAGTTACCCATATAATAGTAAACATGTATCTTTGTAACTGTTAGTTTTGGAAGAATTGGTTTGGAATTGCAAGTAATGACAAGTAACACTGTTAATAACAATGAAAGTGCCGCAGATAAAACATAACATTAGGTTGCAAGTAGATTTTTAAAGGAATTTAAGAGTTTGCATTAAGATGATGCTTTTTACATAAATCTTAATATTTTGCTTTTCATTCCAGAAGTGAAAATTAAAACCTGAAACTAAACATGCTAAATAATCACACCAAATCATAAATAACATAATTGGAAATCTCAAAAATATCATAGACATAATTCCATAGCACAGATTCCACAATTTTCTTATAAATTATAAGTAGATAAAATTTATTAAAATAAGGATATACATAATTATCAAGATCAGTAATAATATTCCCTCCAAATCATCAATAATTGCAAGAATTTTATTAGTCCTTAGGACACAATCTTTTTTTTTTAATGTTTATTTTTGAGAGAGAGAGAGAGAGGGAGAGAGAGAGAGATCAGGGAAAGGGCAGAGTGAGAGACAGAAAGGATCCGAAGCAGGTTCCATGCTGACAGCAGAGAGCCCAATGCGGGGCTTAACTCAGATCATGACCTGAGCCGAATCAAGAGTCCGACACTTAACTGAACCACCCGGGTGTCCCCTTACGACCCAATCTTAAAGTAGTGTGACAGGTTATAAGATAAATGTTTTAAGTAGCAAAACTACTTCCTGCTACTCTTTGTGATACTGTAATTGCTAAGCTTTTTCAAAGTGTTCTGACCTTCAAATAACCATCTTAATATGAAATCAAGTCCATTTAAAGAAATTATCTATTGTCTTAAGTGGGCTTCAGTGAATAATATTGTTAAATGAAAATGGACATTCACCACATTGATTTTTAAAATACAATTCAATATAAAATAAAGGTTTTAAAAATGCAACAAAATAGGGGCGCCTGGGTGGTCAGTCGGTTAAGCGGCCGACTTCAGTTCAGGTCACGATCTCGTGGTCCGTGAGTTCGAGCCCCGCGTCAGGCTCTGGGCTGATGGCTCAGAGCCTGGAGACTGCTTCCGATTCTGTGTCTCCCTCTCTCTCTGCCCTCTCCCGTTCATGCTCTGTCTCTGTCTCAAAAATAAATAAATGTTAAAAAAATGCAACAAAATATAAAGAGTAGACTTAGTGGTAAGCTTCTTTACAAATATATATAACTATATATATATATATATATATATATATATATATATATATATATGTTTGTATATACAAATATATATAACTATATATATAGTCTGTGAATCTGATGTATATATAAAGAATATGTTCTGATCAGATTCACAGAGTAAACTTAAATATATGGCCAGTAGACAATGTATCTTTCCTCTATGAGACAAATTGTATGCTTTTCACAGGTCTTTAATTCTTCACCAGTCCGTGCATTTCTGGCATTTAATCTAAAAATCCAAAACAAGTTATGCTATTAATCGGTCAGTGTTCTAAATGCCTTTAGTGGTCTAGACATATGTTACATAAATATTTAATTGCCATCAATCCATCAACACTCTGAGGATGACAATAATTAAATTTTAATATTCTTATATGATTTTTAAAGATTTTGACTTTAAAGGAGCTCAAAAAAACCACTGTTCTGGGGAGAGAGGGTCGGTGGTGCAATTCTTTACCAAGCTGGGGAAGTGGGAATGAAGTGCTGTTTTTTGTGCTAACGTGACAGTCTTGTTACTGAAGCAAAGCAGCAGAGGCACTGGAGCATCCCAGTAAACAAATCTATACTCCCCAATTCCTTTTTCAGCCTGGAGGAAAAATTAACATATTTCAAAATTTATCTCATATTTAGAAACTCTTCTTGGGCACAAATGTAAGATAACCAGTATAATAAAGGCTTGAGAGCTAGAGAAAAATACATTTTTAATGAGTCAGAAATCTTTAGCAATTTAGAGAAAACATTTACATACAGTAAAAAATTATGCCTCAAATACATTCATTTCTAGCGGATCTTTAAAATCTCTCTTCTATATAATGCTCTAGGGCTAAAAAAGAATAAGTAGTCTAATTTAAATATTTCTTCTTATAAATGCTCAGTAAACCTTGACAGGTTAGTGAAAACTACACTAAAGTGTTACAATAAATTAAGTCAACAGATATCTATAGACACCTGCTAGATGCAAGGCATTCGGTTAGTAGCTATATATAAACACAAACTGCGACAACAAATGGGAATAAGGTGGGTCAGTTTAGAGCTAAACCTAGAGAATTAAGCACATGAGGAAACAGAAATAAACTGTTATTTTTATTCCATTTCAAATATTAGGTAAATAAAACTGTAAAAATACTAAATTACACTACCATGGTATAATGAACAGGAAAACACTTTGAAGGGTATAAAAAACCCATTCAGTGCAATTTATTATTAGAACTGATAATTTAAAACAACATTAATGGAACAACAGTATCCTCCAGGATATATCAACAGATAGGCTTTAAATAATTTGCAACAAAATGAAGTCAGTTAAACTTCATGACCACCAGACCATAGAATTAATTTAATCATTCAATTCAATATAATTAATTCAATATCATTCAATACCATTAATTAATTCAATCATTAATTCAATATAATTCAATGTTTACTACAGGCCAGGTACTTTTCTAGATGCCTGAAATACAGAAATAAAAAAAAAAACACAAAAATTCAAGCCCTCGTGAGCTTTCTTTTTTTCTTGATGAGTCTACTGACGGTTAGTATTTCATTTATCCTTTCAAAGAACCAGGTATTAGTTTCATTGATCTTTTCTAATGTTTTTTTTAAAGTCTTTATTTTCATTTATTTCCTCTCTGATCTTTACTATTTCCTTCCCTCTACTAACTTTGGACTTTGTTCTTTTTTCTAGTTCCTTTACACTTAGATTGTTTAATTTGAGACTTTCTGGTTTCTTGAGATAGGCCTGTATGTCTCCTCAGGCAAGGGCAATAAAAGCAAAAATCAACAAACAGGACTATGTCAAACCAAGAATCTTTTGCACAATGAAGGAAACCATCAACAAATTGAAAGACAACCTATGGAATGGAAGAAGATATTAGCATATGATATTAACAGATAAAAGACTGATACCCAAATTATATAAAGATCTCATACAACTCAATAACAAAAAAAAAATGTTTTTTAAAATGGGCAGAGGACCGCAATAGACATTTTTACAAAGAAGAAACGCAGATGGACAATAGGTATTTGAAAAGATGCTCAGTATTATGAATCATCAGGGAAATGAACATCAAAACAAGATATTTCAAAACTGTCAAAATGTCTATTATCAAAAAAAAAAAAAAACCCCAAGAAACAAGAAGTGTCGGTGAGGATGTGGATGAAAGGAAACCCTTGTGCTCTGTGCATGGGAATATAAATTGGTACAGCCGCTAACAGTATGGAGGTTCCTCAAAAAAATTAACAACAGAACTACCACACTGTCCAGCAATTCTGGATATTTACTGAAAGAAATATTTTTGGGTATTTATTCAAAGAAAATGAAAACACTAATTCAAAAAGATGTATGTACCCCTATATTCATTATGACAACAACCAAGATATGAAAGTGACCTAGGTGTCCATCGATGGATGAACGGATAAAGAAGATGTGGTGTGTATATATACAACAGAATATTACTCAGCCATAAAATGTATGAAATATGGCTATTTGTTGCAATATGGATAGACCTAGAGGGTATTGTGCTAGGTGAAATAAGAGAAAGACAAGTGCTGTATGATTTCACTTATATGCGGAATCTAAAAAAGCAAAACAGATGAACAAAACAAAACAAAACAGACACAGATTCACATATACAGAGAACAAACTGCTTGCTGCCAGAGGAAAAGGGGGTGGGAGCATGGGTGAGACAGGTAAAGGGATTCAGTACAAACTTCCAGTAATCAAATAAATAAGTCACAAGGATGTAAAGAACAGCATAGAGAATATAGTCATTAGTATTGTAATGACTCTGTATGGGGACAGATGGGGACTAGACCTATCATTATCATTTCATAATATATAAAAATACTGAATCTCTATCTTGCACATCTGCAACTAATATTGTATGTCAATTATAATTCAATAACAAAAAAATCTTTTGTGATGCTTAAATATTTAGTGGGGGAGAAGGGGAGTGAAAGCATGAAATAAAAAAAGGTAATACATTACGTAGCGTGTTAGAAGGTGATGAATGTTGGACAGTAAGATAGAATTGCATAAGGAAGGTTGGGGAGTTTGGGGCAAGGAACTTCCAATTTTAAACAGTGTGGTCAGGGCAGATATTATGATGAAGGTGACATCTGAGTCAAGACTTGAAAGCAGTGAGGAAGTAGGCCACATAGTTTATGGGAGAAGACGATCCCAGGAAAAGGGAGCCACCGGCATAAATAACGCCCTGGTGCAGGAGCACGCATGTAATCAGTAGGTCTGTAGGAAGCTCTGGGTATTGAGAGAAAATCCAGACAACCATGATGACCACTCTCATTTTAAAGTCACAACCTGCCATTTCCAACGTGCTCTGAATGATGCCAGACAATTCTGTTTTTTCTCGAGTCCATTCACTCTCTGACTTCGTAGTTTCTCCCTCCTTAAATACCCAACCACTTCTCCCATTCCCTCTCAGCTGATCGTGCTTCCTAATTACCTGTAAGAAAAACAAACAAACAAACAAACAAACAAACTGAAGCCATTAAGAGAGAAATTGTGCAAGCTCCAAGCAGCGCATGTGTCCAGCCCCTTCGCCTCGTCTTCTCCCTGTCTGTGCCTTCTGTCCCGCTGTGCATGAAGTAACTGCTCCTCACAACGACCAACTCCACTAACAATTTTTCCGCTTTCCCGAATATAGCTTTCTGTATCTACCAGATCATCCCACCAGGCTCCACACACGTTATTTCTCCCCTTGACCCCATTTACTTCTCTAGCCATGCCCATTTCTGCATTGCGCTTTACAGTAAATCTCAAAAGAGCTGTGAGTATTTTTATCTTCACTTCTTCTCCCATGCTTCAGCCACAATTTCTGCCTCACCATTTCAGCAAACTTGCGCTTGCTGAGGTCATCAGGTCTCCACATTACTGAATTCGCTGGTCAATTCCAGATCCTTATTTTTATTCACTTGTCACAAGACTTTGACAATGTTGATCCCTTCTTCTTTGGTATTCTTTCTCTACTGCTCTGAATTCTCTCCTACATCACTGATCACTCACTCTCCCTTGGCCTCCTTCACCATTGCCTTCTGCTATTTTCCAGTCCATGGGCCTCTTGCCATTTCTCTTTATAGCCACTCTTTTGATAATTTCACTTGGTCTCCAGTCTAATGACTTTAAGTTCTCTCCATGCTGATGACGCCCAAATTTCTATCTCTAGTATAATTTTCTCCTCTGCCTTACTTATCCATTTGCTAACCAATATCCTAGTTGGATGTCTAATAGACATCTCAAGCTTAATATGGCCCAAACTGAACTCATTCTTCTAACCAAAATATTTCCTGCCCATAATCTTCCCCATTTCAGTAGAATGACAGCTATTCTACCAGTTTCTTAGACAAGAAATCATGGAAACACCTGGGAGTCTTCTTTCTCGCATTTCATATTAAATCTTTCAGAATATCCACTGATTTTATCTTCAAAGTGGATCCATAATCTGACTTCAGCTGTTATCCTCTTTCCTGAGCCAGTTCTTAAATGCCATCACTTCTCACCAAGATTACAGCAACAGCTTTCCAAATCTTCCTCTCGGCTTCTATCTTTGACCACCTTTCAGGTAGTTGTTCAAATGCCACATATTCCATGAAAATCTACACTATTTTAAATTCCACCCTAACCCCCAATAGGACCCCCCTTCCTGTTCTATTTACTTTTCCATAGTACTTAATCATCTTTGAACACTCCACATAATTTATCTATTGTTTGTCCTCTACCTACTAAAAATAAAAGATTCACAAAGTCAGATAATTCTATTTTTCCTTGTTCTCCAATATATCTTAACACCCAGAACACTACCTCAAATATAGTAGACACTCAAGTTATACTGCTGACTTGAGAGAATACAGAATAATTAGATGACTGTTTCCAAAACTTTAGTGTATATATTGTTATGGCACCTCATTAATAATGTAGAGTCCTGGGTTTTAATCCAGGCATCTTGAACCAGACATTTTGAAGATAAGACTCAAGAATATCCATTTGTATTGGTAAACTGATGCTGATCATTTGAGACCCCATTTAGAGAAACACTTTTTAAAATACTAATTGAAATAAGTTAGCAAAGGATGCCATATATATATATATATATATATATATATATATATATATATATACCTTGTCCTGATAAGCTATCTCCCCTCGTGTATTTCTTCCTCCTGATAGTAAGTCTCCATATCTTTCCTATGCCACATTGTTTTATTATTTTTTCATGTTATGAAATAAGTGCATCATACAATTACCATCTCCCAACAATTCACATATCAAATGTTTCCAAATACTCCAAACCTATTGAATCTTTAGTAGTAATGCATATGTTGATCTTAGCTATAGATTACATACCATACATAAGTACCTTCATGCTTCCTTTAAGGATGTAGAAATTCATAGGATTCTATTACTTACGTTAAAAGCTTTCTAAAATCTTCCAAAATCGCTAGCTGACATAAAAGGAAGACATGGCTTTTGACTCACTCCTTTTTAAAAATTTTGTAAAGTTTATTTATTTTTGAGAGAGTGAGAGACAGAATGTGAGTGGGGGAGAGGCAGAGAGAGAGAGGGAGACACACAATCTGAAGCAGGCTCCAGGCTCTGAGCTGTCAGCACAGAGCCTGACATGGGGCTCGAACTCACAAACCATGAGATCATGACCTGAGCCAAAGTCAGACGCTTAACCCACTGAGCACTGGGTGCTCACCCTTTGACTCACTCCTTTTATTCAACATCTTGTAAGTCAGAGAAAGTGGGCCATAACACAAAGTATACAGAGTACACTGGATGTCACTGAATTTTCATTTCTACACCCTACACCGTTATGTGACTCCACGTTTAAGTTACAGACACCATTCGGTAACACTTGACAGTAACTTGACAGTTATTTGACAGTAACACTTGACTCCTACAAGTTTTGTATTATCCCTAAATTAGCGTCATTACAATCAATTTTATAAGCTCTTCCATCAAAACTGTCAAGACATTTTCATATCTATTCCTTATAACAAGGAGTCACTCAACAGTTTTTATTTATTTGACAATATTAATGTCTATCATGTATTAAATATTAGGATAAAAACAATGATCCTTGTCTTTACAGAGCTTACAACTCGAGAAAGCCAAACAAATTAACCTGGATTACAATCTAAGTTCATAGATCAGGTTCAACAAATGTTATTTTCATTTCTTCATAATTACTGTCCTTTACTCTCCCGCTCTTTGTTAAGCATCTATTACAATCCAAGTTATTTTTTTTTTCAGAAGTAAGAAATTAACATAGATATAGTGCTATTAAATAATCCACAGACTGTATTCAGGTTACACTGGTTTTTCTACTAATGTCTTGTTTTATTCCCAGGCTCTAATCTTATCTTTTCCATTTGTAACTCATCAGTCTTTCCTTGCCGCTGGTGATCTATACACTTCTGGAGAGTAGTGCTCAATCGTATTGTAGAATGCCCCTCAATGTGGGCTGTTCATGAAGACATGAAATCGTTTTCAGAGACCTAATAGTAAATAACTTAGAATGGCTGTAGCAAAGGCATCTGGACAGGTATTCCAGACAAAAGGGGAAGAAGGATTTTGTGTGCCAGGCTAGGGGTTTGAACTTTATCCTAAATATAGTAGGAAAAAGACAAGATTTGCTTTTCAGAAAGAACAATTGTTAATATAGAATGGAGGATAGCTTACGGTGGCTAAAAACAGTTATCAGTTATCCAACATAAGTCATTGACATTGAAATGAGAGAATAAAACAATCTAAGCAATATTTAGAAAGATCAATCAATGGAACATAGTAAACAACTGGAAACTGGATGCAAGAAAGGTCAGCAGTGAACACATGGGAAAAGAACACTCCTCATTATCTGGTTTAGGCAACACGGTAGCACTAGTTCCCAAAAGAAAGGATGCAGGAGGGACATGTATGTATGTACATGTACAGATGTATGTATGTATATGGGTGAGGTATGTGTATGTATGGGTGTGAGTATGTATATGTATATACACATAATCATGAAGATATATACTAGGCAAACACACACATGTATTTACATTTATGTGACTACACACAGTGACTCTGTGATAAAGATGTGCTGGGGACTTATCACATAAAGGTAATTAATGCAGTGTGGTCTTACATAAGAACCCCCAGGGAGATATCTGAGACGTCTAAGGATAAAGAGGGGACTATAACATTAGGGGAGAGGTGGGAGATAACTGTGACTCTAAAGGACACTGAAGAAATAGCCTAGAAAAAAAGGAGGGAAAAAATAGAAAGTATATCACAAATACAAAAATACGTATACAAGAAAGGTACATTAAAGAGGAATAGAGCAAGGATTCTTTTCATTATACCTGTAACAAAAGCTATCCTTTCAGGAGAAACCATAACACAAAGGATAATAATAGTGACATGAAAGAGACTCTGTTAAGAAAATATTAAGATACCTTAATGTGAGTGTCCTATTGGCATTTTTTTTTAAGAATCTGTTTAAAATTTTTATTTTGAAATAGTTTTAGGTTTACAGGAATGCAAAAACAGAATGGAGAGTTCCCACATAAACTTCACTTAACTTCCCCTAATGATAACATCTTACATAACCATGGCACATTTATCAAAAGCAAGAAATTGACATAGTTACAGTAGTTATAATACTACTAAATAATCTACAGACTATACTTAGGTTACAGTGGTTTTTCTACAACAGTCTTCTTTTTATTCCAGGATCTAATCCAGTCTTTTCCAGTTGTGGTTCATCAGTCTTTCTTTGGATCTAGATACTTTTGGAGAGTACTGCCCAATCATACTGTAGAATGCTCCTCAATGTGGGCTTGTCTGATGTACACTTATTATTAGATGGAGGTTATATATTTTGGCAAGAATACCATAGGGGTGATTGTATCCACAGTGACTCTCATCAGGGAGTTCATAATGTCAATTTATGTTACTACTGCTGGTGACATTAACCTTGATCATCTGGTTAAGGTGGGGTCTGCTGGGCTTCTCCACCATAAAGTTACAATTTTTCTGTGTACAATAATACCTTAGGGAAATGTGTCAATTGTTTTAAAATCTATAACAAATATGAAAAAACTAACCATCACATGGCAAGTGGACTTTCAAATAGTACTTACCAAATAAATGTTGGTCGAATAAATAAATAACTACATAACCATCCAGTGTTTTGCCATTACATGATAAATTTCTAATTTAAATTTTTAGAATTATTACACAATGAATTTTGAAATACGTGTTATAAATTAGTATCTGAAATTAAGTACTGAGTATACAGAAAGTTATTTTTATGGGCCCAAATCAGCTCTTTAAACATCATCTTATTTTACCTCATATTCCAACACTGTAATCTACTTATCAATCTTTGAAGTAGCACTTTGTCAAATGCTTTTAGAAAAATAAATATCAAGCTATATAATAGGTACTGAATTTTCCTTATGTATCATGGTAGTACATCTTCAGAGTACTTCTCAAGATTAGCTGAGCACGAACCCCCTCCCCCATCCCAACTACAAAGGATATATTTTTATCAAATCATAAATTTTCAGGTTTTCCCTCACAGCGATAGATGTGTTAGACCCTACAGTTGTTCAAGGTCCATCAAAAACTTTTTAAATGAATTTTAATTTAGTTTTCTGATAAGTATTCTCTTAATGAACTGGTATGAGAATTTTCTACTTATACCCACAAAAGTATGTTCCTTATATAAGGAAAATTTGATGGAATTGGTTGACATGTTTACCAGTAACACGAAATAGGTTACAAATGACATGAAATAGTGATCTCATCAGAAATGGATTGATCTTGAGGATTTTTACACTAATGTTATTATTTATATATTAAATATACACTTGTTATTGTATTCTTCGGTCATAAGGAAAAGTTTACTTTCATGAAGCAGAAATCCATCTCCCTAATCTTAGAGTCCTTATATATAATGTATGGCTGTTAATCACTGTAGTATGTAAATATCTTAGTCTTCAAAATCACTTTTTATAAGTAGTAACTTTGAAACACTGTACAGAGAAATTTTATTAATATTTATTTAGCACCAGCATTAACAAGATCCTATGCAAGCAACTACACATACAGAATTGAGTCACATATGGGTCCTAGTACTGGAGTAGCTCACAATCTATACAGAAAATTGATATGTAAACTAAAAAGAGAATTATTAGAAATGCCAATATAAAAATATACCTACAAGTATCATCTTTGATTTTGCATTTCCCTCTACTCTTGTCAGCCCATCAGCAAGAACTGGCAATTCCACCTCCCAAACATAACCAAACCCTGCTCTGTTTTGCTTTGTCTTTTCTACTACCTTCCTCATCCAATCCACCATCACTTCTCTCCTGAACAATTGCAACAGACCCATGTAGAGACCCACCTCTCTCTCCTCTAATCCATTACAGCACAATCTGGGCAATCTTTATAAAATACAAATCAGATCCAGTCACACCCCAGCTAAAGCTTTCCAACAGCATATTGCTTTGTTTAGAATATAATGTAACAAGGGATGCCTAGGTGGCTTAGTCAGTTGGATGTTCTGACTTCAGCTTAGGTTATGATCTCACCATTTGTGGGTTTGAACCCCCTGTCAGGCTCTGTGCTGACAGCTCAGAGCCTGGAGCCTGCTTCGGATTCTCTCTCTCTCTCTCTCTCTCTCTGCTCCTCCCCCACTCAGGCTATGTTTCTCTCAAAAAAGAATAAACATTTAAAAATGTTTTTTAAAAAGAATCTACTGTAACTCATGCCTTTAAAGTCCTACAAGATCTGTGTCCCCTTTCTGCTCTTCTAACCTAAGCTGATGCAACTTTCTTTCTTGCCCACAGTTGATTTAATTATGATCCTAGGAAATGCCGAGTTCTTTTCCCTCCTTGGGGTCTTTGCAATAGCAATTTCCTCTACCCGAAATGATGTTCCTCTTTTGATATTCTCAAAACTAATTCCCTTCTTCAGATTTCTCTTAAGTATCGCCTTTTCAGTAAAGCCTTTTCTGAACCTCTGGTCTAAAATTAGGCACCCAATCAATATCTCATACCCTCTAAACTTACCACTTGCTGACATTTTTCCTTTTTATTTGTTGTATGTTAACCCATTCCCTTCACTAGAAATCACAACTCCATGAAAGCGGGTTACACAGCTCTGAATCTCAAGTGCTTGGAGGAGCAGGACCCAACAAGAACAACAACAAGAACAACAACAACAACAACAAACGATGCTCAGACTTAACTGTTAAAGTGAATAAACAAACAAAATGTTTTCAAAGTAATACAGGCACAGAGAAAGGAGTGCAGACCTAGTGAGCTGGAGGAAAATCAGGGAAAGCTTTAAAGAGGTGAAGGAAAACACAGTAAGAGGGAAATTACAGTAACATAGACTAAATGCTGTAACTCTGGTATGAACAAAAGCTCTAAGGGAACAGAACGGATGTAAGGGTAAATGTTGATTTGGATAAGGGCTGATGTTTGAGAAGACTATGGAAGAATGACAATGGATTAATACTGGCTGTATGGTACAGCATATACAAAACCTTACTCCGTGAAAGGTGTATTTGAAGGGATATTCAAGGTATTTGGAGAGTCCATTAGTATAAGAAACTGGGGAAGGATTTAAAGCTTAGAGAGAGACCAAGCACCTTACCATGTGTGATACTCTGAGAAAGTGGCACACCAGGGTACAAACCCAGATCTACTGCATTCCAGAGCATTCCAGAGTCAATGCTATTAACAATGGGGTAGGCATGTCATTACACATGGTGGTGAGACCAGGAACTCAGAGCCAAAGAATGAATGCAATGTATTTACCTGAAAACTTGAGTTTAATTGAAGATGAAGGGAGGAGAAGGGTACTTTAACCAGTAATTTATTTAAAACATTTTCACTTTAAAATAAACACAGCTATACTGTGGTATAGAATGCACAATGTATATAAACGTCTCTGAAAAATACAAAATGGCTTTATTAAATGTGCTTTTTCAATGGTCTCTGATAGTCACATTCCTATTCTTTTCAAAAACATGTGTTCTCTTCTACCGCAAGGGGCACTTTGTTGGATGGAAAAGTTTAAAAAAGACACATTTGTATTGTCCTATGAAAGGCAGGAAAGGGTTTTGGAAGAACACCAAAAGAGCCTTTTCCAATTTGAATCTTTCCTATCATTTTCCTCTCTGATAAAGGTAGAATATGAGCAAGCAAGATTATTTTAGGAAAAAAAATATATCTATGCTTGAGCTCCTTACTTATTATATACATTTCTTAACAGAAATATAGGTTGCCATCTAAAAAAGGGCCTATATCATGGAGATCCCATAAGTCTGTGGCTGTATACTAGGCTCTTGGGTCAACACACCAAATTCAGTCATGGTCTTTAGCCAGGAAAAGTGTATAATAAAATGAGCAGAAAAAACTTTAGTTCCAGTGACCTTTATAACGAACAATATACACAAGAAAATAATTTCCTTTACTGTGTTAGTATAATATGAGATAAAGGTAAGAGTCCTAAAAATAATGGCTTAAATCTCGGTAAAAGCTGTTAGCTACAGAAACATGGTGATGTCAGAATGGTGGATTTAAGAAGCTGTTTCTGGGATTCCTTCCAAATCCATTATCTAAAGAGGAATTTATCCAAATGGAACCTACTATCATCCGTCTAAGCTATGTTTATTTCATGATATCAAGGAATGTTAGAGTCGAAAGGTATCTCAAACTTAGTGACCTTTTACTCTAACTCATCTTACAGATGCAGAAACTGAGGTCTCAAAAGGTTAAGAAGTCAACTGTCAGTGAAAACAGTCCAATAGAAACAAGCTGATCTGGAAACAAATATATATATATACACACACACACACACACACACATATATATGTATATATACATATATACGTATATATATATATATACACACACGTATATATGTGTGTATATATATATATATATAAATGTTTTTATACAGTACTTAGATAATTCAAATAATAGTGCCTTAAATAATTAAGTTTAAATAATAAAGCAAACCACCAGAACATTCCCTTCCTTAGAAGGTCCTTCCTTGAGTGCCCCTCTCTCTCCACAGAAAAGACCACAATTGCTTCAGGTTGTCCTCTCCTTGTCTGCCTTTATAGTTTTACCACACAAATGTCTCCCTAAATAATATACTATGTAATTTTTCTTCCTGTTAAATATTACATTAAAAGACTCATCATAGTAATTCTTTAGTGATTTTTTTCATTTAACTCATTTTCAGTTTTGCTGCAGCTTAATTTTCCTACTGTACAATGTTTGTACGATTTGTTCATTTTAACACTGATGAACATCTGAGATTACTGCCAGTATTTTGCTTTTTACAAGCAATGTCAGTAAATGATTTCTGGTGCAAGACTTAGAGTGAAATTTCTAAGAAATTTGCACATTTAACTTTAAATGGTAGTGCCACAGTGTTTTCTAAATTATTTGTGCAAATTTATACCCCCATGAACAGTTAAAACTTGGTCCCTTGCTCTGTGCCTTTGCCAAATTTTGAGATTCTGTTTTTGTTTTTTGTTTTTGTTAAATTTGGCCAATCTGGTGAGTATATGGTGAAATTTCATTGTGTTTTCTTATGTGATGTTCTCTGACCCCAAATGAGGCTGGATACCTTGCACACTTTTATCGGCCATTCAGGTGTCTCCATTTGCATGTGCTAACTCAAGTCTTCTGTACAACTCTATTGGATGAATATGTCTGTTCCTGCTTATTTTGTTTTCTCTTGAATTCTAGATTCTATGTCCTTGTGTGGTTTGTATTTATTACAAATATGGTGTCTTTTGGTAATCAAAGTTTTTCATTTTGATAAAGTCAAACTTATTAAGCTATTCCTTCATGTCTTAAGAAACCTGTCTCTCTCTTCAAAGAAATAAAAGTAATGTCAGTTTAGTGTCTTCTAAATCTTTTTTTTTTTTTTTTGGCTAAATTATATATGCTAGGGATTCCAAAGGTAATAGCTAACACCTTTTTCAGAGGTAGTATTTAATATTAAGTATGAAGTTTGTTGAAATTGCTTTCAATCATGCCTCTTTTTTAGTTTTTATCAGGAATTTTATGAAAAATTTCTGCATCTGTTGAGATGATCTAATGATTTTTCTAATAATAGGCTAATGTAGGAAATTACATTCATAGATTTCCTAATATGCAATGGCCGTTTAATTTCTGGAATAAATGAAAGCTGCTCATAAAGTAGTATCCTTTTAATACATTGCTAGAATTGGCTGCAAATATTTTGCTTAAATGTTTCCATTTGTGATTGTGAGTGAGGCTCACCTATAAGGTTCTTTTCTCATGCTGTTTTAGGATCTGGAATCAGGATGATCTTAGCCACACAAAATAAATTGAAGAGAATCTCCCTTTTTCCATAATCAAAATGGGAAATTTTTGGAATCTGAATCGAAACCATTTGATTCTTGAACATGTGGAAGAATTTGCCTGTGTTATACAGTTAACATCGTTTTAATTTAATCCACATTATTTACCATTTATTTTGTTCTTCCTTTCTTCTTGCATCTCAGACCTTCCATCTTGGATCTGAGAAAACTTTCTTTCTCCCTGAAGTACTTTCTTAAAGTATTCCCTTAAGATTTCTTTCTGCTGTCTGGTATAGCAGTCAGAGTTCAATCAGAGAAGCAGAACCAGTAGGAGATACACAGGAGATATAATGATAAATAGACAAACACAAATACACATACACAGGTGAGATTTATTACCGGGAATTGGTTTACATGATAATAGGGGCTAGCTAAGCAAGTCTGAAATTCATAAGACAAGCATCAGGAAGGAAAAATCATGAGCAGGCTAAACCCATAGAAGCCAAAGCTCTCATCCACGGATAGGATTTCTTCTCTGTCCCAGGGAAACCTCAGTTCTGAGTTTAAGGTCTTCCAATTGATTCAGACAGACCTACCTAAATTATCTAGAATAATCTTCCTTATTTAAAGTCAAATGATAAGGAGTTTTAATTATATACATATATATACATATTTATATATGTGTGTGTGTATATATATATACATATATATGTATATATATATATATGTGTGTGTGTGTGTATATATATATATATATATATATACACACACATATATATATATATATATACATATATATATATATATATATGTATATATATATATATATACCTTCACGGCAGCACCAAGATTGGCATTTGCACTTGATTAAGTAAGTGGGGATTTTGGCGGAACAAAGAAGACACATCAATAAAGTCAACACAAGGAGCAAACTCAGGTTTTTTGGGGGGAGGGGCAGGGTCAGGTGGGGTGGGGAATGTTTTTATATCACTCCTATAATTAAGATATATTTTTTTAATTTTTTTTACATTTATTTATTTTTGAGAGACAGAGAGAGACAGTGTGAGCAGGGGACGGGAAGAGAGAGACAGGGAGACACAGAATCAGAAGCAGGCTCCAGGCCCTGAGCTATCAGCACAGAGCCTGATGCTGGGCTCAAACCCATGAATCATGAGATCTGACCTGGGCCGAAGTCAGACGCTTAACTGACTGAGCCACCCAGGTGCCCCAAAATGTATTTTAGTCAGCATAGGATTCTAGGTATTTTTTCTCCACATGCTGAAGATACAGTAGTATCTTCTGGATTACTAATGTGAACTCAGCTGTCACTATGTTGCTCCCTGAAGGTAATCTATCTTGCCCATCTTGTTATTTTAAAAATTTTCCATTTTTACTTAATGTTTTAGAGCTGAATATATGGTGTAGTTATAGATTTCTTTTTATTTATTCAGTTTGGATATGCTGGACTTCTTAAATTTATACAACGGTATATTTTATTGGTATGGGCATTGTCCTTTGAACTACTCGCTCTCCTCCATTTTCTGTCCTCTCCTTTTATAGTTTATTCCAATGGCTTTTGACACTTTCATTCTACCCTTCATGCCTATTAACCTCTCATATTTTCTATTTCTTCATTCTTCTGCATTATCTTCTGGATAATTTCTTTTTCAGATATATCTTCCAGGTTAGTAAATCTCTCTTCAGTTAGATCTGATCTGCTGTTCAACCCATCAATTTCCATCAATTTCAGTTACATACTTCCTACCAGAATTTTATTAGCTACAGTCTTTTTCATGTTTTCATTTTATTTTTGAGGGACAGAGAGAGACAGAGCATGAGCAGGGGAGGGGCACAGAGAGAGGGAGATACAGAATACAAAGCAGGCTCCAGGATCTGAGCTGTCAGCACAGAGCCCAATGCAGAGCTCAAACTCACAGATTGTGAGATACTGACCTGAGCTGAAGTCGGATGCTTAACCAACTGAGCCACCCAGGCTCCCCTATAAGCTACAGTCTTAAAAACTGGCTTCACATTAATATTTTTATATCCTGAACATTTTTTTAGTGTTTGTTTATTTTTGAGAGAGAGAAAGACAGAGCATGAGTGCTGGAGGGGCAGAGAGAAACAGAAACACAGAATCCAAAGCAGGCTCGAGGCTCTGAGCTGTCAGCATAGAGCCTGACATGGGGCTTGAACTCATGAACCATGAGATCATGACCTAAGCCAAAGTTGGTCGCTTAATTGAATCACCCAGGAGCCCCTATATACTGAACATTTCTAAGCTTGTCTTCTATTCCTCTGAACATCTTATTTTTTTTTTTTACTTTTTAATGTTTGTTTGTTTGTTTATTTATTTATTTATTTACTTACTTACTTATTTTGAGAGAAAGAGCATGAGTGGGGGAGGGACAGAGAATCCAAAGCAGACTCCAGGCTCTGAGCTGTCAGCACAGAGCCCAATGTGGGGCTCAAACTCATGTACCACAAGATCATAACCTGAGCCAAAATCAGACACTTAACCAACTGACCCACCAAGGCACCCCTAATTCCTTTGAACATTTTAAGCATAGTTATTTTACATTCTAATTTTGATAATTCCAATATTTAAAATCTTTGTAAGTCAATTTTGGGCCTCTGTTTCTGCTAGTTCTTGCTCATGATTTTTTTTCCTTGTATGTTTATAATTTCTAACGGTGAAATTTATCTTTGGAATTTTAGCTGGGAGAATTCCTTGATACCTGGGTTCCTCAAGAGAAGATGTGTGTTTGCTTCTGCCTAGGGCCTGACAGTGCTAACAATTTAGGATCACTGTAAACTTGGCTTGAGTTGTATCAGACCAAATCAGAAATTATTAATTCAGACTTCAAATTTCTGTACAGGCTGGTGTGTTTACTTTTCAGCAGCACCTTTTCCTCCCCTCCACTCAGTACCAGTGCTTTGGAGGTACAATCACCAGGAAATGAATAAAGGGAAGGAGCAGTTTGATTTCTTGTTTACTTTTACACTCAGTCATCCCAGATTTGTGGGAGTAGGGTCTCCTGTTACACTTTTCAACTTGGGAAGTAAGCACTAGGCTTTGTCTCCTGTTCCACACCACAAAACAGTTTTTTAAATACTGCATTTAAAATTGTTTCAGTACGTAAGTTACCTCCGAATCCTTCCCGGCCGTATTATCTGAAATAATAGTCTACTTTAACTCTTAACTTAAAATTATATGCTGCTCTCCTGGACCCATGTTCTCTCAATTTTGATGCATAAGCACTGCTAAATAGAGAGCCGGAGGAGTCCTTGACCTATGATGGATCACAAATTCATAATAATGAATAGCAATCATTTATACCTAATGAATATTTTTATATTCTTTCAAAAAGAGCAATAGTCTCTTTGTGGCTTCATCTATGTTGGTAATTTTTTACCAATTGATTTCTATTTTTGTTTCTTTTCTTTCCCCCCAAGTTTTAGTAAAGTGTAATTGGTAATCAAAAAACTGAACATAACTAATGGAGAAAATGTGTTAAGTTTGGACATATGTATACACTTTGCTACAATCACCACAATCAAGGTAATAAAAATATCCAACAGTTCCGAAAGTTTCCTTGCGTTCCTTTGGGGTGTGTGTGTGTGTGTGTGTGTGTGTGTGTGTAAGAACACTACCATGAGATAGACTTTTAATAGACTAGAATTAGGCACTATGTTGTACAGTGAATCTCTGGAACTTATTCATCTTTAGAAGTTTGTGAAACTGTCAATAGGAATCTTTTAAATCCCCAAACTTCAAGTATCATTTTCTCAAGGGTCATAAAAGGGTATCAAGTTTGAGAACATGGTCAATTGGTGCATGTAAACTATCTAAGTTGTGTATATAATGGGTTCTATTTTAATTGACCACTTTAGTATTCTACATTTAGCCTTTTTGACCAAGTTATATTTAAAAATAATCCTGCATAGATTTATACTTTATTAATGTAATGGCTCTAAAATGAGGCAGACACTAAGATTTAATAAGCTTCTACAAAGTGTTGTGCACTTTGCTGGGAGTATACATGTATCAGTTCACATAAACTTTACCACAACCCTGTGAGATACGGGGTATTTCTATTTTAAAGAAAAAGAGACAGATACTTATGAGCAAACAGCTATTACATGAGAAAGCCAAGATTTAACCCAACTCTACCTGATTCCTAAAAATATGAGCTTATTGTAAGTATACAAAAATTACTCTATGTGAATTATTTTTTTTTTTTTTTTAAATTTTTTTTTTTTTTTTCAACATTTATTTATTTTTGGGACAGAGAGAGACAGAGCATGAACGGGGGAGGGGCAGAGAGAGAGGGAGACACAGAATCGGAAACAGGCTCCAGGCTCTGAGCCATCAGCCCAGAGCCTGACGCGGGGCTCGAACTCACGGAGTGCGAGATCGTGACCTGGCTGAAGTCGGACGCCCAACCGACTGCGCCACCCAGGCGCCCCTACGTGAATTATAACTAATGAAAAGATTTTGGTTACAGTCTTATGGCCAAAGGTTACGTCATAAGTTAGATATTCTATCTACCCGTTCAATTCTTGACCCCCATATGAATTGATCTTCACAATTCAGAGTTGACAATGGGAAGTAGTACTATCTCTCCTTGACAGATGAAACTACAAAAAGGGTATCACTATTTAACTCCACAAACACGCACTGGATGACTGGTTTAGGACAGCATTGTGCTGTACGCTTCAGCGTTTAGAAAGACCATCACTTGATCCTTCTACAACCTTGGGAAGTAATTCAATCTATATTGGAGCCCTCTAGTGACAGAGCACCAAAAGTAACCCACTCCATCTTCAGAAATTCGTAAGACATCTTTGATCCTAAAAGCTATCAAAGCTGCTTCTGCCTCTTTTAGGTATTGGGTAAACGTAACCCTTTCTTTAAGGTAAACCTAAACCTTCACATATGAGAAGATAGTTATAGCCCCCGCCCCCCCCCCCAGAGTATTTTCTAATTATTGTTTAAAACTTCCTCAGAATATGGATAATAGTATTGGTTTTGTCACCATCAAATTAAATTGCTTACTTAATTTGAAGCTTATCTCAAATTACATGGGATCTTTTCTCTTAACAGTCCAAAGGATTCTATTAGATTTTCAGTTTCAGCTATTGAATTTTTACTCATGCTTGTATCCTGGTCCTGAGCAGTTTATGGCACTTTATTGGTCTTCATTAAACGATGAATTCACACAGGTAACTTGACATTTAAATTATCATGTGGAATAAGAAAATAAAGTGTTTAGAGCTTAATTTAAATTATGTAAACAGAAATTGAGAGGAGCCTCAACTGAGAGACTTGCTATGATCACACACAGGAATGAAAGAATGAGTACATATAAACGTTCTCAATTCTGATGTTAAGCTACTGCTTTTTGAAATTGTGACTAGATTTTCTGAGCTAAAAATTGGGATACACAGTATGATGATGACCTTTTTTTCTGAATTTTTGAATTTATAATTATGAAGTCTGTTTTTCTAAGCTGAGTTACATTAGGACTGTCCTACAAAAATAGTTTGCTTACCCTCATCAATCTACCATACCAAACCAACTCCTAATTGCTCACATGAAACTAGTCGGGCTGGTTTTGTAACTGTGAATGAATCTCTTTCACAGACCGTCAGATTAGTACCCTGGAGGAGACTTTTTTTTTAATAACAAAGTTACTATTACTTAACTTTCTAGAGTGCCATGCCATAGGTAACTGTAGAGTTAACAAAAGAAAGAACAATTTCTTGTAATTCTAGAACAGTATTATTCAGAGTTTTGACAAACTTTTGATAAAAGTGATAAAAACGTGCCACGCATTTGTTACATTTCTGTCATCTTCTGTTACAGAAGGAAATATGGAGGCCCACTCTTACCTGCTTGAAAAGTTGGAGGTTAACTGCAGTTTCCAAGAACTGTTTCATCAGACTTGAACGATGCTTTACAAAACTCTCCTCACAGAAAGTGATGGGCTCCCCCTACAAAGAAATAAAGATTTTTTGGTTTCAAAAGAAAGTCAGCAGAGAGAACCAGTCTCTCTAAAGAGGTAGATGGAGAGTCACAGAGGAAATGTAAGACACAGAATCAACCTCAAGGTGCTGAAAGTCTAAAGGGAGTCAAACAGACCCTTAGACATAATAGCTGAATTTCAGCCTCATAAAAATATTCCTCTACTGATAAGCTTCTACGAGAGCTTCCTAATCAAGGATCCCTGGGGTCTTAAAATTGCTCAGTTTCACTTCCTCAGAGTAAGAATGAATCACCTAAAAACAAAGGTTTAATATTATTAGATTGAATTATGAGTATTAAAAATAGCATGCATAGCTGAAAAGAGTATGCAATTGTAATTTTATCCTTATTAGAAAACACCTTCGGGGGGCCTGGGTGGCTCAGTCAGTTAAGCGTCCAATTTTGGCTCAGGTCATGATCTCACAGTTCTTGAGTTTGAGCCCCGCATGAGGCTGTGTGCTGACAGCTCAGAGCCTGGAGTCTGTTTCAGATTCTGTGTCTCCCTCTCTCTCTCTGCCCCTCCCCAACTCATGGTCTCTCTCTCTCTCTCTCTCTCTCACTCTGTCTCTAAAATAAATAAACACGGAAAAAAAGAGAAAAAGAAAACACTCTTGCTATAAAAATTACTGCATGATTTTTGCCATTTATATTTGATCATTAATTTCTTTTTAAATTAATTACAAGTTCTTACAGTAACATTCTCTTCGTGATTGCAAACACAATTCTGATTGAATACTTTCTAGAATAAGTCTCACTTTGTACCTGCCTCAATTTACCCTATTTTTTTTAAGTAATCGTAACTTTGCAAGTGTCTTGTGGTAGCTTATGCTCCCTTAGCTGCTCCTCCTCCAAATTATCAAGAACTTAAATTCTCAATACAGATTCCACTCATTCCATCTATTCCCATGCATGACCTCGAAAACTGTCACTTACTGGCTGATCCCTACCACCTGCTACTTCCTCAGTAGCCTGAATGGTCTTCTTGCCAGTTCAATACGTGTGAAGATAAGTGGCTAAATTATATGACCCAAATGAAAACAGAGATAATCCATTATCAATGTTAATACAATGATCCACTCATTATAATGAATCCTGTAGCAATCTCTATGTTGCAATAAAAAAAAAAAAAAAAAAAAAGTGAGCCTGTTCACCTTCTAACAGACCTTAGAAAAAAGATTAATTATAATTTAACTTTAAGGACAACTCAATGCCTTGATTATAGGTATCTGTAAGTAAAATTCTGAAAATTGGCTCCTGTATGAACAAAATAATGAAACTAATAATCTAACAGTAATTCAACTGTTACCACTGTCTGATGGAAACTAATGACACTATAGATTGGCACTGTTCAATACACTAGCCACTAGTCACATGTAGCTATTTAAATTTAAATTACTAAAATTAAACAAAACTAAAAATTCAGTTCCTCATTCACACTGGCCACATCTGAAATGTTCAACTGTCACAAGTGTTCTGTGGATCCTCTTAGGTAGCACAAATACAGAACACCGATCACAACAAGTCTTCTGACACAGCACTGCTACAGAAGACAATATATAAAATTCAAACAAATTATTAAAGAAGACAATTTAATAATCTATTAATTGTTGTCATCTACCATCAGCTGCCAGCCAACACCTCATAATAAAACTGCAATTATGCATTTTGATACTGACTACTGCCAGCCTTAAGTGCTATGGGAAGATTTTAAATGATATATTTTAAAAACTTGATTAACTTATATAAATATACTTTGGATAATCAAAAATCACTGTATTTGCCACTATCACAGAACTCACCACTTAGAATCTAACAGAGGGGGGGAAAACAACAAACAGGCAATCCTGTTAAAGATAAAGGTCTATTGTTTTTGCTTCCCTGGTATCAGCATCATAATCTAGTTACACTGGGAGACAAATAAATGTTTCTATAAGTCAATAAACAAAATAGCAAGTGAGCTAAACTTTGCTCCATAGGACTTATTTTCTTTTCAAAAGTAAATACAAATTACAAAAAATCAAATCATTTCTTAATGGCAATGCCAACTACAACACTATTATTACAAAGTGATCAGTACTATTGACAACGTTAGTTTTTATTGCACAGATTTCCCCCCAAACATGTGAGCTATATTTTATTAGTATCTACAATGTGTCCAAAAGTTGTCATTAACACTGCAGAACAGCCTTCAATTCAAATACAAAGGTCTATCTTCAATTGAAATACTTGTCAATTTAAAAATAAAATTCTATCTCTAACTGAACAGTTTAGACTTCCGATGTTACAATCAAGCATTTCTTTTGATTGGAAAGAATGGAGGGCAGGGGGATGGAGAATCTCAAGGTAAGGGAAAATGGATGTGAGCAAAGTCTACCTGAGCTTTCTCAAGAATTGGGCATAACATGGTCTTTAGCCAATGTGAATTATTCGGGAAGAACCCTGTCCTTATTAATCTTCTAGCAACTGCTTTCAATCTTTCAAGAGAAAGTTCAGATGTGCTGTCCATCCATTTTTGATAACACCAATCATGGTAAAAGCTTTGAACTTAACCTTCAAATGATGAACACAGCCTGTTCACTAAGAATCTCTGATAACAACAAAGAAGAAAAGCCCTGATGCATATTAGAATTTTCTCTCAGGAGAAAGAAAAATAAGTCTTGATTAACAATGCTCTAAATTTTTGCAATATTAATACACAGGAGTCTCAATTATTGTCCTACTGGGATGTATGCTATCAAACAGATTATAAATAACTCCCCAGTAGGAGTTCTTTTAAATCCAGGTCAGGTTGAGTGGTGGCATGATAAGGAACTCTGCTTAGGATCTTCTGATTTATTTTTTATCTGATTAAAAATCAGGATTAGGATTGAGTGTTTTAAACCTTTCTTGTTCTAAGTAGAGTGACTATGTCTGGATTTTCCCAGTTAATTCCCAGTTTACTGAAGTATAAGAGATTTAATTTAGAAGTTCCTGTGGCTTCCCAGAGGAAATCTGAGCTGGTTTGGAAAACTAATGGACGCTTTATGAAACAAAGATGCAAAATATAGTCTTGAGAGAGGCAGACAAAAAGTGGGTAGTGTGTTTGGGATGGGTGTGAATTAGAGACAGTACCAGATGATGATAATAAATGACTGGTTGAGGCATAGTGGCTAATGGATATGAACTACACAAAGTACCAGACAGAAACAAAAGGTAGATTAAGCCATACTGAAAAAGGTCTATGACATATTCGGAAGTTATTTTCTTAAAGACATCAAGAAGCTCACAACAGTATCTACTCAATAAAGTGACAAGACTGTATGTTTTAGAAAATAAATAGGCAAGAGGAAATAATGGAAACAGGCAGACCAATTAACAGTGTGATATAAATCAG
The DNA here is from genome assembly GCF_028018385.1 of Neofelis nebulosa. Taxonomy (NCBI): domain Eukaryota; kingdom Metazoa; phylum Chordata; class Mammalia; order Carnivora; family Felidae; genus Neofelis; species Neofelis nebulosa. The sequence goes on from NC_080796.1 coordinate 43,110,617, forward strand.
CCAAGAAAAGATGAACGAGGCAGCAGAAAGGAAAAGTGATGACAACCATTAGCTAACACTTATAGGAGACTTATTTACTATTACTGAGAGTAATAATAATAACTAATGTTTGCATAATGCTTATTATGGGCCAAGTACTGTTGTAAGCACTTCATACATAGTAACTCACATAAACCTCAAATTGACTATTGTCTTACTTCATATATGAGTAAACTAAAATATGGGGAACAGTTAAGCAACCTGCTCAAGATCACACAGCATGTAAGTGGTAGGAGCTGGATTCAGACTCAGTCTATGCTTTCAAATTATCCCAGTTATGGGCATTCAAGACTATGTGGAATGCTTTATTTATTCCATATCATGCAATCTGTAAAAGTACAATTTCATCGCAAAATCAACTGGGCTGTATATCAACAGATGTACAGCGGTGGTTCTCAAAGAATGGTCCAGGGATTTAGACCTTTTCACAGGGTCTGCAACATCAAAACTATTCTTGTAACAATGCTGAAACATTATTTGCCCCTTCCACTTTTATTTTCTCATGGGATCCAATGGAGTTGATCAGAGGTTACACGACTGGTGATATTGCAACAGAGCAAAAGCAGAACCAAATATGAGAATCCAGCTAACTTCCCTTAAGCCCCATACTTTCGAAAAACTGTACAACAAGGCATTCTTCTATTGTTTTTTTTTGTTTAGAAACAATTATTTCTCATAAAAATATGGTTTATGTTTATGTATAGTATTGTATTATTAGTAAATAATATTTAAAATATTTTCAGTTTTAATTTCTAATATGATAAATAGTAAAAGATATACCCCACAGAAACAAAAGTTCTTTAAAGCTCTTGATAATTATTTTAGAATATGAAGACATTCAGCAACAAAGGGTTTAAGAACCACTAATATACAGAAACAGGACAAGGAGGGGTCAAAGATGACTTCCAGATTTCAAGCTTGAGGATCAAAAGATGATACCATTTACTAAAGAAGAGAAATACAGAAAAAAAAAAACAACAACCAGATTTAAGAAGGTGATAAAATCAATTCTTGCACATGTTTTTGGTCAGATTCCAAGCTGAGCCTGAGACAAGGATTCTTGTTTAAATGATTTGTTGATGGAGAACTCTCAGAAACTAGGAAATATGGGAAACAAAATAGGGCAGAAGAAAAAAGCCAAGCAACAATGTGTTTTCAGTTGAAAATCAGCCTCAGCCTAAACCTATGGAAAACACTAAATGTACTGGCAGAGTTATTCCCATCTTGAAGCAAGGGCAGTATAAACCCTTTATCAGCCAGTCAGACCAATGAGGCCTTCCCTGCAGGGGGGGGGGCGGGGGGGGGGGCGGAGAGTGGAGGTGCCTAGGGAGGCACTTCCTACTTAGCCATGGGCAATTTTTCTCTGAAAAGGGTGCCAGCCAGTAGAAGGGATCTGGTCAGGGCACCAGTAAAGTCCATTAAGGCATGGTAAAGGTAAGTAAGGTTTCTGAAGATGCATGGACGTAGGGTAGCACATAGCTAGAGACTCAGGTTTGGAAAACTTGTTGTTTAATGTATATTTAGGAATTATCTGCACAGAAGTAAGCATTGAAATTAAGCTGATCACTCTACTTAGGGAAAAAGATTGATATAACTGAAAAATACCTACCTATAATCCAATTTATTTTTTAAACATTATATTGTTCATTGACAGAAAAACCAAGTAAGGAAGTATATAGCTCTGTGGAGACACAGAATTAATTGTGTAGAAACATATAAATGGGGAAATGAAAAACTATCCATCGTAAAAATCTGATGTGATGGTAAAGCAATTGAATCTTTTGCTTCATGGAACAGTGATGAGGCAACAGAAAGGAACCAAAATTGAAATCATTTCGATAAAATGTCACACAAAGGAGCATGAAAAGAGGTAAAGAAAAACTACCATTCAATACTAGGCTGGCAGTGAAGTTCTTATTACAGAGAGGAGAACCAGACTTTCCAGAAAGGAACCACCAACATTACTTACCATTAAAGTATTATGTCAGTCAACAAATATAGACTAAGAATGAATCAACAACATACTCAGCATTCTATGATGAGGTTTGCTAGATAGTTTGTTATTAATAAATAGTAAAAATACCAAAGTTCATACTTGATTTACCTGTTAAAACATATAAATCAGAGCAGATTCAAGTTCAAATTGTCCACAAAATAACAAATGTCACATTCAGTCCCTTGTATAATGGGAAGGGAAGAGGTACCATTAAAACCAGTGTGCTAGAAACTACATGTTGGGGGCGCCTGGGTGGCGCAGTCGGTTAAGCGTCCGACTTCAGCCAGGTCACGATCTCGCGGTCCGTGAGTTCGAGCCCCGCATCGGGCTCTGGGCTGATGGCTCGGAGCCTGGAGCCTGTTTCTGATTCTGTGTCTCCCTCTCTCTCTGCCCCTCCCCCGTTCATGCTCTGTCTCTCTCTGTCCCAAAAATAAATAAAAAAAAAAAAACAACAAAAAACAAAAAACAAAAAACAAAAAACGTTGAAACTACATGTTGTTTGTACCTGATGGTATTTAAATAAGACCCATCAATTAGTTGTGGCAGAAGAATGGATTAAGAAATGGCGGAAGAAATGCCCTCCAGTGCCATAAATCTGGCCCTTATGGAACACACGATTTACCTTGCCAAGTCTTAGATTCCATCTTCAACATAAAGAAGTAAATTCTCCCTCCTCTGAAACCCAGAGCCTTAAAAATATGTATCTTTCTTTTAGCACTGATTTTCTAAGTTGAATTAAAGGTTATTTTTATACATTTTATTTGTGTATTTTTGAGGTCTGGGACTATATCCTTATACATTTCTACATTCCCTATTATAATACTCAACATAGTACTTTGCACTTTGAGTGTTCAGTAAATATCCACTAGCTAATATTTGAAGTATTTTTACAGGATATTAAGGCACAGATAAGATATGGAAGAGATGGGGCTGTTTTTCCTACCCTACTGTATGTTCAGTTTCAAAGTGATTATCATCACTGAATTAATACAATATTTTTGCTTAGTGTGTTTTTTAGGATGGGCATCTTTCCAGTTCTATGTTGTCTTCTGGAGTAGGAAACTTGGCAAGAACAAGAAAATACTTAAAACATAGACTAGATCTCTGTTTATGTTTTGCGGATATATATATATATATATATATATATATATATATATATATATAACTTAGTAACAATTCATATTGAAAGGAATAAAGGTGTCAGAAAGAATGATACTGTGTAAAGATATGAAATATAATCAAAGCATCCACATAATGCTTATTCAGTTCCCTAATACACTTGGGCTTAATATGTAAAGTCACTGTTATATAACAAATATAAACAAGCAAAAATGTCTGCATAACGATAGTTTATTTAAAATTTTAAATCTCTTAAACACTCTGTTACCAGTTTTCCAAGGTAATAGTCAAATATATTCAGGTTCTGACAGAAAATAATTTTAAAAGATTTTTCAGGTGATACAACATTCTTCTTCCAAGTGTCCCAATGTTGTTGTTATTATGTAAGGGACCACAGTCTACTCTCAGAGTTTTTTAACCAGGAAAACAATAATTTTTCTATTACTGAAAATTATTGATGAAAAAAAACCCTTATATTTAAATCATAAACTTTAATCATTATTTACAGCTAAAGCTTCTTTCTGTACATATGAGTACATATGAGCTTACCCTAAAGTTATTAGGTCTGTCTAGAATAAAAATAGCTATCAGTGTTCCATTTGCCTTTGATTCAGCAAGTTAAGATGGGAAAAGAAATTCATTTTTCTAAATCAGATACAGTTGTTTCTAGCACTCTAGTTAAATTTGAACACTAAAAAAGATTAATAGAGCTACATATTAATTTTATACATGCTATGAACAATATGTATTTTCTTTCCCACTATTTAAAGAAAAACACTCTCTATTCTCATGAAACACATTATCAGGGATATAAAAATGAACGCTTACTATCAGAGTCCCTAGCTCTACCTATCCCATAGTGGTGGTACAGAATTTTTATAGTTTTGCTAAAGCAGATAAGCAAAACACCTTCTCTGTTAATAACAATAACAACAACAATAATAATAATAGAACAGAAAGTATCATAAAAGCAACCATATTCTATCAGAAAGCCAAATATACAACAAATATTTATTTGGTTGCAACCATCTTTAAAGCCAAAGGTCCAGACTCAAACTTGGGTAATGAGACAAATGGAGGTCTAAAATGTTTTAGTAACCATAAAACCAAGGGGGGTGAGCAAGTGTACTTTTCAACTCAGATTTTTAAATCTCTAACAAGTTGACAGTTACAAATGTGTTAAATGGAAACTGGAAGGCAAAGATTTAGTGAAAGGCCACTTAAATTATGGATGCCAATCCTGTGCTTAAATTGTTAAAGTTTAATCACAAAATATAACATTATTTGCTGATAATGTTTAAAGGAATATAATCCAAAAAATGTCTGAAGGACAAATCTTTCAACTTGCCAGAGGGCCAGATTACTAACCAATCTTTATTTTAAAAGGAATTTACTTTTTATCCATTAGCAAGGTTCACAGCCGTCCAGAAAAGCTTGAGTGATTGGAACAAAGGACAGCACCCTAACTATTCAAAGGACTAGATCTGAGTGTTACTTCTATGCTCTTGGACAGGATAATCAAGTATATGCCTTTGAACGTATTAAGCAATATTTTAACTCAGGCAAACATTTCCTTAGCATTAGCTGTTGGTCAAAACTTAACCTTTTATTTTTAATAGCCTGTGACACAAATAAAACAGGTACAACTGATGACCCTTTATTAGTTATTTAATTCAATCTCTTAAAAGCATTCTGATGTTTGTTAACAGTGTTTTTCTTTTGGGGAATCAGAGGAGGGTACTTTATTTTAGTTTTGTTAAAGGGATTTTCCTCCCCAAATTTACTACTTCTAAAATGTCATTTTTAGTAATAATAGCACTGATTTTATGTTAGACACTGTTCTAGGTAACCTACACTTATGAACTCATTTTATCCTCTAAACAACCCAAGAAGAATTATTAGTTTTTTTTTTGTTTTTTTTGTTTTTTTTGTTTTTTTTAAAACACATGAGGAAACTAAAGCGCTAAGAAGTTACTTTGCCCAAACTCATACAACTGGTAACTCCCAGAAGGAGGCTCTGAACCCAGGTAGCCTGGTTCTGGAGTCTGTGTTATCACTTTTCTTCAACTTATTTAGCACATTACTTTGATCTCCTGTTTTCTAAATCTTAAAAAGTAGCTAACTTGCTGGTTAAAATCCAAAGAAAGCAAAATAGCCATTGTTTATTTAAATCACTTTCCAACAACTTTACAGAGTTGCATATTTCTCTCTGTAATAAGAGCCGGCACAATTTATTTGTCAATTGTGCTAGGGTGTCATTTAGAAGGTATAAATAAGAAGGAACTATGAGAAAAGTAACAACATATTTAGAACTGTCACTCAGACATTCTAAGTGTAATTTATAAATATGAGCTCCTCTTTGGCGGCATTTAGCGAATGTATTCAGGTATTTGCATTTGAAAATGGACATTTAAATCATCCTGGGGACTTCCCCTAACTGGTTCCCCAGCCAGGCTGCAGAAGACTGGAGGGAGGAGGAAGGGGCAGTTACTCTAGGTTGATAAAATCACAAATGGGAATATGTAGCACAAATAACAAATTATTCCCCAATTTATATACACACCATGGTATGCCTATGGGCATGTGCTCCTTTTCAGGAAAGTCCTAAGACTGTATCGTTTGTTCTGTCTCTCTTTAAGTATGTACTGAATGCCTTCAATGTACTTGCATTTAGAAGAAAGGTTAAGTTCAGGAAATTGATCTCAAGGAGAGTATGATACAAGAATGGAGGCCAGAGAGCAGAAACCTGTCACACTGAAGCAAGAGCAGGACTGTGAAAAGAATAGATTCAAATGTAGGCCCCACTATTTACTAGGTGGAGAGCCTTAGTGAGGTTATTTACACTCCATGAATATCATTTTCCTCATCTTTAAAATGAAAAGGTTACGGGGCGCCTGGGTGGCTCAGTTGGTTAAGCTGCCAACTTTAGCTTAGGTCACGATCTCATGGTTCGTGGGTTGGAGCCCTCCACTGGGTTCTGTGCTGACAGCTCAGAGCTTGGAGCCTGCTTCAGATTCTGTGTCTCCTTCTCTCTCTGCCCCTCCCTGACTCACACTCTGTCTTTCTCAGAAGTGAATGTTAAAAAAATTTTTAAATGAAAAGGGTAATATTTGAAGGCTTATCAAGATTAAATAAATAGCCTATCTAAAAGGTCTATTAATGCCTGGTACCCAACGGGTACTTAAAGGTCAATTATCATTTTAACACCAACTAATAAATTATGAATCTCAGTAAAAATAACAAAAGAATTATAATAAGTAACATATAAAAGAGGGAGAAGAAATGTATTAAAGAAAATAAGTGTAATCAATTCACAGAAAAAAGGGCAGTAGAAACTATAGCTTCAAGGGATCAGGAAGGAACTAGATGGCCATTAAAAGCAAGAAGGATAAAAGCACTACCAGGAAAAAAGAACATTAGAAATAACAGTTTGGAAGCCAGAGAAGCTTGGGACAGTTGGAGCCACAGGCAGAATTCTCTGAATTGAGGTCGAAGTTTAGGAAAAAAGTAAAGACAGACACAGACTACTTGCCCATTGTGAAGGCCCTGAATGACACTCCTAGGTCTAATCTATAGGTTTAATTTTGTCAACGTAAGGGGAATAACAATAATAATGGTTTGCTTTTATATGTGTATAAAAAATCATGACATTTTAAAAAGTAGTACCTGGTTAAAGAATTCATATCCATTTAAGGTTACTTAGTAAATTTTTCCAGTTGTGCTCTACTAGCTAGAGGGTAGTACTGAACTATACTTCTGAATAGAGACAAAACCATGAAATAATTGTAACTTCTGAACTTGGCCCTTTTTTTTTTTTTACATATATCAGAAAATATATAAAAGACATACACCTATTATATAAATGTCCAAAAGAGTTCACAAAATAAAAAGTAAATGTACGTTTAATAAATTAGAATATAGGGCATTTGTAAAGACAATGCCTAAAAAGCAACAAAAATATTTTATACACAACAAAGAAGAAGTCATTTTCCTTAATAACTATTTCTATTGAAAATTAAAAAAACTATCTAAATATATTCAGTATACTTTAAAAATTATGCTTTCATTCAAGATGGAGTCAAAAGAAATATAAAAACACACAGAAGGAAAATACTGTCCTTTGACTCCCAGAAAGAATTAGCACTAAAAAAGAAAGAAAACATCAAATATAAAAAGGAAAAAGGTAGATAATTTAACAAATTTATAATTAGATATGACCAATAAACAGGAAAGATGTTCTATGATGAAATTATATATTTTCCCACAGATACTGGGAATCTGGCTTTAAAGATTTAAAAAAGAAAAGTCATTATTGAAATCTTGTACCCCTGTCTGCTCAATTGATAATTTAAATCATTTAAGAAAATTTTCTCTTCAATTTGCTTTCCTCAAATCTGAAGTCCTTCACGAACTTAAAAAGGAAAAGAAAAATGTAACATACAAAGATTAATAATTATTTAAATGTGGCAAAATTTAAGCAAAGTAATACTTAAATATCCCTGTTGGTACTGTAAACTCGAAATCAACCTGTTTTAAAAAATTTGACAACCAGATTATTTTAAACTTTTATTAGTACAGATGATTGGTGTACAATCTTTTAAAGAATGAGACCATGTAACTGTCAATAATTTTTAAAGTCTCCCTCATGTGATTCCCCCGCATGTATACCGTATTCAGTGCTAGGACTTAAACAATGCTTTAAAAACTATACACATATTTCCAAAATATTAGCATGCAAATTAGATATATGTACTTCTCTAGAGACAGCCGTTGACCTGCCTGTCCATTTAAGGACTCCTAATAACCCAATAACTCCTTGGAGATATAAGAACCATTGGGTGGGAATAGGGAAGTCAGTTTAGAAGGGATATAACTCATTCACATGTGTCTAGTTTCACAGTTTACAACAGGGTTTGCACACCAATTCTGAAAAGTAGGCAGGGAGAGTACAAGAATTCTCATTTTCCAAATAAGAAGATCAAAGTCTATAGAGACCAAGGAAATGGGTCAAGGTTACACAACTTAATTAACGGTCGAATTCCTATTAGATAGCAAGTCCACTACTTATTACTAACTCAACGTTTTTTATCCATTACAACTTATTTATCTGGTCGTGGAAGGGCAGTGTAATTATTTTCATAAAATCAGACTCACATATTTAACCAGTAATTCAGAAAGAGAAACAAATATATTTTGATTTATTTGGACCATCTGAAACTTTGGCTGGCTACAATTCTACATAGTAATCATTTTTAGGGTATTAAAATGAGAAAAGAAATGGCAGAATGAGCTAGCACATCCTAAACAGATAAGCCCACTTAGAAAAGTGTTATGGAATAGGAAGACAATACATTTCCGAATAGTGCAAAATTTGCAAGTTCTAATATTTTTAAACTTGCGCGTTGTACTGTCACCTCTACATGCATTGATCTATAAAACCCAACTGCCTGGTTAATTTCTTAATCCTCACATCAGGTAGTTCCATTAAAACGCATTAACACAACTCATTAAGAGGCCAAGTATTCCAATTTTAAAACAATACATAAGATAATATGCAAAACGTGGGAAATAGTAACTAAAGGTTACTAAAAGAACTAAAACCAAAAAGTCAAGGAATTGGAGACAGAACATAATGTCTTAAAGCACATCATTCTGGATTTTAAAAGACCTTTATGATGCGTTTTTCATGTGTGATATTAAAATGTTTCTTTTTCCTGCCCCACTCCAAAGAAACATAAAAAAAGCAAATGAAAATAGTGATGAAATAAAACGCTTACAGGTTTGTATCTCAGTGCATCTCTGTAGGATCCAAACAAAGCAGCCTGTGCCCTAAGAAAGGCCCTAGCTACTCCATCCCCTGTAGCTGTAGACTGCTTCTTCAGTTTATTTTTCAGGGCCGAGACCTGCATGACAGAGAGGAACAGTTAAATTAACACCTCAGAAATTGGTACAGCGAGGTACGAACCCAATCAGCAGGCAAACCACAGTGTCTGCAGGTCAGCCAAAAACTCATCCTCCTCCCTGATAGCTTATCTTTTTAACTGCAGAGAGCACCTGCTGGTCTGTTAATTGAAACGAAAGCAGGGGCCGATAGTAACGTGCTAATGCAAATTGGTTTATGCTCTCTTTTTTTCCCAAGGCCTCTTGACATAAATAAGCTTTAATTATTTTACAGTAAACTGCTCGTGAGCCACTTTTCTGCAGATTTTTAGCAATTACAACATGTGTCTACTTGTTTTGAGATGAAGCCGGTTGGGTATCGTTCATTTCTGCCATGTAAGGTTATTTGTTACAGGTCCTCCAGGATCACCTACCATTTAATTTTATTTTTGGAAGCCTCATTTTCATATGTAATTTCCTACTCATTTGTTGAATAGTTTCCACCATTATTAGACAAAAAGAGGGGAGAGAAATTGAAGTTATTGAGAACCTCCATGAGTAGAGAATTAGGTTCTGCAAATGTTATTTGCCATCTCATCTAATCCTCCCAGTTATTCTAAGAAAGGCACATGTACTATCATTTGTGAATAGTAGAAACAGGGACTCAGAGATGGGAATCAGTTTGCCCTCACTAGACAGTTAATACGTGGCTAATACATGGCAAAACTGAGCCTTCAACCCAGTTCTGTCCAGTTTTTCCCACCAGAACATGCTGGCTTTGAGTCCAATGTCATTGCCTTATGAACCAGTAATTGGATTAAAATAATGTTTTTAAGTCAAAGGAAAATTTATTACGTGGGAGTCTGCTAAGTTTTCAAGGCACTTAAATTTGTTATGATTGTTCATACATTTGCATCTTTTAATTTCAGGTTCTGTGTATTTTACAGAATACATACTATTTACGAACGGCCCTTACTTAGATGAATATTTTAGAAGTGTAATCATAATCCTCATGTACACTCTTATTTTTTTAAGGGGAAGTGATTTGATGTTCCTGTGCATCTGACTCAACCAATTCCTTTCACACATCCAAGAAAACTATACTCTCTACACATAAACAATATTGGTGCCCATATATTCCTCATCGATGCCTTACATGGGAATATGAAATCATGTGAAAACTCTTGTTTTCTTAAGAAAACAACTGATGGGACACATTGTGGTTGGATTGTTCCCTTAACAGAGCATATTCTTACCCTTATGAAACTAACAGACAACAAAATAATGTCATTTCCCCTTTACATACACATGCAAGGAAGGGTATTTTTTCTTTCTTTATGCAAGCAGCCCTGACTACTCCTGTAGATGATGACTGTAATTGAAGTGTCAACCTAATTAACAACTAAACTTTGAATAATGCTAATGAGAAATGAACACAGCATCAGAGGAAAGACCAGCTCTACAGGTGATAAACCTTCACAGTAGTGACATTTTCCAGTGTAAAGTCACAGTTACTGTGATCTGATCAAAGAAAGAGACCCCCATTGGGTCCAATTATAACCACAGTTTTGAAAAAATTATTGAGTTATGATGTTCATAATCTATGCAGAAAGGCCTTTGCTGGATAGGTCTTCTCCCCATAGCTGTGATCTTCTCAATTTACATCCAAGCTCCATAGATTCAGATAAAAGTTTGGAGCCTAATTCATTTAGCCCACAAAGTGCATAAATCAGGAAGTTTTTATTATTAAAATCCAAACTCAGTAAATGCACACTTTTAGGTAACCCACATAGTCAAACAATAAATATAGCTAAACAATGCAAAAACAAATCTTATGACTTAATATCTTTTGTCTAAAGTTTGTAGTAAGTTTTTTAAGCTTCAAATGCCTTAAAGAAAACCAATGAGAATGACTAGCAAATACATGTATTTAATAATTGCCCCCCCCAAAGGCTTATGATGGAAGGAATATGTCTTTCCATGTTTTATAAAAAGTAAATGGTTGGGTTGTTTTTAAATTTTGCTTTCAAGGGGCGCCTGGGTGGCTCAGTTGGTTAAGTGTCCAACTCTTGATTTCATCTCAGGTCATGATCTCATTGTTCATGGGTCCGAGCCACGCACTGGGCTCCACACTGACAGTATGGAGCCTGCTTGGGATTCTCTCTCTTTCTCTCTCTGCCCCTCCCCTGTGCATACCCTCTTTCTCTCTCGCAAAATAAATAAATAAATAAATACTTAAAAAAATAAAATTCTGCTTTCAAAAATAAAAAAAAAAACATTTTAACATGTCATGCCTTACTTATATCTTTGCAAAAAAAATTCCTCAGAGTGTATTTTTCTACAAAACATGAAATTGACATTTCAGTTCTCCACAAATTCAGTATTCTTAGGACAATCATAATGTATGCTTACAGAGAACGGAGGCAAGTCAAACCATAACTTAGCCTTCATGACCCCAAGTCCTTGACTGTTTCAGTACTGCTTAAGCTGGTTAGAATATCTGTCACATTGCCACAAGCCCTTCCTAACCAAACCATAATTATGCGGTCTTCACCTCCAAAATCAGTCAGTGTACTTTCTCAGCCCCCTCAGGAGCTCTGTAGAAAATAGGAAACAAAAAAGAAACACTTGTTCTAGAAATGCTCTGTCCAATATAGCAGCCTTTTAGACACATAAGCACTTGAAATGTGACTAGTCCAAATTGGGATTTGCTATGAGTGTAAAATATAAACTTAACTTTGAAGATTTATTATCCCCCCAAATGTAAAATACCCCATTAATAATTTTCATATTGACTACAGAATGAAACAATATTTTGAATATTTGACTAAATAAAATATATTAAAATTAATTTCACTTTTTCTTTTCTTTTTTTTTTTTTTTTTTTTACTTTTTAACATGCCTACCAGAAAAGTTAAAATTGTGCATGTGGCTCACATTTCTACTGAAAAGTGCTATTCTACCTGGGCATACTATCTAATTTCATAGACACATGAGACTAGTTACCTGGCCAGAAATATGACTACATTGTTCCTTTGCCTATTTCTACACTATTTCAACCTTTACAAACTGCATAAGGAGGTTTTTCTTGACCTGCTCTCAGAGGGGTCTATCAGTAAGTAGATCTGAGGTTGTTCCTGTTTTTCAGAGACCAAGAGGGCAGGTGAGTTAAGGGTTTCTGGATGCACAAATAAATGCTCAAAAATAGCCTGTAAAAATGAAATACTTTTTCAAATCAGTTTTAGACAGAAAGATATGACTCTAATATGAGATGACTGTGCCAACCTTGCTGTTTCTCTGTCCTTTAGATCACTGGAGTAAATTATCACCAGTTACCAGTGCCCTCTGCAGTGCTAAGTAGCTTTTAGTGGTTTTTATCTATAAAAACGGTGATGTCTCTTCTGTACTTTTTCAATATTTGGTCTGGGAAACAACGTTTTCTGCTTTAACTTCCAAGCTTCTAAGTTTAGTTGGGAAATAAATGTACATTTTCCCCCTAAAATCCTAAAGTTTATACTCATATAGAACTCTGACCTCAGGACAGCATTTAGAACTTTAGTCACATGGCTAGTATCACACAATCCCATTATGTGACATGGAAAAAGTATCAATTATTTTCCCTTTATATTCTTAAGAGAGTAAGCAAGCCTCCAAAGGCTAAAGACTACTTCAAAACTGACATCTGATTTTCTTATGACATTCTTCAATCTGTAAATAAATTATCTTTGTTAAGTCTAATTAGGTATTATATTAGACCAAAAAAAAAAAAAAGTTAAGCAGTGAAAAGAGCTTCAGGAATAAACAGCATCTCATTGCTCTTATCAAATGTTTAGATTCCTTTCATACAGTGAGAATTCAGACTTCTAAGCAGCCATCCACGGGAGGAATTATAACCGGGGTTTGGCACAGTGGGAGTTCACTGCCACATGAATAATATTACCACCAATTCTCTACTTTTACCCTCTTAACACTAAAGTGACTGTGAATAAAAGGAAGGAATTACATGAGTAAACATAACAAACAGGTATAAATTAAAAGAGTGCAGGACACGTGCACACAGTCTGAGTAATGAAGTAATTATGCCAACCGGGAGTTAGGAAGGGAGAGCATATTAAAGGAGCTGAGTTTTCAGAGAAGTGACAGATTTTTCTCTTGACTTTTAGATGTGTCCTTTCAGGAAACAGAAATTAACCCCTACACCTAGAAATTTTAATTTTGCTTTTTAGGATCACAAAGATAAACATCAGGGTAAAGAACAACAGAAGGTAAATACAAATGTCTGGAAATAATATTTAGATAACCTCCACAGGTCTGAAATGTGCCTCTGATGTTTTTAAATACCTCCTTTTATGTAACTACGCTGCACTCGAGAATCCACACACATTTAGAAAAGTTAGAGCTTCCAGTAGTTACCTGCTTTAGAAAAAAGCTACAAAGATAAAATGTTTTATTCTCCCTTAAAGCATGTTATGGTTATCATATGAATCAGGTATTAAATCCCCACACTTCCTTCATCTTTCTAATGTGCAGGTTTGTTTTTTTTTTTGGAAACAAAACGAAACCTACCTTCTTAATATAATTTTCTAGCAAGCTTCTACTCGAGGATTAAAATGGTCACTTTTAACATTGATCAAATGAAAAGCATAGGATACACTTGCAGAGTGTATCATTACATTGTCTCTGTGTATGCTGAAATTACCTCTCAAAACTTAGTTAATAAAGGGGCAGCTAGAACTATTTTCCTTTCAGAGGCCATTATAATAGTAAGACAATGTAAGTAAGTAAGACAATCGTAAGACAATAGTAAGACAATAGTAAGACAAACTGCTCTTATCCCCCCGTCAAGCCCAATGTCACGCCAGTGTCTCTAATATCAATGCCATTTCCACTCATCTAGTTACCCAAAAAGGAATCCTGCACGTCCTCAACACTTCACCCTTTCTCATCTCCCACATGCAATGCATCACCAAGCCCTGTTAGGCCACTGATGGAGACTTCAAATCCGTCCACTTTTCTCTAAATCCCTGCCACTGTCAAGTTCAAGAAACTAGCATCTCTACCTAGACTACTGCAAAAGGCCCCTCAACTGATCTTCCTGTTTCATTAATCTTCAGGACCCCAGAACCCAAGATGATATCTTCAGAAGTCGAAGCAGATCACACTATTCCTCTGCTAAAGATCTCCAATGAATTTCTAATAATGTCCAAGTGTCCTTAACAAGAACTACAGATCTTTTAGGATCACACTTCCTATCTCCGCAACCTCACCCTGCCTCATTCATTCTCTTTTTTGCTCATCTCATTACAGCTACACAAGACTTCTTTCCATTTCTTGGGTTTGCCAACCTCGTCCTCACAGCAGAGCCTTTGTACATGCTATTCTTCCTCCTCCTACTTTGCATGGCTTACTCATACTCTTCATTGAGGCCAATTCTGGAAACTGATGTTTTGGCATGTTGAGCTTGACTGCACCACAAACAGCTGATCTGAGTGTTTAGACTGGTAAGAATGAAGTCTCAGGCTAAAATCAGTTTGTTCAGTGTACTTATGGTGGAGATGATGGTCAGTCCACCAACAGCCACTGTCTCTTTCTTTGGTAAGAGAAATCCTAAATTTCGACTGGTGCTAGCTAGCTCAACCTAGCTACGTTGACCCAGCTACTTTCCAACATCCCTCCTGACTTTGTGTGGCCACATGGTTGGGTTCTGATGAATGGAATGCAAGTTCCATGAGAGCCGTGTATTATGTCTTCCTGTTCACTCAGCTCCTAGCATAATACAGGCATACGGTAGGTGCTCGATAAATATCTGAATAAATGACTAACTGAATGAATGAATAAATACATTAGCCACCTGTCACACTTATACATTAGTATCTCTAGTTAACAGGATCAGAAGATCTGTGATGGGCTCCAGGAACATGATTCATTTAAAAGTTCACCAAGTCATTATGATATCAGCAAGATTTCGGAATCGCTTTTGTAACAGTACTCACAATATCATATACATGAAAAGTCTTGTATACGGAAAAGTCAAGAACTTAAAGAACTAGAAACAAATTGGAAATTATTTTTAAAGCCAAAATCAAGGCCTTTACATTTAAATACATACATATGTGTATATACATATATATGATATATGTATATGTATGATGTATGTATTTACGCATTAGCAGTAGGAAGAGAGAGAAGCATGCTATTAAGATGATACAGGAAAAAAAAAAGACATTTGGAGAAAAGCTAGGTAATTTAGATGGAAATGAAAACCCATGAGAAAGCCAAGGAACTTCATGAGCACTTAAAATCACTAAGAGTAACAAACTATAAATCAACTTTAAAATGGCAAAAGTACAGAGACATAAGGAGGGAGCTGCTAAAGCCTGGATCACTTCAGTGGGAGGGACAGATGCTCTTACTCAGCTGGGAGAAAATAACAAAGGCCTTTTACAAGTTTAGAAGCGTGGTTAATTAAGGCTTTGAGTTTTATTTTTCATTTTGTTTTGCTTTCATATTTACATTTTAGATTTAAAAAAAATATACACCAAGAAAACAGTAGGAAAAATCGCAAAATCTGTAGTTTACTTACAAATAACAGCAACAAAAAACTTGGTATAAAAAAATCACGTCTCTGAAAATAATTATTTAAAGGAATAGTAAGTTTCCACCGACACCCAAAGTCAGGTACAGTGACCGCCATCACCACACGGTCCCCCCTTCCCGGGAGCCAAACTGACTCACGCTCATAGCCACAAAAGTGTATATTAAACATACACCCACGTTTCTTCTCATTACTATGAAAGTCAGATGAAAATATCCTTGTAAAATGTTCTGCGTAACTCTAAACAGGGATTTTAAAAGCAACTTTTATAACAAAAGATAAAAGAAATGCAATTATGGTTCCCTTCACCCATCATTTACTGAATGCCTACTATTTACAAAGCTCTGCACTAAGCTGTGTGGTGGGAGCAATGCACATCTAAGTGCCTGAATTCTAACAGCTGAAGACTGAGGGGAGTATGACTGCATTTCTCCAGGGGGAAACTGAAAGCAGTATTTGTCTCTGGAAGTCTACTCTAGTAAACTAAAAAAAAGAAACAAAACCAAAAACAAAACAAAACAACAACAACAACCATAACAAAAACGTTGTCTAAGTTACTCTAGAACCTGAATGAAATCGGGTTATCTTTCTAACCTTGCCACTCTAGAATTTTGCTGGGGAATTTATTTACTGTTAAACATGATAAGAATTACAGCAGAGCTGTGGCAAACCTGGAACTAATATAATATTCTCTGGGGTCTTTTCTTTTTAACATATATTATGACAATTTAACATATTAAACCTTCATGTTAGGTTAGAGGAAAGATCCAACAAATTAAACATATCTATTAGCTATTCACACAGTTGCAAGAGTTAAATTGGTTTCTATACTTTCATTTTTTTTAAAAAAGGCTGATTTTAAAAATTCTCTGAAATAGCCAATTCTTTTCCAAATTTTTCCTAAATTAACTCGCTCAAATGTAGATATCTTAAATGTTTTCTTAAAGTTAGAGTTTTGGGGTATTTTCTTAAGTTTAGGCTTTTAATGATTTTTGGCGATTCAGAGCAATTTGTGTCTTTTCATTGCCCAATAAAACCATTAACCTATTCCTTCACATGATACTTGAAAGCGTCACTATAAGATGCACAGTATTTTAGATGACTCCATTTTATAATAAAGTATTTTTAAAATTTTAGTAATTACGCTTTATACTAAATGTAGCTATCCTGTAACATACCAGGGTCTATGGTGAATTGTACAATAATGCTGAAGTGTATATTTCCTATATACTCTCATAATAGAAAATAAAAAAATAATTTTCCAGTAGTGTTCCATATAAGATGAAAATAAGTTTTTTAAAGTGTTAACAACCCTAATTTAAATCAAATAGGTCACACTGATACTTCATAAGCAAGATTAGAACAGAGAATAAGATTCTACAGTAAATTCCAGAACAGTTACTGATTACGTTGTATATCATGTTTATACGAAAGGACCACGGTCTAGTATTTGAGAGGATGAATGTTTATACGAAAGGGACCATGGTCTAAGTGTGAAAGGATGAACCTATAATATGAACTAATGCTGTAGAAATACTGTTAACAGTATACTTTCTGTGTCTTCATTTTCTTATCTAAAATAGGGATAAGTATATTGACCTGAGAGTATAGTATTTAAAACCTAATCAGTTAAAATTATTTAAAGACAATAAAGCAACAAAGATAAAAATTCACTTCCTAGTAATGGGTATTTTAGTGCATGTAACTTTTTCAGATGTCAGTTCTAACCTGCTTTCATCTGTAAGAGTTTGTAATTGTTTTAATTTAATTTTTTCACAAAGAGATCTCCTAAATCTCATTATAATTCTAATTAGCTTAATTTTCTAAGAAGTGAGTTGTCCTATTTATTTTTGAAATAGTTAAGAATTCCCCAAATTACTTTTAAAAATATTAATGATGATAAAAATTAAAATGAGCACTAATACCTTAGAATACAGCATTTCAAACTATTACGTGATTGAAACAAAATTTGTGTATATATTTGGAATGAAGGAGTCTCAATGGTAAATTTTCTAAAATTAAAAAGAATTCATCACTTGAAATTTCAAATGTTGTATTTAATTCAACTGTTTCATTTTCCCCACAGTTAAAAACATAGCATGATAACACTAAATTCAATTGATATTATTACACAGCCCTCAAATTTATTTTTTATTTCAAGACACTCAACCTACACGTTTGAAGGTATCTACAGTTGACATAGCCACTAAAAGTAAAATCACAATGTATTCAGACAGAAAACTACAAAAGTATATTTTAATGGGTCTACTGCTTTTAAGATATTCCATGTAATAATCAATATCGTTAAAATCACTCTCAATAAAGTTTGTGTTTTTTTTTCTTTTAATGATCCAAATCTATAGTGAAATGATGAAATCGAAAAACAAGTGTTCTTGTCAGAAGACAGGAAGAGAGTTTTTTCCCTTCCCTTAAGGAAAACAAAGGATTCCTGAAAGCTTTGCCCTGATTTATTTTTCCAATTTTAAATACCTTAAGAGTAGCGGAACTGCTACTGGCATGGTAGTATTTCTAACAGTCAATAAATCTAAAATATTATGTGTGAATATTGGAATGAAGCCATTAAGAAGATTACAGCATGCAACACAGCAGAGGGTCCACAGGAAAAAAGAACTAGTAATTCAGGACAACTGTGACCACTGACCTTTGAACAGCCAAGACCACTGGTCAGGCTGACACAGTAATAGAGTGCACATGCATAGAAAGTCCTCTAGCCTGTAAGTATAATTTAAATGCTTTGGTGAATGATTTTAAAAGGTCCCCTTTTAAATATGAGTTAATTTATTAAATAATCAAACGGTACCAGGATTTTTTCAGGGTATTTTTCAGGATTCAAGAATATTTTCTCTTAATTCAGATCACAACACAAAAAATTCAGTAAGATCATTTGTGACTCTAACACATCTCATTTAAAACACTGACAATTATAGAAAGTATGATGTGATACTTTATCATATTTCCTGTAAAACTACGAGAGACAGCTTTTGGAAAATGGATGGAAAGAGCTAAATTTATTAGAGAGGGGTTAAACAAACAACCACCTAAAGTATTTGTAGAAAATGACTATAACTTTAAAATAACTCATACTTTCAGTAGATGGCCCTGGTTCCACCCCAGAGCTGTATCCACTTATTCGTTGTTCAAATCTGTTTGTAAGTCTCGGGCCCTTAATCTCAAGTATACGTATAGTTATATCTACATCACTTTGCAGAGTTCCTTTTTAAGATTCTTTTTACTTCAGTTACGTACAGTTAACTGTTCCTTATAAACGAGCAATGAGATGGTCCCTCCTGTCATTTCACATATTTAGGCTTTTATATTTTGTGGAACTGTTAAACTTCGTCATATTTTAAAATAAATGTCTTGGTATCAAACTAATTCTACTGGGAAAGTAGTACTTCTCAATTAAAAAGGAACCACCCACCAAAAAAAATTACTATTAAAAATTGCTTTTCTCAAAGAGATGAAATTAGCTACCACTGAAACTGACTATAAAAATTTTTATGACACAAAAAAAGCTGATTTCTTTCTCATTTTTCTTTTTCTTCGTTTTTTTTTTTTTTTTTATAAACAATCCTTTCTACTTAGGGCATTAACAGTGGAAATGCATTGCACATAAAGAAAATATTTATAAAAGTTGGGGCTTTATATCATAATTAGTTTTCTATCCAATGAAGAATTCTTTGATGGATTTCTAAATGAATAACTCTAATCATTTCTAGCAGCTTCTGCAAAATTTTTATAATGAGGCAATCTAATTATAATGAGCTAAAAAGATATATAATTCTTTACTGGCCTGGGTTTGGATTTGTTCATACATAGCATAAATTTTACTACAGTAAGATAAAGTAGTTCAATTTAATTTGCTTCAAGGTCAGCAAGTATTTTAGGTTATTTATGGGCATAGATAATCTGATTTTAACTTTAAAATCACATTTTTCCTATCACTAGCCATAAAAACAATCAAAGCTAGTATTACTGTATTTTTTGAGTTTGAAATTTTTAAATTCACTTTTTCAAACTCCCTAATAATGATTTCAAAGTACTTGCAATACTGCAGAAAAATATATGATGAAGGTTTTTTTATTTATGGATTTTAATATTCCTGAAAAAACTGGATTTTTTTAAAAAGGAGAGTTATTTTTAACTTAGAACTATGTTATAAAGATATTTTTAAATAGCCATTAAAATATATACAGAAACAGCACTAGCCTGCATTTTGCCCTGTTCTAAGGAATATGCAGGCCAAAAATGCACTTTTGGAGACTATTTAACATGAAATACAGAGTATATCCTATTATAAGCTGCAGACACACACATGCACACACACACAAACCCTCTGCAAGATCAAAGAGCAGAAGAGAACTGGCACTTAATTTATCAGCCTTTACAGACAAAAGACAGTTTTCGTCATTTCAAAAGGATCAGATGTCTTTTATGACAAACTGGGTTTGCAGTTTAATTTACAAATAGAATTCTAAGTAAGCAGTCTTTGCTCTGCCAAAGCAAATGACAAACAGTGTAGGTTTTCATTCTTGCGGCCCTCAGCAGGATAGAAAAGATTAAAATAAAACTGAAATAATTTAGAGAAAACAAATAAATGTTTCAGAAAGTTGAGGGAGATCAAAGCCAGAATTTTCTGACCCCAACTGTACAAGCATTTCTTATTATATTGACCAGTGCCATCAGATCATTAATTAAAAGGAAAAGCACTGGCAGGTGGCAGGGAAGCAAAAGCCGATAATTGGCCCCCTTCTTCTTCTTGCCTTCAAAAACTCTCTCATTCTTTTGCAAGACATGCCACTAGGCAGACAGAAATGCCTACTTTGTAATATAATGATTAAGATGAGATGAAGAGACTTACGTTTAAAGAAACTCTGCCTAATGAATGCATCTAGCTTTTTAATTATGATCCTACTTTTACAATAGGAATATGATGTTCCATTCAACATCTCCTCAACTGCCAAAAGGTAAAAATATTAAATATAGAATCTACACTGATTCCTCTCACACCCATGCACATACTCAGTCCTTTTATTTCAGATAAAAAAAAAAACCTGGGAAAAATAACTCTTTGTAATTCAAGGGTCCTGGAGAAAATAGATAGATAGATAGATAGATAGATAGATAGATAGATAGATAGATAGACAGATAATGTGTTCACCACAAAATAACCTTCAGACTTACCACATCACTTGGTAGGTTGTTCAAGTCATTAAATGGTGATTCTAAAGTGTTTGTGTCAACATTTAACATAACCACATCCTCCAATGATTTATTTTTCACTCTCTGTTTAAAAAACACAAGTACAAATAAACATCTTAGTATATTTTCCTTCCAAAACTATAATGAACTTAGAAATGTAGAGAAAATTATCTTGATGACAATTAGCCTTGGGGGATAAAAAAGAAAAATCCTATATTATAAGAACATATAAAAAACTTTGCCTTATAAGAAAGAAAGTTTGTCTACAACCGTTCAAAAAGATTGGATAAAAAAATCCTTAGAACAGAATGTTTGGTCATCTAAACACATTGATTTAGTTTGGAGATATTAAATGTAATTTAACTACCAAAGAGATATTGTGACAAAAACTCACAAAATCGGAATGGCTATGTTAAACCAGAAAAACTTACATCCTTTAAAAACTTATCAACTGAATTTCTGTCCAATGATACAGGAACTTGTGGCCAGTTCTACACCTATTTTTAGCAAAAATCACATTATAGGGCTAACATAAGCCAAAAATCATGACTACTATAAACTAAATTTTAAACTAATAAACATTTTCTCTGTACTTCCATACCAATTCAGTATAAGCTGTTTATGAGGACTGTAAGTTGAATAAGAAAAATGATAAAGAAAGCGGTAATAAGGAATTGTTGCACTATTTATACATGAATTTAATATAAAAGATGAAATTTAATAGCCTATCAGATTATTTGACTTGTCTTATCTGTTTGACAGCTTAGTCAAATGGTCAAATTATCTCAATATGTGGACTAATGACAGTAAATTAGAATTTCATGAAATTTTTCATCCTTAAAGAAAGGAAATACAAAGGTTTATTTTCCCTATTTAGACTACTATGTATACCTAAACAAATCATATAATTCTATTCGCCTTATTTAAATGATAGCAAATATAGCATTATTTTTTGATGCAAAAAAATTAGGTGTTCATTAATGAAATATATCACCTCAGAATTCCATAATTGTATAGGTCAACTAGAGATAAGTCAATTAATTTCAGTGTAGTATTTTTTAAATGACATTATAGAATAAGAGCTATTTTTGAGAATTATTAAATACCTTACATTTTAAATTGGCCAACCCAATTTTTTTTTGTTTTAAGTTATTCAAGAATGAAATTTCTCTGATCCATTTAGAACTTCAAACCTCTGCATAGTAGGCAGAATGTTAAATTTGCTAGGGAAATGGTAGTCTAGAGTAGGGAATTTGTATGTGTTAAGAAAGCAATAATGTCTGTGTAGAATATGGATTCTCAGGGGGATATATGATAGCAAAAATCTATCTTGTAAAAGACATTGTAATTATTCCAAAATAAGAGTCAGAGGATGGCTGTTTCTTGGAAATTAACAGAGAACCACCTACAATAGTGACACTCTCACCAAAACATTTATAAATAAACTCATTTCTTTTCCTTTCCATATGTATACATAAATGTAAAAAAGGCTCATATACATAAATATGTAGTTATTTATAAATTAACTACAGCATAACTACAAAAATAGCCTATTTTATAAGCAACAATACATTTATATCAATGGTGTTCGAGTGGAAAAATATGTCATAATTTTGATTTTCACCTTCAATTCTAAGTTGTTTCCTTTAACAGAAACTATAAAGTTAATCCAGAAACCTAGTGCATTTGTTAAAGGATGAAATGAGTTTCTCTAAATAGCCTGGAATAATGGTTATGTGACACCTAAGTGTTTTGCTATGACACTAATGCTAAATTCTGAATAAAGAAAATTAGTATTAACATGAAATGTATACTTTTTTCCAACTTGCCCTTCGTTTAAAAATGTCTGATAATAGCTGAATATTAACTTCTGTCCAAGGGACCATTCAATAAGAATGGAAAATGTATTAATTTCAATAAATCAATACACTGAGATGCACTAAAATGAGAACAATTCTACATTAGCAAAGAGGGAAAAACAGTATGTAATTAAAATTTTTTTATTTGGATTAATGTCACTTTTTTATCTTTGTTTCCTTCCAAGTCAGGCTTTAACTATTTTCTAAATAGGAATAAAAATTCATACAGCATATAAAATGATAACATTTTCTCTGTCTCAGATTATTATATCTCATAATGTTCGTAAGCTTGCTTGGCTCGGGAAAGAGAAAAAGGAAAATTTGACTTTTTCTTCAAAAATAAGAAAATAATATTAGGACAGAGACTGAAAGTGTTATTAAGGACAAGAGTAAGGTACTAAGGTTGGTTAAGTCTTTCTCTCACATCCTCTCTATATAAGCCTTCCATGCAATGTGACTACAAATGTGACTATCGTATCATGTATGATAATGCAAGGAAATGACCCAGGGTCAGCAATCACATGTTCCTGCAAAATGGAGCCAACATTTTATTTAGAATCTTTTGTGTATATTAAAACACGTAATGCAATGCTCACACTTGGAGCCTCTACTGACTTGCTCCTCCATCATTTACAGACCTTTGAGTTCAACCCTAAAGTCTAATTTTCAGGGAGAACAAAATGTCCTTATCCTTTATTTTGGAAGCAAATTTACATTTTAAAAAAGAGATTTCCAGCCATCTTACAGTCATGACTACATAAAAATAATTAAAAGAAAGATTTAAAGGATGTTAGTTTCACATCCTTGAACAATTATGTTTAGAAGTCTTTCTAAAACGTATGTCAAAACTGTCTTGACAAAGAGAGAGAATAGGGAATATGTTGATTCTTCCTAAAAAAAAAAAAAATTCATTGTAATTGCAACCAAACAAAATGTAAAAAATTACTTAGTTCAGTCTCACATAAAATTTGTAAATAGATATATCCACATTTGAACTATAATGCCATTAATATAAAATAAGAAAGATCAAATTTTGCTTAAAAATATCTGCCTGATAATGACATAATAAGAATGGAATGGCAGGATGTGTATCTTGTAATAGATTAAGGAGAAAGTTACTAAATGGTACCCAACTGGTTTAAAGACATTCTTGAAGTTCCTATTACCCCTTCTCATTGACTATTAAACCCAATAAACTAAATACAATTGACTAAAAAGACAGTTCAGTAAGTCCAGAGTATAAAAGATACAGAGATGTTAACCAATCTAATCATGGCTGTAAACCTTCTCATTTAGTGCTGACTCAATTTAAAATTAGAATGGACTGTTTCTCCAAGACAATACTGTAAGAAGTAAAAAATTCTTAAATTTGCTCCTTTAAAAAAATAATGATTTTCTCTATACGTGTCTAATAAATATGCAATTAAATATGACTGAATTTTTAAAACATGTACCCATTTATATAATATTTTGGAAAAGCTGAATCATTAGTTTTAAAAGTTGGTATAGAACCATTATGTAAAAAAATACAGAACATCACCAGGTACAATAAACAACTTTAAATAGTTTTCATCTGTACAAGTAAACATACTATAAAAATTATGTATTCTATTAGATACATTAAATAAGAAGAGACATGTGCATTAATATCAAAATCAGATATGATGACTTTGAAACCATACCAACCAACTGCGGTTAGATTTTGTACAGTCAAAATACTGATGAAGAAAATACCAGTTATATATTCTACAATCAGATAACAGATTAAATACTTATTCATACACAATGTGACCTTTCACTGAAAGTACCTTGGCATGTAAAACAAGTTGTCTAAAAATTAACAAACATAAAGGCTCATGTTATTCAACTTAGACTTCAAACTTAAAACAAGTCTACTAAAGAAGTTCATTAAAATATATCCAATATTATTAATGATTAAACAAATAAAAATGTTACCCTTGCATTTTGCAAAAGGAGAAAGCGACCAGAACGAGAGTACATGCAGAATTCTATAATTCATGACTACTATCCGAACATGATTTCTCCAGACATGATCCTCACCACTCCTATATAATAATAATATAATCGGCAGGATCTTCCTTGATCAGCAGAGTGAGGATTGATGGTGTATACAGTGACAACAACTAATAAGAAAACCAAATCTAACTTATTTAGATTGTTGATTAGAAACTGGCTTAAAGTACAATATGCACAAACACACACACACAATACATATATATATATATACACACACACACACACACACACACACATATATATATACATATGTGTGTGTGTGTGTGTGTGTGTGTGTATATATATATATATATATATACATATAAATTTTGTGTGTATATATATATATATATATATATATATAAACTGAAAATCAGCATAATAATGCCATGCAATTGACCCAAGTCTTTTGTTCAGATCCAAATCTTTTGTTTATTTTTTTCTAATTTTCTAAGAAGTCTTCTCTTGAAATCTCACTGATTCCAAGTTCAAGGTCTTTAAAGTTCAACATTTTTCACTGTAGTGATGATAAGTCACAAAAGTCATTTTGGAATGAAGTGATAACATTGCAAAAAACTTACTGCATTCTAAATCCCCAACAGGACTGAAAACTAAAAAATATTTTAAGTCTATATTTTAATTTAAAACTTCATGATTAGTGTATTCCAACCACATTTTGAAAAAGCACACTGACAAAATGCATCAAAATGGAGTTTGAAAAATAAAAACATTTTCCCTTTATGAATCATAACTACATAAATTTTGACCTTCAAAATAAGGTGTGAAAAAGAAACATATAAAAGATCCCAAGTGCCATATAGAAAGTGGTTCATCAAAGACTAAGTTTTTAGTACTTAAAATTTACCATATGATCTTGAGCAAATTTACCATATTTTCATGGGTTTCATGCCATTGAAAATGGTCATTCAGTATACTAACTAAAATGAAATTATTCCAATACAGTATTTCTGAAAATGATCATGTAAGTATACCCTAAATATGAAACTTATCATTACTTTGTACTATTCAATTGATTCTCTTTCAAAATACAACTGTTTGAACTATTATTTTATTCATTAATTTATCACACATGTATCTCATGTCTGAAAGACACTTACCTCTATGAGGCTGGAGTGTATTCCAATCAGGTATGGCATCGGAGCACTAAATTGGAAATATATAATGTATATATTCATGAAGTTCATTAACACAGAAACAATATAAGTAATTCAGAAGGTTTAAAAAATTAAATTAATTAAATGTGCAGTTCTAATAGAGCCCACTACAGATAATTAAAATTATTCAATATATAAAAGTCAAATTTAATCTGAGAGGTCATTAATATATTCAAATTAAGGTTGCTTGCCATAAAACTCACAAAAGCATTTACAATTAAATAAAGAGTAGTAACACCTAAAAAAGCTTTTTTAGTTAGGAAGAATATTAGAGCCTAAGTCATAGTCCTGAGTTAAATCTTCCATATATTTCATATAAAACATATCCTAAATAATTAGCAAATTTTTTCACATTTCTTTTGTATACCTTTTATATTCAATTAGATTCTTATTTCTACGATTCTCTTAAAAAATCATCATTGCTTCATACCTACTACACCACCAAAATTTTTTGAATCAGTTACCAAATATTTATTAAGACCTACTATGTGCCAAGCACTGTTTGGAAACTAGAAGTTCTTCCTGTACTGTTATCATTCTCTTTCCATACTATCTTTCTGCTCATGTACCTTGTCTTTCATTTAAATGTTGTACATTCCTATTTATCTCACTTTTGCTTTTATTAAGAAAGTAATTTTAATGAATTAAAAAATATTCAAATATGTTTAAGCATGATACTGAATTAATTAATTCTACAGATAAAATCTGGAGCATACCAGGCAGCAGGACCTGGGCTAGGGTCTAGGTACAATAATAAGTGATATAAATAGAATAGATTCCTTTGCAGATCTTATACTCCAGCAGAGCATACAGACATTAAATAATCTTTGTGACATAAAATCGGGCTTACTTAGTAACTTCAAAAACATTTCTCATGAAATACACGAAGGGAATTATCCAACCTGACATTTCAAAATCAAAATATTATTTAACAAGAAAACGTGAGAATGGACAGATGTCTACAAAGGTGATAGAAGATATGCAAATAAATAGCTAAAACAATCTTTGACATTGCTTTTTATAGACATCTTTGTGTTATATTTAAGGCAAACATTTTCTATGTTAATGAAAACAGCCTTTTTAAAAGAATTTTCATAATTTTCCAAACATCACTTTCACTATCAGTCCAAACTCCTGTGTATCCACTTTGCTACTGAAGACCAGTAATAGATAAAGCTAACAGGCACCTCGACAGACCCAGTTTTTCAAACGAACCTCAAACAGCTCCAGATTTATTTGAAGCTGGCTAACCACTAACATATATCCAGAACTCACAAAAAAATAAGGATGGTTAAAGTTTTTATTTGACTCCTCATTATCCTGTTCATTACTTCTTATTGTACTAGATTCTAATTTTCTTTTGTAGCTTTGTTCCTTCATATATATATATATATATATATATATATATATATATATACACACACACATATATACATATTAAATATAACAGACCATCTGGAATTGATCTGATATTTTGGATCATTTGACTGAAAGTTAAGAACTATTTACAGGCCTTGATATCCTTAAGACCTAACAGATTTTCTGCCTTCAAAAGGAAACAGGAGGAAAAATGTGGACTGTTCCACTTTTGCTTAAATAAAGGAAGGCTGATTACTTCCCTAGCTCAAGTTCTCATCTCTGGAATCCCTTCTGGGACTCCACAGAAGACATAAAATATATGTCACTAACTGTTCTGGGCTCCCACACTGGGTTCAGAACATTTTCACAAAACAGGATAGGCAAATCCCAAGATCTTAAATATGTCAAGCTGTCCCCACATCCAAAATAGTAGAAAATTATTCAAGTTACTGTGCAAACTTCCAATTTACCCCAGGTTAGGTTATCCTACCCACAAAATTTACAACATAGTAAGTCTGTGGTATCTCAAATTTCTAAGTACATTTTAATATAATGAGTGTTGGGGCACCTGGGTGGCTCAGTCAGTTAAGCATCTGACTCTTGATTTCAGCTCAAGTCATGATCTCACGGTCCTGAGACCAAGGACGAGTCGGGCTCCATGTTGGGCTTGGAGCCTGCTTGGGATTCTCTCTCTTCCACTCCCTCTGCCCCTCCCTCTTATGCACACACATGAGCACATGCTCTCTCTTGGGAGGAAAAATAATAATAATATAATGAGTGTTAATCAAAAAATATGTAAGCCTCCTAAAATTAACAATTATTATTTCCATTTTAGTTGTTAGGGGAACACTTGAGTGGAACAGATTTCAAAAAATCAGAGCCCACTGTGCTGACAGCTCAGAGCCTGGAGCCTGTTTCAGATTCTGTGTCTCCCTCTCTCTCTGCCCCTCCCCTGTTCATGCTCTGCCTCTCTCTGTCTCAAAAATAAATAAATAAATAAACAAGATTTTTATCTTGTTTAGCAGCTAACCTATTGAAGTCCTATGAAATACATCTAAGGTAACATTTTTTAAATTTCTTGAAAGTTAGTTATTTCTTAAAATATAAAAAATAAATGTTTAGCAATTATTAAGCTGGAATAAAAATTCAATAAAGGGTTCCTATGTAGAACTTAGTAATAAAGTAACTTCTAGCTTTTTCTATGAGATTACTGGGTACCTCTAGGTGTTTTTATCTCACTAATACCTAACAAAATCAAAAACATAGAGATGTCAAAACTGTAAAAATTATTAATCTAGAGCATAATTTATTAAAATGATTATGATGTTTTGCATATAGATTTTATAGAACATATTTTATAGACAGATTTTATGTTTTATAACATACACATTCTACTGAATAGTTTCTTTCTCACGAAAACTGGATTGTGTGCATCCTAAGATTTAATCAGCCAAATCTCATGAAAAGTAATTCTGCAACCCTTAGCTGAAATCTCCTAATTAGATTTGGGTGTTAATAACTCAGGAAGAGATCCTTGGCGACACTGATGTTTTATCATCCACATGCAAAACTGTCCTACATCTTTCTGTCAACGAAGTCATTTTGCAAAGATAGCATACAGAAGGCTCTATTAGGAATGCTTCTTCTGTTGGGTAGCAATTAATCTTTAGTCAAAAGTAATCACCCTCTAACAGTTTTTTGTTTCTTTTTTGGTTTTCTTACAGAGACCACCCATGGGTAGACTGTAATAGCCGCCTATTGACTTAGGTAGTCCAAACACCATGATTTTCCATTTATTTTTTAAGAAACAATTCTCTTTCATGGAAAGAAGAGTCAGATAGGTTCCCAAAATAAAAAGGTGACTCAGCCACTCTTGAAAAAATAATGAATGATTATAATTTTACTGATACTAGGGTCATACTACCTCCTAGGTGTTTAAGGACTCAGAACGGTTAAGAGTGTGTGGCAACATCATGAACTTGCCACATTAAAGTTCTGTCTCTATCTCACATAGTAAGAATACGTACCATGAGATCTGCACCCTTAAGAAATTTTTAATTCTGTAATACAGCATTGTTAACTCTAAGCACAATGTTGTGCAGCAGATCTCTACAACTTAACCATCTTGTATAAGTGAAATCTTATACCTGTTCAATAGAAACTCCATTTTCCCCTTATACTGACAGATTAACAGAAAAAACGTAGATGGTGTCATTTCCTCCCAGTCTCCTTCCCTACCCCACCAAGCAGTGTGGGCCATTTCTTCCTAGGTGTCTCCTCATCTATGTTTCTTTTTTCATTTTATTTATTTACTTTGAGAGAAAGAGAGAGTGTGTGCAAGCGGGGGAGGAGCAGAGAGAGAGGAAGAGAGAGAAAATCCCAAGTAGGCTCTGCACTACCAGCACAGAGCCCAATGCGAGGCTCAAACCCACAAATTGTGAGACCATGACCTGAGCTGAAATCAAGAGTCGGATGCTTAACCAACTGAGTTACTCAGGTGCCCCCAACCCTGTTTCTTTTACATGCCTCTGATGTAAGCCTTACAGTACTACAGTATTACTCTGTGTTCCTCTTGTGTGTGCATGTGCATGTGTGTATGTGCTCCATGCACATCTGGGTGAAGTTTTTCCTATGTGTGGATACTGCAAGGGCAGAAATGAAGTTTTACTCATTACCTTACTATACGCACTGCTAGGCAAACAGGTGTTCTCTATATATTTGATGTACAAATGGATGGATAAATGAAGGAATGAACAAACAGGTTAGCAAGGCTCCATCAGTTGGCCAACATGCTATAAACCTGCATGGTCACAAGATGGCATTATGGCTCTCCACAGTCTGTCAACACCAGAGATACCAGGTGGGAAAACAAAAAGACTTCCAGGAGAAAGGGTTATCTCAGGATTCAGAAAGTTCCAATCACCTTAAAGAAGTGGCAAATATACATCTATTCCATCAAATCTTCCTGTTGCTATTTTTGAAGTGAAATATAAAAAAGTCTTTATTCAAAAACCATGAGATTGGAGGGATAATCTCTAATATTTTTCTCCCTTTTTGCATACAAATCAGCATGATTCTAGATCATTTGCAAAGATGCAAGGGGAAGAAAACCATATTCCCCAAGAAATAGTTTAGTCCATAAAATGTTTTGACAGAAGAGAGCTAGAGTCTTAGGCAGCTATTTGAAAGAAAGAAAGAAAGAAAGAAAGAAAGAAAGAAAGAAAGAAAGAAAGAAAGAAAGAAAGAAAGAAAGAAAAGAAAAGACAAAATAAAAGAGAAGAAAAAGAAATCACAACACCCAGTTTCTATGATAGAAGCTGAGCCTATCATTGTGACCTTAACGTTTAGGAAGTTTCAGATAACTCCTTGATTATCAATCACTGCTGTACTCTCTGGAACAGGGAACTGTCTGGCATGGAGGCTGTTAGAACTTATCCTAAAGGCTATTTCAAGGTTAGAAACTAGTAAGAAAATTCCAGGGACCAAGCTTCCTTCATCATAGTGGAAGCAGCAGAAGACCTTCATGCAGGGTTAGAAAGTATCGGGAAGACATCTCTGGGAAGAATAGCACAGAACTAACTACACCACAGAACAGCTTCTAAATAGCAGTATTTTAGAAAGTCTTAAATGTATAGTCATTACAGACAACTGAACTTAAAGGGAAGTTACCTCCTAAGAGGTCAGAACATTTTTTTAAATTTTTAAAAAATTTTTGTTTTTGAGAGAGAGAGAGAGACAGAGTGCGAGCAGGGAAGGGGCAGAGAAAGAGGGAAACACAGAATCCAAAGCAGGCTCCAGGCTCTGAGTTGTCAGCACACAGCTCAACATGGGGCACAAACACAGAAACCATGAGATCATGACCTGAGCCAAAGTCAGACACTCAACCAACTGAGCCATCAGGCACCCCAGAGGTCAGAACACTTTAATAGAAAAATGAAAATAGCTTAACATTATATATGATAAAATATAATTCTAAGCTTCATCGTTAGAAATGCTAGTTCTTGAACCACTAACTTGACATGTATTTTTAAAAATCATGTATTGGGGCATTTGGGTGGCTCAGTTGGCTAAGTGTCCAACTCTTGGTTTTGGCTCAGGTCACGATCTCACAGTTCATGAGATAGAGCCCCACGTGGGCTGTGTGCTGACAGCACTGAGTCTGCTTGGGATTCACTGCCTCCCTCTCTCTCTCTGCTCTTCCCCCTGCTCATGGGTACACACGCGTGTTCTCTCACCTTCCCTCAAGATAAATAAACTTTAAAATAATAATAACAATAACAATAATAATAAATAAAAATCAATATGTTTCCCAATACTTTTGTAAAAATTATATGAAACGAATAAATTTCAATTACTGAACACCATGTGCCAAGACCTATGGCATTGTCAATGTGAATCAAGTGCCATTTCTGCCTTCAAGGCTGCTAATATATACTAGTTATGTTGATCACAGAAAAACACTCTAAAATGAATACCTAAAAACCTATTTATAGATCTAGTTTAACTCTCAGACTTGTGTGTGTGACACTCCACAATATAATTAAGCTACAGTCTCCCGCCAAACTTTCTCCTTTCCAGTACTCAAAGGACTGAATGGCGTGGTAGATCATTGGGAACTTACTTCAAAGCATTATCAATACTATTACCATGCTATGGAAACACACAATATGTTAGTATCGCCAATATGGGGCCAAATATATGTGGTATCATTACAATCACTTGATCTGAAGAGAGCTAGTCATAAAAATTGAACAGAAAACCTCTAGGTATGAATTTAAATGTCTCTCTCTAATCCTTAAATACTTTAGGTGAACTGCTTTCCATGAAACAAAAAAGTTAAATTACTTTGCTTCTGAAAGAGCTTTCTTTTTAATAATATAAACAAATTTATTATAGTCAAAATTATTTCCTTCTCTCTATGTGTGTATGTGCACATGCATGGTTTAGAGGAAACAAAACTGAATTCTTTAGAAGTAAGCTATGCCTGCAGAAGATGATTATGCACGAAGAGAACATTTTATCCTACGGTCCAGAAGAAGATCCCAAGGCTGCTGTTTCAGAGTCTAACCCTTGTCCAGCCTGAGAATATACACACTCTTCCAGAGGAAGAGAACAGAAGAGTTCCAGGGGTGTTGTTGAATTCACATTGGGTGAGATCATCGGGAGTTATTTCTAATGCCAGGAAGCATTTCAAAATTAGTCCCAACACTTTTCAACATTGCTTTTTTCCATGGTGGCTTAGGGCCGAGACTTTGATTTAAACCAGAAACTCAGGGAATCCCTGAATTAGAGGCAACCCCTTTGCTGGTATTTGGTATTCAGTGTGCTACTGAGGGAAGAGGGGTGAAGCAAAGTGTGTCCTAAGGTAAAGGTAATGAAAGTGTGCCCCGACAGAGGCAATGTGGTTTCTGACAGGCTCTGCAGACAAATTCTGACACCTGGGATATGGAGTTCTTGGACTGATACTATAACTTCTGTAAGGTTTTCTTAACCACAACTAAGGCTGTATTCGCTTCTTTTTATGCAGTCAATTATCTACACGACTGCGGAAGTAACTCACAAAATCTAAAGAACTTTATGTTTGCCAAACACACATTTTTTTTTTTTTGGCCAGCTTTGAACAGAACTACTCTGCCCTCATAAAAGCAGCTTTTAATATTGGTTACTAATCTCGAGCCCAAGTTTCAGGGATTTCGTTTGTCTATACATACGCCAACCTTCACTAATCTACAAATAAACGGATTTTTTTCTAATCATACAGCCTGGATTTAAATGAGTCTGGCAAAAGTCATCTTACCAGCAGTAGTCCAGCAGGTGCGGCGGAAGCACTGGGATGTATATGTGCTGCCAGTACATTGGGTATAGCAGGGCAACTGATCCATGGAGACAGGCAGTTAACTAAAATTTGCAAAAGGATAATAACAACGGTAAGTAGACGCCGATCCTCCAAACAAAAAGACATGCTCAAGTCATCCAAGATGAATGACAAACATAAAACAATTTATTTAGTGACCTAAATCACATTGTCTGTACCAAATCTGCCAGAACAAAAACCAATCTGATGTTGCCAAAGCCCCTCTGAAGAATACTTTCAGCAAAAGCAGCTTCCTGGGCATCTTACGGAGACAGTGATAACTACCTGAAAAGATAGCATTTGGGGTCAA
Source organism: Neofelis nebulosa (assembly GCF_028018385.1). Lineage (NCBI taxonomy): Eukaryota > Metazoa > Chordata > Mammalia > Carnivora > Felidae > Neofelis > Neofelis nebulosa. The sequence goes on from NC_080796.1 coordinate 43,144,042, forward strand.
AGCTTAGGACATAAATAAAAGTAAGACTGAAAAACTGGGTGAGCAGCTTAGGAGAAATTGTAGGAAATTACAACGTGTGCAGCACTCTTCACGCCTCGCTCGGATTAATATACCACGATTAAATATGGAAAGGAAGGGAGGCTGAAAGCTCCTGAGGGATATCATTAGGGCAAATTGCCAAAGAATGAAACATGAGCCAGTCAGGAGAGTCTGGAAGCTGCGCTAATACCAGGGGACCTGAATGCTCGACAGTTGGAGCTTCAGTAATGTGTGAACTGCGGGTTATGGTATCAAGAGACGCTGTTCACTGACACACAGAATGTCACTATTGACCAGTGAGCTGCCCGAGCTTGACAGCTGTGCTACAGGAAGCCAAGTATATCATAATTCCATATTTAAACTGTTCATTTCAGATTAACATTTTGTTTCCTAGCCTTATATCACAACAGCTGCAAATACATCGATGCTATTTTAAAGGTAATTGCCATTCTAATTGTTTTGTTTGGGCAAGCAGTTAATTAAATATTTTTAAATTCCTAACAAAAGGATATCACTTTATCTTCCCTCCCTCCTACTGACCCTCATCAGAATTCTTTCCATGGGACTTTTTGTTTTCCATTTTAAATTACATTTCTGTAAGTGCTGATCCTTTTTTAATGTTTAAAGCAATAATTAAGTCAGCATTCTTCATTTTAAAGTTTTGCTCAAGTCAGCATTTCAAGCTTACTAATTAAATCATTTGGTTCAACTTGAAAATCGGAATTTAAAAATACTACCGTCTGAAAATGAACCAAAGACTTTCTCTAACCATTATTCCTGTTTTATTATACAAATAAATTAAAATTTATATGCAGTAATCAAATTAATTTAGAAGGATAAATGTATTAAAACAATTCAATCTTAATAGAGACATGTGTCTATATTTAAGTGCAAAATTGTCCCACTTAAAAAAAAATTAAAGAAATCTAATCTGAACCAAAAACATAAAAATTTTGACTAAAATATATCCCTCTTCATCATATGTATTTTTCCAGTTAGATGTTTAATTAATTTTATATGGCAAACGATTTTTTTGTTTTTATTTACTATGCTATCATTAAAGGATTGTATTAGTACTTTGCACCTACAAGTTTTAATACTTTATCTACAGTATTCCTTCAATACCTATTATTTTTAAAAATTCCTTAATTAGAGCACAGAATATGCCACTAGGAGGCATTCAAATACTTTCACTTAACAATGACAGATCATGGGTTTGTCTTATTTGAACCCTCATAGAGGGAGATGAAATGGGGTTGATGTAACTTAGTCAAATTCTCTCAGGTACTCCCTCCTTGTAAATTAGGCATCTTTAAGGCTGTACCAACTCTTTCCATCCCTTCAGTGTAACCCAATGGGCCAAAAGCACTTACACAGCTTTGAAAGGCAGCTACTTTACTCAATTTCTCCATTTGTACACAGATGACTTTTAAAACAGCTCATTTAAAAGTTAAAAGGAAAAACGTTCCTTTTTTATTGTTAAGAAAATAACAGTGTAATAAGAAGAAAAGTACATTCTCAAAATGAGGACTAAGGGTAACTTATTTTACTGAGTACACCCAGAGTCCAAAGCACTCTATTCAATGCTATCCAGACACTTTCCCTATGTCCTTAATGCTCATCTTAAATGAAGTTATGAACTATTCATTAGTAATGCACAACAATATCATCTGATGAATTTGGCCTCATAGAGGGTGATTCCTTTATGTGACAACAGAGTTGCCAAACACCTGCAATGGCCAGCATGTGGCAAAGGGTCATCTCTGCTAACCAAGGTCCTCCAGGAAAGAAGGAAGTTCTACAGGGTTTGGCAACTTTTTGGATATAGGGGATAGGTGACAGGGAGAGGTAAAAATACTACCTCTCCATAACCACGGTTTCTATCCTAAGCAACTAGGATGAATTATTTCAAGTAATACAACAAAAGTGTTAGGTTCAGGTGGAACTATAAGGCATTTGTTTTTGCAAATATTGATTCTGTTAACTGTGAGATATCCAAGTGGAGATTTCCAAAGGAGGCAGAGGCATGCCAAAGACCCCCCATACTCCCCTAGCAGCATGTAATAGCTATGTGAGAAAACACTATTGCAACACATACTTTGTGGAAGAGATAATAAAGTAGTAGGTGAAAAAACACAACGAAGAAGAAATAAATTTACTAGGAAATGAAACACAGATTATATATATATATGTAAGCTGTACAAAACAATAAGAATGAAGTATATCATAGACAAAATTAGGGTTCTGCCACTAAGAAGTTTGTGTAACATCTGGCATATCTGCAATTATAAGCAGAGCTGTTTCCTAATCTTTAAAATAAGAAGTATATGCTAGGTGATCTGTAAACATTATCTCTGAGAGATGTATTTATTCTTAGATCAGATCAATTCTAACATGACATATTCTTTGTAATAATTAACAATTTTTTTCCATATAGGTGGTTAATACAACCAGACTATACATCAGACCCACCTTCAAAATACATCCAAAGATCATCTCTACAACCTTTGAAGTACATGAAGTAACTGAGCAATTGGAAATACCATAATAAGTTACTTGCTTAATTCAAAAAACTTTTTGAGTGCCTGCTATGTGCTATCATAAATCTCTATCAGGCCGTAGGGACACAGTACTGAACAGTACTGAATATGGAACTTAACATATTAGTAGGGAAAGCAAACAATAAAACGAAGTATATATTATGTCAGAGGTAAGTTCTATGAGGAAACCTACAGCAAGGGTAAGAGGGTTGAGAGTGGCAGAGGGGCTGTTTTAGACAGGAGGGTTAGGGACATACTCTCATGTGGTGACATCTGAACTGAGACCTGACTGATACAAGGGAGCCAACTGTTACAGCTCAGGGGAGAAGCACATTCCAGGCAGATGAAACAATGCATTCAAAAGTCCTGAGGTGGGAACAGACTAGGCATCTTTGCAGAGGAGTAGGGAGGTCCACATGATTAGATTGAACTAAGTGGGAGAACGGCAGGAGGCGAGGTCAGAGAGGCAAGCAGGGTCAGAACTGGATGGCCTTCTGGGACCATACCTCTGAAGAGAGAGTGAACTGTCACAACCAGTTATTTACCTAGAAAATTCTGACACCCATGCAAATTAAGGAAAATAAACTATGTATTTCAGAAATCTGGTTTGCAGAATAAAGTACTATAAAGAAATGAGATCAATTTATAAGCCAACTAAAAAGAATCTTTTTACTTGTTAAGTTATTAATTATCATAAATATACTGATTCTTTAAGCACACAGGAAAATGACAATCATAGTTCCTTGGACTAGAATTACCTAAGACCCTATCTACATCTGGTTCGTGATAGAACTAGAACTTGACACTGCTTTTCTAATATTCTGTCAGCTGTTTCTTTAATACCCCAGTTGTTCTTCATGAAAGCAAAGAGGGTGGGAAAAGAAGTTTCAGTTGTTTGAGTTAGAACATATCCCAGCCATTATGCTCTAGAAACTAAAGAAATAATAGATAAGGAATAATATATATTAGGCTATAACTTTCAAAGAAAAACAAATTTGCCAAATAAAGATTTAAGAAAAAAAATTCTTGGGGTGCCCGGGTGGCTCAGTCGGTTAAGCGTCCAACTTCGCTCAGGTCATGATCTCACGGTCTGTGAGTTCGAGCTCCACATCGGGCTCTGTGCTGACAGCTCAGAGCCTGGAGCCTGCTTTGGATTCTGTGTCTCCCTCTCTCTCTGCCCCTCCCCTGCTCATGCTCTGTCTCTCCCTGTCTCAAAAATAAATAAAAACATTAAAAAAAATTTTAAAAATCCTTATAATCTTTGTTAAGTGGCATAGGAATATTTAAATGCACATATCATTTCACAAAGCATACTCAATATATTGACTGGATACTGTCCCACAGTACTGACTAATACACAATAAAATCATTAGGAACATGTATCTCCCATACACTACAATTATAAAATAAGCATACATGGAAACCATATGAACAGAAAAGAACTGATAAGGCCTATACAATCAAGGGGAGAAACTTGACAATAAAAGTGGATAACAGTGAACTTAGAGAATAAAGGCACTTGGAACTTGCAGCCCCAGGCTACCAGGTCTAATGTAGATACTGTCATTGACAATAATAATAGCAGGTGTTAACATAATGCTTACCATGTGCCACGCACTGTTCTGAGTACTTGACGTACTCAGATTTAATCCTCAAAACAACCTTATGAAATGGGTTCTGTCTTCATTATCCCCATTTTACTGGTCAGGACACTGCAGCAAAGTTATGCCAACTGCCCAAGATCACATACCTAGAATGTATAAAAGCCACGATACCAACCCAAGTAGGCTCCTGAGGGCAACAGCCATTATTTTAAACTACCTTTTGACATACAAGCATTTAGGATTCCCAACACTATGGGGCTTTGAATAACATCTACCGGTTGAAAATATTCTATCTTAATTACGCAGTGGAGAATGAGTCTCTGCACTAAACAATCAAGAACAGCTAACCTTTATAAGAAAAACTTGGGGTCTGTGACAGAGACCCAATTTACAAAACTTTCCTCAGGCATCACAGTGGGCAACTTCAGCAGGAAACCAATGCAACAGATTCTCTCAGATGTTAAAAAGACAATTGATAAAAATTCTACCAGTTATCATCTCATTTTGCATCTGCAAGAACATTTAGTTGGCAGCCAAACTAAAGTTCTTTCCCTTTTGAAACTAAGCCATGTGTGAAGCAATTAAATAGACACATATTTTAAGGAGAAAGCCACATTATCAGATTTGCAAGGAGACCACAGGTAAACAAGTCATCTAGTGTGTGACCACAATGAAAACAGCATAATTTTAATTCAACACACTTTGTAAATAAAGATCTCATATGGACACAACACCACTCACACATCTCTTAGATTGTGCCTCATCCTTATGGATAAGTCCTATTCGCTTCAGCTGAAGTTCTATATGAATTATTGAGGGGCAGATTTATATCCCCTAAGAATGTATTTATGCACAAAAATCAAGAAATATAGATTAGAGACTTCATTTGATTTTTAACTGAATCAATATTTAATTCAGAAATTTATGCACTATAAATAACTATAGGTATACAGAATAAATTGCTGCAGATGGGAACGTGATAAATTCCTCACGGAATGAAAAAAAACAAAACAGTGGAAAGCATAAAGAAACCATCTGTTTAAACACGTTTAATTTACATTCCCATTTAAGAGTTTAGACCAAAAAGAGTAGCAGCAGGTATCTGAAAACTATGAAGTTATCCCAACTATAAAATATTCTTACTTAAGCAAAATTCTAAAATTCAGATCAAGTGATAGTTTTAAGAAAACATTTGGAAAAATAGCAATTTTTATAATAAAAAAGAGCATTTATACACTTTTCACGCTTTTTTATACTAAAATATTATTTTATATTTCATTCTCTTTCTTCATCCTAATAGGATGGCAAATTCTGCTACTTAATTACTAAGAAAATCAATCTAGACTAACTTCTTTCCATCACACCCAAGTCCTTTGGAAAGTTCTAATCATCTCATCAATGATCACTGGTTTATTAGCTTTTCCTAGCCAAACAATTCTAAATTCTTCTTGCTTCCTTGGTTCTTTTATGTATGCATTCTTTTAATGATTTTACAGATAGGGAAACTGAAGCAAAGTTAAACCAATTGCTCAAGATCACACAACTACTAAGTGGGACACCAAACATGTGCCAGGCATTATTTTTGGCACTGGGGTTATATAGTAATGAACAAAAGAGACAAAAAAAATTCCTGCCTTTAAGGAGTCTGCCTTGTAGTTACCCTGTGTAAATCACCATTACTGTCATACTAACCTCTCCTCAACTCTCATTCTCTGTAACTGTCACATAAACATTAATGTCAGTGGCTTCAAACAAATTTCCTTCCCTACATGATCTTTTCCTATTCCCAAATTCCCTGCTTTCTACTTCTCACTCTCAGAGTCAATTCAACACCAGTTTTGCTTTTCCTGGAGAAGGCCCATCTACCTTCCCACCAAAATTTAAGTCTAATACCACAACATGGCTCAAGTCTATCTATCTTCTCTTCTCAAAAACTTGTAGACACTGGATTCTAAAGGACTATGGGTTAAGATGTTCATGTGAATTATATAAAACTACATAATTTAGGCAATTATTTAGGAAATAAACAGTACAATTAAAGAATCACTGCATTTAACAGTTAGAAAGAACCTTAGAGATTGTTCTTGTTCAATTCTCTCAGCTTTTAGACAAGAAACTTCAGGATAAAAGTTAAATGGCTTATATAAAGTAATCTAATTTTTTGTTTAAGTAGTCAGGGCTAATGCACAAATCTCTAATTTAGAAGATGTCACTAATATAACTGCATGGCAACCGTATCTGGGGATAATGTTTTAAATAACCAATAAATAAATCCAACTGGTTGATGCTATTTTTTTAACTATTAGGCATCTTTGAAAATCATAATTCAAGATATGTTACCAGGAACAAAATAAAACTGGTTGCAAGCCATCAACAATTATTAAAGAGAAAATTGCCATTGCAAAGCAATCACGAAGTTCTAAATCTTTGTAAGTCAGATTAATAACTCTTAACTTGTAAATCATATACAATTAAATGAGGATGAATAATTATACATATATTGTATATTCTAACATTAAAAATGTATATAATATTCCCATATATACTTAACATACATATACGTATATTTAGCATGCAAATCAAATATATGCAAATATATGTATCTATATATGAACTAATGTATAAACATCTACAGGCATGTGAATATTTATAGGCACACACACACTTATTAAGTTACAATGTACTGGTAACTAAATGACATTAAGCCCACGGCCATTATATAGCAAGTAAATAAATAAATACCTGGTAAAGAGATTTGTCCTTTGTGGGTCATTCTATACTTCCTCTTCCTTACCTACTTTCAAACAGGCCTCTATATGTAACAAACGTTTCCTTAAAAGTGTTTCTTTTTTTAAAAGTTTTTAATGTTTACTTATTTTTGAGAGGGAGAGAGATAAGAGTGCGAGCAGGGGAGGGGTAGGAAGAGAGGAGACACAGAATCTGAAGCAGGCTCCAGGCTCTGAGCTGTCAGCACAGAGCCCGACATGGGGCTTGAACCCATGAACTGCGAGATCATGACCTGAGCCACTCAGGAGCCCCTTCTTAACAGTGTTCCTAAAACTCATGAGATGAACTCAATTTCATCTTCCTCTATGGTCACTGTTCTAGTTCAGGAGCTAGTCATTCCTTGCTTTTTTAAAACTAGACTCCTGTTAGTAGGAATTTCTCTACCCCATTTTTTTTTCTTCTATAATGCCACCAGTGTCCTCTTCCCCCAAATAAAACCGATCATACTATATACCTCATCTGCCTCCCTACAATCTGTGGGATAAAATATAAGCCCCTTAATTTAGCAAACATGTTTCTTCACAATCTGGCTACTGTTTATCTCTCCAACTACATTATATAGTGTGACATTTCTCTCTCTCTCTCTCTCTCTCTCTTTCTCTCTCTCTCTCTACACACACACACACACACACACACACACACACACTAACAAGTAAATATTTCCTACACAAGAAGACATAAATTCCTTTCAAGAACCAGTGTCATACTGAAGTCCACTCTTTAATATACTACTCTCCCTTTTACATTTCGCATATTAGAGTTCTTATCACGTTGGCTGGCCTTGGTTCACTTGACACCATAGGATTATTTTTTAATTTGTATTTATTTACATTTATGATTCTAATTAATAACTTTAAAATTTCCAATATGTAATACCTGGCAAATAAAAATATGCATCAATGTACAAATGAATAAATCAATACTGTTTTAATTGATCTTTGGAAAACTTTACCAATGTTAAATATTTCCTTCACAATAAAGGTCTTTCTTTTCTTCTCAGATCGTTAACTATTATTTACGCTTTTCATAACACTATTTTTATCATTGTAGGAAATCACAAAAAATATCTGATTCATGGAAGCTGTGCCTTTAAAATATTGCCCATTAACTCCAAATTCACTCTTTTTTACCTGCGTGGTAATGGATCTGTGCCCTTGATGACTTCTTCTTTTCCAGATAGCCTAAAGTCAGTAGAAGATGAAGTAGAACTTTGTCAGTACAGGGCACTGGAGATACACTGTAGGAGGAAAGTATTTTTGCTTCCTGTTCCAGTGTGCTCTCCAGGCAGGATCCTACATGGCCTGTGCTTCTCCAGGGCTTGGCCCTGGCAGTACACCGTAGTCAGTAATGCCCACCAGTAATACCTGGTAGCTTCTTCAGAAGGTTTTGTAGCAGAATGCTTCTGGTGAGATATCTCCCCATGGCAATCAGCTAGTTATCTGGTGGCAGGTTAATTACATTGAAACTCTTTCATCATGGAAGAGGCAGAAGTCCATCCTCATTGGAATAAATAATCTGGATAAGGTCTTCTCTGACTATAATGTCTCTGCCAGTAACCAAAATCATTAGATGCATAGAATAACATGTCCATCAGCATGGCATTCTGCACAGCACTGAGTCTCATCAAGGTATTCATTTAATAGCAAAGTAAAGCTATGGGCGCATGCCTATTAAGTTAACCAGTCTTACCAATACTTATAACCTAGAACCAACTGGCCTAATTGAATAGTAGAACGGCTTCCTGAAGACTCAGTCATGATGCCAGTTGGGAAATGATATCCTGAAAGTGTAGGATTCTATTTGACATGATGCAGGATATGCTTTAAATGAGAAAGCATTTTATGGTGCTGTTTCTCCAACAGCCAGAATACATGGGAGTAGGAATCAAAGGGTGGAAGTGAGAATGACTGTCTCATTATTACACTTAATAACCCATGTGTGTAAGTTCTAGCTCTGGTCCTAGCAGTTTATAAAGAGCTCTTCTGGTCTGGAGATCTTACCTCCCAATAGATAAAGGCTTCCCTGTGCATTGGAAGATGAGATTGCCACCTCACCATTTGGGGCCCCTGATATCACGGAACCAACAGGCTAAAAATCGGGGTTAACCTACCAGCTGGAGTGATTGATTTCAATAACCAAAGGAAATTGACTTGTTTCTGCACAAAAGAGGCAAAAAAGACCATGTGTGGAACCAGGAGATTCTCTGGAGTACCTCTTAGTATTTCTATGCCTAATAATAAAGGTTAATGGAAAACTACAGCAATCACAAAAAAAAAATGCAGGGGGACCCCTGGGTGGCTCAGTCAGTTGAGCGTCTGGCTTCAGGTCAGGTCATGATCTCACAGTTTGGTTCATGAGTTTGAGTCCCACATCAGGCTTGCTGCTGTCAGCGCAGTGTGCACCATGGATCCTCTGTCCCCCTCTGTCTGCCCCTCCCCCACTCATGCTTTCTCCCTCAAAAGTAAATAAACATTGGGGTGCCTGGGTGGCTCAGTCAGTTGAGCGTCTGACTACAGCTCAGGTCATGGTTTTGCAATTCGTGAGTTCAAGCCCCGCATTGGGCTCTGTGCTAACAAACAGCTCAGAGCCTGGAGCCTGCTTCAGATTCTATATCTCTCTCTCTCTCCCCCTCCCCTGCTCATGCTCTGCCTCTCTCTGTCTCTCAAAAATAAACAAATGTTAAAAAAATTATTTTAAATAAACATTAAAAAAAAGCAGAACAGTTGTGGATTCAGACCTTTTGGGAGTGAAAGTTCATATCACTACACCAGCTAAAGAACCCAACCATCTGAGGTTCTGGCTAAGGGTGAGGGAAATACAGAATGGGTAATGAAATAAGGAGGCCATAAATATCAATACTGTCTCATGATCAGTTACACAAATAAGGGATATAGTCACTTCGCATGTTTTTTATGCGCCTTTCACATGCACGTGTTCATTTTTATCTGCTTACCATTTTTTTCTTCTACTTGTCATTTTCATTTTACATATAGGTTGTTGGTGATTAACAGAAATTTAAATGTGATCGCAACTGAATAATTACAACGGCTCTTAGGACTGTGCTTTTCCTGATTTAGGGAAATGTCTACATTGGTAAAAAGGATAGCTATATCTTAAAGGAAGATATATAGATTTGATTTGTTGTTGCATAGGAAGGACAAATGTGTACAAAAGGGTGTAAATGGAAGATGAGTATCTAAAGGGGTGGACTGTACCTGTTACCAATTTACTGCCTAATTTACCTCCTTACTGTCTGATCTATGAAAATGGATCTGTGCCCCTTGGCATTTATTCCTTTTAACTGCTGGCATGATATTAAGCTTTGTCAGGAAAGGTCACTGAAGAGACATTTCAGGAAGAAAGGGTTTTGTTTCCTGGTTCCAGGATACTCATTCAGCAGGCTCCCGCAGAGCTTACAGCTTGTCAAGGGCCTGGCTTCCTCAGGGCCCAGGTCCTGTAGCTCAGGTGGCTACCAGGCCCCCATGTAATAGGCAGCTCCTGTAGCACCTGACCCCTATAAATGATAGTGGCCAGAGGTTTCTCCCAGCACTCCCCACCGTGGGCAGTTTTGTAGCAGTAGTGCCTCTGGCTCCTGCAACGCTTGCAGCCTTTCCAGATCTTAGCTGCTATAATGCAGGAAGCTTCTGCTTACTGCAGGGTGCAATTGTCAGCAGTACTGAGCAGCCAGCAGCTTCTCTTGGCAACAACCTCCACTCCAATGCTATTTCGGGCGAGTGTCTCCAGTGAGACAACCCTGATAAATAGCTTCCCCTCAGGTGGGCTCACAGTAGTGTGTTGCCAGTGAGGTATCTCTCTGCGAAGAGATTCCTCAGCACTCCTAAGGTGGCTTTTTCTAGCAAGTTTGAAAGGATGATGTCTGTCATCCCAAGGGCAGGTTTCCAACAAATTCTGCCAGTGTCGCCCCACAACAACTTCTAATAAGCCATCTAATGGGCCACGGCTCTGGCCTCTTCAACAGGGTCTAGATCTCAGACCCAGGTGGGGCTCCTTCCTTGGGTAGTCTATCTCAGTCCTAATTCTAAGGTTAGTAGCTGCTTTATATATGCTATGCCTATATTCTTTAGCATTCTCTTCACTGCTTGCTAGCCCATCCCTTGTTACTCCAGTCCCTTGTCTTAGCTTTAAATTCTTTATAAACTTCAGAAGTTGTGAAATCTGTACTGTTATTATTATTATTACTACTATTATTTAAAGAGGCAAGTGTCAAAGGGACAATCAAACAGACACATTTTTACTTGTCAAAAAGACAGATTTCTACTCTGGCATTTTCAGTATCAAATGGACACTCCCTAATTCATAATACAATTAATAAAAATTTTATTTTAAAAACTTTTCTCTGATATCCACAATTTAAAAAATTAGTTTTAAATACACGCACACACATACACACACACACCATGGTTCTAACCTGCAAAGAGATAAATATCTAATACAAGACTTCCACAAACTCACTAGTAATTCTAACTTGAGAGAAAGTGTATGGTAAGTACTACGGTAGTTCAGACGGAAAGAATATAATGGTGGTTACTGACAGAAACTCTGCCTCTGAAGAGCAAACCAGATTTTGGAAAACATTCAGAGGGATGAAGACAGAAGCATTCAAAACACATTTGAAGAAGACCCATAAAAGTGCAGTTTAAAGCACTGACTCAAAAAATTACTGCTATAAACCTACTATGTATCAGCACTGCCCTAAGAGGTAGGTAGTGACTGGTAGTTACTGTAGTGCCTGGACGGAGGAAGGTCCCTGCCTCGAGTTTATAGGAAGTGACGATGAAGTTAAAGAGCAAGCAGTTCATATGTAATTCCTGGCTAGAACTACTCCTCTAATCATCACCATCATTTTATGTAAATGCAGAGAATGCTAACATGCAGTACAGACATCTGAAAACAATGTTTGTGGGAAATGACAACTGCCTGAATTAAGACAATGGGCAGTTGGAATGGAGCACAGGGGTCCCAGAAGAAAGGATTGAGGAGGAAGGATCTACAGAACTTAGGTGGGGGAGGAAGATGAGACAGGGGGGCGGATCCCCTCCCTCAGCCCCTTAGCAGGATAAGAAGATTATGGGATGCAGTCCATCCAGGAAATACTGAGTGAGGTAGCCACAGTGAGTTACACTTATATAAATATAAAAGGTACATTTAAAAATAACCCAATTGATCTCGATAGCAGTTTTACTAAGGAAACGAACAATACATATATAATTTTTCTTATATTTAAGATTGAGAATCATGAACAGCACAAAATTCAGTCATTCCAGATTGAAAATACTACAGTAAACTGAAATCTTCTGAGGTTGCTTGTGGGGAGATGGGAGTAGTGGTAGGAACAAAACTGACAGAACCGAGCGATTGACAATATGCCCCTTAGCTAGTGACACAACTGTTATTTAAAACAATTGATTTTTACATTAAAAGTCAACTGTTAACTTTTAAAGGGAACAAATTGACTAAACCAGAAAACAGATATGTGCGCATTTCCGTGAAGAACAGAACTATCGCCACAAGAGTTGCACAATACAAATACCTCCAGTTTTCCTGTCTTAGAAGTTTCCTCTGACTTACCTCCACACATATCTTCCAACAGAGTGTTACAGGGCTACCACAATGGTCCTATTTCCATACTCAGGTCACATTTACTTAGCACTGAGTGAAAATACGATGTTCAGAGGAGCGGTATACACATCAAACAATACACTGGTAAGTAGAATTCTTAACCTACGGTTTCAGCTGACATAATTGGTTGCTAAGGGCTTTGGGAAGAATTAAAAATCTAAAAATTGTTCCTAGAATATCTCTCCCTGAAAGGTCTTGATAACAAAGTACCATTCTGCTGCAGCTTTAAAAACACAGGGGGTGAAAAAATACACTTCAACAGTCTTAACTAGGAACTAGACCTGGATGATCTTTGTTCTCCCATCAACTGTTCAATTCTTAATCTCCAGAAAGATTCTCTGAACTTCACATTTCAGATTAAATGCTGATACAGGTGGTACCATTAAGAGACAAATCAATATGTAAACTCTAGATGGAGAGGTTAAAATCCCCCGGATTCCCCTTCAGTCTAACCCTATAAAATCTACAATTTTAAAATCTATTTTAATAGTTGATTTCCCAGAGACCACAAGATTTATTTTTGCATATGCCCTTGATGGAATTAATGAGAGAAAGAGAGAAAAGCATATGCTTAAATGCCTGGGGGCAACTAGATAGAACAAAGGAAGATATTACAGTTTATTAACACAATTCCAATACTCACAGCATATTGCTTGCTCTCAATATTCCAGAAAGAACATGCATTATACAATCCAATCTCTGTAACTAATGTGCTTATAGCCTTTAAGAGGGTGATATTTACCAGCTAAATATTGGTCAAAATAGTAGCTAACATTTAGACATCTACTTTAAAGAGAAGCATTTCTTCCACCTGCTTCTACAGGCCACAAAGATACACTCTAGTTAACATATTACTGACAGCATGATGAGAAAGCTCCTGTCAGACGCCGGCCAGCCGGGTGTTTGAGACAAAATACACAGCCCCAGCTGACTAGTTAAAGAAAGTCTGGTGAGGTACAATTATAGAGGCATATGACAAGACTTCATGCCTGACTGATTTGAGAACCAATGACATGACTTTAAACAGCAATATTCTCTACCTCTGGTCACAAAACAGCAATAAGTCAACTGATATACTCTTGTAATATCATGATTTATTCCTTTGCTTTGAATACATGACACTTTGGTATGATGTTCTGCTAGTCTACTCGAGATTCTCTTGGGGCTTAAACATCTAGGGCCTGCCTACAGCATGTATAAAATCAATGTTCTTGTTCAGGATTACCAGGAACACTTCTGTGTATAGTTGATAATGTATATACCAATGGAATAAAGACTAAATTGTTTATGTCCCAATTCATAAAACTTCAACACAGAAAAATGTAATAATGGGTCCTGACAAAGTACCACACTTTAGTGGGCAGGGAGATGGGATCCATGGATGATGGGGATTAGGGAGGGCACTTGTGATGAGCACTGGGCGTTGTATTTCAGTGGTGAATCATTAAAGTCTACACCTGAAGTTAATATTACACAGTATGTTAACTAAGTGGAATTTATATAAAAACTTGAAAAAACAAAACAAACAAAAAATACAACACTTTAATGGGGGAGAGGGACTCATTAAAAGTGTGAAAACATACGACTCTTGATACTTTTGCTAACATATTTCAAAATTAACCTTTTTTATTTTAAAGTTAATGCCTATAAATTACAAATTATAATTTTAACTACAAACAGCACCTAAGAAAAGACCTTTAAGTAAGCTGATTGATTCTCTCCCAGTGTATCTTCACTAAAACACCCAGCAACTATAAGGTTGACAAATATGGTTCTAATAAAATAGAAGTTTTATTAAAGAGTAAACCCAAACAAACAAAATTCCTAAAACTATACATAAAATTATAGATCCAAAGATGCCTTAAGTTATGTGTGTTCTTCCAATAGTTAAAATTTTGGCTGTAGACTTAAAAAATGAAAAATGAGTAAAACACAATTTGTTGCATTAATACTAAATACAGTGTAGTCTTCAAGGCATATAGAATGAGAATGTAAAAAGCTTAAAAGTCAGTCAATTCATTGATGCTTAACTATTCCTTCCTTGGGTGTTTCAGAGATTTCACTAAATTCTTCCTAAAATATAGTTTATTTCTAATTTATGTTATAGTACCAGTCTTTGACCTTAAATGTTACTATGCATGGAATTTACAGAAGATATAGATATAGATACATGAATTTTTCAAGATAGATTTAAGTAAAACAGCTTCCCCCACACAAGAAGGGTAAGGGGGTCATGAAACCAAGCATGAATTATGTTTCTTTTATCAGTACTACTGCCCCAGAGAATGAATTAAAACGAAGCTGGTAACTTAGAAGTGACATCACCATCGAGTTTTCATGAATTGTCATAAACAATTGGTAAAAGTTTACCTCAGACATAAGAAACAACTCCCTGAATAATACCAAGTCTTTATTAAAATAATTTTATTATTTAATTCAAATAAAGTGAAAGGGTAGGCATGTTAATTTTTACTCTAAACTGCAGAACTAGTCCGTTATAAAATTATAGCTAATAATCATTGAATCAACTTTGAATGTTATGCAAATACAATTCTCAGCATTACACATATATGTATATATACACATGTATATATGTATATATATACATATATACATATACATATATACACACACACGTGTGTATATATACATATGTGTTTATATAGCTATACAGAGATAGAAATATCTCAATCTTTACAACAACCCTATGAGATTATAACTATTACTACCATTCTCCCAGTTTACATGTGAAGAAATAGAGTCACAGATAAGTTATCCAGTTATTAAGATGTGTTTATAAATTGCAATAAAGAATAACACCACTATTTTATAGTAATCATATACTCAGATTTATTTCAAATGTTTTTGTAAATAGGGAAGCGTATATGTTCATTCGCATAGCTCACTCCTGCACTTCATTTAGATCTCTGCTCAATATTACCTCATTTAAGAAGCTTTCCTATATAAAACTGAGGCCTGCCCCTCACCTTTCAACCTGTACACACACTCTCCTTATCATTTATCCCTTGGTATTCACCATAATAAGATACAACAGCTATTTTCATTCAATTCTGTTTCATCTGTTCAATATACGTTCCAAGAGAGTTTGGACTTTGCTTACTACTGAATCCTTAGTGCCTACAAAGTGTCTACCATATAGTAGGTTTCATGATAAGAATTAGTTCCTAGGCCTCTGAGATAGTTTGTACAATATTTGTAATCTTCAGGACAATATCCATGTAGAAATATTATTTATAACCTTGAAACAATCATGTTTAAAAAATAAAGAGGAAGAGAACAGGGAGAAGGAAGAATGGTTTTACCTCAATGGTAAATTAAAAATAGAAAAGCAAATATATAAAAAGTCCCAAATGATTCAGATTACATTTCTCAATATCATTTTAAGAAAATGCAAATGACCTGTCAGGACTTGTGCTTGTTCTCTGACTGTACTACATCATGTCTCCATACTTACTCCTTTAAATGTACACAATGTGTTTTTCAATATGTAAAATAATGTATTTTCATTTTTTTTGGAAAAGTGGGTATATCAACATTGTAATTCAAAATCTCAAAATTGTATTTTTTCAAATAAAGAGTAATGGAAATAAACCAGACCAGGACACTCAGCTTCACTTTACGTGTCTCTAATTAGCTATTTGGCCTTCAGATGACCATTTAGTCTCTCTAAACATACATCTTTTCATTGTTGAATACTACATAGATATCTTAGAGAACTCCTAAAACTGCTTCCAACGTACTAAAACTTTACAGCATGAAGTTTTTTTTATTTTTACTCTGGGAGAGCAAAACATAAAAACATTATCTTATTCTTATCAATTAACCAAATTTGTAAGGAAGCAAAGTCATGCAACACTAAATGTTTTTAATAAATATCTTGTTCATTACTCAAAATTGTATTTACATTAAAATTTTTTAGTAAAAATATTACAATTTTAATACTTTGTAGAAAAAAGTTAGGACACCTAGCAAAATACTTTTGAATATTCTTCTCTGACCCAAGAAAACTCTTATTCTCACTGCCTTTACCACAATAGTGAAGACCTTCCAAAAGAACATTTCAGTGAGTAGCATAAAACCTGTGATTAAAAAAAAACAGAATGGTACTCTGACTTTTAAGTTATTATCAGCCTGAAGAGCTCCTCCAAATCAGAACTATTATAGAATCTACTCCCAAACCACTACTTGGCAACAAAGATGAATCTACCTATTACCAGGTTAGGATAGCAGCTATTATCATGGCCCCTTGATTTCTTTCAAGTAGTTCCAATGGAAAAAGCCACAAGTGAATAATAAAGATCTCATAATAGCTCTTAAGAATTCTTTATACGGTAGAAGGCACTAAAATGAACTCTGGAGAGTTAAAAAGAAAAAAAAAACTCTCATCTCCTGATAAGAAAAAATAATTAACCTGACTTAATGCATCTGAGAAGGCCTTCTATAAATCAGACTTTTGTACTTCAAGAGCCAAATTAAAACCATATATCAAAAAAGTATGTAGATATTGTCTTGTTAATACACATAGAACATTTCTAAGTCTGCAGAGGTTCGTAGGTCTTTTTGTGAAATGCTCAACACGTTCCACTTAAAAGGAGAAGTGTGAAGTACTTACAGTGCTTAATTTGCTAGAGGTAATAATGACGCGCCTCTCATGTAACATGCTGGCGTAGAGTTGCAGCATATTATTCACATCCACGGCAACAAAATATTCTGTAAGATTTCTCTGTACAAGTGAAGAGTGATTGTGTAAGTTATAGCTCATGGTGATTATGAAGGAAAATATTTTATACATTTACCAACAAGTCTTAAGGTTCAAAGGAGGTTGTTATTAAAAATGGTATTCATTAAAATAATTAAATGTGATACTATCCTGCTGCCACACGAAGCACGTAACATTCTATTATTATTTGAAACATAATCCTACCCCAGGAAAATGTTTCTCAGAGGGCAATCAGAGGATCACACATTTTCCACTCTCCCTCCCCAAGTACTTATAAAAGAAGCCCATTTCCTGGGCTCCAATTGTAAACCTGCTGAATTTTAATCTTCAGAGTATGGCTCCAAGAATCTGTTTTTTAAAAAGGTATTCCTGATAATTCTTATATACGCTGAACTTTGAGAACTGCTGTTCCAGAAAATACATTTGAGTCTTTTTATGTTTGCCAATCACTCAGCAGACGGCATCATTGCCTGATACTATGTACTACGTACAAGGAACCCAGAGGATGAGATGGATTCATAAAGCAGATCTTTGGTCCTTTATTAAGGAAAATCCCTTTATATCCCATGTCAGACCTGCTCTATTCCACCATAACCAAATTAATTTGGGGGTTAGCCTAATTTGATTCCTTGATATAACACTTCATATTATTTCCCCCACATACAAACAAAATTGGGCTAATCTACATTAACTTTGACATTCAGATCCACTCTTTCTGATTTTTAACTTTCTGTACTCAAACTTAAGCATATCAGAAAGTTATAAAGTAATGAAGAAGACTGAATAAGATATGATAATCAACTGAAACCATAGTACCAGGTAGACTATGACTTAGAAGGCCTAAAATTTTTTAGTTGGGCAAGGAAACAAGAAATCTAATTTTCTTCAATTTCCAAAAGGCAGAAATTCTACCAGGACCAACTAGTAATGGCAGGGTACCTAACAAAAACTATAATATCAGTGAGTGATGCTGAATTTAGTGGGGAGAAATTCATTTCTTGTGTTGTGTATTTGAAAACTACCTTACCTTCCAATTCAACTCTTCATATACAAAATTACTTTTATGGCATTTAACATTAGTATTTTTCCTATAATATCAAAGAATGTAATTTCTAGATGGAAAAATATTTCTCAACACAGAATGCTGTGTTGATAATCTATTTCAGGCCCACATTCCAAACAGCTTCATCTAATCTTTTCACAGGACTTATCTGGACGCATCTGTACTAAAAATACCACTGACAGTCTTGGTTTGATACTGGAAAATTCACAACTGTCTTCCTAGATTCCACTCACTCATAACCCATGTACTTTTGGAAACCAAACACTTAGTAGGTCTGAAAACATTTTGGGAAGAACAATAGAGTTCTAAAAAAAATAGTAAGTATTTCTGGAATGTTTTTTCCTGTTTTTGATGTATCTTTTACTGTTCATAGAATTATTTCCACTGATTCACTGTATCTTTCCAAGGGAAGTTGAAAAAAATTACATAAGAGAAAATTTCCTTTTCACACAGCAACGAAAAGCCTCTTTGTCACTTCTACCTGCCATGTAAATCTTTCTACAGAATATTAATTTGTAATAACTACTAAAACACTGGAAGTATTTCTAACATGGCTACAATTAGGGCTCTAATTAAAATGTAAAATTTAGCAATAATTTCTTGTAGTACCCCTCAAGACCTACAAAATATGTATCACTTAAATTAAAATCAAGAAACCAAGCCCAGGACAATAAGATTTTCATAGAATCATACAAGTAATCTAAAATGCTACAGTCAGGTCACTAAAGAAACCATGTGTGTGAAAATATTTCCCATTGCCAGTATTCATCCCCCTTCACCCAAGTAAGGTCATCTGACATATTTCTTCTACATGATCGGGGGGGGGGGGTGTCTCAGGACCTCACTGATTACATATGATCCTACCAAACTATCTCAATGGTATAAACAGTTTTTCTGATAAAAATTTCCTTACCTACAACCAAATATTTAGGAAGTAAAGTAGCAGACACAATAAAGACAAAACAGAGATAACACCATTATTCCTTATTCCTTCATTATTTCTAATAAAAAATGGAGAGTTACAACATATTATTTTCTCTATACAGAAATTCTTAAACGGCGGGGCCAAAATAAAATTCATAATATGAGTAGCATAAAAAACATAGAAAACAGAAAACTTACACTCTCAGGAATTGTTGGGAGTCCAGTTACATCTGGGGCAATGAAGTAGGAATGCTAATAAACAGAAATAAATCACATAAGAAAAGCAGAATTAAAATTCGGTAGCATTACATATAATTTAAGAAAAAATAACAAAAAATATCAACTAAATTAATAAACATCGAGGATTAACATTCAGGATTTTCTGAATTTGAGAGATTCTTAAATAAGACAGCAGGTCTATGAGACTGAGCAGTAACTTTCTCATACAAAGAATTAAGTGTTCATTAAAATTATTTAATTTCAAAATTGAAATAATCCTGGAAAAAATTTATCAGGACAAAAATGTATACACACACACACACACACACACACACACATTTAGAGAGACTGGAAAATAATGAGGTTTGCTTACACAAGAATAAATCAAAATCTATTAAGATTGCTGAGTATCTATGATAAATCACAACAAATTTCTCTCGTACAGATCAGCTAGTATATTACAGCTACTATATTATTTAGAAATACTATCTTATTTAGAAAGCAGTAATAGAACATAATTTTTAAACATTAAAAAATTTTAATGTGATTATCTCAAAATATGAGCCTCATACACCTACTAAACAAACAGTAATTAGCTTCTGTAATAAAGCAATACAACAGTTCATAGATCGACTTATATGAAAAACATATTGTATATTTCTTCATGTTCCCCAGAATGTTCCCAAATTTTACCACCCAAAATCAGCACAACTGAATCACCAAAGTTGTTTTATTTTCTGTTCATATTAATCTCCAAAACTGTTTTACTATCTTAATCATATAAGGACATATTTAATGCCATTTTATAATTAAAGATTGGAAAAGAAACATTCTGGCCAATACTGGGCACAGTTGAACTAGTCAGAACAGGCTAGTTAGCATAGTCATAATGTATAATTTTCCAGGGTAGAAGAACAATATGAGATAAATCACAAGGTCTCCTGAGACCTTGTGACAAAAATGTGACAGAAATCTCATGCTGTGAATGCACTGTAACATTACTACTACTGACAATGGAGAATATGCATACATTTGGTGTTTATTATAAACTACTTTTATTTAGAGGGCTTGTTAATAATTCTGCATTTCATAAAACTATGCTTTAAAAGACAGTATAAACAGAAAATATGCTCCAAATGATTAATTTTCTTAAATGAGTCAAATTAACCATTTCTCAAAGGACTGGAGTGCATCTTAAAAACACAGTGAAAGAAGTCATTATTGTCTCAATTTAATAGTGATTTTTAGAACCCATTGTCCTTTTAACTCACCGGTACTAGGAAGGGCTGATCTTTCAGAACTTGCTCACTGGCAATAAATATCTCTTGGTTCTTATAATATATGAGAGAAAAAATGAATATTTTACTTTCATGGGGGGAAGTTTACACAATTTGCTGTGTATTTGAGACAAACCCATGTAGCCACACTATCCACTGAAAGTAACACTAATTATAAATGTTATTTTAAATGCTGCTTTGCTCATTTTATACTAGAAAAATCTTAAAGAAGTATTTTCATTCTCAACTGAGAGTAGAAAATCCTTTAGATATTTAGTTATTTTGAAACATAAAAATAAAAATTTACATTAAGTATTAAGTTTTCATTCAATCTCAGTGATTTTCTAAGGGTTACAGTGTCAAGTCTTGAAAAATTCATGTGCTGGAGCATTCACGAAACATGAAATTATAAGAAAGTATAGCAGTTTCCCAAGACTTTTCACATTTTTCTATCAGAATTTGTACAAACAAACAAAATTTTCTTTCTACTTTGTGGTGGAACAAAAATTCTCAGGATGATCAATTTTAATCGGGCATCATAAAACAAAAACCTCTACTAGTAGCTGAAGACCAGTGTTTTTAACCCCAATTTTGCCACTGATTAAGAGCATAGCACTCACTGGACCTGGTACTTCAGTAATCTGTTGTTGAAATCAAATGAAATTACTAAATGGACTTTACCCGAATTTGAGGCAATATTCTATCAACCAGCTGATTTTGCAGTTCTTTAGATATTGTATTGAGAAAAGGTATACAAGATTTTAAAGCTACCCTAGACTACTGATTCAAAAGCTTACAAGAAGGCTTAAATTACAGAAATAACTGTCATACATAGAATAGGACACACTCAAGTTCCCTAAAAAGATCATTTCAGCTACAATACAAAATATCTTCTCCATATGAAATAAAACTTCAATTCACTAATAACTAATATTTGTATAGCTTTTCATGGTATCTAGATATGTCATTTCATGTAAATCCCCAAACAACTTTCTCAAAAATGGACTCATTTGATTTCTCAAATGAAGAAAAAGAATCCTCAAAAAGTTTCAACTTTTTTGCTTAACATCATACATTTAGTAACCAGGACTTAAACCAGTATCTTCTATTCTTAGGTTTCAGAGGCCTAGTAGTTTTTGGATTTACGATTCTTACCAATAAAGGTGAAGTGTTTCGATATCCAGTATTTTTGAAATGTATTTTCATATGATATTTACTCCTAAACAAATGATACTCAAATTTAAAGAGTTCATTTTTAAAATCTCTCATTAATGCTCTAAAATAGCTGCCTCTATTATCTTAGAACCTACATTTCCTTAACCCCTTAACAAAGTGTTAGAATCATTTTATAAATATAACTCCTTCAAATAATGACACTTATTTTTGATAATTCGGAGCTTTTCTTTTTTCTTGGTATTTTTCTTTGGCCTTTCTACTTCATTCCCACTAGCCATACATCTTGTATTCCTTTGGCTTCAGTGACCTACAAATCTGAGTTTCTCCTTAGCTTTCTCTCGTTCTTTCACTCAATCTGCTTTCTTCTTCCATACAGTCTATTTGGGCAATTAGACCTTAGCCTGTGCTCTATTCTCTCTATAGTCCATCCTTTGAATAGCCCAAGCATTTCTACAACTATCCCTGCACTTGACTCTCATATCTGGGTTAAAAATTCCAGGTTATCCTTAGCTTTCCAGCCCCCAATCTCCAAATGACTACTAAACAATTCCACTTTGGCGGTGAGCGAGGAAAGAGGGTGCAGACATAAAGGTGTGGAGATCACAGGGGAAAAAGAATACTTTCAGCTGTTAACAGCAAAGGAAAGTTTCACAAAGGTGGGAAGTGGCTAGTTCTAGACTAAAGATGGATAATCTACAAAGAGGCTTTAGTAAAAAAGGAAGGTGTACAAGTGAGAAATCACGAGGTTCATTTGAGAAGACGAACAGAACAATGTGACCAGAGTAGAAAATCGATTTAGAAAAAAAAAAAAAAAACAAAAAAAACAAAAAAACAAAAAGTAAGACAAAAATGAAAAGGTAGACTGAGGCCAAGAAGTGGGTGGTCCTGACAACCTGGCGGAAGTTTGGACAAATTCTATAGAAAATGGGAAGCTTTTAGGTTTTCAGCAGGAAACTTTATATAGCTGAAGGAAGTTTAATCTGACAGACTTTTGTACAAAGGACTAGAAAGAGAGACTCTAGACTAAGAAGTATTTAAAGTACTAAGCATCTGAACTATAGTGGTGACAGTAAAAATAGAACAGAATAATGTCAGAGAATACTACTATTAAACAAAATTACAGGAAAAATTTAGTCAAGAAGAAAGTTATTACCAAGCAAGGAATATAATGAAAATAGCAGTTTCTTTATTGTGCAAAAAAGCACATGACCTATGAATTTGTTTATACATACTTCAATTTACTTTTTCTTTCAATTTTTCTTGCATCATTATGTATTTTTTTCTTCCTTAAAAATCACACTGTTTATCATATTGGAAGAACTAAAAGGAATATAAATTAATTTTAACACTTTATTTGGATCCCAAATATTAATGAAAATATCCACATTTGTGATAATTAACTTTGACCGTTTACAAAATCTCCCCAAATACTAGTGTGATCATTAAAAGTTTCAGTAATAAATACTCTATACCACCACTGGCTTCCTGTTTGACAAACTTCAATCACATTTTCAGTGTTTGCTGATTATACTAGAAGATGGGTTGCAGTGTAGGGAAATAAGAAGAAACTCTTCACCCAGTATTTTTATCATAGGGTTAGTTACAGAGCATAGTGGCAATACTCATTTATATACCGTTTTCATTTTATGCGGGGTATTGTGAATGTGTGAATGTGTGTGTGTGTGTGTGTGTGTGTGTGTGTGTGTGTGTATGTGTGTGTGTATTTCCTATTATGGATAGATTTCACCCAAAAATCGATGTTCCTCACAGATTACTTTTAGTGTATAATTTTTAAAAATCTGTGATTTAACAACTAAAAAATACACATCCAACATATGTTATGATAGCTGGAACATATCGAAAAGTCCCAATATCACTATAGTAATGTCATTACTACAATTAAAGTTCCCAGGTAGCAGAGTTTCTTAAAGGCACATGTGTTCCTAAATGAACCTGCTAGGACTCAAAAAAATCAATTAATAGCTGAATACTTACCACACTCAAATTGACAGGAGTGTTTGCCTTTGGTACTGGGTGGTTATAGAGTGATTTGAGAGTTTCATTCAAATCATTCTCCTAGAGTAAAATTAAAAAGTACAATTTATAAGTGAAATACATACTAAGCAAATATAATTAAAACTACTGGAAAAAATCATGCACTGTGCCTTCTCACATTAGACATGTTTTACACAACTGCTTTCCACAAGAATGCTTCAAATACCTGAAATTTAAATATTTAAATTTAATAAATATGGAAAAGATAACCAAATATATTTATCCATAAAGAATACTAGCAATATCTCTAATTAGTATAAATCTGTATTTGGCAAAACTTCATTATTATAAAATATACTGATGCTATCTATAGAGGAAATCATTTAAATCATTAAATCCAAGCAAAATGGGATTGAATAAAAATGGCAATATAACTTTTTATCAGATTACTGAATGCTTCCATTTTCCATTTTAATTTTAAAATCTTAAACCTAATTTTTAAGGAATAGATACAATTTAGCATGATCACTGTACTAAGCTACAATGTACAGGTTACTCTAAATAGGTCTTTCCTAAACAGCTATCAGTCAGTCACTACTTGACTCACAATAAATGGGATTAAAAATATATATATATGACACATCCACCCTATAGGATGTATACAATAACAATGCACTTTGATATGCACATTCGCTTTTTCTGCATTATACATATAAACCCAGGAATACATATATGAAGGTAGTTTTTATATACATGTTTTTTATTCTCTCTTAAAATGTGTACATGGGGGCAATATACCAAAGGAAATGCCAATTATTCAAAATAGGTAATAATTAATTTTAAGGAATTTGGATATGAGACACATAACTTCACACAATTTATCATATAACTACCAAAACTTAATAATTCTGACTTCTGTGTTTGTAAAGTGTGCATACAAAACTGCCTATTAGAATTCTCTTTAGAATGACTTTAAGAGAAGAGACTATAGAATTTATCTCTTGACCATTTAAACAATGAAATATATCCACAAAATATTCTGGATAATATTAATCCCTGTCTAAACAAAATTCCTATGGCTAATGAAGTTTTTTTAAAGTCTAGCTTTCAAAATTACTTTAAATTTGCCTGATGTTGATCAGGTAAGGGTAACTTCAATTATAAAATCTAAATATCAACCTACAAAGCCTGTGGCACTGGGTTAAAAAGAAAAAGAAAAAATATAACAGTTATAGATTTACTTCTACTTTACTTCTGTGAACCTACAATGTATTTTCCTCTATTAAGGAATACAGATACAGTCTCTCTTTTTCCCTCTTCTCAGAACACTAAAATTATATGAATTTGCTCACAATATTTTCTTTTATATATTCCAGTATTACCAACAGTCTCATAAAGAAGGACATATTATAGGTACATAAGTATCAATTTAACAGTAAGAGTTTCTAAAAGTAAATTATTCAGTTGGTTAAGCGTCCGACTTTGGCTCAGGTCATGATGTCACAGTTTTGGGGTTCGAGCCCCACATCGGGCTCTGTGCTGACAGCTTGGAGCCTGGAGCCCGCTTTGGATTCTGTGTCTCCTTCTCTCTCTTCCCCTCTCCATTCACACATTCTCTCTCTCTCAAAAATAAATAAATGTTAAAAAAAAAAGTTGTAGGAGCAATGAATCATGGGAATCTACCCCCCAAACCAAGAGCAAATCATGTACACTGTATGTTAGCCAACTTGAATAAATGATACTAAAAAAAAGTTGTAGAGAATGGAGATTCTACTCTCTTTTTATGTTTATTTATTTATTTTGAGAAAGAGTGAGTGAGTGAGTGAGTGTGTGTGTGGGGGGGGGGGGGGGGGGGCTGGGATTGAGAATCCCAAGAGACTCTGAGCCCCTATAAGGGGCTCAAACTCACTGAAGGTGAGATCATGACCTGAACTGAAATCAAGAGTCAGAGACTTGAGCCACCCAGGTGTCCATGGAGATTCTACTCTTAAAGAACTTGTACACAGATTCATCTGACTCAGGACCAAGCATAAAAGTAGCAGTATAAAGAGCACCTAGACATACATGAAGGAGATTCATTTGCTAATCTTAAAGCATCTGCCAGAGGAGGAGAAGCGTATTCAAACTCTCTGCTGGGATGGAGGTGCTGGTGGGTGTCATTTTTGCATTCTCCCTCTTATCTTTCTCGTACTGGTGGGCACCTCCTGCCCCTCCCCATCCTTGCAGCCCCACCAGAGCCAGTGGGAAAGCACAGCCTACATAGAGGATGCCCCTTGAGCACCTGGCCAGGAAGAATTGTGTTTCTGGGCACCACAGGTCTGAAACTATAGAAGAGATGGTTCTTGGCAGGCTACCACCCCCAGGGCACTGTATAGACAGCAGAAGGAAACACACTCCCAGTCTTCCAATCTACTTATCCCGGCACTTCAACTGAGGGCACACTTCAGGATTACCACACATCTACAGGCTATGGGACTCTCAGTGAACATAGACCAGGGGACATCATCTTTGCAATCTCCCTTGGACTTGCTGCAGCTCACTGATACCGCACAGAAAGGAGTCCACACACTTGTGTGAAACACTTTTTGCCACTTGTCGCCAAGGGTACACCACCAGATTGACGGCCCTGGAGACAAGCAGGCTTTCTGACTGTTGTCCCTCAAAATTATATATTTACATACCTTTAAAGCTGCTGCCTGAGGGTCTAGCTTCCAATCAGCCTGAAACTAGGAGCTATTAGATCTCCCCCTCTTGAATATTCAGAGAATGTGGCACTATCTCAACAACTAGGACCTATCAATACTACATCAGGCTGCTTAGACAATCACAAAGGTTCTAGAGACAACCAAGAGCTAGGGCAAGGTTAAATGATAAGGTTCATCTACACAAGGTCACTCTTTCTAGCATGAGAGAGATAGCTGTTAAACCTAATGCTATATGAAAGAAACTAACATAGAAAGCTGAACAAAATGAGGAGAAAAGAATATACTCCAAATGAAAGAACAAGATAAAACATCAGAAAGAAGCTGACAAGAAATGGCAATGAGTAATTTACCTGATAAAGACTTCAAAGTAATGGTCATAAAGACGCTCACTGAAATTGGGAGAAGAATGGATGAACACAGCAAGAACTTTTAACAAGATGGAAACAAGAAAGTGCCAAATAGAAATCACAGATACAATAACTGAACTGAAAAATGCCCTGGTGGGGTTCAACAGCAGATGAAATCAGTGATCTAGAAGACAGGGCAGTAGAACTCACCTAAACAAATCAGCAAAAAGAAAACTAATTTTAAAAAGTAAAGATAGCTGTGCACTACAAGACCAGGACTTACAAGACCTGTGGACAATATCAAGCAGAATAACATCCACATTATAGGAGTTCCAGAAAGACAAAAGGGGGCAGAAAACTTATTTGAAAAAATATAGCTGAAAATGTCCCTAACCTGCAAAAGAAAACAGATATCCAGATCCAGGAAGCCCAGAGACTTCCAAACAAGATGAACCTAAAGAGATACAAACATAGTTAAAACATCAACAGTTAGAGATTCTTAAAAGCAGCAAGAGAAAAACAACTTGTTGCAAAGGAACCCCCACAACGCTATTAGCAGATTTCTCAGCAGAAACTCTGCAGGCCAAAGGGGATGGCATGATACATTCAAAGTGCTGGGGAAAAGCAAAAACAAAAACAAAAACTTGCAACCAAAAATACTTTACCTTGCAAGTTTATCATTCAAAATTGAAGGAGAGATAAAGAGCTTTCCACACAAACAAAAGCTAAAGGAATTCATCAGCACTCAACGGCCCTATAAGAAATGTTGAAGAGATTTCTTTAAGTTGAATAGAAAGGGTAATAATTAATAAGAAAAAATATGAATAAAAATCCGGTTGGTCAATTAAATACACAGTAAAAGTAGTAGTTAAATACTTCTAAAGCTAGTATGAAGGTTAAAAGGCAAAAGTAGTAGAAATAACTATAACTGCAATAATTAGTTATGGGATATACAAAATAAAAAGATTTAAACTTGATATGAAAAATATAAAACATATTTTTATGGGGAGAGGGTAAAAATGCATTCAAACTTAAGTTGCTGTCAACTTAGACTATTATGTATATAAGCTGTTATATGTAAGCTTCATGGTAACTGCAAAACAAAACCCTATAGTAGATTCACAAAAGAAAATGAGAAAGGAATCAAAGCATGCAGCTATATAAATCCATCAAACCAAAAAGGAAGAAAGCAAGAGAAGATAGAAAAAGAAAAGAACCATAAGAAAGCCATAAAATAATTAAATAAAATGGCAACAAGTTCATAAGCATATATAATTAAATGTAAATGGACTAAATTATCCACTCAAGAGATATAAAGTGGCTAAATAATTTAAAAAACAAACTAGTCCATCTATGTGATTCCTACAAGAGACTCAGATCATATGTAAGAACATACACAGACTGGACTAGAAGTGAAGGAATAGAAAAAGATATGTCATGCAAAAGGAAACCAAGAGAAAGTGTGGTAGTTATACTTATGTCAAACAAAATAGACTCTTAAACAAAGAATCTAACAAAAGATAAAGATGGGCATTATGCAGTGACAAAGGGGTCAATCCAGCAAGAAGATATAACATTTGTAAAGGGAGAAATTGATAGCAATACAATAGTAGCAGGAGATGTTAATACTCCAGTTACATCAAAGAATAGATCATCCAAGCAGGAAGATGGACTATATATGTATATATAAAGAACATTCCATCCCAACACAGCAGAATATACATTCTTTTCAAATGTACATGAAACAACCTCCAGGATACATCGTATGTTAAGCTATAAAACAAGTCTCAATAAATTCAAGAAAATGGAAATCGTATCGAACATATTTTCCAACCACAATTGTAAGAAGCTAGATATCAATTATAAGTAGAAAACTGGAAAAATCACAAATATGTGGAGATTGAACAACATGCTACTGAACAACCAATGGCTCAACAAAGATATCAAAAAAAGAATAAAAAAATACCTTAAGACAAATGAAAATACAACACACCAAAATTTATAGGATACAGCAAAATAGTTCTAAAATTTATAGTGATGTAGGCCTACCTCAAGAAACATGAAAAACATCAAGTACAAAATCTAAAAAAAAAAAAAACTTAAAAAAAAAACTAGAACAAATGAAGACCCAGTTTAGTAAAAGGAAGGAAATAATAAAGATCAGAGCACAAATAAATGAAATAGGTACTAAAATGGCAAAGGAAAAGATCAAAGAATTGATTCTTTAAAAATAGAAACAAATTTGACAAACCTTTAGCTAGACTCACAAGGAAAAAAAAGAGAGTTCTCAAATAAGTAAAATCAGATATCAAAGAAGATAAAACTGATAACAAAGAAATACACAAATGATTACAAGAGACTACTATAAATAATTATATGCCAACAAATTTTACAACTTAGAAGAGATGGATAAATTCCTAGAAAGTTACAATCTTCCAAGACTGAATCATGAAGAAATAGAAAATCTAAATAGACTGATTACTAGTAAGCAGACTGAATCAGTAATCAAAAAATTCTCAACGAACATAAGTCCAAGACCAAATGGTTGCACTTGTGAATTCCACCAAACATTCAAAGAGGATTTAATATCAATCCTCCTCAAACTCTTCCAAGTAACTGAAAAGGAGGGAATACTCCCAAACTTGTTTTATGAGATCAACATTACCCTGATGCTAAAACCAGTCAAAAACAACACAAAAAAGAAAATTACAAGGCAACATCCTTGATAAACAGAGATGCAAAAATCTTCAACGAAACATAAGCAAGTAAAATTCAACAGTACATTAAAGGGACTATCCACCATAATCAAGTGGGATTTATTCTATGGATGCAAGGATGATTTAACATCTGCAAATCAAGCAATGTGACAGACCACATTAACAAAATGAAGGATAAAAATCATGTGATCATCTCAACAGATAGACAAAAGCCATTTGACAAAATTCAACACTCATTTGTGACAAAAACTTTCAACAAAAGGGGTATAGACACAATGTACCGCAATATAATGGAGGCCATATATGACAAACCCACAAGTAACATCATACTCAACAATGAAAAGCTGAAAGCTTTTCCTTCAAGATCAGCAACAAACAGGAATGCCCACTTTCACCAGTTTTATTCAACTAAGTATTCAAAGTCCTAGCTAGAGCAACAAGGCAGAAAAAAGAAATAAAAGACATTTAATCTGGAAAAAGTAAAACTGTCACTACTTATAGGTGACATGATTTGATATATACATACATACATAAAAAACACTAAAGATGCCACCACAAAAGCTCTTAGAAGTGATAAACAAGTTCAGTAAAGTTGCAGGATACAAAATCAATATACAAAAATCTGTTGTGTTTCTATACTAACAATTAACTATCAGAAAGAGAAATCAGGAAACAATCCCATATACAATTGCATCAAAAGAATAAAATACCTAGGAATAAATTTAATCAAGGAGGTGTAAGATCTATACATTAAAAACTATAAGGCACTGATGAAAGAAACTGAAAAGGACACAAATGAATAGTCTGGTCTTGTGGATTGAAAGAACACTATTAAAATGTCCATTTTACCCCCAAGCAATCTAAAGAGTCAATATAATCTCTATCAAAATTCTAATGGCATTTTTCACAGAATTAGACAATCCTAAAATTTGTATGGAACACAAAGATCCCAAATAGCCAAAGGAATCTTGAGAAAAAACAACACAGCTAAAGGCATCATGCCCCCAGATTTCAAACTATATTACCAAGATATAGTAATCAAAACAGTATGCTACTGGCCAAAAACTAGACACAAAAATCAGGGGAACACAACAGAGAGCCCACACATAAATAGTCAACTAATTTATGACAAAGAAGGCAAGAATATGATAAAGGACAAT
This sequence comes from Neofelis nebulosa, assembly GCF_028018385.1. Taxonomy (NCBI): domain Eukaryota; kingdom Metazoa; phylum Chordata; class Mammalia; order Carnivora; family Felidae; genus Neofelis; species Neofelis nebulosa. Next base: position 43,174,976 of record NC_080796.1, read on the forward strand.
CTCTTCAATAGATGGTGTTGGCAAAAGTGGACAGTCATATGCAAAAGAATGAAACTAGACCACTATCTTACACCATACACAAAAATTAATTCACAATTGGTTAAAGACTTGAATGTAAGAGCAGAAACTATAAAACTCCTAGAAGAAAACAAACACGGTGAGCTCTTTGACATTGGTTTTGACGATATTTTTTCAGATCTGACTCCAAAGTCAGTGGCAATGAAAGAAGGAAGGAAGGAAGGAAGGAAGGAAGGAAGGAAGGAAGGAAGGAAGGAAGGAAGGAAGGAAATAAATGAGACTACATCAAACTTAGAAGCACAGTGAAGGAAACCGTCAACAAAATAAAAAGGCAATATACTGAATAGAAGATATTTGCAAATCATGCATCCAATAAAGATTTATATCCAGAATATATAAAGAACTCATACAACTCAATAACAAAAAAATAAGCAATGATTTTAAAAATGGGCAGAAGATCTGAATAGACATTTTTCCAAAGAATACATACACATGGCCAACAGGTACATGAAAAGATGCTCAACATCACTAATCATCAGGGAAATGCAAATAAAAAGCACAATGAGTTATCATCTCACACCTGTCATAACAGTTATTGCAAAAAGGACAAGAAATAACAAGCATAGATAAGGATGTGGAGAAAAGGGAACCCTCGTGCACTACTGATAGAAATGTAAACTGGTGCAACCACCATGGAAAACAGTTTGGAGGTTCCTCAAAAAATTAAAAATAGAACTGTGATCCAGCAACTCCAACTCTGGGTATTTATCTGAAGAACACAAGAACACTAATTTGAAAAGATATATGCCTCCTATGTTCATTGCAGTATTATTTACAATAGCCAAGATATGGAAACAACTTAAGTGTCTATCAGTGGATAAATGGATAAAGAGGCACGCGCACACACACACACACACACGCACACTCTCACACAATGGAATACTATTCAGCCATGAAAAAGAACAAAATCTCTCCATTTCTGACAACATAAATGGACCTTGAGGGCACTTATGCTAAGTGAAATTAATCTGACAGTGAAAGACAGATACCATATGATTTGACATATTCAGAATCTAAGAAACAAAGCAAAGAGACAAAAAAATAAAACTCATAGATACAGAGAACAAATTCAATTGATGGTTGCTAGAGGGGAAAGTGTTGGTGGGATGGGTGAAATGGGTGAAGAGAATAACAGATACAAACTCCCACTTACAAAATAAATAAGTCAAGGGCATATAATGTATAGCATGGTAATCATAATCACTAATATTGTACTGCAAATCTGAAAGATGCTAATAAAGTAAATCTTAAAGTTCCCATCGCGCGTGCGCACACACACACACACACACACACACACACACACACACACATCTATAACTCGGTATAGTAACAGATGGTACTTAGAGTTATTATGATGCTATTTCACAATGTACATAAACGTAAACTCATTATGTACACCTGAAATAAAAGGTTGTGTGTAAATGATATTCCAATAAAACAAAAACAAAACAGAAAATAGCAAGTGTTGGGAGAATGTAGGAAAATTAGAACCTTGTTCATTGCTGGTGGGAATGTAAAATGGTGACACTATGTGAAAAGTGTTTTGACGGTCCTTCAAAAATTAAACATAGGATAACCATATTATTCAGCCATTCTAATTCTGGGTATATATTCAAAAGAACTGAATACAGCAACTCACACAGATATTTGTACACTCATGTTCCTAAGAGCACTGTTCACAAGAGCCAGAAGGTGGAAGCAACCCAAGTGTTCATCTCCAGATGAACAGATCAACAAAATGTGGTGTGTACATATAATGAAATATTATTCAGCCACAAAAAGGCAAGAAATTCTGACACACGCTACAATATGGATGAACCTAGAAAACATGCTGAGTCCAGTAAGCCAGTCACAGAAGAAAAAATAATGTAGGCTTCTACTTGCAGGAGGTACACAGTCAAATTCATGCAGACAGAAAATACAATGATTGCTGCCAGGGACTCAGGGGCAGAGAAAGGAAAGTTATTGTTCAATGGGGCAGAGTTTCAGTTTGGGAAGACAGAAAAGTTCTAGAGATGATGATGCTGATGGCTGCACAGAATAATGTGAATGTGCTTAATGACACAGAACTGTACACTTAAAGATGGCTAAAATAGTAAACTTTATGTTATGTATATTTAACCACATTAAAAAAAAGTAAGGAAAAAACATAGCTTACCAGTTCCTTAGCCAAGTAATCTGCCAGAGTATTTAGAAGCTTGTAATATACTTCAAACCATGGCAGGTAACTGTAATAAAAAAAAAAAAAACTTTAAAAATGTATATGGATGTATCATCTAGAATCAAGAAAAGAGAGATGACAAACATTAAATCTGCATTATTTCAAACAGCTTAGTCCTGGTGGGCAGAAAAAAAACTATACGTATGTTCTCCTTACTGGTAGCAGTAAAATTCTACCTGTTATCTATTACTAGTCTGTATAAAATAATAATAACCCAAAGTACTATTATAAAAGTTATTCATTCCACACTTCGATTTTAACTCTGCAGTAAAATTATTTAATCCTATAGCATGGTATGCATGGTATGAGCGTGTCAAAAGTACTCATAGGATGAAACTTAACCACTGTAATAAAACATAATGCAAAATAAACTAATTTTCAAAAGCCTTCAAAACATACAGTCATCTCTTAATGATTACTGAAGCGAATACATAATACAATAGGATTATGCACTTAATTAATCAATTACTTTGAAACTGACGTTCAATTAGGATGGTAAATTTCAAAATAACAGCAATACAAATAACAGGGAGCCTATTTTAAAAATTGTAAAAAAGCTTTTAGTTATTACAACCAATCCCTCAGAATGCAAGCAATTATCAGGGAATACTATGAAAAATTATATGCCAACAAACTGGACAACCTGGAAGAAATGGACAAATTCCTAAACACCCACATACTTCCAAAACTCAAACAGGAGGAAATAGAAAGCTTGAACAGACCCATAACCAGCGAAGAAATTGAATCAGTTATCAAAAATCTCCCAACAAATAGGAGTCCAGGACCAGATGGCTTCCCTGGGGAATTCTACCAGACATTTAAAGCAGAGATAATACCTATCCTTCTCAAGCTATTCCAAAAAATAGAAAGGGAAGGAAAATTTCCAGACTCATTCTATGAAGCCAGTATTACTTTGATTCCTAAACCAGACAGAGACCCAGAAAAAAACAAAACTACAGGCCAATATCCCTGATGTATATGGATGCAAAAATTCTCAATAAGATACTAGCAAATCAAATTAAACAGCTTATAAAAAGAATTATTCACCATGATCAAGTGGGATTCATTCCTGGGATGCAGGGCTGGTTCAACATTCGCAAATCAATCAACGTGATACATCACATTAATAAAAGAAAAGATAAGAACCATATGATCCTGTCAATCGATGCAGAAAAAGCATTTGACAAAATTCAACATCCTTTCTTAATAAAAACCCTCGAGAAAGTCGGGATAGAAGGAACATACTTAAAGATCATAAAAGCCATTTATGAAAAGCCCACAGCTAATATCATCCTCAATGGGGAAAAACTGAGAGCTTTCCCCCTGAGATCAGGAACACGACAGGGATGTCCACTCTCACCGCTGTTGCTTAACATAGTGTTGAAGTGCTAGCATCAGCAATCAGACAACAAAAGGAAATCAAAGGCATCAAAACTGGCAAAGATGAAGTCAAGCTTTCACTTTTTGCAGATGACATGATATTATACATGGAAAATCTGACAGACTCCACCAAAAGTCTGCTAGAACTGATACATGAATTCAGCAAAGTCGCAGGATACAAAATCAATGTACAGAAATCAGTTGCATTCTTAAACACTAATAATGAAGCAACAGAAAGACAAATAAAGAAACTGATCCCATTCACAACTGCACCAAGAAGCATAAAATACCTAGGAATAAATCTAACCAAAGATGTGCAAGATCTGTATGCTGAAAACTATAGAAAGCTTATGAAGGAAATTGAAGAAGATATAAAGAAATGGAAAAACATTCCGTGCTCATGGATTGGAAGAATAAATATTGTTAAAAGGTCAATACTACCCAAAGCTATCTACACATTCAATGCAATCCCAATCAAAATTGCACCAGCATTCTTCTCGAAACTAGAACAAGCAATCCTAAAATTCATATGGAACCACAAAAGGCCCCGAATAGCCAAAGTACTTTTGAAGAAGAAGACCAAAGCAGGAGGCATCACAATCCCAGACTTGAGCCTCTACTACAAAGCTGTCATCATCAAGACAGCATGGTATTGGCACAAAAACAAACACACAGACCAATGGAATAGAATAGAAACCCCAGTACTAGACCCACAAAAGTATGGCCAACTAATCTTTGACAAAGCAGGAAAGAATATCCAATGGAAAAAAGACAGTCTCTTTAACAAATGGTGCTGTGAGAACTGGACAGCACCATGCAGAAGAATGAAACTAGACTACTTTCTTACACCATTCACAAAAATAAATTCAAAATGGATAAAGGACCTGAATCTGACACAGGAAACCATCAAAACCCTAGAGGAGAAAGCAGGAAAAGACCTCTCTGACCTAAGCCGCAGCAATTTCTTATTTGACACATCCCCAAAGGCAAGGGAATTAAAAGCAAAAATGAACTATTGGGATCTCATGAAGATAAAAACTTCCTCACAGCAAAGGAAACAATCAACAAAACTAAAAGGCAACCAACGGAATGGGAAAAGATATTTGCAAATGACATATCGGACAAAGGGCTAGTATCCAAAATGTATAAAGAGCTCATCAAACTCCATACCCAAAAAACAAATAATCCAGTGAAGAAATGGGCAGAAAATATGAATAGACACTTCTCTAAAGAAGACATCCGGATGGCCAACAGGCACATGAAAAGATGCTCAACATCGCTCCTCATCAGGGAAATACGAATCAAAACCACACTCAGATATCACCTCACGCCAGTCAGAGTGGCCAAAATGAACAAATCAGGAGACTATAGATGCTGGAGAGGATGTGGAGAAACAGGAACCCTCTTGCACTGTTGGTGGGAATGCAAACTGGTGCAGCCACTCTGGAAAACAGTGTGGAGGTTCCTCAAAAAATTAAAAATAGACCTACCCTATGACCCAGCAGTAGCACTGATAGGCATTTACCCAAGGGATACAGGAGTACTGATGCATAGGGGCACCTGTACCCCAATGTTTATAGCAGCACTCTCAACAATCGCCAAATTATGGAAAGAGCCTAAATGTCCATCAACTGATGAATGAATAAAGAAATTGTGGTTTATATACACAATGGAGTACTACGTGGCAATGAGAAAGAATGAAATATGGCCCTTTGTAGCAACATGGATGGAACTGGAGAGTGTGATGCTAAGTGAAATAAGCCATACAGAGAAAGACAGATACCATATGTTTTCACTCTTATGTGGATCCTGAGAAACTTAACAGAAACCCATGGGGGAGGGGAAGGAAAAAAAAAAAGAGGTTAGAGTGGGAGAGAGCCAAAGCATAAGAGACTGTTAAAAACTGAGAACAAACTGAGGGTTGATGGGGGGTGGGAGGGAGGGGAGGGGAGGTGATGGGTATTGAAGAGGTCATCTTTTGGGATGAGCACTGGGTGTTGTATGGAAACCAATTTGACAATAAATTTCATATATTAAAATAAATAAAAAAATAAAAAACAAAATTTAACTTAAAAAAAAGCTTTTAGATACCAAAAACACATATAATCGAAAATTCATTTTAATTCATTTTACTAGATACAACTATAATTAATTTTTATGAAAGCAAAATATACTAAGTCCAAAATTCAGTTGTGCACAAAAAATCTGCACTTATTAACAAATTAAGACACTAGTAGATATAAAATCTATTCAAAGCTCTATTTATTAAAATGTATGCTTTTCACATAGAAGAATAGTAAACCACAAAACACCAGTACAGTTAAGTATCAATTAACAAATATTCTTTTTTTTCAAAGAATTACTACAATAGACTACTTTCTAAGAGAAACAGTGTGATGCTCTTACTACATAATTGTATCCTGACAAGAGTTGTGTGTGTGTGTGTGTGTGTGTGTATACATTCACACACACACACACACACACACATATATATAAAACAAATTTAAAATTTAAAAATCAATGGACAAGGCTTAGAAAAACAACTTTCTATCTGTATTTTTCATATAATGTCTGATTCATTAATGGCTATGAAAGATGCTTTTTCATTCAAGAGTAACCTAAAGTCATAACAGAAGAACAGTTAAAATAGTATCTTTATTCAGCAGAATTGTTAGAGTTCTTTAAAATAATGATTGTAAATACTAACTAATAATATAAAATGTGCCTATATTTTAAAATATCTACCAACTTATAGTTAAATGTAGCACATTGAATACATACATTTATCTCTGTGCCCTTTGGAAATGGCACTAAAATGATGAGTAAATGAGTAAAAAGGGTATAAATTAATGAGGACAAGAGAAATGGAGGAAAAAAGTAACAGCAACACAGGTGAATGGTTTTGTGAAGACAAAAAGGAAATGAAGAATGATAACTGACTTAGCAAAAGAAAGAACACCAAAATCTAGGTGCCAACAGAAGGGAAAATGACCAGTAGCTAGTATATTTGCACACTTCCCCCCATCCCAGGATCCTGAAACACTGATCCAGGAATCTTTCAAAAAAAAAAAACAAAAACAAAAACAAAAAAAACCTCAGAGGTCCTATTTTCTTGGAATGAAACCCACCACTGCATGGACAAAGTTTTCTAATGCAGTTTAGTGCCTCTATCTTAAATATTAATTAACAGTCCGACCACCAGACATTTGAGGAAATACAGACATCAATACAAACCTAAAAGGAATTCCAAGTAAACACAGACAATATAAACAACAGATGAGAACTCTAAAAAGTTATCACTAATATTCTTAGGAGCTGAATAAAGAACAGAATGCTATTAGAATGAAATCTAAAAAAGAAGTGAAGAAAATTTTTTAAAAAGCAGAAAAAACTCTTAGGTGTTCAAAATATGAAATCTGAAATACTTAAAATCAATAGAAAGGTTAGAAAGTAAATCAAGAATATCTCTTAACAACTAGAATGAAGAGATAATAGGAGAGTAAACATTAAAATATCAGGGCACCAATCATGTACCTGACTCAATCATGTAGTTGACTAACAGTAGTTCCAAAAAGAAAGAAAAAAGGGAAAACAGCAATAAACATTTCTTTTTTAAAAGTTAACTGGAAAAACTCCTAGATATGAGTGTTCAGAATCAGAGAGCCACTGAGCGAACTGTAAAATCAATGAGCCAAACTAGAATATCACAGTGAAAAATTCCACAACAGGGGACAGAAAGCACCTAAGAATTTCCAAAAAGACAAAACACGTAACATACAAAGGAATTAAATTCAAAATGCCACTGAACCTCTCAAACAGGCAATTCCAGAAAGTAAGAAGGTAATGCCTTCAAAATGCAAGGCAACTTTCTTCAGAAATGGCGGGGACATCATGGAGTCCTCCCCATCCCACCCCATGTGCTTGCATTCCCAGGGACTTTCTCTCCTAGGATCTGGAATTTACTTTGACACAGTTCAGAGAGCCAATGAGGAGGGAGCAGGTGGCAAGGCCCAGGGTCTGTGCCACCTGGAGGGGGGGGGGGGGCGTGTCTATCTCCCTGACTATAGTTCTCTGCCCAGAGAAACTACCAATCACAGGTGGGGCTAGACTGATAACATTTTCAGTCATGCTCAGACTCAGAAATTTACCTCCTTTGCACTATTTTTGGGAGACTACCAAAGGATGGCTTTAACAAACTGAGACAGTGAAGCAAAAAGGAGGAACACCAGGATATAGGAGACAAAAAATCTAATCCCACTAAGAACAGTTAAATAGAAGAATAAACTACAAAGGCCTAAAGAACAACCAGTCTACAGCCTTTGGGAAACCCGAAAATCAGAAGTTAGTATAGGTATTCTCAACTTTCTTATTTAAATTATTCAACTCTTTAACTCTAGTGCTCAGATGGCTATTCTACTGTATCTCTCACAAAAGAAGAAAGAAAGAAAAAGATTAGTAACTCAATACCATGCAATTATCAACTCAATACCATGCAAATTACCACATCATGTTTTCTTTTTTTTTTTTTTTTTTTTTTTATTTTATTTATTTTGGGGACAGAGAGAGACAGAGCATGAACGGGGGAGGGGCAGAGAGAGAGGGAGACACAGAATCGGAAACAGGCTCCAGGCTCCGAGCCATCAGCCCAGAGCCTGACGCGGGGCTCGAACTCACGGACCGCGAGATCGTGACCTGGCTGAAGTCGGACACTTAACCGACTGCGCCATCCAGGCGCCCCCCACATCATGTTTTCTACACTCTTTATAACTCAAATGAAATAATTTTCATGGAGAATGTCCTTCCACAGCTCCTTGGATACAAGTGCCATTTCTTTCATTTGCAAGCATTTCATATTCATATTTCAACTTTTAATGGCCTGAAGAAAGTGTCACCTCAGGAAAATTTCAATATGTCATGTAGTTCAGATCTGTATGTTCACATAAGATGAGACCTAATCTATTCAAGGAGCATGCTGTTCTGTTTCTATCTTGCTCTCAAGAATTTTTAGATAAAGCAAAATTTATTGATTTTAGATGGTTGCATGCCTACCTGTTAATCCTTATATTGTCATTTCCACCTTACTTAAATAATGTGAAACCATTTTAACCCGAATTCTTCTTTCTTGGTCCATTATAAAAATAAAAATTATAATAAATATATCATAAGTTATTACAAAATAAGATAATCTTTTTCTAGACAAAATACATTAACGCTCTTTTCATCTTGCATGCTTTTCTTTTTTTTTAAGTTTTTATTTTAATTCCAGTTAGTTAACATAGAGCATTCTATTAGTTTCAGGTATACGATATAGTTAAGTCATCAGTTCCATACATCACCCTGTGCTCATCACAAGTGCACTCCTTAATCCCCATCACTTATTCAACCCATCACCACCCCACCCTCCCCTCTCATAATATCAGATTGTTCTCCATAATTTGCTTTGTCTCTGTCTCTATTTTTCCCTTGTTTGGTTTCTTAAATTCCACATATAAGTGAAATCATGTGGTATTAGTCTTTCTCTGACTGACTCATTTCACTTAGCATTATATACTCTCTAGCTCCTTCCATGTCATTGTAAATGGCAAGATTTCATCCCTCTTTATGGCTGAATAACATTCCATTATACACATATTTATATTACATCTTCTTTATTTGTTAGTCAATTAATGGACACTTGAACTGCTTCCATATCTTGGCTATTGTAAGTAATGCTGCTATAAACACAGGGGTTCATATATCCCTGTGAATTAGTAGTGTTCTTGTATTCTTTGGGTAAATACCCAGTAGTGCAATTGCTGGATCATAAGGTAGTTTTATTTTTAACTTTTTGAGGAATCCCCATACTGTTTTCCCACCAACAGTGCAAATATGCTTTTCAGTGTTCTGGATTTCTCATCTTTACATTATTAGTTTTCATTGGCTATCTTCCTCTTTCAATTTTCTTTCAAATTGTGGAGATGAACTAAAACCCTACTTTTCATTAGAAGCTAATTTATATAATTTATCTGTAAGATTATTTGACTGTTTTTGAAAATAAAACAAATTGAATTAAATAACTGATTAACATTTAGGTTACTTCTCAAGATTTATCAGTTTTATTTGTGTTAGGTATTTTGGTATCTATATAATTACTGCTATTTTTTATGATCTCCAAGAATACTAACTCTTACTGAATTTCATCCTGGTACCAAGCTATGTTTGTTCTTGATACATGACACGCTGGATTTTGTTCTCACGTTCAGTGTCTTAATTATCAAATTCAACACTCAACTTAATTATGTTTACAGCACTGCTAGACACAGTGATGTTTTATAACTACCTCTAATATGATTTCATCTGTAAATCAGGCTAACGCTATTTTTTAAAAAAACACTGCAGCAAAGTTTACATTTGGGATATTCTCATAGTCATGTGTAAGGGTCCATCATGCTCTGTTTCTCTGTTTGGGTAACATGACTTATTAGTTCTATGCCCATCTAGAGAATACAGAGAAGAATATAAGAATGAGACTCTCTATGTCAAAATAATTGGAAGAACAGGGAGTAAAACTTCTTAAGCACTAACTACATGTATGTAAACATGCTACATACTTTGTATGTGTTATCTCCTTTAATTATTAAAATAATGCCATAGTGTATAATTGACGAAACTAAATTAAAGCAAATTATCCAGGGTCACAAAGTTACCAAATGGCAAGACCAGGATTAGAACACTGATCAATCTGACAGCAATACTTGCTCAGGGGTCCACGGTAGATAGCCCATCACCCCATGCAGGCATGGAGTTTGATAATATATCCAACCTTTGAATAAACAAGTCCAATGACCAGACATTTTCAGGTAGCTAAATAAACCATGACAAAATATATTTCAGTTTAAACCTAAATCAGTCTATTAATAATTTCTATCTGCTTAAGCAAATTCTATCTCCCAAAATTTGTTTATCTAACTACTGTCCAGAGCCTTTTAAATTACATTTTGTTCATATAGACAAATATCTCAGCAGATAAAGATCTGTTTAATTCTTTCATCTAGCATATTGGCAAATCCTTCCAATTATAAATTTTAAAAATTTTGAAAATTTTGAAAGGACATGGCCTACAACATGGAACAACATCCCTCTCAAAGTAATGTAAGTCTACTTACCAACAGTCTAAGTACGATGTTTTAACCAATAGGAGGACTTATAACTTCAATCTCTATTGTGTAGTCAATATCTTTTTCTGTATATAATTTGTTCACAGGAGATAGAGAAACAGACTTGAATTTCTACAGCACTTCCTGATACACCAGTGTCGCCATAAAGCACGGTGATTAGTTACACATAACATGCACTTGTGAACTGTACTGATTCTTGGTGATAATAGCTCCTTTTTAAAGACTAAATATCATTCACATTTTAATAAAAACATCACACATCAAAGTGGAGCTATTCTACAACCAGTCATGCTCCTAGAAACATCAGGGAAGCCTGGGCATTTTCTGTTGCTAATAAACAATAGCATCTAGAGTAGAGGATACAGACTGGCGACCTGCAGACTAACCATCTCCAGCCCAACGGGCATATTTCGTGTGATCAACTCACCCTTGTTGTTTAAATAAGTTGCCACCTTCTAAACCTGAGATAATTCACTTAAAAATCTGGACTTCTTGCTCCTCTTAGAAATCAAAAGAACTGGCAATACCAGGCACGCATTTTTCACTCTGTAACAAGTACCTAGAGCTGTGTAATGACTCCAGTCTTTGGATGTGGTGTGTGCTATTTGGATCACCACACTAATCCCGACTTCTAATTGTCAGACACTTAACCTGTGTATCTCATTTGAATCCCGTTCCTGGTCCCTGTAGGTAACTGAATTCACAATCCTTGTTATGAAGCAACTACTCAACAGGAAGTCCTGCTCATTCTTTCATATGACAAAGAAAATGCTCTGGAGTACACAAAGTCATCAGTAATTCAAATATTTTAACAGGATTCCATTGCAAACTTTACAGACAAAATGTGTATAGTAAAAATAACACAAACTTATAAAACATTGTAAATTATATAAGCTTAAGATGCTGGGTAAGAAATGTTATTCTCATGTTTTTTACTTTTGTGGCTTTTAAGATAATTTTCAAACAATACATGTTGAAAGCCATTTCTAACTAATATACAAGCCCTTAAACTGATGAATTGTAAGTTAAAATATTTTTTCACTAAATGTTATAGTCCCAAAGACAGTCAAAATCTGCTTTCTTACAACCAACCACAAAAATCCTAGAAAGCTAAAAAAATGTACTCAACATACTATAACGACAGTATTTTACTTGAGTCTTCTAAACCAAAAATGTAATTTCTCTAACAAACAATAACTGTGACTCTCATAGTCTTGCAAACATATATAAATGTAAAATAAATACATTTAGACCAATTATTTGCTTAAAAGGCAAGAGATTCTTCAAGTGTAGTCATGAGATTTTCTTATTTATTTATTTTTGTGAAGACATAAGGCAAAACACAGTAAGTATAAAGTCATGAATCCATTTTGTGGCAGTAAGAAGACTTCCCCCACACTTGTGCTTCCACTATAGAGCTGATAAAACTTTTACATCCAAAAGTCAAAGGTTAAATAAAGGAAAGGAAATGTTTTTTGTCAAATAGTCAGGTAACCACTAACAGTCTAAGTGATCAGCAGGAACCTAACTTAGAGTAATCAAATAAAACTAAGGAAACTGCCTTTCCGTAGAAAAACGTCTCATGTCTAGAGGCTGTTTTTCTGTCTGGAAAATTGACACAAAATGTGTAAAATTGAAACATTCTGCTTCTCAGGGATTTGCCCAGAGGAAGAGTGTGAAAGCTTCAAGTTTGGTATGAGTTAAAGTGCAGGGGGAGGCACAGGAGGGGACTACAAAGGCCCTAAACACTAAACATCAATCTGTCTTCCTTATTAGGGCATTTCATTTTGAACCCTTGGCAACACTTTTATCGTTCTAAAATTATGTTAATCAAATTAGGGGGAGAAAAAGTTATTTCTTGCATTTTTGTTAGCATGTGAAAGCAATTCTAAATACAAACAACGGCAATATTTAAATTAGTAATATCTCAGAACATTTTGGAAATCTTGTTAAGCTAGGATAGATATGCCATAGAAAGAGCTAAAGTATACAACCATGGCTGAAAATTCAAAAGTAAACATCAACTTTTATACTTGATTTTACTTCATATTAAAAATCTTAACCACCTTTAAATGTACTTCATCCTCATTATGACCATCTTTAAGGACCTAAAATATTTTAAACTGTTAAATATCAACAAACTCAAGAGACATTTATATTTTTCTTTTAAAATTTAGATCGTTAAAATACAACCACTAGAAGGCAATACAAATGAAAAGATTTTTTTGTGAATATATATTTAATCACAATAGAGAAAATTTAAAGTGTTTAGCAGAATATTACAAAGACAACAGGAAAAATATTAATTTCTATCTAAGGGTATTAAATCATTTAATATTGAGAATAACCCCTAAATAATAAAACCAGTATTATCTCACAGAGGAATACCTAAGAATGGTGTATGTTTTAATATAAATGGCTGATTTTGCACAACAGGTTCACGGACAAGGTATGAAAAGTTTTCATATTTGAAAGTCATAATATATTCCAGGTAAAGATACATGTAACTAAAAATTTAAATAACTATAATCAGAAAGGAAATCATCTTTGTGTTAAATCTCAACTTTTAAGGAAAGAAAAAACTGTCGATTGAGCATGTGCAAACCTCTTAGCACTTACAGGGGATACTGTGAAAGCCACTGCAACTTTCCCAATTTAGAAACTGCTGTACTTGCATGCATTCATTTTAAAAATTTTGACTAAAGACTAAGTTCATTATTTAGTTTGCTATCTGACAGGAAGATTTGTAAATGTATTTTAACAAGTCTTACAGAAATGAGGCAAGAATGAAATAACAAAAATTTAAGTAAGTGTTGCACATACAAGTGCCTTTATTTTCTTTTTTACACTTCTCTGGATCTTCCTCATTTTCCCTAGTAAAATATATTATTTTTGTTATCAGAAAAACATGGTTAAAGACATATATGTCTGTCTCTTGCTTATGCAAGTATTTTGTCATATTTCTAAAATTTTAGCCCTATTAAAGGCTAAACTCTAAGAAGCCTTAGAACTAAGGTGGGATTCTAAGAAAACTAGGACACTCCCACAAAACAGAATCAAACATTACTCCCAAGTTAAAACTCAGAATACCAGCATAGGTGATTCTCTCATACAACCCTGCAAGCACCACGTTCCATAATTTAAAACAAAACAAAAACAACAACAACAACAAAAAAAAAACCCACACATACAAAAAAACCTGGTCTTCAGATGAATAGGCCTGATCGCCCTAACTAATCCTGTGAATAGTTTATTAGATAATTCTACCTTCCTTCTCCACTCACCTCAGAAAATTACTAAATTCTAAGTCTTGGTTTCATATTGAAACAAACAAACGTTCTTCTACATCTTAAGGATACAACGAAATTAAATGAGCAGTGTTGGAAGGGAAACAAATAGGAAATAAATTATAGACATAGCAGCATTTCTCCAACCACCTCGTAATTGAAATTATAGAAAAACACTAATCTCAGGTTCCGTGATGGGGATGGGAAAGTCATTTCACAAGCCATATTTTTTTCTCTTCCAAAGGTCATTCTTTCACACACTGTGACTCCAAATTTCAAAGGCAAGGGCACAGAATGAAACGACCCTTTCCATTCTTAATTGTCCTATACCACAATGATCAAGTGACTCCCTTTGAAGGGCCTTTAATAAAACACACTAGTAAAATAATCTCTTATCTTGCAAAGAGACTACATATTTTAACTGACAAAAGATGATCTGGTTAAATTCCTACTGATTTTCATATGCTATTTATAGTTCTAATATCTAGATTTTAGAACAAGGAAAAGCTGGTTAAAATGCCTCATTCATCACACAAAAAAATGGATAAATGCTGAAATGTGGAAAGTAAAACAAAATTAGAGATCTATCCTTCTAAGTCTTTTTTATAAATATATACAATGGTATGTTAATATATGCTCTTTCTCATTGTTAACTACTTCTTAAAATACATGAATTTATATACACATATAAATTGTTCTTTAATAATATAAGAACATACCATGAAAGAAACTTTTCATTTCACAATATATCATAAACATTTCTCTGAGTCAGAATCTGCATGTATATATAATTTTCCCTAATAGATAAATAATATTCCATCCTGTCATTTATACATTAATTTAATTATTCAACAAATAACTATTAAGAATTCACTATGTGCCAGGCACTATTGTAGGCACTGGGAGAGTAACACATCAGTGAAAAACACAGAGAACATTCTAGCAGGTAAGGGGGGGTTGGTCACCAGGGGAGACTGGGGAATGTACCATAACATACTTAATCGACTCCTACTGAGGGACATTTATGTCCCATTTTTTTGCTTATAAACCATGCTGTAGTAACTTTGCTCACACTTTACTGATGACTACGGGCAATATTCCTGAGATTGAAAATTGTGGACCTATAATTAAGTTAAGGAGCATGAGATTTTACAAATCTGATAGGTATTATTAAATTGAGGTTATGTCATTTTATAGTCCCATAAACAGTACATGACATGTCTGTTTCCCCTCATGTTGTTTTTTTTATTCCACTTCTGTCAATCTTAATGTGCTCAGTTCTTTCACCTTCAGCAAGGCCGAGCATCATTCATAGGTGTATATGCTATTTAAATTTCCTGTGTGAATATGTTATTCTGATACTTTACTTATTCTTTTTTTTGGGGGGGGGTGTTAAAGTCATATAAGGTTTTTCTTTAATTTTTTTTAATTTTTTTTAAAATTTACATCCCTAGTTAGCATGTAGTGAAACAATGATTTCAGGAGTAGATTCCTTAGGGCCCCTTACCCATTTAGCCCATCCCCCCTCCCACAACCCCTCAAGCAACCCTCAGTTTGTTCTCCATATTTATGAGTCTCTTCTGTCTTGTCCCCCTCCCTGTTTTTATATTATTTTTGTTTCCCTTCCCTTATGTTCATCTGTTTTGTCTCTTAAAGTCATCATATGAGTGAAGTCATATGATTTTTGTCTTTCTCTGACTAATTTCACTTAGCATAATGCCCTCCAGTTCCATCCATGTAGTTGCAAATGACAAGATTTCATTCTTTTTGATCGCCAAGTAATACTCCATTGTATGTATTATATGTGTATATATACACATATACATATATACCACATCTTTATCCATTCATCAATCAATGAACATTTGGGCTCTTTCCATACTTTGGCTCTTGTTGATAGTGCTGCTATAAACATGAGGGTGCATGTGTCCCTTCGAACAGCACATCTGTATCCCTTGGATAAATGCCTAGTAGTGGCAATTGCTGGGTCGTAGGGTAGTTCTATTTCTAGTTTTTTGAGGATTTACTTATTCTTCTATTGGGCTCTATGTCATTAACTTGTAGGTATTTATTATGTATCATGGCTATTAACTCTGTTACAGTGATTGTAAACATATTCTTATCACTTCATTATTGTTTTTTGGTTTGGGTTTTTTTTTTTTTTTTTAAGTAGGCTTCACGCTCAGTGCAGAGCCCAAAGCAGGGCTTGAACTCATGACCCTGAAATCAAGACCTGAGCTGAGATCAAGAGTCAGATGCTTAAACAACTGAGCCACCCAGTTGTTGTCATCTAACAAAAGCTTCCATCATCATACAAAGATGCCAAACTTTTTGGCCTCAAGATTCAATAGTAGGGATGGATATAAAAGCACTCATAACTACAGTAATTTTTAAAAACCAACAATATTTTCTTCTAGTACATTTAAAGTTTTATCCTTCCTTTCAATAATTATAAAGTTAAATCTAAACTGGAGGGAGACCTGGTCTAATTCATAGGCAAACCAGGACCCAGAACACCATTATTCTCCTTACTATAGCATTTAAGAGATTAGTTAAAATTATTTTCACAGACATACATTAATTACTATTAAGCTATTTTAATAGCTTAAAATAGGTATTTACCTATAACAATTTTTAATGTTTATTTATTTTTGAGAGAGAAAGAGAGACAGAGACAGAGCACAAGTGGGGAAGGGGTCAAGAGAGAAGGAGACAGAGAATCTGAAGTAGCTCCAGGCTCTGAGCTGTCAGCACAGAGCCCGACGCAGGGCTGGAACCCATGAGCCATGAGATCATGACCCTGAGCTAAAGTTGGACACTCAACCAACTGAGCCACCCAGGCGCCCCAACAACTTTCTGAATACACTGCTGAATTCCACTAAGTTTTAATTCTCTTTCACTATTAAAAGTAAATAGCTCTCTAATTTACTGGCTATTCTCTAATCTGGCTATTCTCAACAGAGCACATTGCCTTTCAGGACAAAGATTCTGTTATGCCATTAAAATCTTGAGATGGCAGTCTTTTTTAAATTGCCTAGGAAAAACTAAGCTGGAGAATAGAAACTTGTCAATTAAAGACTCTCCCCTATTTTTTTTTTCATAAAGCCTTGATACCTATTTCTTATCTACCAGAAAGCACTGTCACATGACAAAAATAAATGAACAGATACAGATGAAAAAGGAATATTTTTTAAACATAAAATAACCCAGTAATGCAGATTGTGAAAGGTTTTCTTTATTGGCATGTATGATTTTACTCTTTCATTAAATGTACGTAATATAACTTTCTTTTCTGCGGGTCAAACTATTCCTAATCCAAAAAGTACTACAACACTCAGATGTTCTTCTACATATACAAGTTTGACAACAATAACTCGATTACTGTAACTTTTTTAGAATCTGCTTTCTCCAAATTAGTGACCCCTGGTTTGGAGACATGAACACTATACCAGTCATTCACGAATTTAACAAATAGCTATAGTCCTTTTTTGTGTAAATATTCTGAAGTAATATTGGCTTTCCTAAACTTAAGCAGAAATTTCCAAGAATGTTTATTCTATAAGCACATTTGTAGGGACTATTCTGAATAACTAAGAACGGTTTGCTAATTATGAATAGGTTCAGTGTATTCAAAATATTTTAACAGTTCAACACGAAGACAAAGGTTCATAATCTTTAATTATCCATATCAGGAACTCATTTCAGAGGCAATGCGGTAAGTTATAAAAATGCAGGTTCAAATATTACAGAAAAATGATGTCTGTAATTTACTCTCAAGTGGGTCAGCAAAAACAACCCTAAGAGAAAGAGAGAGAAAAAGAATTTGCTTGTGGGTGTATGTGTACTGACAGGGACGTAGAGGAAGGAGAGAGAGAAGCATGTTAACAGTTGTGAATCTGGTTGATGTATATACAAGAGTTCACTGTAGTATTCTTGAAACTCTTCTGTAAATTTGACATTTTAACGAAAAATCTTAAGATTGACAGAGAAAAATTAGAAGGACATACAGCTTTTGGTCTTTCTCTGAGGACAAATCTGTCTTGGACAGAGTAGATACGGTTATACCCCTCTTTTGAAACTTCAGCATGAAACACAATGATAAAAGGAGCTTTCCCAACCCATTTTCCACACTGTCACCCCCACTCTCAATGCACAACCAACCAGCTTTAAATTGTAAGAATCGCAACCTCTAGTTTGAAGCATAATACTCGTCCAGATAAAACATAATTACTTGTAAAACAGTTAAGCATTTACTTTCAAATAAAGATTGAAGAAAATTCTCCAACTCTAACAAATGTTCTGAGTAAATTTAGAACCTAAAGCACAAAGAATGCTATGAATGTAGCTAAACAGCAAACGAACATCAAATTTACACCAGAGCTTTCTTTGCAATATTTTACTATTAAATGTTATTTCTTTTCCTACAAGCATTTCTATAGAATCTAGCTTGACCAAAATCCATATTATAACCACAGTATAGAATCTTATTTTTGTGGAATACATCTGGATTTCAGATTCATCAAGACATACTAAAGGGAAGCTAATTTTTAGGTTCCTTCCTTGTCAACAGCCAGCATCTCAAAACCCTAGGTCTACCAAAAGGAGACACATTCTTAACTACATATTGAGGCAAGCAGATGATGTAAGCGACTGAAGCAGGACAGGCAGGACTGGTGACAAACTAGCAAACTCATGGCACAACTACAAACCTGCTGCTTAGTTCCAGCTTATTGCTGCTGCTGGGAAGTGCAAGACCAGAATTAGCAGTCATTCCCATTTGGCAAAAGAAATCAGAAACTTGAATTTTCGGCAAAATTTTACTACAATGTATAAAGTTAGAAACACCTTCAAAATGTTTAAAACATCAAAGGACCAATAAAACATCTCTGAACATTTCTGACCCAGAATCACCAGTTTATAACCGTTGCCCTAAAGCAGTAACTTAACTTTCAAAAATACAAGTTCTGGATCAGTGGTAGAAAAGAGCATGCATTACTGTCATTGACTTTTTTTGCATCTTATTTCACAGATGACATATATATTATTTGAACTCACATCTAAATATTTAATTTTCCAAAACACAAACCCACAAAAACTAATCGCAAAAGAGTGAATTCTTCCAAAAAAATTTTACTGTTACTGGTAAATCTTTAAGCCTAATTGATACTATATATAGAAAATACAATTATTTTTCAACTTACTTAGATGTAGAGAAAACATATAAGCAAAAAAATATTATACACATTATTTTTAAGCATCCTAAGCACAACAAAGTACCAAAGAAAGGCACAGTTAATGATTAATACATCCAGTTTTGGTTTGTTTTGGTTTTACTACAAATACTCACCTAAGAATGCACAAGCAAATTTTGCCTCCTGATGTGAGTCTGCAGAATCCAAATCTCTGTTTACTTTCAATGTCTGTCAGTACAAAGGTAAAGTGCTGTCCAACTTGATTCTGGGATACTCTAAAACACAGCAATATTATAAAACTTTAATGTGTCTTTTGCGTGAGAATTTTCTTAAAGAAAAACAAAACAAGAATATATTTACATGAGGCACTGGTTTCACCTTCCCAATCAGTTGGTTCTCAAATCTAGAACTAGGTTCTAAAACTAAAATGAGTGTGAAATGTGTAAACGAAATCATGAGCTGAATATCACAGTAAGTTGTAACATCTTACAGGCTGAGCAATTAAACACATACAGACTCACCCCTTAGTAGGGAATCATAAGGTATTTCACCGTAATAAGGTATTTCACCGTAAGCTGGCACATGCCTGAAAGTACTTACAAAATATTTCATAAATCTGAAAATACTCTTACTGAGACCATGGAAGTGAGAACCAAGACACGATGACTGATTCTGCTCAACTCCTGCCTCTATTTTCATGATTTTATTTTAAAATTGCTTAGACAGCAAATCAGGTTGCTTTAGAATCCAATGGCAGCCCCTACCAACTCTGTTTAATTGCTTCTTCTGCTGACATTCTCACCCAGTGAAGTACCATAAAAATTACTATTGGCATTTTTTTTAGCATTCTCTTCTAGAGCTACCCATACACTGAGTAGATTTCCAAGCGCAAAACAAGAGTGCAATTTCTACAGAAAAAGCTTACTATGAAGAATTTAAGTGAACCGTGACCTGAGTATCAGGCTATCACACATACTCTGTGTCACACTGCAGTGTAAGGTGCAATGTAAATTATTACACTGAATCTTTATCAGCATTTGAACTATAGAAATACATTTCCTGTTACTGGCTATAATCTTGCCCTTAGACAACCATAACTGAACATCTGCTTCCTTGTCCCAAGGTAAGATCTCCATCGCACCCAAAGTTTTGGTTTTGAAACAGCCACAGGAATTAGGTAAAAAGAAGTAAGTTACTTTACTACTATAGCCTGCCAATACTACAAATTGCTTTCAATTGTCAGGAAATCCTGTATTTCAAGTGCTGCACATTTACCAAACACACTTTGAAGTGGACGGTTTTGAAAACAATTTCACAAACTTCAAAAACAGCCTCTAGTGCCTGCTGTGCCCTCTAGTGCTCAATGTTCACAATATACTTTCGAGAGCTTTTCTTCGTTTATTTTATCTTTGCTATTAGTTTGAAAATTGCAAGTTTAACAAGCACAATTTACTCTCCAGAAAGGAGGTAAAACAAGGGGTATCAATACTTATTAGTATCAATTAGCCCATCATTCACAAGGCATGATCTTAAATATTGTAAATTTCAGATTTTTACTCATCTTTACTTTAGCAAAATATTTTCTGAAAATAAATTTTCTTTTAAAACCCCCCATATCATACTGTTAAAAAAACTGATAATAGGGTGTGAAAATCACGTGAGAAACAAGTGACCTGTTTTTACGCTCAAAGGCCCATATATTCTGTGAAATTCCAACTACACACAGGTAATACTCTATTCATTCAGTATTTGTTCAGTAAAATACAAACATAATGAGATTTTCAAAACTGCTGGGAGGGTTTCCCTGCAGCCTTCCATAATATTGCACTCTTTCTATACAGCTATTCTTGGGAGACAACTAGTCATGGGTTTTACAATATCACACAGATGGTCTTTTCAATTAGGGTGAAGTGACATAGAAACCAGGATATATACATCTCATTTTAAAAGACACAATTCTAAGGCTCTGATTAAGGACATAGTGATATTTTTTTTCTGCAGGTGCTTACAATATGTACCTGAAGAACAAAAGGAAGAAATGGATCCTTAAGACTTCTAACTGGCCACAGTGGAGAAAACAAAAGATAGTGATGTAAAAAGGCTACTTCTCTCCAAATATTATTTAATTTTTGTGTTGTTGTTAGAAGCGGTGAAGAGAAAGACATTTCTTTTTACTAAAAAACACATGTCATCATTTTAAAGTGCTCACTAAGATGAGTTGAAGTTACTTTGAATGATGGCTTATATACCCTTATACCGTACCTTTCAATGTCAAAGGGGAAACA
This sequence comes from Neofelis nebulosa, assembly GCF_028018385.1. Taxonomy (NCBI): domain Eukaryota; kingdom Metazoa; phylum Chordata; class Mammalia; order Carnivora; family Felidae; genus Neofelis; species Neofelis nebulosa. The sequence continues at coordinate 43,196,576 of NC_080796.1, forward strand.
GAACTTGGGCACACTCTGTAGTACTTCCTGCAAATGCAAATTAAAAAAAAAAAAAAAGCTTTAGAATATTTTAAAAGATGCAGTTAAAACTTTTCTTGAGACATTTTCTAGGGAGGAAAAAAGTTTGGTTTTTTTTTTTCCTTAGGAAAAATAGCACAGGTTCCTAGACTAAAATAATTGATTATTAAAAAGGAATTAAGTTGGTGCTTTGGCAGATTGCACTGACAATGCCACGGAAGCCCCAGGAGGGAAAGGCCTGGCCTGAAGGGTATTAACACCCTTCACATCCCCGCTGGGATTCCCTTCAACAAGGCCATATGGATTTTACAAGAAGCACCGCACCATATGGGTAAGCTACGTCTGCTGCTATTTGTACCACAGACTAGCCACAGGGACTTCTGACAGATCCTGGCTCAAAAATATAAATGTTGTTTCAATTAAAATGCAGGCAGAGAAAAGGGAATGAAGTTGGCAGCAGAATGAATCACTGAGAGGTAAAACAACGCTACATGTCCCATAGTAAAATGGTTAAAAAAAAAAAAAAAGACATTCTATGGCTAAAGAAACACATGTATATGTTTCTCTCAGTAAATTCAACAAGAGTAACATCAAGTTTATCTCAAATAACATTCTTTAAAAAAATGCGTATATAAAAATAAGCCTTTACATTTAAAACAACATACCTTCTATTCTATGTATTTTTGTTTATGAATTGTCTCATATGAAAATCAATGTTTTAACTGAGCACAGAAAATAACCTATTGATTTTGAAACCTGCAGTGATTTCATAGTCATTATAAAATCATTTTAAAAGCTTTTGGAAGTCATACTCGTTAACAATCATAATAAAATACAAATAATGGACGCTCGGCAAAAAACTGAGAAAGATCTATTTTGTCATATATGAAAAACAACTAAAAATTAACTCTGATTCTAAACTTAAACTTTAGAATTGAAGATCACATCATATAAGTTCAAAGCCAGGTAACCTTACAAGACAAAGCAGAGATTGAGGAGAATGTTTCCTATCAAAAAGAAAAAAAGAGCAAATATCTTCAGGCAGTAGTCACCCCCATCAAAACTACCACCTCTTTACCAATAAAATTTGCGTCCAGAGAAAATATTAATATCTGAATATTTAAATCCTCTGCAGAAACATAATACTGAGTGTTTTAAAGTAGAATCTATTAAGTTCTTTTAACCTGTAGACTACAATGAGGTATTAATTAATAACATCACATTGCAAAATTCCAATGGCAATACCTATGAAAGCTTCAAGAGCCTTATGACGCTAAAGCAGAAAGAAAAGCATCATGTAAAAAAGCAACCTTCTACCTTTAGGGAAGGGTACCCTGGTTTGCTTATGAACACATACATACCTTTAAAAATATGAGCACAGACCCCATATTTAGAAAAAGCTGTTTTACTATTGAAAGCATTCTGTTACATGTAATTAAAAGAGCTGCTAAACTTGAAATAATTTAAATTACTAAAACCGAAAACAGTTCACTTGACCATTGCTAATCCTTGTCTTGCTACAAAAAGTGAAGCCATTTATCGTATTCACTACGCCTATGAACACTATTTTGATATCCCCCCTACAAAGTTCATATAATTTCTGTAACAATATAGATATTTCAAACTCACTGTCTACTTCTAAATACACCCAAAGTAGTAATATATTTCCCATCAATTTTTTAAGACTCAAATTAAGAAGAATGTTTCCCGGTTAGTTGCTCAATCTTTCACACCCTCCCCCTCCCTCCTTCTACACGCAACACACAGGCACACACTTCTGCAAAACAGCCTCAGCTCGCTTCCCAACTGGCAGAAGCATCCCTCAGGGGACAAGTCTTTAAACCTCCGCACTCTTTAAAATTCAACCAGCCAGCAGGTCTATAGACTAGTGTATAAACAGTATAGACAAAAAAATCCTCTCTCAGCTTATGTCAGTGACAAAGCAACTCAGCAGTTGACTGTTTCTCCCCTGACAGTATAAGCTGGGTTTACACAGATCAATAGCTGAAAGTCCTACCTAGCTCCCAGGGCTCGGTTTTCTTCCTTAATTACAGGTGCTATTCAAACTGAAGTTAAAAAAGAAAAGACAGAGAGACAGAGAGAGTGAGAGAGAGTTGAAGGGAGGAATAAGATACACGCAAATGGGTTTTTTTGGGGGGGATCCTTTCAGCAATAATGTTAATTGGAAATTATACTTTCATATGCATTGGAAGTGTTCATAAAGTCTGATATTTCCATCATAAGGTGATTTTGGTATCAAACACACACGCACAGTTCTGAATTGGGATCCATAGATCATGTAAAAGATTTAAGATCATACTCTTCAAAAGTTTTGTTTCTCTGTTCTCTACAGGCTTTGTTTTCAGGCAATACCTGATTTCCTTGGCCAAGAAAAATTATTTGAGTTTTCCGGATCATCTTAAATCTCTCAAATATATTTTATTTTTATATAAAAAGAACACATTGACTAAAATGTTAAGTGTTAAAAATAGTAATAACAAAAAGAATGAAGTAGAATATACAATTATGAATAGCAAAATACAAAGGGCACAACACATATATATGCATATGCCCTAAAAACAACACATCTGCTGTCCTATAAATGACTGGAAATAAGGACTGATGAAAATGTATACAGTGGGGTGGGTGTTTTTGGTACTGTATCCCACATTTGTATTAATAAGCTGTACAGTCAAATAAAGGAGAAGAGAGTAAACTGCTAGCGTTAGAGGGGTTTATTAACTCTTTATCCCACAACGCTACTGTTCAACATTACAAATTAATCAAATAAAAGGGGGAAAAGCATTTAAGAATCTACTTTTTGAAAAAACTAAAATATGTAGAGTCTACCTCCTGATGAAAGTTCAATAATTACAAATGTCTTGGAATTTCTCAGAGAAGAATCTAAGATGAAATGAGTCATGTCATTGTTGACATCACTAATTGTTTTTCTTCCTTCTCCACTACTTCTTCCCCTGCCTCCAAGGTTCTACACCTCCTCTCTTCCACATCAATAAGGTGTATCTGCCAAGGCAATTTCATTTTCACCCAAGGTTCCAGTACAACTACCAAATCTCATCGTCTTGCAGTTTAGATATTTCTGACTCAGGGATTATATATTTAACTACTCTGTAGTACCAATTTCTGACACCTCAAATTCAGAATAGGCAAAACTGAAGTAATTCTTTTAGTTGTAGTCCTTATCACCTAGAACAGCAGCAATACCTACCCAGTTACCCAAACCAAAACATGGTGGTTGTCTAGACCCCTTCCCTTTCCCGATTCCCAAATAAAATCAGTCATTCTTCAAGTCCTCTTAATTGAATTTCATAACTATCTTCTTCCAGAGGTCCTCAATGGGAGGGCAGTAAGAATTAGAAGATAAGGTGTTAAGAATCAAACGGGAAGGTCCTTCAAAATACATTTGATCACCCACACTCTAGGGCCATAAGGGTCTTGACTCTTTAACTTAGTTTGAATACCATCCATAATTAAGAAATAAGACTAACTGTATCAATGTAGGGTGCTTAATATATAAGGAATAGTTATTCTTTCACTGCAAAAATGACAAGGTCGATTTGTTCAGGACAGGTTAATTCAACATCCTCTTTGAGGACCCAGGAATCTGCTGTCCTGCTTTGTTGTCCTGAGTTTGTTGGTTTTGTCCTCAGCTACCTCTACTCATGGTCACGAAATAAGCTGCCAGAGTTCAGCACACCACATGAAGACACAGCAGTGTCCAGGGAAAGAAGCATTTCTTTCTGTTTTCTCTTCTTATCAGAGGAAACCTTTCCCAGAAGCCCCACAGGCTGACTTTCCCATTATATTTAATTAGCCAGAAGGTCAGAGCCGCTCCTAAACTAATCACTGGCAAGGGAAATGGTGGTCTATGCTTAGCTTAGCCTTGGAGTAGTTAGAAAAAATCAAAATTCAGACTTACTCATTTTCTGCTAACCACGAGGCATGTCATTTAATATAAAGAAGCTGGAGTATCATATTTTCTTTCTTAAGACTCCTTACAAAAATTTTAATCAAGTAATTAAATTTATAACAAAGCTCTCAGGAAAAATATAACACAATATTATATAAGAACAGTTTTCAAATATCCATAATTTTATTCATTTCAGTAACACTTTCAAAATCATTCTGTAGCAACAAGGGGGCTATTTGTCAATTCTAATTTTTCACCAAGGCCATAGAATTCTAAAAAGGTGATTACTTAATTTTGAATATTATTTCCCCAAATAAGTGAAAATTAATTAATACTATGAATTCAATCTGTGCTTTACATGGGGGGAAATCAGCTTTTTTTCTCAAAAGAAGCATGCACTAAGCTGTTCAGTCACAAGCAGGCTGCATAGAGCAGAACAGAGATTCCCACACTGTGCGCAGAGATGTCTCAGGGCCCCACCGCAAACTCATGGGGGCACCACAAGATGCCTTACATTTTCAAGGGAAATACAGCTATACTAACAAGGTGGTCAAGCCAGATTGTGTTTTATTACAAGGCAAAATTATATTAACATGGTTAAGTTATACATATAGCCTCTTTAGACACCATCTTCTCGTGTTTTTAAAGAAGTTTGTTTAAATTTAGAGAATGTATTTTAAACTTTAAGCCAAGGAATAACCATCAGAATAAATGAACCCACTGTGGAATTTTTCTCTTGGTATTTACTTTTATGTAGTATTTCAATCAGAAATAAATTTCTCTTTCATCATTCCTCCTTAAATTAGGGAAAGCACAGTATGTCTGTGAATTCTGACACTAAAATTATGTAGGCTGGGAACTCAGGTCAAGTTATTTTTCACTTTCAAAAATTAAAAATGAATTTTTATTGTTGGAAGATTTAAGTAACTGCCAAGGAGGAAATACATTTTGCTATAAACATAACTGTGCCGTGGAAACACAATCAGTGTTTGAAGGATGAAGAGACTTCTGTAGTCTGCAATCATGTTAGTTTTAACCCAATGCCAATGAAAAAGCCGAGATTCGAAGCAGGACAGAGAGATGTTATAAAAATATGTATATTTACAATGAGAAGGGTAGTTTTCCTGGCAAATAAAAAGTATAATATATTTCTCTCATTAATTTAAGAGAAGCATTTAAAAGCTGTGAAAGAAAACCGTACATTTAGATATATGAAAATGGGTTTCCAAAGTTTCTTTGTCAAAAATACTACTAAAAATCGCCTTCAAATTTTTATCCTTAGGTTAACTCTACCTTTTAATCAAGGACTTGAATAACAATTATACACCGCTAAGAATAAAACATTTAGGAAGACTCCCTTTCTTTTCTAATAGCCATATAATGTCTCACCCCTTTCCGATAAATACCTCTTTGTTCATTCACCCCTATTTTAACTAGTAACATTTTCTAGACCAAAGGAAATACATAAAATAGAACATTGCCTGTAATATTTATCTGCATTTACAGATACTAAAGCCTTTAAAAGTGAATATCAAGCAGTCATTTAAATCAAGATAAGTAGAATTAAGAGGAGCAGGAAAGGACTTCAATCTTTAGGAAGAAACAAGTTTTATGTCAGTCAACCTATAAGCTACCATGACTTCAATCCACAGCTAGATGTTGTGTAGGGTAAAGGAAATAGGATTCCTGAATTTCAGAACTAGGGAGACTTAAGATTAGATCATTACAAAACAGGCACACATAGGCACGCAGGCACGCACGTTAGATGGAAAATCACGGTCAAGGGCGCCATCCTGTAGAGTCAAGCAGTTAATATTCAAAGTCTGGCTCCACAAGATATTGGCTATGTGCTCCATTTACCTCATCTGGAAAATGGGCAGAAGTTATCTATCTTGTAGGACTGAGGATTTATTTGGGGATTTATAGGAGAATTAAACAGAAATCCACATAAATGATTAGACAATGACAGACATATAAAAACTTCCTAACAACTCTTAGCTCTTTTATTAATTAGTGACTTGTTTTAAGAACTCTTACACATCATATGAATTCCAACAAATATTTACTGAGTAACTGCAACATTAAGGTCCTGTGTTCAATGACCTGCGCCAAAACGTTAGCATACTGAGACCTAAAATGATGGCAAATATTATACTGAATAATTGATCTGCCTCCTTTGAAAAATTTTAATGTATTTAACATGGGTTCATGTGGATAGGTATATATATGTAGATATAGATTTCAATACATTCTACTATTTCTATACAACCAGCCACAATAAAAGCAGACTCTGTTAACCCTGCAGAGTGCACATGTGCACATCTGATGATTTTACCATGTTACAGGAGCCTACTTTGGGCTGCCACATCGGTACTTGTTTTGAATTGAAACTATCTTCAGAGAATCATGCCAACAGACATTTTTCATTTAAGGAGGATTTACTAATAAAATTCCTGTTTCATGTACTTATTTATCAATCCACATAATACAGATTAATTAACAATTCTAGGTAAGGAACTGACCAACTTGAGGAATAAAACGAGCTCCGGCTTTCTTCTACAACCTCAGATTAGGCCTTTCCCTGGCAAAGACACCGTGTTGTGTTTTTGTTTGTTTGTTTCTGGCAAAGATTTTGTTAAGGGTACCCTCACAAAATATATCCTCTCTTTCCGTCACCTCCCTTTAATAGTGCTATCTCTCTTTCAACGTTTTTTGGGGTTTTTTTGTTTTTTTTTTTTTGGGACAGAGAGAGACAGAGCATGAACGGGGGAGGGGCAGAGAGAGAGGGAGACACAGAATCGGAAACAGGCTCCAGGCTCCGAGCCGTCAGCCCAGAGCCTGACGCGGGGCTCGAACTCACGGACCGCGAGATCGTGACCTGGCTGAAGCCGGACGCTTAACCGACTGCGCCACCCAGGCGCCCCAGTGCTATCTCTCTTTGTTCTTCGTTAATCTTGATTGTATATTTTTCTTCAGTCTGGCAAGACTCTCGATTCATATTATTTCTGTGGTTCTTCATACCTAGGCCGTGTGCAGATAATCCTCCTGTCATGATGTTCATGACATCTTCTCTATTCACTGTGAGGGTCACACATTAGAGAACTGATTTCTATATTACAGAGGACAACCAGAAAAAGGATATATTCCAGAGCAGTAAATTTTAATTACCTTTTTTTCCTGGTCCTGCCTTAAACCTAGTTCAGAATTATGCCTGAACTGCTAATTTTCCCTAGACAGTGAATCTTGTGACACACCAGATGGGAATCTTGTCATTTGTCTGATTCTTTAAGAAAGAGTAGAATCTTTAGTTTAAAGCTTATATCAGGGACTGTACACTTTGAGATGTTTGAAAAAATATACCTCTACATGGGTATTATATCTTGGGAGCAATGGTATATTTATTATTTTTTTTTCCCTTGAAAGTCCATAGAGTCTGTAAAATCACCTAGCAGAAATGTGAATCATGGTATATTTTAAAAATTTGGAAAAATCATAATTAATTGTCTATTTAGCTATTTGGAGGCTTTGTTTGGAATAATTAAATTATCGTTACACAATTATAAAATATAAACTGTTCTGTGAAGACCATTTACTTAAAAGGGTATAGTCTAAGCAGTACTCACATACTGGCAAACTCCATGTGAATTTATTTATATGAATTACCAACATGTTTATATATGTTCATTTACCAAATACTTAATGTGTGAATGGGAATCACAGACAATCACATTATAAAGTAATAAGAGCATTGGCAGGAAAAGTGAAAAATACCAGGAAGTCTAGAAGACAGACATATGAACCGAACTGAGAGTGGTGCTTCTGGAGAAGTGTGGTTAAAGTCCCAAGGGAAAAAATCCTATCTAAGTAGAGAAACGACGGAAGAAGGAGAAACTGGCCAGGCTATAGAATGAGAAGAGGGAGGCAGAAAAGAGGTAAAAATGGTCTTCCCTCATAGGAAAGAATATTACAAAACAAAAGTCTAAAAATTATGGGGCGCCTGGGTGGCTCAGTCGGTTAAGCATCCGACTTCGGCTCAGGTCACGATCTCGCGGTCCGTGAGTTCGAGCCCCGTGTCGGGCTCCGTGCTGACAGCTCAGAGCCTGGAGCCTGTTTCAGATTCTGTGTCTCCTTCTTTCTGACCCTCCCCCGTTCAGGCTCTGTCTCTCTCTGTCTCAAAAATAAATAAACGTTAAAATAAATAAATAAATAAATAAATAAATAAATAAATAAATAAAATAAAAATTAGAAACAGCAAGGACAAAGTTTAGACAAATAGTAAGGGAATGTAGCTTGAGAAATAAGCAGGGGACTGAATTTATAATGCTTTTAGGCAAACTAAGAAGTATGGACTTAAGGCAAAGAGTAGGGAAACCATTCCTCCTGGTTTGCTCAGAACAACTTCACATATATCTTCTCAGAAAATTATCAATAGCATCCCCTTTTACTCTCAAAGGTATCCATTTTATAATTTATTTTAATAGAAATCAGAAAAGTGGTAGCCTGGGGCTATGGGGTAGGGTGGGGTAGGGGATACAATGAGTAACCAGAAAGTGGCAAGGAACTTCCTAGAGTGCTAAGAAGTCTATATCTTTAAAGGAATGTGGGTTACACAGGTGTATGCATCTGCCAAAACTCATTTCATTGTACACTTAAGATCTGCATCATGCCATATAAAAATCATTGGTCAAAAACACCTAATAAATAAGTATCTCAGTTTGGACAGTAAATCATGGTTCACTCTCCCTAAGAAAAATAGGGAAGCTTTGAAGGGTTTAAAATAAGGGAGAGACACAACTGGGCTTGAATTTTAGAGAGATCACTGGCTACACTGTGTAGAATAAATTTAAAAAGGATAAAACTGAAGACTAGGAAATCAGAAGACTTCTGCAATAATCAAGGTGAGTGGTGGCAGCCCGAAATAAGACAGTTATAGCAGCAATGCAGACAAGGGCACAAAATTAAGATACATACGGGAGTAAAGATGGAGACATCAAGAGGGAACTGGATAAACTGTCTGGTGCTTTAGAAATAGCATCTAGCCTACATAAAGACCAAGAAAGGAAATGGCGCTGGTTAAAACATATGGATAAGAGATAGGAGTGACTGTTCTCTTTTCCAACATTATGAAGGATCAACATGATTCTTCATATTTTTATGCTCCTCTCAACAAATACTCTAATATAATATCCCCAGGCCATCAACTAGGTAAATTTTCTCAGACAATGATGAAAACACATCATGTCTTTATTTTCCTAAAGATTTATTTCAAGATATAGGTTATAGAGTGTTTAACGACTTCTAATATTATAATCACCACATGTCACTCATCAGTAACCAGACATAAATGAAGACAGTAGCAAACCAGAAAGTTCTAGTAGTTACAGTTACCATGATCAATGGAAATAAAAGAATCTCTACAATCTTTGGGGGCTTATTCAACCTTGGAGCTCCTCTCATGCCTAGTCAGAGCCTGGCACACCACTCATGATCTGACAAAAAAAAACTTGTTGAACTCCTGTTAAGTAACACTGTTTTAGCGTCATCAGAATAAATTTGCCTTGGCAGACAGTTCAAGGAAATGTGAGTTAAGAGTCTGCGTGTTTTCTTATTTGATTCTTTTTCTAAATTAAAATATAATAAAATAATTGCTTACTCTGTGCCAGGTTCTGACCTAAGCACCTTACATATATTACCTCATTTCATCCCTACAACAACTTCTGTTTTGTTTCCTTTTATATGTGGGGGAAAAACAAAAAACAAAAAAAGAAGTCCAAGAGACGGAGTAACTTGTCCAAACTCACATGGCTAGCGAATGCTAGAGTCAGGACTTGATCTCACAGGCTAAAGCTTCTAACCAGTATTCTCCATCATATGTATTTTTTTTCCACTTTGTTTTCATGGAGGTTCCAACATATAATCGGCAGATGCCTAAATGTGATGCCCACTTGGTCTCTGTATGGTGGATATTTCCCATATTTATAAAGAATTAAGATTATACACTTAATATTTCAGAAACAAAGTTCAACCTGGTGTATGGAAAAATAAAGGGGGCCAAGCCAGGACATGAAGGAATCATGGGGAGAAATGAAAATGAGATAATATGTAATTACAAATGTGAGTCTTTCCTGCCCTACGTTGTTCTAGTCCCTTGAAATTAAGTTCTGAGGCAAAAAAGAGAATAAAAGAGAAAAAAAGAAAAAAAAGAGAGAAAAGAAAATGCTGTTTCTACCTACGCTTGTTTATTACTACTGAGAATACCAGATTTACAGTAAAAGCATACATCTAACTCTTTTCAAATAAAAGACTTATAAATAAGGGCTTAAGTTGATTTTTTTTTCCTTCCAGAGGAGTAAAATACAAAATAATTAAATTTGAATCCTATTATTTAAAATCTGAAACAAAATCACTGTCAAATATCAGAACAAGGGTCATACCAGAATAAATAAATAATACTAGAGTAACAAGAGCAGCATGAAGTTAAACAAAGTTAATTGTAACAGAGGGAGTCAGTGTTGAGACAGTATTTATCTTGGGCTCAAGTATGAAAATGGGTGGATAGGTCAAAGCTGTCTGTATATGGTCAGATGGACAAGGAAACCTGTAGCTCAGAGAGTAAACACCCTGGATTCGGTTGTATCTTTAAGAATTCTGTTCAATAAAGTTTGCTAGACATTTTTATCCGTTTCAATCTAAAGCAAGAACTAAGTACTTAATAATTAAAATAAAACTTTATTCAGATATAGTCAATAGGCAGGACTATAAATCAAGACCCCTGGAGCTCTGACCATATATTTTAGGTTATCTTAAATTACCCAAGATTTTTCTTTTATAAAAAATGTACATGCCCATAATCTTTAATATGTCAAACTACAATTAAACTTGAAGTCATGGTGGAGTTTTTTTTGAATGAATATTTCTTGAAATTCTAAACAAAAATATTATGAGCTATTATTATTCTGCAAACTTATTCCACCCCACCCATTACAGAACATCCACCTCTTGGAATAAAAATGTAGTTCACACTCCCTGCTGACGTAATCTTTGGCCTCTTGCTGAGATTATAAGTAAAGGTGCCAATTTTGGTTTTAGTTCTTGTAATGCAGAAAATTCTTTCTATGAGAAATTGAACTGTGAACACTGGTTCTTTTCACACACAGAAAGCCACCAAACAGGCCTCACCAAATAGCAATGAGTTTTGATCACTCTTAGTCTAGCCCACTTTGGCATAAATGACCTTAAAGAGAAAACACAATTTCCTGAATCTCTTGTAAAGGATTTGCCTCAATAAACCAGACACTACATATAGTCATTTGATAAACTTTCTCAGTTAAGAAGAAATAATTCTCTTGAATAAATTATCTCATACCTTCTATATATTCCTTACAACGTGTTATTGTATTGGAATATATGGAAACCAAGAGTAATTATAAAAACAGGAGTGGCTTGGGGCGCCTGGGTGGCGCAGTCAGTTAAGCGTCCGACTTCAGCCAGGTCACGATCTCGCGGTCCGTGAGTTCGAGCCCCGCGTCAGGCTCTGGGCTGATGGCTCGGAGCCTGGAGCCTGTTTCCGATTCTGTGTCTCCCTCTCTCTCTGACCCTCCCCCGTTCATGCTCTGTCTCTCTCTGTCCCAAAAATAAATAAAAAACGTTGAAAAAAAAAATTAAAAAAAAAAACAAAACAGGAGTGGCTTATTTGTAAGCCAGACTAAAATAAATTCTGTGAAGTTAGATTCAACATTTGGTCAGCTCAAAAGTACACCTAGAATAATTCTCTCTTTCCCTGAAAATTTTTTTAAAAGTGTGATGTCTTTTCAGCAAGTCTCCATCACTTTTTTAATCATTTTAAAAATTATTTTACACTTATTCATTTTTTAAGAGACAGATATAGAGCATGAGCAGGGGAGGGGCAGAGAGGGAGGGAGACACAGAATCCAAAGCAGGCTCCAGGCTCTGAGCTTCCAGCACAGAGCCCCACGCGGGGCTCAAACCCACGAACTGTGAGATCATGACCGGAGCTGAAGTCAGACGCTTAACCGACTGAGCCACCCAGACGCCCCTCCATCACTTCTTATCGTTGATTCTTCTCAGCTGCTGCCACCAGCGATCTCTAATTTCTTCATCTAATAACCTTTTTCCCAGTATTTATCAAATTTGACTTTTCTGCAATGTGTCACATTTCATTTATTCATGTAACATGCATTTACTCAGTATCTACCAAGCAAAAAAACACTTGGGATTATAAAATGAAAGTGATCTCCCCCTTGACCTAAGGAAGCCCAGGTTTCTCCACAACCACTCTTGCTTACAAGTCTCTTCCTGAGATGTCTTTTTTCCACTTTATCTAGATCTCCTCCCATGAGTACCATTTCTTTTAGAGCTGCTTCATGACTCCTTCTCCATAAGCCTTCTCCATCAGTGGTCTCCAGAGTTCTTCTGTCTTTAGGCTTCACGTCTCGACAGGGAATCTAACCTTACTGCTAAACACAGTGGATGAAAGTCTGGGCTCTCTAGCCAGAGTGAGAGGTTCAAAACCCAGGTCATCTACTTAACAGCTATGTAGAACCATGTCATCATCCTTTCCTAAACTCCAGTCAGAGGTTTCCTACTACTTAGAAGACATCGCTACCAGAATACGGGACATATCCAAAATTGAAAACCCCATCCTTCCTTCAAAACATGCTCCTCCTCCTCCTAATGCCTTATTTCTATGCTTTCAGGCTTTTTCTCAATCTAACTTTTTCCAAACTTTAGAATCAGGCAACAAGTTTTCATTCGCTATACACAAGCACATCAGAAGCTAGTTAAAACCACACGGACCTCGTGTCTGCATTCACCAAAATGACCACTAGACTGCATTGTTGTCTTTTCTGGTCAAATAGGCTAAGGGTAACAATATGTGTTATCACTTAGTACTAGCTTACTATAAGATAAGTTGCAATGTTATCACTTATCTAGACAAAATGTACATGAATTAACATGTAACTATATATTTGAATAATTTATAATAGTAAAAAATAGTTAATATTTTAAATAGAATATTTAAATAGGATATCACAATTGGTTAAAATATTCAATTTTTAACAACCATCAAGTTAATTTTTGAAATTAGATCTATTTAAAAAACCAAACATTAGCCAAGTGTTGTGTACTACTTGAAACATTTCTATGAAATATTATACCTAACATTATGTCTTTAAGATTTAAAAAGCCTAACATATGCAAAGTCTATTAAAATGCACATAATTTATCTTACCCAAAATGAAAATATATCTAATAAATAATACTATTCATCTGGCCTCTTTTAGCTCTCCCTTAACATACAAATGCATTCCTTTTCTCCCAAACATAGCAGCTGGGAATGAAAGGAAAGATTTCAAATGATCATTTTCACATCATATTCCATCATCTTTTCATCAGTTTTTCCTAGCTTTTCTTTGAGCCCATTCTTTTACAAGAGGTCTCTTTTTAGATCAATCCATATTTCCATAATCCACACTGCTGTTTCCTCCTCTTCTCCCCAGGGTGGACTAACCCCCACATCCACAACTATGGCTTACAACTGTCATTAAGCCTTACAACAATAACAAGATAACAAAAGAACGGGTGGGGATGAGGCTAGCCAGTACCATATGTTGATCAAGTTCAACACTTTCAGCTAGTAGAGAATGTCTTAAACTTCAAAATTTTAGTAGTAAAATGCTTTTTATATCTACTTATAATCGTATTTTAGGCTTAAATTTTAAACAGTAGTAAACAACCTGGGAATACTACTTTAAAAGAGCTTATCATCTGTTAATAATGTACTGAAATGGGGAGGGAAAATGGAAATAACCGAACAAAAAGGTAAGGTGGCAACTTATGGTTTGTTACAGATTCTTGTAACCTACAAGCCTCACTCAACTTACGCCAATTCCTAAAAAAGAAATTTCCCCAAAGCTATTTTTTAAAGCAGTATACAGTTATAAAAAGCAAGATTATTTCAAAGTAACATATTCCATGTGAATTAATATTGACTTTGTCAATTTTGAAAAATTTTAATTTTTCCCTCAAGTAACATCTGAAACTATGTTACTTTTGTTTCCATCTTTTGTTTCACAGTTAACTAATCTTAACTTCTTTTTCAATTAAAAGTTAAGAAAATTTGAAATGTTAACATTTTGAACTGGCAGACTTTCATGTTTCTTATATCTTATATTTAAATATTATTATATTTCTATATGATTTATTTTATCATATTTATTTCTATAATAAATAAAATTATTTTATATTTAAATATTATCTGATATTTAAATATTGTTTTCCTCTCCTGACTTTGGAAGAATTACTTCTGATTCCTCGGCCTATGTTATGTTACTTTGAAAAAATTATTTCTCAACTGTTCTCTCAAAGATTCAAGACCCCTTATAGAACTAATTCCAGATTTACTTTTGCCACAATAAAAAGTAATTTTCTGTGAAACCACATTTACCTTTTTCAATCTGCATCATCTATTATTTTTTCATTTCTGTAGCCTGCCCAGTAATGCCTGATGTGCCAAAATGGGTCTGAATCATTTGCATAATTAGAATATAATAATTAACACTGCCATAAAAATAAATCTAAAAACCTCACCTCTAAAGAGCTCTTTAAAATAAAACTTAAGCACCTTTAAGCAGAAAAATAAAATCATTTTTTCAGGGGCTCAAATGTTATTATCTAAAATGTATGCAGAAATACTCTTTTCAATAGAAGTTTGCTAGCTTTGCAAGCTTGCTAGCTTGCCGCTTGCTAATAAATACTTCAGCTATTAAGCAAATTTCTAAAATATCGCTTGCATTTTTCCAAATTAGTTTCTCTGTTTGCAATAAAATTTTAAAACTTTAACAGTGGAAAATAGAAGACAACATTCAGGTAAAGTAAGAATGTGATCTCATTTGGCCTCAAGCATTCTAACACTGCATCTACAAAAGAAACAATCATGTGTATATAAAGAAAGATGGATAGAGAGAAAGACATAATTATGGTGATTTTCTTAAATTTAATTTTAGGTACTTCCTCCATGCTTGCCAGTTATTTATAATGTTTTATTCTGCTTCTTCTTTAGACAAAAGAATGTACAAAAAAGCTAATGCTGTATCTAAAACACAAATTAAATAAGAAGCAATTGATACTTCAGGGTTAGTTAGATCACTGATAAAATACTGAACTATGAAACAAAGTATGCAAGCATTATATAATTCTCTTATATCAATCATATCTCTTTCCAAAATTTTACTTAATTAAAAATTAAGGAATCAATTTACCTTAGAAATATGTGTCCATATATAATACATACGCTTATAAGGGCAGTTAAAAATTAGCCATCACACATCAAAAATTGGTATAAGACATTTCATCCTTCCCATTTAGAAAAACAATAGTTGGTATAGAATGCAATTATTTCTTGTGTGTCTGATGTGATCAACTGAATAGTTAAAAATGACATAATCAAGTCCAAACAAGCAAAAAAAAATTTCTAATTTTTAAATATCTGCATTTAAACATTTATTGTGAATATATTCAGATCTAATAGATTATTTTCAAATAATTTACATCTTCTTTATAACTGATGCAAGAAACAAAATTATAGAATGTCCAGCTACCAATCTACTTCAATTTCAAATCATAAAAGACTTTATTTGTTCTGACCAAATCCTTTTAAAATCATTAAAAGAAGAAATACAGTTGACCCTTGAACAATGCAGGGGTTAGGGGCACTGAACTCCCATGTAGTAGAAAATCCACATATAACTTTTTACTCCCCCAAAACTTAATTACTAATAACCTATTACTGACTGGAAGACTTACTGACAACATAAACAGTCAGTTAACACATATTTTGCATGTCATATGCATTATATACTTTATATTACTTGTAATATATACGTGTATATACTATACTTATAGTGTATGATGTACATTACTATATATTACTTATGATGTACATACTGTATATTACAATAACATAAGCTAGAGAAAAGAAAATGTTATAAAAAACAGAAGAAAGAGAAAATACTTTTACAGTGCTGAACCTTACTGAAAATAATCTGCATATAAATGGACCTGTGCAGTTCAAACCCATGTTGTTCAAGGGTCAGCTGTGTTTCTTCTTTGATAGATGTGTAAAAAAAATTTTTAATAAAGAACAGGCATTCTTCCTAAACCATGCAGACTAAAAATGAGACATCACTGAACATGAAAAGAAAATTGTATATGGTGCTGAGTATATTTGTTTTGGGACCTGCTAACTGGCTGGCTATCTGCAGTTGTAAAAGACCTATGAAAATACAGCTGAAGGGTTATAATTTAATATGTTTTTCTGTTATTGTATAATATATAGTTTCTCACTACTCTTCACTCTTAGAACTGTCATTCAAACTGTTTCCAGACAATTCCTCCCAAGATTTGCTTTATGGAATTTTTATTACTGTTGTAATTTAGAATTATCATGTAATATGTGCACTTTTCTCAAAGCATTTCTAAATGCATTTTTATCACCTAGCATGGGAGCACATACTATGTTGTCAACATATGCTGAATTTCAAATTTTTTTTTGAATTTTAATTTTTTTTAACCTTCTCTAGAAAGGTTAAAAAAGAGAGAAGGAGCACACATGTCAGGTATTCATCATGAACAAATAGTCATGGAGCTGCTAAATTTTCATGACTAACCCCTCTGCTAAGCCGCATCTTTTCATTCATATTTTGATGAATCTCTGTTATATAACATCAGTGTGAAATCTGCCTAAATTTAATATTCTATACTATTCTTAAATCCATTTCTCTTAGATTATCTTGTTCCTATTTTTCTAAGGTTAAGATAACCTATCATGAGATTATTCAACTTCCCTTGGTCTATCACTCATTTATCTAGTCATTCAAAAGCCATTCATTCATATTATGTACTAGCCACTGTGCTAGATGTTAGAATTGAAAAATGAGAAGATTCTGCCCCTTGAAACTTAAAATACACACACACACACACACACACACACACACACACACACGGAGATAGACACATTCAAAAAGGAAATATAACTGTAGAATATAGAGGTATACCCAAGAAGCTATGGATGTGCGGACAGGCTGCTTTGGAGGTCAGGAGAGCCTTCAAAGAAGAATTAATTTTCAAGCTAAGATTTAAGAGTAAGTAAAATTGGACACAATGAAAGAAAAAAAAGAATGGAAATGGGCAGTAAAAACAGAACTGCCACACGCAAAAATAAGAAATGGGACCTGGGAAAAGCCAGGGACATGGTATGAAGAAAATTTGATCATGTCCTCTCATTTGCTGAATGCCCACCCAAGGGCTTCGTACAGACCTTAAACCCTGCACTGAATCCTGTGAAGTAACTATCATGTCATTCATTGCAGAGGATACTTGTTTCATGGAACAAGGCATAGAACTGGCAAAATTCAAACTCCAATCTATACCATAAAATGTATATACAAGTCTTCTAATTTAACGCAAGAAATAAAATTCTAAAGTCTCATGCTATCACTCTACTCCAATATCAAATCATGACATTCATTATTGTGTCTTCCAATATACTAGGGTGCCATACTCAGTTACCCTAACTATACATATATACATACACACACATGTATATATACACGCACACACACATACACACACACATATATATGTATATAGTAGTGTCTTCCAGTCATTCTTTAAAAGATGACCACATTAAGGAAAATACTCAGTGGTCAAGGAATAAGGCTTAAAGATCACCCACCATGCACTCCTCCTAACTATCAGCATCTCGAAAGGAATCTCATATAAATGCACATAAATGGACCTGTGCAGTTTGAAAGTTCAATCAGAACATGAAACTGATGCCACAACTATATTCTCTTCCTAAACATCCTTCTACTGCCAGCTTAGAGACCTGTAAACTGCCTTCTCTTCAGTGGTACCCTAAAAGCTGGTCTCTGACAACCTTCAATCCCAAAAATAATCAATGAAAATTCACACTCTTCCAGCATACCAGTTTAACTGTCACTGTTCTATATGTTCCAGCTAACAATAAATCTTGGTAAAGCAAAAGGCAATATTGTAGACAGGACCTACGCAAAATATACAGGATAAACTTCCCTTTCTTGCATCCCATTACTCCCTTTTCCTCAAGTCATGTCAGTGTAGGAACGACAGTAAAGAAGATATAAGAAACAAAGGTGCTTTCAACATTCCTGACACTGAGTATTCCTAGAATACTGTATTCTTCCAAACCAGCCCCTGCCATCTGTCCTTCATTTTTTCCACCTTTTTTAAAGAGGAAAGCACACTTTATCACCACTGCCCAAAGCTAAACTTTCCACTTGGAGTTGTGATGCATTCTCATACTTATAGCCTGTGTATTAGTATCCTAGCACATACAGTGTGTTTCATGATCAATTTAATTTTGTCTCCCCTACTGGACTGTGAGGTCTTTCGGAGCTGGGAACTTCTTTTTTTTTTTTTAATTTTTTTTTTTTCAACGTTTATTTTATTTTTTGGGACAGAGAGAGTCAGAGCATGAACGGGGGAGGGACAGAGAGAGAGGGAGACACAGAATCGGAAACAGGCTCCAGGCTCTGAGCCATCAGCCCAGAGCCTGACGCGGGGCTCGAACTCACAGACCGTGAGATCGTGACCTGGCTGAAGTCGGACGCTTAACCGACTGCGCCACCCAGGCGCCCCCGGAGCTGGGAACTTCTTATAGTTATCCTTATTCGTCTAGTATTAGAAAAAAATAAAGCATAGTGTATACGCAAGTAGTACCTGTCATCTTGCCATCTCTGCTAATTCTTGCTATAAAAACAATCAACTCCTAGCTTCTATCTTTAATCTTTCCTTTTAAAATGGCTTCTTGCTATTTTATGTAAACATGGTCTTCGCTCCTCAAGCCTTTTAATCAAAAGCTACAAAAAGTATACTACATATTGCCACCACTGGGAGAATTAGTCTAAACTTACTATCTCCTCTTCCTTACTAACCACTAAACTCTTGGCTTCTTTAAGTGTGCAACGTCTTCCTTCACAGACTTTCTACATTACATTGTTAGTAATTTTCAGGGCATTTATTACACCTAGCCTTCTGTTTCAATTATATGTAGAAGTGAATACTGTAAAAACAACAAACAACGATTTGCTCCTGCATCCCCATGTATGCAGGGAAAAACTGAAATTCAGAGAGAAAGAATTATTTCCTTCAAGTCATACATTCAAGTCAGTCTTCTACTGTCTAGTAGAAGACAGAATGATAGTTCACTTTTGACTCTTAGCCTGATCTTCCTTTCCCTGGAAGGAAAGCTTCCTGGAAGGTAAGGACTATACATCTTTTGTTTACAACCTTATGCTGCCAGACCAGTACCTTGCAAAACAAACAAAAATGTATTACATAGATAACTTCAAGACAGCTTTTGCTACGTGTTAATCGCCTAGGTTACGTTCATTTATTCAGTATTTGGCAAAATTTTTCATTTCTTTTAAGAGTAGATCCAAAAACAACTAAAAAGGCCTTGCAAAATATAGCATTACTTTCACCTTCAACTTCCTACATATCTCTATTATCTGTTCACTATATATAGTATACCTAAAAAAAAAACAAACCAAATTTTTGGTGTTTGTGAATCTATTATGCCTATAATTCAGAAAGGCTTTTCCTCTTACTAAGTTACTGAATCATATCCTTATCTCTAGGGAGTTTCAATAAACTAGATTACAAAGTCTCATAAATTAAAGAAACTCCTGCACAGATGTTTGTTGCAGTTTTATTCATCATTGTCAAAACTTGGAAACAACCAAGATGTCCTGCAGTAGGTGAATGGAAAACTGTGGTACATACAGACAATGGAAAATTATTCAACACTTGAAAGAAATGAGCTATCAAGCAATAAAAAGACATGGAGGAAGTTTAAATGCAAATTACTAAGTGAAAGAAGCCAATCTGAAAAGGTTACATATTTTATGATTCCAACTATATAACATTCTGGGAAATGCAAAACTATGGAAAAAATAAAAAGATGAGTGGTTGCTAGGGGTGGGGATGGCAGGAAGAGATGAACAGTCAGAGCACAGAGAATTTTTAGGGTAGTGACAATAGCTGTATGATATTATAATGATGAATACATGTCATTAGACATTTGTTCAAACCCACAGAATGTACAACACCAAGAGTGGACCCTAAGGAAAACTACAGACTTTGGGTCATTATGATAATTCTATGTATGTCCATCCTTGGTATGGCATAGAAGGCATCAATCTGGTGAGTGATGCTGATAATGGAAGAGGCTATACATGTGGGGGAGCAGGAGGCATATGGGAAATTGCTGTATCTTCCTCTCAATTTTGTTGTGAATCATAATCTCCTCTCAAAAATAAAGTCTTTTAAAAAAGTTTTTAATAAAGGATCTCTGTTCTGAATGGTTTATAGAGATATGTACATAAAGTGAATATCCCCAAAAGTCCTATAAAATAAGAAAACTGAACTTCTAAAACTTCAAGTGGGCTAGCTGTCAAAAAAAATTCTTAATTCAAATTCACATGAGTAAGGTCAATCTTTAGCACACTTATCTAGGTTTATCATTTGGTTTAATATATATAGCTGTCTTTTATTTATCAATGTTAAATATAATACAAGCATACATTTATTCTCCCTGGGCTTTTCTTCCCTAAACTCATGCAGGTGTACTGAACAAATAAGCTAACATGATATAATGTTTAAGGTTATAGACATGCAAATTTCTATTATAAAAAATGCAAATTTCTATTCAACTACATTGAATCATTATTTTGGTAAACTTATTTCAACAGTAATTATATTTTGTTATATATCTGCTTAAACAGAATTTCCAAAATCTTTAGGTTACCAAAATATTAAACTGCTATTGAGCTAATTAATGTATAATTATTGGATGCCCAGATAATTCCTAAGAAAGAGTATAAAAATATTGGATTACTAAGCATAATTTAAGTCTATAATTTTCTCATTTTTGTATGCTATAAAATAGTTATGCTTTGGGCATGTTAACAAATGTGCTCATTTTCCCCACTTTACAAAGATGTACATGGAATGCGTGTGGTTTCAGAAAGTTGTATTATGGGTATTCATGAGGTCTGGTAGTCTGCTAACATGTTTGTGTATGCCATAAAGTTCTCAGTTATCCACCCCTCAGAGTTTTTCTTTTTCTGTGAAATAGAAATTACTTAGGTTAAAAGTTATCATTAATGAGTATTTAAGACTACACGAGAGGAGTGCCTGGGTGGCTCAGTCAGTTGAGTGTCCCATTTCAGCTCATGTCAGGACCTCGCTGTTCGTGGGTTCGAGCCCCAAGTCAGGTTCTATGCTGACAGCTCAGAGCCTGGAGTCTGCTTTGGATTCTGTGTCTCCCTCTCTCTCTCTGCCCCTCCCCCACTCATGTTCTGTCTCTCTCTCTCTCTCAAAAATAAACATTAACAACAAAAAAAGAGACTACACTAGAAACAACAGTGTCCGATAAATACAACTGTGTATATGCTTTTGTTTTCAAAAATAGTTTTGTCCTGAAACAGCACTTCTTGGGCTTTTTTACCTCCTATATTCTTGGAACTTATTGAGGATGGTAAAGAGCTACTCTATATAATTATATATTATTATATAATAATATATTACTGAATATTAAATACTGAAACCACATTAGAAACTAAAGCGGATAAATTTTTAACAGATATAGGAATTGATTTGAGGACAGCAATCTGAGATGTGCTACATGTTAAAACAACATAAAAATAATGGTCATGATGATGATGAAATTAGTTTGGCCTTGCAGATCTCTGAGATATGTCTTAAAGTGTCAGTTGTTCTGAAACATGAGAGGCCACAATTACATCAAACTCAAAATGTGACTTTTGTCTGTCTTGTTTGAGAACACCTGACTCTGAAAAGAAGTTATGGTAATCATTAAAATCCACTCAACCTTGATGGGTTTGCTTCCTTGGATTACTAATGTCTTTGCCTACAATGTAAAAGGTTATTCTCACCTCTTTGTGCCTCCAAGATAGCCAAAATTCTGTGTTGTAACAGAATACTTTCTGCACTTAATACTGAGTTTACTATGTCTTTTATTAGTTAAGGGGAGAAAAAGTACAAAAGTTCATTTATGAAATAGCTATTCAATAGTATTCCTGACCATATTTATTTTAAATATTTTACTGTCACTTTGATTTAACAAATAACCAAGTGTAGCTTCTTGGATCCCATCTTATTCAAACATTCAAATCTTCTAACAGCTTTTTAAATTTTGCCTTCCCAAACTCAGACTCTGAATATGAAAAAAATTTAAAAATTTCCAGGATATGTTTTTATAACTAAAACTATTTGGAGACTTCCTAGAGGTTCTTTGAAAACCACAGAGATCTTTTCTTTTATATTATAAAATGAGATGCTAGAAATAATTTGGTTACAATAAGGGTTGCACAAAAAAACACTGGAAAATCAGAAGAGATGCTTAGCCTGCACTATGTTGAACTTGCATATGTAAATTTTATGAATATGAGTAACTGAGAAATCATATGCTTTATGGGAAGTCCCTAGAGATACACCAATGTCCTTGCTATCCATAATGTGTTTTGCTCTCCAGAAAAACAATCAAATCTCTTATGAAATAGCTCTGTTAGGCTTTCCTATACTTATTAGAGTTCTGGCAATACTTTGCTCAATTATATTAGACAATAATATAATATTGCCAGTTATAAGTTCAGTTATTATTTTAAACACTTACTTGGCCATAACTTTTACTTCTTTATTCTATATACTGGCATCTTCTAGGCCAGTAGTCCTCAACTAGGTATGCACATCAGACTTACCCATGAAGTTTTACAAAAATACATTTTTCTAGGCCCTACTTCAGACATCCTAAATCTCTTTACTTGATATTCCTGGTACATTCTTGCTATATTATGTCTCAGGATTATTGTATGCTGTATCTCAAGATTTTTTCTCTACAAAAATTTTGTTCAGCTACCTTTATACATCAGATATAACTTTAACTCCTTTGAAAACAGGCTAATTTCTTCTTTCATTTTCTCTAAAACCTTTTTGATTGGCTTTATTATCTTCAATTTTCATATAATAGAAACAACCAAATTTTCTTTTCCATATTTTATTTTTATTATGAAATCTCACCAGACCTTTCACATTTGTTTTGGGTTTTTTTTTTTAAATCAAAGTAGAGTTGACATACAATGTTATATTAGTTTCAGGTATACAACACAGTGAATTAACAGTTCGATATATTATGCACTGCTCACCATGATCAGTGCAATTAGCAGGTGTCACCATACAACGTTATGACAATATCATGAACTATATCCCCTATGCTGTACTTTTTATCTTGTCTATCTTATGCCCATCACCCCCAACCTTTTACATTTGAAAATTATCAGTAATACATTATGATTAACCCTCTATCATTTACAGATAGTTTAGTTTTATTTCTGATGCTTGCCTTAAGGCTCTGCTATAAGCTACAGGCCAGAGTTTGTGTTTTTAACAAATAGGTCAGTCTCAGAGCCTTGGAAAAAGGTTGTATCAGGTATTTCAAACTACTGACACTTCAAAGAACAGTCTCTGATATACAGGTCTTTGAGCTGACATCATTAGGTAACTTTCAGGCTATTCCAGTGGACTGGAGCAGGACTTCCAAGACTTGCTTTGGTCAAGAAGCAGAAACTTCCATGAGACTGTTTAGGCAAAATCCAGCAAAACAATAATTAATTGAATTGTACTGAATAATAACAAGGGCAATTTTATTGTTTAAAATATTAAGAATGCCGTTTAATGATCTATTTTCTGGACACTTAAGGAAGCCCTTCCTCCTCTTCCTACAGTCTATAACCTAGAAAAATTTAGTAAACTCTGCTACTACAAACTGAATTATGTTTAAGTTACATCTTATTCTCACTGATTCTCTCCCTCCCCAAGTTCAGAATTTCTTACTAAGTTCCTTCATTTTTCCACAGCAATGTTGTTTTCTTTCATAAATTCAACAAATCTTTCTTTCTACCAGTATATTACTGGAACATTGATTGCACTACCAAGACCTTAAAAGTGTCATTTTTGAGAAAGATGCTTGTTTAATCAGCCATGCAAAGGCACTCTGAAGGAACAAAGATTACCTGTACTTATGGAGCCTACCAAGTCCTCCCAGAAAAAGTGTCCTAATGCCTGGCTACCGGATCCAAATTGACAGGTGTTAAAGAAAGTCCCTTCCTCATACACCAGGAACCTTAACAAATTTTGCGAATCTTGAGAAGAGAAGAATTTACCAAATTTTTAGGGAGTACATGTAAAATCTGGGAAAGATATTTGCTTGGACTTAGTTTCCCTAGCTTTGGGATAGCAAGTAACAGGGGCTTTTAAAAGTCTGATCTGAAATCTTGTATGAAAACTTTAGGAAAAAGGTTAACTTTGTAGACTCAGCAATTGTTCTACACTGCACAGTTTGGAGTATGTAAGTTCACAGAGGCCTGTAGCCTAAATTAACACTCTTGCTGCACCCATGCAAATAATCAGGCCAAACCTTTAGGGACATGATTTATTTTGTTATCTAGAATAATCTTTCTTTGAAATTATTATGCTTGCAAGAGGAAGAGGAAGACTATAGGAAAAATTTGTGAAAAATTGAAATGGACCAAAAGATTACTGGTTGCTTTCAATGGGAAACAAGCCATTGCCTGACACACTCTTCTAGGGGCTCTGGGCCTTTCATTGTCTTGAAGCTATTTTACAACCCTAAATTGTAAATAAATGATAGCAATACAAATAATATTTATCCACAGACATGTCTCATAGAAAAATATTTATCCACAGACATGTCTTACAGAAGGACAACTGATTTCCCTCCTCCCTCACCTTTCCCCATGTGGATAAAGCCACTTTTATGTCTATTTGTACATTTATTACAGCATTCCTAATTTGTCTATATCCTACTGAATAATATACAGCATTTTGTTCATACCTTCAATCAATTAATGAGTTTTAAAAAACTTCAAAATAAAATGTTAAATCTGTATTAGAGTCATGATTATATTTTCTTTTAAAAATTACTCTTTAATAGTAGTCTCAAATACATTTAGTCTAATGGGTAAGTAGAAAGTAAGGAAGATGACAGATATAATAAGTGCTATAATATGGAAAGCATAAAATGCCAAGGGAAGTCCCAGGAGGTACATTCAATCCAGACCTGTGACATAAAGAAAAGCCTTTGAAGGAAACGACCTCTAAGCCAAGACCAGAAAGACGGGCAAAAGAGAGTACAAGCAGGAGATTAGCATTTCAGACAGAAAGACTCACATGTTCAAAGAATACAAATAAATGGTACAGAAGGGAAACTAATGTCCAATATAAAATACAGACCACTTTTTAAATAGATAATGGAAAGGGAGACAGAAATATAGGAGGCTAAAGATGTAAACAAAGGACTCGAAACAAGAAAACTTGAGGGTGTTAAGAAGCTGAACCTTATCTTGAAGATGTCAAAGGGGAGTCGGCTCTGGCATCAGTGTCTGGCTTGAAATAATGGCTCTACTACTTAAGAGTTGTGTGGCTTTCACTGGGTAAATTAAGTATTTTGTAGTTCTGTTGCTTCATCGGTAAAATGGGAATTATAGTAGTCCCTTCACTTCACAGGGGCATTATTCAGATTAAATGAGCAAATACAGGCCAAGTACCTAGAAACTGCCTGGCACATTGTAAGAAACCAATGACAGTTAGCGATAGGAGTAGAGTATTTGTTTTTTAGAGAGATCATTCCACTGTCTTTTAGATCATTCTAGCTTCACTGTGGAGAATAAATTAAATAGGGACAGAAACAGAAAGAAGAGTTGGGAATATGTGAATTACGGACAGGACTCCAGAAATAAAGACAAGTGGAGAGATTTAGGAGACATAAACGAGCCACAAACAATAGGATTTGATGACAGATTGGCAACAGCAGTTGGGTGAGGGAAAGAGAAGTAAAAAATAAATACATAAAGTCTCTGGCCTGGGAAAGCAGCTTAAGTGAGAGCATTCACTGAAATAAGACCTACAAAAACAAGTACTCCAGGTAACTCACATTACAGGTAACACAGCAGGCACAGTAATACAAAACTGAGTCAAGAACTCAAAAAGAGGAATGCCACAAAATATCACAGAAGATAATACACTTCAGTTGCATTATGGAGAAGGTATATCAGAGAAACAGGGAAAGGTCATCTGAGGCATGTGAAATGGCCCAGGAGCATAATGACCTGCAGTTTGTGTGAAAATAGGAAAAGTACTGCAAAGACTGAAGGTAAAAAGAAGTATGACCCTAGGGTCAACTCTTCCTAATCTTCTTTCCTATCTAAAAACTGAGCAAAAGGTCTTAATGATTTCTGATGCCTTGGCCATTACTAAAAGATCATGGCTCCGTGGTCCCATGACTTCTGCTGATAGCCACCCTGAGAAAAAAAGGAAATCTTAAACAGAGTTTAAGATTTTCATAAAAATAGCTAACTAAAGGGTAACAAACTTTTGCCAGTTAAACAGCAAATACCCACTGTGGTCATCAACTAATGGCACAGAAATTTCAGAAAGTCAGAAAGCACACATCAGAGAAGAATTTTTAAATATTAGTATCTTTTATGCTATTAAACTATAAATCTTCCTGAAGGTCTATAAAGCAGGGAAATTTTCAAACTTGTTATTCACCTATAAAAATCACAGTCTACAGGAGCGCCTGGGTGGCTCAGTCAGTTAAGCATTCCGCTTCAGCTCGGGTCATGATCTCACAGCTCGGGAGTTCAAGCCCCACTTAGGACTCTGTGCCGACAGCGCAGAGCCTGGAGCCTGCTTTGGATTCTGTGTCTCCCTCTCTCTCTCTCTCTGCCCCTCCCCGGCTTGTGCTCTGTCTCTGTCTCTTAAAAATAAATAAATGTTAAAAAAAATTTAAGTGACAGTCTACATAAAGCAGGTTTATCTATGCCTCATCATAAATTAATAAACATTTGTGGCTTTGCAGTATTTTAACAAACTATTAGTTCACACTTACGGAATGTTTTCTACATGCCAGGCATGATGCTGAGTCCTTTACAGACTTCAGATCATTTCATTCTTATCATAATTCTGTCAGATCAATAAAATCAGTCCCATCTGGCAAATGAGCAATTAAGAGAGATTAAGTCCCTGCCCAAAGCAACACTTCTCACAATCTATAGAGCCACTATTTAAACACAAACCTGTTTGATTTCAGCATTTATAAGATTTTATTTCTGACTCTCCCCTAAAAGTATATTTTTCTCACAAAGACTGACTCCTCTCCTACAAGAAACATAGACTAACAATGGGCCAAAGAGGGCATGGTATGAGCTATAGAAATGTGAACCCTGAAAATGACAAGCAGAGAGTAGGGGGGATTAAGTATTCTGCAAAACAGCCTCAAGCCATTAAGCATAAAAGTGAACAACAGATAACTAAGGGCAAAGGAGAGAGTATCTTGATAGCAGCAAAAAGAAACAAAATTACTCCTTTTATACAGAAGCCTGAACCTCTCCCAGATGTATGAAGAGACACTGCAAGTACCAGTGGCATGGATGGGCGTCTCCTGCATTAACCTTCTCAGCCAGAGCCCTCAATGTATTTGCAAAACACAAACTGGACATCAGTTCAATCCGTTTAGCAATCCTCAAATTGGTCACAGCTTCGTACTTCCCCTGGCTGTAAACACTTCTCCATTCTTCTCCAATCCCCAAAGTCCCCTTCCATCACTCAGACTAGAGGTAATTCAACATTTCCTGGAGTGTCAAAAGTCAAGTTTCGTCCTCTCATCACTGTTCCTCTCTACCCCATGCCCCCCAGAACACCCCTGCCTGAAGCCTCCCTCTCCCCCCTTACACTCATCTTCATGTCCACGCCTAATGTAACCAACTCTTTCAGATCCCTCAGATGCCCTCAGCTGAACTACTACAATAGCTAAACTAATTTCCCTGTTTCTGGTTTCTCCCACAACCAATCCATTCAGAAACCTCTTCCAGACTAATCTTCCTAACCTACTTATTTTGTTATGTTACACTCTCCTCAAGTTCCTTTCAAGGACCAACTCTTTAACAAGGCCATTAATGTTACCAAAACCCAGCCCCATTCACATTTACAGTTTCATCTCCTACTTCCCTCTACAAAATTCTGCACTGTACCTCCCACCACAAAAAAATCAAAACTCCTGAAATGTAATTTTGAGGTCCCACTGGCTCCTCCACCAACTAAAGAAGGAAAATACACCCGAGGAGCAGGTAATAAACCAACTTTGGTTTATTGACGAACCAACAACTCTATGCAGAAGAACCAAAGGATAATGAATTGATATTATTTCTTTAGATTCAATCACACCCTGATTTCAAATTATAATGATACTGAGGGGGGGGAAACTGTTACGATAAATTATTTTTTAAGTTTATTTTGAGAGAGAGAGAGAGAAAGAGAGAGAGAGCACAAGTCGGGTAGGAGCAGAGAAAAGCAGAATCAATCCCAAGCAGGCTCCGCACCATCAGTGCAGAGCCAGATGTGGGGTTTTAACTCGTGAACCATGAGATCATGACCTGAGCCGAGATTAAGAGTCGGAGGCTTAACCGACTGTGCCGCAAGTATTTTCAAAAGAGTTAAAATAAAATAGGTGGGTAGGATTTGGGTCAGCATTCCAAACAGAAAGAATATAGTTTAATTGCTAACAGCACATGATTTTGAATCAGACAAACTTGCCTTCAAATCTTAGCTCTGCCTCTGATAAACAGTGTGATCTCAAGCAAGTTTCTTAAGCCTCAATTTGGAGGATGATTACTATCTCCTAGCAGTACTAGGTGAATTTGAAGATAAAATGAATTATGTACCTAAGGCACACTGTATACTGCCCAATACATATTAAGAGCTAAATAAAGAGCTTTTTAATTATTATTATTACTGAAGCATATCTCAGATCCAGTGAAAAGGCTATTTAGCAAGAAGCAGACAGTATATGACAATAGTAAGCAGTAAGAATGAGAAATATACAGAGTACCTCAACCATCTGTAGTATTCAGAATATTCACCAAAAAGCATGTAACAAAACCACTCTTCAAGGTCCTTGGCTAGATTCCTACGTAAAGTTTGGTTCCTTTGGATATAAAGTGGTTAAACAAAATGGTATCGAAAGCTCCTTTCAGCTCTAACCTTCAAAAAAGTGTGTAACTGCTGTGAATTGGAATTCTGGATGTTCATCACCATTACCTGGTGAACTGCTTTTGAAGTGTGCAAGGGCTTACTAATGTTCCACTAACCTCACAAACTTGGGGAACAAAGCAACATTTCAACCCCAAGTAAAATATTCCTAACCACCAGCCAGTCACAAAGAAGGACAGCAACAGTTGCTCTCACTGAACAACTTACTGCAGCTGAACTCGACAAATACATGATTGCCTTCATGTGAACCCAAGGTGAGGAGTCTTCAGGTCTCCTAGGAATTCTCAGGGGCAGTTTAAGAGGGGGAAAATAAAAAACAAAACAAGACGTGACCTGAACAGGAGGTCTGTTCTTGGGTCAGTGGACAAGAAAGAATCGAGAAGACCAAAAGAACAGTATTTCAAAATGCTAAACTGAGTCAGGAAGGCTCTAATCTAACTATACCTTACTTGGGAACAAACCCAATTATATGTCATATGTCCAGATCATGTCTTCACTATTGGGACTTCTGCATACTTAAGATATTTATAAATCTATTCTTTCTCTAAAGAGCTAAATCAAATTAAGAGAGCATACCCCTCTTTTTATGTGGAAAATAGTCAAGAGCTGCATTATTGAATTAATATTAACATGCCCATTTACTGATTTTTTTCAGTGTAATTTCCTAGTCTTACCCAAAGATTTCACATGCAGAAAGCTATCCTTCCACATATCAAAATCATCTTTCTATATACTTATTTCTGAATAAACTTCTCTAAACAAATATTTTTCTGTATACTTATTTCTGGATGAATTGCTTTAAACAATATTTTTATCAGCTTTCATTTTTATAAATTATGAGAACTGTAAGAATCATATCTGTGAACTTAGGAGTTAGCTCATACTAATATCATTTTATAATTTTAACAGTGATGAGATTGTTTTATCCCACTGTTCTGCAGACAAAAAAAATAAATAAATGAATCTGCTTAGCAGAGTTCCAGGAAAGTGCCGATTTCTATAAAAATTAAAATTGGGAGGTGCCTGGGTGGCTCAGTCGGTTAAGCGTCTGACTTCGGCTCAGGTCATGATCTCGCGGTCTGTGAGTTCGAACCCCGCATCGGGCTCTGTGCTGACAGCTCAGAGCCCGGAGCCTGTTTCGGATTCTGTGTCTCCCTCTCTCTCTGACCCTCCCCTGTTCATGCTCTGTCTCTCTCTGTCTCAAAAATAAATAAACGTTAAAAAAAATTTAAAAAAAATTGGTATTTAACCATGTATTATATAATTCATTTCAAAATGATAAATCTATAATATAAATTTTAAAAAATTTCTATTTACATAGATCATGTCAAAATAACGCATAATTTTGGTCAGACTAAATACTTAAGGAACTATAAAAGACTGTAATTTAAAATAAAAATGGAATAGGGGCACCTGAGTGGCTCAGTTGGTTAAGTGTCCAACTTCAGCTCAAGTCATGATCTCACAGTTCGTGAGTTCCAGCCCCATGTCAGGCTCTGTGTGGACAGCTCAGAGCCTGGAGCCTGCTTCAGATTCTGTGTTTTCTTCTCTCTCTGTCCCTCCCCCGACTCATGCTCGCTCGCTCTCTCTTTCTCTCTCTCTCTCTCTCAAAAATAAACATTAAAAAAAAATTTTAAGTACAAATGAATTAAATTCATTCTGAATTCTCTCATTTTCTTTTAAGAGTCATTTTTATTAAGAAAGATAAAAACTATGTAAAAATAAAAAATAAGAATTTAACTTACATACGTAAATGATTCAGACATTACTGTAACAAGCAGAGAACTAAATCACAGATTTATAGCCGTTACTACTTACTTCAAGTAGACAGAAATAATAGAAGGGTATTCAACAAAGTATGGTATTGTCAGGTTTTTTTAACGGAAAAAAATTTTAAATGTTTCCAAATATATTCCATAGAGAAATCAAAAGAGTGTAAAAATATGTTGAAATTATAAACATTCAGTTCTTATTAGTTTTAATACAAGGGCTTCTTCATCACCCATCTACTTGGTAACTTTAAAAGATTTCCCAAACCAATTTGACAATAAATTTCATTAAAAAAAAAAGATTTTCCATATACATTCTGAACACATGGCTTCTTTTTCTTACAGTTGGTCAAGAGAAAATACGTATAGTAATTCATATGCTAGAGTAGTTGTTGCATTAACAGTAGTAATAATCATAGTACTCCAATTTTAAACGGTTTTAAACAATTATGTGGTTCCAACCTGGTCGCCAAAGTCCTCTGGGAATTTCCACAATACCACCGGATCTGTAAATAATTGACACACATCATTAAACAGAGGCCAGAGAACATATTTACACCAACATTCTTATAAAACTATCTTAAAGTTGTCAAAGCTACTTTTAAAATGAATTTTTTAACTTTTCTTTAAATATTACAGTTGATTAGGTGAAAAATAAAGTATTTTGATCTTTAAATGACCTTTAGGAACAGGAACAAATAAAATTGGTAACTTAGTTAGATTATTAAAAACCATTTCCATAACTCACTTTTTTATTTATATACTTTAGTTTTAAGATTCTGAAATATGAATTTTCAGATTTAACTACACTGAACACATTACCTTCAATTTGAAAAGAAAAATAAATGTGTTAAATATGTAATCAAATATATTATAGTTCTTAGAAATTAGACCAAGATATATCACCTTAAATTTCCATTTAAAATCCTAAATATTTAAGAACACCTATTAATGCATGCTTTATATCAAAATTCACTTTTAAGATTCCATATTT
This sequence comes from Neofelis nebulosa, assembly GCF_028018385.1. Taxonomy (NCBI): domain Eukaryota; kingdom Metazoa; phylum Chordata; class Mammalia; order Carnivora; family Felidae; genus Neofelis; species Neofelis nebulosa. Next base: position 43,228,500 of record NC_080796.1, read on the forward strand.
GCAACTCTATAAAGTCTTTTTTAAAATAATATAAATTGGTAGGTATAAAGCATCAAGCTTACTTAAAATATAATTGATATCCGCAGGGCTTTTAGAGAAGTTTTTCCAATATATTTTATATACTTATTCATATATAAAAACCAATGTTATCTGATAAATATTCCCACTGGCTTTTCATTTTCATTGTTTCTCTCAATGTTTCTTTTCTACTTAGTATATTAAAAATAAGCCCTTTTAATTAGCACTAATAAACATTTTGGTCATGTGCTTTTTAATTCTGTCAAAAAAAAAAACTTCTGAATACCTATAGATGTGCTTTCCAAGGATAGTGTACAATGGATAATATTACTTCTGAAAAAGCCTTTGAAAGCTCAAGACAATGTAAATAACAAGTACCACTGACACAACAGGATTTGAACTTCACTCCAAGCAAAAAGACTCAGTAGACCAAAGATATCACTTTATGCTCTCAAAGTAAAAAATTATAGTTCTATTCCATTTTTCCACTATTTCATGTTGCTTTTATAAAAATATAGTCCAAATTTCTATATTATTGGGGCGCCTGGGTGGCGCAGTCGGTTAAGCGTCCGACTTCAGCCAGGTCACGATCTCGCGGTCCGTGAGTTCGAGCCCCGCGTCAGGCTCTGGGCTGATGGCTCGGAGCCTGGAGCCTGTTTCCGATTCTGTGTCTCCCTCTCTCTCTGCCCCTCCCCCGTTCATGCTCTGTCTCTCTCTGTCCCAAAAATAAATAAATAAAAAAAAAAAAAAAAAAAAAAAACACTACAAACAATTTTGGTTTTTTAATGTAAGGGTGAGATAAATTCAGCAAATTTTTTTTTCCTTTTTAATCAGGTCTTTCACATTTTCTGGCCCCTAACTGAAAACAATAACTAAAATAATTTAAAATACCAGGGTAATAAAACTATGAAATTAAAACCTGCAAAGAAAACGCTTTAATTTGCATAAATGAATAGCATTTACATAATTTTGTGACATTCATAGATGAGTATCTTTAAATATATGTATTTATAAAATCACAGTTCAGAGACCAAATACTTTTGAAAGGTAGAATATATAATATTAGTAAGTAACTTGATGGAGTATAGCTTTCAGTGTTTGACTAACCTACCTTGCAGAATCAGAATTTTATGAATGAGGAAACTGAGGCCAAAACAAGGAGTCTTAGTTATAAGGCTAGTCAATGTGAGAGACTAGAACCTTCTTAGTTGAGACGTAAAGAGCAGCGATTTTAAGTAATTTCTAGAATCAACACATTTCTCTGTCCCGTTTAAGTTCAATTTATTCCATTCAAAAATCTATGCAGTGCTAAAGAAAGAGGAAAAGTCCCTGCCCTCCAAAGTCCTATAGCACACCTGGAACTCTCCAGTTTTTGTGCAAACTATTGTTTTAAACAAGGTATCCTGTAGAAACATTTGGACTGAACTTGAAAATTCACTGGCTTAATAATTGAAAAAAAAAATTCTTAATGAAGAAATGGTGATGTCTTTTGAATGTAAATGAGCAAGACTCATTAAAGAAAATATGTAATTTTATTCTTCCACTGATAAAGATATAATGGTGAACTAAACAAAATCAGGTCTCTACAACTTATAGAAAATAAAGCATCTGGGGTGCCTGGGTGGCGCAGTCGGTTAAGCGTCCGACTTCAGCCAGGTCACGATCTCGCGGTCCGTGAGTTCGAGCCCCGCGTCAGGCTCTGGGCTGATGGCTCGGAGCCTGGAGCCTGTTTCCGATTCTGTGTCTCCCTCTCTCTCTGCCCCTCCCCCGTTCATGCTCTGTTTCTCTCTGTCCCAAAAATAAATAAAAAACGTTGAAAAAAAAATTAAAAAAAAAAAAAAAAAGAAAATAAAGCATCTAATATATATAATGCAATAAAATGTAATGAGTATTATACTAAAAGGACAGGATACTACAGGACAACATATGGAAATCTAATCTAATTTAGAGTCACTAAGCTACTTAGGAAGGAAAGTACATGTAAATCAATGTCAAGCAAGCAAAGGATGATTTGGGTTCTAAAGTGGGCAGGGGACAACATTTCAGACTGGAGAAACAATATGCAGGAAGTCTTGGAAGTTAAGAGAAAGAACAATGCACTCTAGAAACTGGAACAAAAAACAAGTAAACTATCTAGAATGCAGAGTGGAAGGAAGAGAATGTCAAGGGATGAAGCTGGAGAGGTTAGGGCGAGACTACAGAGTTTACAATGTATGCTGGGTATTGTGGAAAGCCATTAAAGCAGATGATGACATAAACCAAAATCAGAAGTAGCAACTAGACATAAATAAAGAATACAGCAAGAGTGTGTGCTGTTATGAAAATCAAGGGAAGAAGTTATATCTAAGAAATTCTCAAACAAATGTGGCAAAACAGTAAGCAAGGTGACAACTAAAAAATGGTAACTATATGTAAAGCATAAAGCCATAATAAATGAGATTCAATGGAAGGATAGGAAGGAGAAAGCAGATTCAGGAAGATTATGCAGTGAGTATGAATAAGGAAGACAGTGTATGGAGACAACTTATTTAACAAAGACTGTACAAGGAAGATGAAAGTAAGTAGGAGGAGAGAGAGCGAGATGAAGCTAGATAGATTTGTCTTGTTGTTTTCTTTTAGTATGGTGCAGACTTGAACATGTTTAAATGATAATAGGAATTAACGAGCCAGCAGAGAGCCAAAAAGAAAAGAGATGATATCTCTGAGAAGGCAGGAAGAACGGGATCCTGATCATGATAGTGAGATGAGTCTTGGAGGGAAGCTGGAAATGTTTTCCATTATTATAAGAAAAGAGAAGATATGAACACAAGATTTTAGAATCTGTGGTGCAAAAGCAAAAGTTTTGTGTAAAAATTGCCAATTATTTTCTGTAAAGTAGGAGCAAAGCTCTCTGCTTAAGAGAGAAGTTGTTGGCGGTTTAAGGAGGAAGTGTGAAATAACTGTTTCAGGCATAGTTGAGCACTCAATTTGGTAGGCATCCAACCTAGTGTTTAATGGCAACAATGTGCTATTTCCCCATCATCATCCAACAGTTTAGGCAGAGGAGATAATTGGTAGATTCAGTCAGGGTTGAGGTTTCTGTCAGTCATGAGTGATGGAAAGAAAATTTAAACAGAAGAGTAGTTATAGGTATGAATTGCTGATTTAAAGCCAATAAAAAGGGAAGTGAGGTTTTCTTTTTTCTGTAAAGTCCATTATTACTAAATGTTATACCAAGTCATGCTAATGCATTTTAAAACAGTATACTTACAGTAAAAAAAAAAATCTGCTACATATATCTGAGGAAAATTGGACTGAAAAATAAGGTAAAATCAATACGTGGGGCATTTGTAATTATGAAATCAGGTGGCTGAACTTCTGGTCTTACACTAATGAATAAAAATGCTTTCGGTCTCTGATCAGAGGCAGGTATTGAAAAAGAGAAAATCAACTTCCCTCCTCTCCTCCCTATCTCCTACTCCTTCCCTCCCAAGTTTATCATGTAAGTATCATTTTCTACATATGCTATTGGGTAAAAAAAAGACTGAAAGGCATGGAATTAGGTAAAGACAGTGAAAACTACTTTCTCCAGCTTTATTGATAATTGACATATAACATTAAGGTGTGCAATTTGATTCAATAAACACTTATGTGAAATGTTTTATAAGGCTAATTAACATAACACACATGCTTGAATAATTACTAATTTATTGTTTTTGTTGTTGTTATAGTGAGAACATTAAAGTTCTACCCTCAGAGCAATTTTCAATAATACAATATGGTATTGTTAACTGTAGTCCTTAGGCTATACATTAGATCCCTGGAACTTATTCATATTATTGTAAGTTATTGTAAGTTTGTACCCTTTGACCAACATCTCTCCCTCAGCTCCTGGCAACCACCATTCTACTCTCTCTTTCTTTGAGTTCCATGTTTTTAGAGTCCCATATGAGTGAGATCATAGAGTATATGTCTTTCTCTGACTTATTTCACTTAGAATAACACCCTCAAGATCAATCTATGTTGCTGCAAATGGCAAGATGTTCTTTTTATTTAGGGCTGAATATATTTCATTATATACATGCAGATATATATAATATTTCACCTCACACATACACACACATATACAACACATTTCCTTTAACCATCCATCCATTGATGGACATTTAGGTTGTTTTCATATCTTGACTGTTGGGAATAATGTTGCAATGAACATGGGAGTACAAGTATCTCTTCAAGATAGTGATTTCATCTTCTTCAGATATATACCCAGAAGTGGGGTGTGTGTGTGTGTATGTATGTATGTATGTATGTATGTATGTATGTATGTGTGTGTATACATAAATTTTTTTGAGAGAGAGAGAGAACATGAGCTGAGAAGAGGAGCAGAGGAAGAGAGAGAGAGAGGGGAGAGAGAATCTTAAGCAGGGCTTGATCCCACAACTGGGAGATCATGACCTGAGCTGAAATCAAGAGTCAGACACTCAACCGACTGAGCCACCCAGGTGCCCCTCCTCTGCCTATTTTTTAAATGAAATTATTTGGGTTTTGTTATTGTACGAGTTCTGAGTTTCATTTATATTTTGGATATTAACCCCTTACCAGATATATAAGCCAAAAACTGTATGATCTCACTCATATGTGGAATCTAAACACACATATATATATAGTTTGCAAATAATTTTCTCCCATTCTGTAGGTTGCCTTTTCATTTTCTTGATTGTTTCTTTTGATATACAGAAGCTTTTTAGTTTGATGTAGTCTCATTTAATGATTTCTGCTTTTGTTACTTGTGCTTCTGGTGTCATATCCAAAATATCATTGATAAGATTGATGTCAATGAACTTATCATCTATATTTTCTCCTAGGAGATTTTTTTAATGTTTATTTATTTTGAGAAACAGCACATGCAAACAGGGAAGGGGCAGAGAAAGAGACAGAGAGAATCCCAAGCAGTCTCTGTACTGTCAGTGCAGAGCCCAATGTGGGGCTCAACCTCATGAAACTAAGTTCAGGACCTGAGCTGAAACCAAGAGGTAGATGCTTAATGAACTGAGCCACTTAGGCACCCCTCTTCTAGGAGATTAATGGGTTCAGATCTCATGTTTAAGTCCTCAAAATCCATTCAAGTTTTTGTGACTGATGTAAAACAGAGATCCAACTTCATCCATTTGCATGTGGATATCCAGTTTTCCCAACACCATTTATTTAAAGAGACTATCCTTTCCACATTGAGTACTCTTGGCTCCCTTGTGAAGTATTTGTTGACCATGTACATGTGGATTTATTTCAGGGCTCTGTATTCTGTTCCACTGGCCCACATGTCTGTTTTTATGCCAGTACCATACTGTTTTTATTATTATAGTTTGTAACACAATTTGAAATTTGGAAGTGTGATGCCTCTAGTTTTGTTCTTTCTCAATATATTTTGTTTTTGTTTTTGGTTTTTTGATATTTGGGGTCTTTTGTGGTTCCCTATAAATTTTAGGATTGTTCTTCAAGTTCTATGAAAAAAATTCCATCAGGATTCTGATAAATATTGTATTTACATACAAAATAAAAATCATCTATGACTCTATAGATGGATTTGGTTAATATGAACAAAATGCTAACAATATTAATTCTTACAATCTATGATCATGAAATATCTTTCCATTTATTTGTGTCTTCAATTTCCTTCTTCAGTGTCATATAGTTTTCAGTGTTTTTATCTTTCACTTGATTACACTCATTTCTAAGCATTTTACTGTCTTTGATACTCGTATAAATGGACTGTGTTATTTCTTTTTTCAGATAGTTCACTGTTAGTGTAGAGGAATGCAACTTATCTTTGTATGCTGATCCTGCATCCTGAAATGTTTCTAAATTTGTTTATGAGTTCTAAAAATTTTTTGGTGGAGTCTTTAGGATTTCCTATATCAAGATCATGTCATCAGCAAAAAATTTGCTTCTTTCTTTCCCATTTGGATGCCTTGTATTTCTTTTCTTGTCTAACTGCTCTAGCTAAGACTTCTAGTACTATGTTAAGTAAGAGTGGTAAGAGTGGGCCTCCTTGTCTTGTTCGTGATCTCAGAGGGTAAGTTTCCGCCTTTTACCACTAAGTATAATGTTAGCTGTAGGGCTGTCACCAGTGTACTTTATTATGTTGAGGTATGTTCTTTCTATATCTAATTTGTTGAGAGGTTTGCTTTTTTAATTTTTAAAAAATTGTTTAAGTTTATTTTTGAGAGAGACAGAGAGAGTGAGTGGGGGAGGGGCAGAGAAAGAGGGAGAGAGAGAATCCCAAGCAGGCCCCATAGTGTCAGCACGGAGCCCGATGTGGGATTCAAACCCACAAACCGTGAGATCATGACCCGAGCCGAAACCAAAAGTCAGATGTTCAACCGACTGAGCCACCCAGGTGCCCCTAATTTGTTGAGAGTTTTCATCATGAAAGATCAAACTTATCAAACACTTTTCCTGATCTGTTGAGATGATACGACTTTTATCTTTCCTTCTATTAATGTGGTTTATGACATTTATGGATTTTCACATGTTGAACCATCTTTGAATCCCAGAAATAAATCTCATTTGCTCGTGGTTTTTTATCTTTTTGTTTGTTTGTTTCAAGATCTAACTGGCTTTATTAAGTGATTCATAAATTAGGCAGCACACCATCTAGCAAGTAGAGGGGAAGTCCCTGGTAAATGATCCTTTTAATGTGCCACTGATTTGGGTTTGCTACCATTTCATTGAAAGTTTTTGCATCTATATTCATCAGGAATATTGGCCTATAATTTTCTTTTCTTTTATTATCCTTATCTTGCTTTTGGTGTCAGCATAATACTGGCCTTATAAAATGAGTTTGGGAATGTTCTCTCCTTTTCAATTTTTTGGAAGAGAATAATAAGAACTGGCATTTATTCTTCTTAAATGTTTGGCAAATTCACCCACAAAGCCATCTGGTCTTAGGCTTTTCTTTAATGGGAAGTTTTTAACTAATGATTAAATCTCCTTATTTATCATTGGTCTGTTCAGATTTTCTATTTCTTCCTGATTCAGACATGGTAGGTCATGTGTTTCAATGGCTGAATGTATCCATTTTTCTAGGTTGTCTAATTGTTGACATACAGTTGTTCATGGCAGTCTTTTATTTTTATGATACTTTGTATTTCTATGGTATCACTTGTAATATCTCCTTTTTCATTTATAATTTTATTTATTTGAGTCCTTCCTTTTTTACTTGGTAAATCCAACTAAAGTTTTGTGAATTTTATTTAACTTTAAAAAAAACAATTCTTAGAGATGCCTGGGCGGCTCAGTCATGATCTCAGGGTTTGTGAGTTAGAGCCCTGCATCAGGCTCTATGCTAACAACTCAGAGCCTAGAGCCCGTTTCAGATTCTGTGTCTCCCTCTCTGTCTCTGCCCCTCCCTTGCTCTCTCTCTGTCAAAAATAAATATTTAAAAAGGTTATTAAAAAAATACAACTCTTAGTTTTGAAGATCTTTTCTATTACTTCTCTATTCTCCATTTATATCTGCTCTAATCTTTGTCTCCTACCTTCTGCTAATTTTTAGCTTCATTTGTTCTTTTTCTAGTTCTTTGAGGTGTAAAGTTGTTTATTTCTTTTTCTCTAATGTAGGCATTTATTGCTATAAACTTCCCCTTTGTACTGCTTTTACTCCATGCCATGAGTTTTGTTATGTTATGCTTCCATTTTTATTTTAGTATATTTTTACATCTCTTTTGATGTAATCTTTAATGCATCAATTGCTCAGCAGTATGTTAATACTTTCCACATATTTTTTTAATTTTCCACTTTTCCTCTTGTTATTTATTTCTAGTTTGATACCATTATGTTTGGAAAAAAATAATTCAATCCTTTTAAATTCACTGAGACTTGCACAGCAAAGGAAACAACAAAACTAAAAGGCAGCCAACGGAATGGGAAAAGATATTTGCAAATGACATATCGAACAAAAGGCTAGTATCCAAAATCTATAAAGAGCTCACCAAACTCCACACCCGAAAAACAAATAATCCAGTGAAGAAATGGGCAGGAAACATGAATAGAAACTTCTCTAAAGAAGACATCCAGATGGCCAACAGTCACATGAAAAGAGGCTCAACATCGCTCCTCATCAAGGAAATATACATCAAAACCACACTCAGATACCACCTCATTTTAGCCAGTCAGAGTGGCTAAAATGAACAAATCAGGAAACTATAGATGCTGGCAAGGTTGTGGAAAAACGGGAACCCCCTTGCACTTTTGGTGGGAATGCAAACTGGTGCAGCTGTTCTGGAAAGCAGTGTGGAGGTTCCTCAAAAAATTAAAAATAGACCTACCCTATGACCCAGCAGTAGCACTGCTAGGAATTTACCCAAGGGATACAGGAGTACTGATGCATAGGGGCACTTGTACCCCAATGTTTACAGCAGCACTCTCAACAATAGCCAAATTATGGAAAGTGCCTAAATGTCCATCAACTGATGAATGGATAAAGAAATTGTGGTCTATATACACAATGGAGTACTACGTGGCAATGAGAAAGAATGAAATATGGCCCTTTGTAGCAACATGGATGGAACTGGAGAGTGTTATGCTAAGTGAAGTAAGTCATACAGAGAAAGACAGATACCATATGTTTTCGCTCTTATGTGGATCCTGAGAAACTTAACAGAAACCCATGGGGGGAGGGGAAGGAAAAGAAAAAAGAGGTTAGAGTGGGAGAGAGCCAAAGCATAAGAGATTCTTAAAAACTGAGAACAAACTGAGGGTTGATGGGGGGTGGGAGGGAGGGGAGGGTGGGTGATGGGCATTGAGGAGGGCACCTTTTGGGTGTTGTGTGGAAACCAATTTGACAATAAATTTCATATATTGAATAAATAAATAAATTCACTGAGACTTATTTTGTGAACTAATATATAGTCTATCCTAGAGACAGTTTCCCTGTGTTCTTGAGAAGAATGTGTGTTCTCCTGTTATTGGACAGAGACTTCTGTATAGGTCTGCTAAAGCCATTTGATCTAAAGTATGGTTCAAGTCAATGTTTCCTTATTGATTTTCTGCCTGGATGATTTATCCATTGTTGAAAGCAGGGTATTAAAGTCCTCTACTATCACACTGATATCTATTACTCCCTTCAGATCTCTTGGTATTTCCTTGATATCTTTAGGTATTCTGATGTAGGATGCATATGTATTTACAATTGTACAATCTTCACAAACTGACCCCTTTATCATCATATCAGCACTTTGTCTCTTGTTACAACTTTTGACTTAGTCTATTTTGTGTAATGCAAATAGTTATCTCTGCTCACTTTTTTCCATCACTTCTCTTTGAGCCTTAAGTTAGTCTCTTAAAGCATATAGCTGGGTGTTGTTTTCTTACTCCTCAGCCACTGTATGCCTTTGATTGAACAATTTAGTCCACTTATATTTAAAGAAATTATTTATAGGTAAGGACATACTATTATCATCTTGTTAATTGTTTTCTGGCTGTTTGGTAGTTCCTTTCTTCCTTTCTTCTGTCTTTGTGATTTTCCATAGTGGTACCTTTCCTCTCTTTATCTTGTATCTACTATAGATTTTGTTTTCTGCTCACTGAGGCCTACTTGGAAAATTTTACAATCACACACAAAAACTCTTCCCTTTAGTTCCCGACATAAACACATTTTATGTTTTTGATGTCACACTTGACATCTTTTTCATATTGCACATCCATTAACAAATTATCATGGCTATAGCTATTTGTAATACTTATGTCCTTCAACCTTTTTTTTAAACTGTTACTTTTGAAAGAGAGAGAGCGTATGTACATGCATGTGAGTGGGGGAGGGGTGGAAAGAGGGAGACAGAGGATCCAGAACGGGCAGCAGAGAGCCCAATGCAGGGCTTGAATTTATGAACCGTGAGATCATGCGTGGACTGAGCCAAAGTTGGACATTTAACCAACAGAGCCACCCAGGTGCCCCTGTCCTCCAACCCTGATACTGGAGTAAACTGGTTAACATACCACCTATTATAGTATTAAAGCATTCTGAAGTTGGCAACATAATTGCCTTTACCAGTGGGTCATTTTTTTTCATATGTTTTCACAGTTCATGTCCTTTCATTTCAACTTGAATAAGCTCTTTCAACATTTTTTGTAAGGCAGCTATAGTGTTGATGAACTACCTCAGCTTGTATTTCTTTCAAAAAGTCTTTATTCCAACCTTCACTTCTGAAGGACAACTTTGCTGGATAAAGTATTATTGGTGGGCAGTCTTTTTCTTTCAGCATTCTGAATAGACCATTCTACTCTCTCCTGGCCTGCAAGTTCTCTGTTGAAAAATCTGCTCCTACCCTTCATGAGAAATATTTTTCTCTTGCTGCTTCTTAAAATTCTCTCTTTATCTTTCATATGGACAGTTGTATTCTAAAATGTATTACTAGAAGAGACCATTTTGATTGAAATTTGGGAATGACTTATCAACTTCATAAGCTGGATGTCCAAATCTATCCTCAGGTTTGAAAAGCTCTTAGCTGGTATTTCTTTAAATAAATTTTCTACTCATTTCTGCCTCTCTTCTCCTTCTGAAACTCCAATTGTATGTAGACTGTTTGTCTTAATTGTGTCTTATAAGGCTTTCATTCTTTTTCTTTTTTATTTTTTGCTCCTCTGAGTGGTTAATTTCATATTGTCTTCAAGCTTATGGATTCTTTCTTCTGCTTGGTCTAGCTTGCAGCTGAAGCTCTCCATTGAGTTCCTTGATTCAGTCACTACATTCTTCAGTTCCAAAATTTCTTTTTTTTTCAATGTTTTTTTTTTTTTTTTTTTTTTTTTGGGACAGAGAGAGACAGAGCATGAACGGGGGAGGGGCAGAGAGAGAGGGAGACACAGAATCGGAAACAGGCTCTAGGCTCCAAGCCATCAGCCCAGAGCCTGACGCGGGGCTCGAACTCACGGACCGCGAGATCGTGACCTGGCTGAAGTCGGACGCTTAACCGACTGCGCCACCCAGGCGCCCCTCTTCAGTTCCAAAATTTCTATTTGGCTCTTTTTAAGGTTTTCAGGGAGGCTGGGTGGCTCAGTCGGTTAGGCATCCGACTTCAGCTCAGGTCATTATCTCACAGTTTGTGAGTTCGAGCCCCGCGTCAGGCTCTGTGCTGACAGCTCAGAGCCTCGAGCCTGCTTCAGATTTTGTGTCTCCCTCTCTCTCTGCCCCTCCCCTGCTCAACTCTCTCTCTCTCAAAAATAAACATTAAAATTTTTTTTAAGGTTTTATATATTTGTTGCACTTCACATTTGTTCTTATACTGTTTTCCTGATATATTTAAATTGTTTATCTGTGTTATCTTATAGCACTTAAGCATCATTAAAACAATTATTATCAATTCTTTATCAAGAAATACCCAGATTTCCATTTCTTTGGGGCTAGTTACTGAAGATTCACTGTACTCCTTTGATGGAGTCATATTTCACTGATTCTTCATGATCCCTGTAGCCTTACATAGGTGTCTACACATTTGACTTTCACCTGCAAGTTGGGGCATAATGGAGTGTGCTGTGACTCCATAGCTAGTGGTGTCAGGCACCAAGTGCACAGATGTGTAGTGGCATCAAGTCTGGGGGTATGTGGTGGCCCATTCGGCTCAGGCCATTGAGGTCCACAGCATTTCCAACCATACAATCCCTGGCAAATGCTGCAGGGCATCCACTGAGACTACAAGGACCGTGAGGGTCCTCAACAGTGCCTCCAGGCCCACTGGCTAGGGACTAGAACAAACAGCAGTAATAGCCAGTGCTAGAGATGTGCTCTCAGCATGTATTATCTTGAACCACTAGTGGCTGCTCATGTGTCTCACCATGAGTGCATGGCAGTGGAGGCTAACGATGGGGATCCAGCCAGGGGCAGAGCTGGAAGGGCTAGCTCCAGTTGAGCACAATGGTGCAGGCCAGTGACATAATCCAAGCCTACAAGCATCTGTGGGGCCCTGGCTCTCCTGTGGCCACACAGTCCTCCCCCAGGCATGCACATAGCAGTAGAGACTGGTGATAGGTGTCAGACTGGTACTATGCAAGTACACAGCTGGAAAACCTAACCCTGAGTGTTTGCACAGTTGTGGGGGTCACCCATGGAGGTGTCTAGGATGGTGTCTTGCATCCATATAACTGTAGAGGCCTGGGCTGCTGCCAGTGTAGTTCCCAGGCTCAAAACAGGCTGGGTGGGTGGGAGGAGCAGAAATAACTCAGGCAGCTAGCATCAGTGAACACAAATATCTGTGGGGTGAAAACCAATAAAATTCACAGAGCAGGTCAACTGGGAAACACAGTTATTCCCACTGTGTGACTACTATTGATAGCATGCTTTTCTTTCTCATTCCTAGCCATCACTATATATACCAGCTTTGCTAGTCTTTGCATGGAATAAAACTGAACCAGGACCTTAATGTGGTGCCCCAAAAGTGGGGAAATTCACCCACTATCCCCTCCTTGGAATGGAAACTCTTTCTAGATGGAAAGTTCCCTCTTGGCACTGAGCAATGTCAGCTTGGGAATGAGGTGATGCAGGCATAATAAAGCTGTTTTTCTGTCTCCAGTGTAGCTATTCTCAAGTTTTCTGTTACACTGTGTTGCTAATTTCTTAAGTGGACTCCAGGTCTCTCAGAGAACTGTTTTTGTTTTGTGACAGCTATCTAATTGTTAATCATTATTGGGGAATGGAGGCTGGGGTCCCTGATTGTGCCATCTTGTGCTGATGTCGCACCCCTAAAAATTTAATTTTCACTACCTCTACCAAAAGAGTTTGCAAATTCAATTACTGTAATGTTATATCTAGTCTGACCATAATAAAAGTATTTTAAAAAGCAACTCATTGTCTCATTGAGGGCCACGGATGACCTTGGTAAAGCCATAGATCCAAGCCATAGATCCAAACCAATATCCTGCCATTTTTTCCTTGGCACACACTCCAGTGTAAAGATCTCACTTTCTTAGATATCTTATCACCTCTACTGATCGACCACAAAAAAAAAAAACGAAAAAAAACAGTAATCATAGATTGCATAACTTTATAAACTTTAAGACTACTAGCAACAGTAAAAGTAAAAACAGGGGCGCCTGGGTGGCTCAGTCGGTTAAGCGTCCAACTTTGGCTCAGGTCATGATCTCATGGTCCATGAGTTCGAGCCCCATGTCGGGCTCTGTGCTGACAGCTCAGAGCCTGGGGCCTGTTTCTTATTCTGTGTCTCCCTCTCTCTCTGACCCTCCCCCGTTCATGCTCTGTCTCTGTCTCAAAAATAAATAAATGTTAAAAATTTTTTTTTTAAAAATGTAAAAACAAATTCATTGCTGAAAAATGCCAAATTCAGGCTACATTTAATCTTAATAAAATATACATAGTAAGGTATTTTTACAAATTATTTTAAAGTTAACATACAGATGATTAACAGAATTTTAGCAACTTCTTAAAGGTCTACTTCAGTAGTTCTCAAACGTTAGCATGCAACACAAAATGTGTAGACAGCTTGTTAAGACATAGCTCTCTGGGTCCCATTTCCAGAACTGCTAAGTCAATAGTCAAAGTTGTGTCTGAGAAAATGCATTTCTCACAAGTTCCCTAGTGATACCAATGCTACTGACCTTAAGAACTAATAGCATAAAATTGGTGCAGCCACTCTGGAAAACAGTGTGGAGGTTCCTCAAAAAATTAAAAATAGATCTACCCTATGACCCAGCAATAGCACTGCCAGGAAATCCCAAGGGATACAGGAGTACTGATGCATAGGGGCACCTGTACCCCGATGTTTATAGCAGCACTCTCAACAATAGCCAAATTATGGAAAGAGCCTAAATGTTCATCAACTGATGAATGGATAAAGAAATTGTGGTTTATATACACAATGGAGTACTACGTGGCAATGAGAAAGAATGAAATATGGCCCTTTGTAGCAACATGGATGGAACTGGAGAGTGTTATGCTAAGTGAAATAAGCCATACAGAGAAAGACAGATACCATATGTTTTCACTCTTATGTGGATCCTGAGGAACTTAACAGAAACCCATGGGGGGAGGGGAAGGAAAAGAAAAAAGAGGTTAGAGTGGGAGAGAGCCAAAGCATAAGAGATTCTTAAAAACTGAGAACAAACAGGGTTGATGGGGGGTGTGAGGGAGGGAGGGTGGGTGATGGGTATTGAGGAGGGCACCTTTTGGGATGAGCACTGGGTGTTGTATGGAAACCAATTTGACAATAAATTTCATATATTGAAAAAAAAAAGAACTAATAGCATAGACCATGTATAGCATTATGTATCATATGTTAAAGAATATAGGGAGTGATGCCTGTTGGCTCAGCTGGTTAAGCATCCAACTCTTGACTTTTGACATCAGTGACTCCTGATACTGGCTCAGGTCAGGATCTCATGGTTCATGAGAGCAAGCCCCACATTGGGCTCTGTGCTGACAGCATGGAGCCTGCTTGGGATTCCCTCTCTCCCTCTCTCTCTGTCCTGCCCCCACTCATATGAGTGTACCCTACCTCTCTAAAAATAAATATGCAGGGCGCCTGGGTGGCTCAGTCGGTTAAGCGTCCGACTTCAGCTCAGGTCACGATCTCGCGGTCCGTGAGTTCGAGCCCCACGTCGGGCTCTGGGCTGATGGCTCAGAGCCTGGAGCCTGCTTCCCATTCTGTGTCTCCCTCTCTCTCTGCCCCTCCCCCGTTCATGCTCTGTCTCTCTCTCTGTCTCAAAAATAAATAAACGTTAAAAAAAAAATTTTTTTTAAAAATAAAAAATAAAAATAAATATGCATTAAAATTTTTTTAAAAAGAATTTAATATTTCTTGACTGGAAATATTCTTTAAAATATGGCAATGAATAATTCAGAATTTCCTTTATTACATATATATTTTGTTTGGCAAAAGGTATATCTTCAGAGGGCTAGGAAGAAATATCAACCATAACAGTTATAGCAAGAGGTAATATTTGCAAGAAAAGTGTTACTAAATCTTAAAAAAACAATTTTGTCTAAAAAACCATTCCTGTGCTGATAATTACTAATACTATAATTCCACTTCTATAGAACAATGAAAATCATTTCATTTCAAAGTTAAGTGCTTTATGGCATTGGAACCATATGATTTACAGAACAATGATGGGGAGCTATGGTTATATTCACATGAAGATGTATTGTCCATTATTCCTTTTATCACTACATGCCATACACATAAACACTGGTAGTCCATATCTAAATAAGATATATGTCTTTTTGTACCTTATTATCTAAGATATCTGTGAGAAAACACTTTTTGTTGTGCTTTCTTACAATACTTTCTTTCATAGAATTTAAGCAATTAGTTCCAACTTGAATAACAGAAAGAATGAATGCCAGTATCTGTGAATGCAAAAACTAATTTAAGGTCTCTGTTTTGCTTTTTCCTCCCCTTTTGGAGTTTCCAAAAAAAAAAAAGGTTCATTGTGTATGAATAGAATGATAGAGTTTTCTGAATGGGAGAGGACCCTAAAGATTCTTTTTTATCACTCTATACTCAGGAAGTTCTATTGTATCCCATGTCTGAAGCTAGTATATTGAAGCCAAGACTAGAATCCAGATATCCTTGTTTCTAATATGACATCCTTTCTAAAATATGCTGCTGCATATAAAAGCACACTATAAATAAGCCGAATTTTTTCTACTTTGTTGATCTTTAATTTGATTGTTCATTGAATGGACATCAGTTTAAGGCATATTCACAAGTTTAGAAAATGTCCTTACTGGGGCACCTGGGTGGCTCAGTCGGTTAAGCATCTGACTTCAGCTCAGGTTGTGATCTCATGGTTCGTGGGTTCTTGGGTTCCAGCCCCACGTCGGGATCCGTACTAACTGCTCAGAGCCTGGAGCCCGCTTTGGATTCTGTATCTCCCTCTCTTTCTACCCCTCCCCCTCTCATGCATGCTTGCTGTCTCGCAAAAATAAACATTAAAAATTTTTTAAAAAGAAAGAAAATTTTCTTACTATCTATAGGAAGATATTATCAGCAAACTAAATACTTTTTTTGTAAAGTAATGTCCTAAACCTTACTGATTTCCTCTGAACAATACTTAGAAATGTGTGTGAAGAAACTTAGAAAAGGACATTACTAATAGATCCAAATCGATACACTCTCATTCTAGAACGAAAATCATTCTTCACTGAAATCATTTGAGTTTGATTTACATATATAAAAAAACCAAGGAAGTGAAATTATTTGAATATGTTTTATTTTATAACCAGTTATAAAAATAGCATAGATCACACTTCTTTCCGTGGCCTTACATAATGTACACATTTAAAAGTACCCAGTTTAGGAAATTTGTATGTGCACCCTCTTAAAAATTTATATAAGCAGTGGTGCAAAAAAACATCTAATCTAATGATCCCACTGTGTTTATCATCACTCTGAAGAATTATCTGGATAATCAAGCAATTCCTCCTGTAAAATTATTTCGGTGCTTTTGAAACTCATAGAAGCCATTTAATTGACAATTATAGCCTTTCCAAATGTTTCTTCCCAGAATGATCTAAAATTAGCATCACAACTGCAAACAATGAAGCTCTAATTATACATACATAAGCAAATTCTAGCTAAAATAATGAAAATGGAGCTTTAAAGAACCTTAAGAAAATATAATCCATGGCAGGTTAGATATATCATTTTGCTACTTCCATTTCTTTTAAATAAGATCTATTATAATAAAATGAAAACCCTCATCAATCACCTGATAGAGTAATTCCAAACTTAACCAAACAGGGCTAATGGGTGAGAATTGAATTGAAAACACCTTGACAAAGAAAGCAATTTCTTTTCTTCGCACTCCTCTGAAGCTGTGGGTGATCATAGTAATCGAACCATCAACAGTGAGGGGCCATCTGTCCCAAGGGCCCTTCATGAGAGTTAAAAAAAAAAAATCAACAACAAAAAGGGAAAGAAATGCTGTACCACAGATGTTCAATCTTGATTAATCTATGACAAGGAACTTAAAACTGAGAATCAATGTTTTGACGTTTTTCAGATACCGATCATTTAAAGCCAACACGAAAGTTTTTATAAGAACATGGGGTAGGAGGAGAGTTAATAGGTTGATTATAGAAAGATAATCTTTCATACAAAATCTCAAATACCTTATAGACAGCTGAGATGTTAATCATATCCCAAAGCAATAGCTTTCATTATGATTCCCTTAAAGAGGAAAGCAGACAAGAGACCATATTTTGTTAGCTCTCAGACGAGCATTTAAGACTGTTTCCAGTACTCGTATTTAACTCTTCAAACTAAAATAGATTTTCAAGAAATATAGCATTTACATGAAACCTCAGAAGTGTAAAATTAATTGACCTTCATAAAGCAGTTTCACTGTATTTATCACATTTAAAATAATTTGTATATTACACCAAAAAATAATTATAAACAGAAGTGCAAACCGGGTCAAAGCTTCTCTTGTTTGATAGATAGTCGATTCCTGGCACTCATGGATATAACAGACACAATTTGAATCCTTTGGAAAAAAGCCAAAGATAATGACTACACTAGCTATAAAAATGACTCAAAACTTGCTAAAATGAAAATCGCTGTGAGCTATATTAAGAATAACTACTAAAAACATTTTTTAAATAATTTGAAAATGAAAAATAAAATTTACAAAACAATATCAAAGAACCACGTTAAACCATGTCATCTACTGTTTTTACAAAATAATTTTCAAGTTAGGATCAAACTAGAGAAGAAGTTTAAGACTCAAACAAATAAATTCACTATGGGGTTTACTATAACTCCTTATCATGTTTATCTTTGTATCTCCAGAGCCTAAAAATGAATTCTATGATACCAGAGAGATA
Source organism: Neofelis nebulosa (assembly GCF_028018385.1). Classification (NCBI taxonomy): domain Eukaryota; kingdom Metazoa; phylum Chordata; class Mammalia; order Carnivora; family Felidae; genus Neofelis; species Neofelis nebulosa. The sequence continues at coordinate 43,246,335 of NC_080796.1, forward strand.
CTCAGGCAAGCAGATCTTCCCTCAAGAAGAGAAAGTGAACCCAGGTCTTGCCAAAGATGAGTTTGCAATTCAGTACTATAGAAAATCTATAAACCATCAGGAGCAAACAACAGAATTAAGTCCCCTGTCTCCCTCAAAGACTTAAGATATTAAAATTATCTGAAACAGCATATATAATAAGAATGTTTAAAAGGATTATAGAATAAATATTTAATACGTGAGCAAGCAATGAAACATCTTTTTTTTTTTTTTTCAAAAAAATGCAAATTTTGGGGTGGCTGGGTGGCTCAGTCGGTTAAGCATTTGACTCTTGATTTCAGCTCAGGTCATGGTCTCGCAGTTTGTGAGTCTGAGCCCCACATCGGGCTCTGCTTGGGCTCTGTAAAGCCTGCTTGGGATTCTGTCTCCCTCTCTCTCTGCCCCTTCCCCACTTACTCTCTATCTATCTCTCAAAATAAATAAAAAACTTTTTTAAAAAGGCAAATTTTGAAAACAACTAGAACTTTAAGAAATAAAATAAGTAATCGATTTAAATAAAAGCTCAATAGATAAACAGATTATATACAAATGAAAAGAGATATAGTGAACTTAATCGAACACAAAAGACATTAAACAGAATGAGGCACAGAGAGACCAAAATGAGAAATCTAAAAGAGATACAGAAAATTGAAGACTAGAATGAGAAGTCTACTCAGAGTTCTAAAAAACCAGACCTAAGAAACAGAGGTGTACAAAACAAGGCAAGGATGGACACAGTATCAGAAGAAATAATCACTAAATTTTCCTAAAGCAGTGAAAGACATAAATCTTCAGAATTAGAAACTGCAACAAACTTAAGATCTCAAGAAAGAAACATCTAGAGGCATTATAATGAAGTTACAGAATACAAAATGATATAAATATCTATAAAAGAATCCTAGAGAAAAAGAGATAACTCCAAAAATCAATCTATCAAAAATTATACTGACAGCAGACTTCTCATTAGCAGCAATGGAATCCAGAAGACAGTGGAATAATATATTTGAAACTTTTGAAAAAGTAGTCTTCTAAGAACTGTATACATAGGAATTGTGAAAATAAAGATATCTTTAGAAATACAAAACAGATTTATCAAACATAGTCTTGCTAAAGGAACATCTAAAGACTATAGTATTGGGAAGAAAGGATTATTCTCAAAAAATATATATATACAATGCAAGATATGATGTTTCATGTACCCTGACATATCTATACATACAACAATATTTACTGAAGCACTTTGTGCAACTAACAAATTCTTGGAAATAACATATATGCTCATTAGTATGGAAATGGTTATATCATAATTATTCTATGAAATACTATACAGCCTTGAAAAACACTAATAAAGCCTTGAGAAAAAACTGTTATTTGTTCATACAAAAAAAAAAAAAGGAGGAAAAAGAAAATCTCGGGTCACCTAGGTGGTTCAGTGGGTTAAGTGTCCAACTTCGGCTCAGGTCATGATCTTGCGGTTCATGGGTTCATGCCCTGCACTGGGCTCTGTGCTGACAGCTCAGAGCCTGGAGCCTGCTTCAGATTCTGTGTCCCCCTCTCTCTCTGTTCCTCCCCCACTCACACGCACACGCTCTCTCTTTCTTGCTCTCTCAAAAATGAATAAACGTTAAAAATTTTTTTTTAATCTCTGAAACACGGTGCTAAATAAAAACAAGTACACAAGAAGAGGTCAGAAAGACAGGGGTAGCTGGCAGAACACAAGGCCTCTGTAAGTCATAAAAAGGAACTTGGCTTTTATTCTAGGAAAGAGAACCAACCACACAAGAGTTTGACTGAAGAAGTAAAATGCCCTGATGTATTTTATCAGGATCACCTGGCTGCTGTGCTGAGTATAAACTGAAAGATGACAAAGTAATGAAGCTAGTTATAAGGCTATTGCAAGAACACAGATAAAATATAAAATGAACCTCCTGGTAAAAGAACTCAGAGATCATACATAATATTGGGATTGGATTCAGACATACATGGACAATTTGAAAATAGAAGGGAAGGAAGCAGATAAAATTAAACTTACAAAATGATCCCCCATTCCTGGTAATAGGGCCTAAGAGTCAAAGGGAAAGTCTCCCAAAAGATCCCAACTGACATGATTCAGTGACCTTGATGTCATGTGGGCATTCTGGGAAGGAAAAAACAGTATTTTGTAAAAACTGAATGTGCTCTAGTTTTGCAGATTTCCTTTAACATAGATGATGAGGAGCCACCTCCTTACCCACCTTGCAGACCTGCAATCCACACTGTGATGAATCAAGTGACATTTAAAGTCTAAAGAGCTATGACTGGCTGCATCATCATGAATGGCAGTCCTGAGGCCAAAAGCAACAATAATGAAATGTGCAGGCCAGGCTGAGACAGTCAGCATCCATCAGTGTCACGTGCATCATCCCAGGTGGAGCACTAAAAGAAGGTCTAGAGAAATTCCTGCATCACTACAGTGGGGCATTAAGAGCAAAGGCATGAAGCATAGCATGTGAGGTAGGCGAGCAATTCCTCAATACCTATGACACAATTCTGGGGGATCTACAGAAATATTAAAATGGGACAGAGATCTAGAAGGTACTCTAGTTAAGGGTTATCAAGCAATCAACATTTGAGTCTAAATATTAATATGATGCCATCTGTACCCTGAAGCTAAAGAAGCCTAAGGATCTAAGAACTTCCAGGTAACACCTTTAAAATGTCCACAGTAAACGGTGCCTGGGTGGCTCAGTCGGTTGAGTGTCCAACTTCGGCTCAGGTCATGATCTCGCGGTCTGTGAGTTTGAGCCCCGCGTCAGGCTCTGTGTTGACAGCTCAAAGCCTGGAGCGTGCTTCAGATTCTGTTTCCCCCTCTCTCTCCACCCCACCCCTGCTTGTGCTCTCTGTCTTTCAAAAATGAATAAACATTAAAAAAAAATTTTAATAAAAATAAAATACCCACAGTAAAAATTAACAAAATTGTTAACAAAAACCATAATGACGAACAAAATGGGCATAACCTAGATACTGCATTTCAGTTCTCAATTACAAGAGATAAATTTTAGGTCTATGTTGCTATACATAAAAGAACAAATGAAAGTAGAGATATGAATAGACATTTCTTCCTGTTTGTAACTGAATGATGGTATTTTATTTCTAAAGTCTTCTCTGATGGCATCCAGAATTTTCTTGAATTTCCTTAATAATGGGTATATATCATTAACCTCTGAAGTCAGTATTATGATCGGTAAATGTAACACTGACGCTGGCAACAAGAGACATTTCCTGGAAGGGGAAGAAAGCTATTAGCCAGAACTTGCTTGCAAATAATTAAGTCCTAGAGTAATTTTCACCCATTTTTCTTAAAACATACAATTAAAAAGATTTTGTTATGTATTTTGAATAGAAAACAGTAACCTAGTTTGGGAGCCTATTGGGTTGGTTTCTTTTTTTTTTTTTTTTTTAATGTTTATTTATTATTGAGAGACAGAGAGACACAGAGTGTGAGCAGGGGAGGGGTAGAGAGAGGTAGAATCCGAAGCAGGCTGCAGGCTCTAAGCTGTCAGCACAGACCCCGACGCGGGGCTCGAAACCACAAACTGCAAGATCATGACCGGAGCTGAAGTCGGTCACCCAACCAACTGAGCCACCCAGGCACCCCGAGTTGGTTTCTAAATGGACTATAGGAGCAAGCAATTTCACAAGGGTAATTGTCACATGAGATTACAGATAAATGTATACAGAAGATGCAGCTATTTATGACAGATGAAAAATACCACATATTATAGAGTAGGCTACTGTGGTCTCAAGAGGCCCCGACTCCTGTCTCTGAATGTCAGGCCCCTCTACGTTCACTAAAACAGTTATCTATCTATATGTATTCTGCACATACACAGGAACTACTCCAAATCTCCTAGTTCCCCTCCCGAAGGGTCCAATAAACCTAATGTTTCAAAGTTCTTCCTAATATCCAACTAAATCTCTCATAAGAGAACTTAAATCTTTTCTCTCTTGTTGAAAAGTTGGGGGGAAAGTTGATCATTCCCATTCATAATTGAAAACAAAACTTCAAAAATTGTTACTGAAACTATTTTCCATTCATCACAAATTATTTCCTCTATATAAATATAGAGTGATTCTTAATCCTTTCTGCTCAATACCTAAGGGATATCAACTCCCCCTTAAAAAAAATGACCCCTTTGGCCACATCCCAGACTATCCTGGATGTCTGCAAGTTTTTAAAATTCCTCAGGTGATTCTAATGTACGGCAGGGGCTGAGAATCACTGCCCCAAGCTTTCTGTCAAGAAATTATTTTTTTCCCAAAACTTCTTAAAAACTTTCAGACTTTTTCAAGTTTCAAATACTGTTTCAAACACTGGACTTAGAACATATTTGTATAATGCCATATATAAAACATTGGTGCTCAGAAGCATCAATAAAGTAAAATTCTGTATCTCATGCCCAATTTTTCCAATGACTTAATTACACGAACTCCTGAAACTGCATGCTATCCCTCTTGTTCTATTAACAGAATACAGGCACTGAAGCTTTTTCAAAATCTCAGAACCAGCCTAATGTGCCTTCTTCATTCTCTTTAGCTAATCAACTTCCTATCATGTTAGTTCTTGCTTTCAAACGTAGCTTTCCCCCATCCTCTTCTTCCATATCCACTCTTAACACCTAATCAGTCTTCCTGCCATTCCGCCCTTCTCAACATGTGGCCACTAAATTCATCTTCTTAAAAGAGTGCTTTATTATGTCTCTCTTCACAGAAAAATGTTCAGTGACTCCCCACTGCTTACACTAAAACTCAAGACTTTACACTATGTATTTTAGTCCCCAAGTAAAATATCCCAACTTTAACACAATAAATAAGTCCATATATTAAGACTAGTCAGTGTAGCAAAATTCTGCACTTCATACCCAATTACATCCTACCTAACCTAGGGAATTTTGCACCATACTCAAATACAAATTTTCTACTCATTCTGGACCTCCTGTCTTTCATATAAACTTAATTTCCAAATCCAAACATTTACTCATTTACACTATATCCGTTTCTTGAAATCCTATGTTCTCTTTTCTCCATCTTTCCAAATTCTAGGTATTAGCCTAGACCCAGGCTCTGAGGCCTTCCCAAAACACTGCAACCACACAGACATCCCATCTTCCACGCAACACATCTCATTTGAACCAGTTATTCTGAAATACACTGCTTTATACTACTACTTAACTATCTTATTTGCGTCTCTTCCTTTTTTTAATTTTTTTTAAAATATGAAATTTATTGTCAAATTGGTTTCCATACAACACCCAGTGCTCACCCCAACAGCTGCCCTCCTCAATATCCATCATCCACCCTCCCCTCCCTCCCACTCCCCATCAACCCTGTTTGTTCTCAGGCATCTCTTCCTTTAAATAAAGCTCCTGAAGGCAAAAATCATATGTTCTATTCTTAATGTGTAGTGTATAAAAGTAGCTTTTTCAGCTTTTTACTGAATTTTTCATTCTCTCCATTCAATGAACACATATAATGCACATATGATTATTGGCTCTCATATCAATTCCTAGAGTAAATTTCATGAATTTGCTTATTTTGACGAGAGCCAAAATACAACATAAGTCTGATTAATTCCACCAAAAGGTAATAATAGAATGAATCAAATATCTGTGCCAAACAATGTAGCATAAAGCCAAAAAAACCTAAAATTTTCCTTAAAATCTGAAGAAAGTCAAAGTATGGTTATGTATTCATTACACAAATATATTCCCTCTTTACAGAGAGAAAAACGGTATTTCAAGGTTAAATGCCTCCAAGAGATATGCAGGTAAAGCAAATGAGTGGAGTGAGCCTACAGGAGATTTAGAAAATGGAGGGGTGTGTACTAAAAGACAGACCCCATGTTCCTTCTCCAGAAGGCAGCTGTCATTTAGCTCCAGCCATGTGGAATGTAGACTCAGGGTTGACAGATATTCTTATTTTTGTCAAGAAAAGTCAGATTTTTCATGAAGAAAAATTAATCTTTAAAATTATTTTATTATTTTTGAGAGAGAGAGAGAGAAAGAGAGAGAGCAGGGCAGGGGCAGAGAGAGAGGGAGACACAGAATCCAAAGGAGGCTGCAGGCTCTCAGCTGTCAGTACAGAGCCTGATGCGGGGCTCGAACTCATGAACTGTCAGATCATGACCTGAGCCAAAGTCAGACACTTAAATGACTGAGCCACTCAGGTGCCTGAAAAATTATCTCATTTTTAAATTGGGATAAATAATTGAACATTTCATAAATACCATATGAGCCAAATGTATGTCAGGGAGCCATTACTTTTTAACCTCTGTATTATTATAGGAAGTACAAATTAGAAAAGGAAAAAGTTCTTGAACGTTGATCATATGTTTAAAGTAACAATTTTGTGGAAATTTTGTTATCTGTTCTGGTGGCTTTTAGGATCAAGATGTTCTTGTTTAGCTAAGTTCATTAAGTGTGTCACTTACATGCAGCAGAATCCCCTTCTAATTCTGATGAATCTAAGGTAACTTTTTAAAATAAATGAAAATGGATAGTATTAACAAACCAGTTGCCTTGAACTTAAGAACCACACTTTTTTTTCTTTTTTTAAACAAGCCAGATATAGGTTGTTTAATCATAATTGGTATAAACATACATTATAGAAATTTCAACATTTTCGGGATGTCTGAATTTTATAGCATACTATCAAAGAAAACACAGTCTCAGAATAGAGTCTACCACTCTAAAAAGTAGCTCACTAAAGCTCACAAATGTTGAGATTATCACATGACAACCCCATAATGCAACGTAAAGGACAGTCGAAATCTCAACGGATGTGAGCCATTGCAGAGTTTTGAAGAATAGCAGATGCTACTTTATCCTGGTAACTTCTCGAGAGTATTCATGTCATAACTTGGAAGAACTAATGACAAAAGCAGACAGCCAATGGATGAAAACAGACTAATAGAGGAATCAGAAAGAGAAGAAGTATGTCACTGGAAGAACAAACAGAATTACACTTAGAAAAATAAGAAACTGTATTAGGAAGGAAAGACAAGAAGAAAAAAAAAATGAGCCTGAAATCCATGAGATACAGATAAAAAATATCCTTATATTTGTGTACTTTAACACCACGTTCTCCTCTCAGAAAGTAAGCAATTGATTCCTGTTTAGGTTATTGTACAAGAAGTACTAAGAAAGTAAAACAATAAAAGAGTTGGGGGACCGTTGTCCGAATATTAAAACTTTAGGTAGTATATAATTATACCTTCAGTGAATTTTTAGAGAAGCACAGCATAGTAGTTAAGAGCCTAGGTGTTTGGAGCACCCAGGTGGTTCAGTCAGCTAAGCATCTGACTTCAGGTCAGGTCATGATCTCATGGCTCATGGGTTCAATCCCTGCATTGGGCTCTACACTGACAGCTCAGAGCCTGGAGCTGCTTCAGATTCTGTGTGTGTGTGTGTGTGTCTGTCTGTCTGTCTGTCTGTCTCTCTCTCTCTCTCTCCCTCCCTCCCTCCCTCCCCCGCTTATGCTCTCTCTCAAAAATAAATAAATAAACATTAAAAAAAAAAAAGAGGCTAGGTGTTTAAGCTCTGGAGTTAGACTGCACACAGACATGCCATGCACTGCCACTCACTAGTTACGAGTGACCTTTCTCAAAATACTTAACATAATGCGCCTCAGTCTCCTTGGAAAGCAGTGGCAATAATAGTACGCACCTTGTGGCATGCTGTTACAGTAAGTGGGGATTATATGCATGCATGCATACATACGCACGCTGCTTTCAACAGTGTTTAACACAATGGAGGCCTTAGATCAATACCAGATATCATTAGTACTCATTATTTTAAGTCAAGAGGGACAAACATGGACATATGGGATGTAGAAATGTAGCTTTGGAGAATGCAGATGATGCATTAGCCCAAACCACATGTTATTTTTAGCTATTTCTTTCCTTTCATATAAATCTACCTCTCCTCATTCAGGACCTTTCCAAGTCTGGTTACTTGTTTTATAATATTACCTACTTCCTTCCATACTTTAGTCTTAAAGGGTAATTCCTATCAAATTTCCATATTTATGAGCTTCGACTGTGTATTAGTTGAAAACTTGTAGCACTGTACTATAGTTTGACACCTATTCCTACCTAACTTATCCACTTTCTATGTTTCACCTCCATCCCCCTTCCCTCAACTCTCAACTTCTACTTTCTATCCCTCTCTCTTCTCCCTTGCCTCATCATCACTGTCTAGCCAACACACACTCTCTTCCCCTCCCCTTTTTCTCACCCTAGCTCTTTTCTCTTTTTCTGTCAGGGTAAAAGTGAAACTGGGTAATTCTATGAAGACATATCTTTTGTTACCAAAGAAAATCCAAATAACAGAAGCCATACTAAGTTAGTTAAAAGATGACACCATGACAGACTCAGCTTTAGATTATGTGTCACATAACAGAATCTAAGCTGCTGTTTACCCACATTTACACATGGTTACTTTCAAGAATAAGTTACATACATTAGTACAGCCAAGCAGTGAGCCCAGATGCTTAAGACCTTAATTATTACCGAAGACTGATACTGGATTGATAAGAGAAGAGGAAGCAAATAGCCAGACTGGTTGATCTAAGAGGGCAGATGACTCAATGATTAACAAGTTAACTTCCATCAATTCTAATTGGATTATAACTAAATTCCCCATATTGATAATACTGGGAGACAGAAGTCTCCAGATTCTTTTTACATCAGGATTGCAACTAGCTCCTCCCTGGAGGTGTATAATAACACTGACCCCCCAAAGACATGTGTATTAGCACAAGAGGTGCCAAAATGCCACAGCTCAAATGAAAGGGAGTCTTACTATTTACCAGAGATGTGCACTATCCTTCTCTATTGTCTGTAAAGATAGACGCTCATATTAAATAAGGAAACTAGGGGAAAACAAGGAAAAAGAATGAACAGGCTCTTACACTCATATAGAAAGAAAATGAATATTCTGAACTGGGCAGAAGTTTGTAATGGAGCTTCTTGATTTAGGGAGGAAAAGCAAAAGAAAAATATTACACTTCTATTGTTTCCTGATTTATACTGTGGTCTGCATGATTCAAACTTCGAATAAAGTTAAACACCTATGTTTAGGAATATACGATCAAAGATGTATTTGGAAACAGGCACGTACTACTAGAACTCAAGCATCCATCTCTGACAGACCTCTGCTTAACCTGTTTTTATAAACACTACATACAGACCTCGATGATTGTTTCTTCTCTTCTTCTTCTACCTTATCCCCCTCCCAACACTTTCTCCTCCTTACTGGCTTTTTATTTTATGGTCAGAGGTTAAACTGCTAACCCTTCACCTTCCAGGAAAGTTTTTTTTCCCTCTCTCATAAAAGGTTTTTCACCGTGTGCAGCAGTCGGATTAGCCCCTCTCCTCCGGAACAAAAGCTATGTCTTTGTCTTCGTGGTGTGGGCACGGAGCCCCTACATCAGAGGAAGCTGCTCCTACTCCCCATGCACAATAACAATATTGTGAGGCCCACGAAAGCCTGGCCTCTCAGCGTCTAGACTCTCATCCAACCAGCTAGCTGAAGAGAAAATCCTGTCAGGCACTCAGCTGAAAATTCACTAAGGTATCCTGTTGAGAACCTGATGAAGATGTTATTTGACCATACGGTAAAACTTTCCATTGTTTAACATAAAGATAAGAGAAAAACTTTTGGAACTCAATGCCTTAACAATCTTGGTCACTAATTCACACATGGGTCAGTAAATGTATTTACTAACATACAACCCCTTCCTCTATACGCTCTCTTAAAATAATACACAGGCTTATTTATGACATTCTAATCTTCTGTATTTAAAAATCTGCCTAACTAAAAGATACATTCAAAATATTACAATAGATTATTTTTTATCTTTTTATTGTTTTTATTTTACTATTTTTATGCTCACTAGTTCTCATTAGAAATTTTACTACTGTATTTATCACTGAAGGAACTGATCAAAATGCAGAAGTTGAAAGAAACTCATATTTTTTCATATTTCATAATATTTATCTATTGTGCAACTTTTAAATGTTGAAAGGACAAAGTAAAACACAAAGTATGTATTTGATTAAAACTTAAAAATGGAAGTACAATGGTACATGAACCAGACCATATTTATAAAAACTATTTGTGGATATTTTTAAACCTGTAAATATAAAGTACATCAGACAAATTTATATTTTATCATATCATAGCAATAAAAGAAAAATTCTCTCAAGCACGTTAAGTTATGGGTGAGTTCATGAATATTTACGATGGCTGTGGAGAGGATTGCAGTTTTTAAAATATACATAATCTTATAACTCACATCCATGACAGCAACCAATACTAAAAATTATTCAGACTATATTATATATGATTAAAACCCCATTAAGTAAGCTCATATTGAAATCTGAAAAGGGAATGCACAAAAATAGATGTTTTTATGTTAATGGTATGAAAAAGTAATCTTTTTATTTTTTTCAAAATTTCCCATAACACACTACATTAATAATTTAAAAAACAGAAGAAACTGCAGAATACTAATGGATAGCAACTAATGTGAGACAGGTGTGTAAACACCGTATAAAAAAACTAAGGAATAAATCATTTTTGTTAAATAGCCCATACAGCAATATCAACTGATTTCCCAAATTTTAGGAGAAATACAAATGTGAGTTTCTTGAAACCTATGAGGATGATTATTAGCCTGATAATTTCAAGAAGTCATGACCAACAAGTTTAACAAAAGAAGTGTATTTATTCTCATTATCAATGTACAATGAGTATTTAGACTTTGATTACCAAAAATATGATTAGAAAATATAGATTGGAATAACTGTAAAACAACCCTCTTCTAGAGTTCACAGCTACAGATTAGTACTTTTATTGAATGTAAACAGTGAAAATTTTGAGTTAGAGGGAACCAAAGGTATTATGTAATCTAATCCACTCATTTTAAGACTCAAGGAGATTAAATGGCTTGCCCAATTCTTGTATTTTAAGCTGAAGTGATAAATTCTATATATGTCATAGAAATTATCCCTAAGATGACTGATGACAAATTTGATAGTGTAAGCCTTCTCTACAAAAGCCCAGACTCCATGCCTGTCGCACTGGGATGGCTATTCATTAGCTTCAATACTCTACTGATTTTGTACACTTTTCTGACTGTTTTCCATATTTTTGTTGTACCACTCATTCTGAAAACAGCTTCCTCTTTTTTTGTAACCATTCAGTATACACCCAAGCCCCTATTCCTTTCACTGTCTCTTTGATATTTATTTCATAAATGAGATTTGTCAATACTAGCATTCATGCGAGACATCAAAAATCTGTTGCCACCTCTCTTGATAACCAACCAAGACTGTCTATTTACACATTGAAAGGCCTATTATCAGTCCAAATCATCCTTAGTCTTTTTTGTTGTATGATACTATTACATACTCTCAGCCTTTGCCCAACCCAATCATGTTCCAGTTGTTGCAATAGGGGCCTAATAAGAGACACTACCACTCTCCTGCAAACATCTATCAGGCAGCATATGAATATATCCACAACCTCTCCCATAAAATAGTGGGATTCAGACTCAGTCAACTTCCCCGTGTTCAAGTAGCTGGATCTCTGCACCACCGTAGCCCTACTCCTTATGACAATTACTTCATACTTTCAGGTACATAACAATAACTTGGGAAGCTTTTTTTTTTTTTTTTTTTGAAAACTGGAGATTCCACTCCTACCTCCCTCTTCCCATAAAAATTATCTAAAGTGTGCTCCAGGAACCTGATTTCTCAATCAACCATTCAGTAGCTCCAAAAAACATACAGACAAACATGGAATAGCAGCTCTTAAAAATTTGTGGACTTGGGGCTCCTGGATGGCTCAGTCAGTTAAGTATCTGACTCTTAGTTTCAGCTTGGGTCATGGTCTCGTGGTTTCATGAGTTCAGCCCCAGGACAGGCTCTGCATGGGCTGTGCGGAGTCTGATGGGGATTCTCTCTGCCCCTCCCTCACTCACAGTGTCTCTGTCTCTCTCAAAATAAGTAAATAAACTTTAAAACTTTTGTGGATTTCCATGTAGCAACATTCCACCTGGGAAGCATGACAGAACTCCAGAATCTCCTCAAAATGGAGATGTTTGCATTCTACTGTTAGATATGTTTGCCTCTACCTACTATCAAGTATTATAGGATATTCTACTTAGTTACTACAATGAGAGTACAGCCATGATCCTTATGGGTTTGGAGACCTTTCCTGAGCTAGACAACAAAGACATTCACAGAGGTAGTAAGAATCTAGTTTACTAAAGGTTGCAAAGCCTCAAGATTCCAATTATATAAAAATTAGTAAATTTCAAAATAAGGATTTAAAACTCAGCTTTAAAAAAAGGTCTTGCTTCCTTCTGTTACACATCTCCCTTTAGTCTAGGTACAGTTGAGTTTTCCAATTACCTAGTCTTTGAAGAAATAAAGCATTACTTAGCTCTAATGGCAAAAGTCCCAGTATTCTGCTGAAATACCATTAGAAGGGAAAGAAATCCAGCCCACTCTCTTCCAGCAGGATCTGATGATTTCCCTATAATTTATTTTCTCTACATTGCCCTTCAACTGCTCTTATACTAACTTCTCTGATGCCTGTTTATTACATTTCTCTTTTCTCTGATCTAGTATGAATTAGCAAGCATGAGTACCCACTGTTTTGTGACAGGAAAAAGAGGAGTATCTCATATAGTTACAATTGGAGAAGCAGATTTCATGACAAATTATTTTGAAACAATGTTGAATTCTGAGTTTAAGGTGTGTTTTCTCATTTGGACTTAATAATAACCTTTTCCTTTCAAAACTGAAAACAACAACATTGAATCTACAAAGGGAGTGACAACCCAGGTCACAACAGTTCCCTCTTTACTGGCAGCAGCAACCCATACCCAGAGTGAGGACCCAGTAGTCACATCCATACGTGGCAGATGTGACCCCAGGCCAGAACTGAATGAGCCAACACATGACCTAATCTGGGCCAGGCTCTCTTTCATAGATGAATTTAGTGCGAGAAGTCACAAAGCACACAAAATGGGAAATGCTGATGCAGAATCCCTTTTTTGGCAGAGAGAGGGCACAAGATCTTCAGAACTACTGTGCTAAATATATTTCCAAAAATTATTTGTCCCACATATGTAAGTCACCATGTCTTTTCCTCTAACCAAAGCTATGGAATATTTAACACAGTACTTTTACAATCTATAAACAGGACATCTGCTTCTAGCCAAGAGAAAGTAACAAGGGCTGTATTGACTCTCCATCTTTAATAAATGAGAATCTGGAAAAAAAAAAAGTATGAAACAATTCTCAGACATCAGTCGGGGCAGGACAGTGACCCCTGACAGAGAGAAAACAAGTAAGTAAGCCTTGCAATTGCTCCCAGCTTACTGTCTGGGACAGTTTCCAGCATGCAGCACAAGAAGAGAAAACCCAGTCAGAACCTAGTGATCTCCCTGAGATGAGGAGATGAATTTTGGAAATTGAGAGGCCAAGGTAGCTAGAATGCACAGAAAAGAGTACTGGAGAAGAGAAAACTGCACAGAACAGAGCTCTAGACATCTGCAGCAGGCCACCCGCTCTCCAACCTCTCTATCCTGCCCAAGTCTTCAGCGGACTGTGGATCGGTAGATACATATAAGGAAACTGCATGAGGCTGGAGAAAGGATCACCCAAAAGAAGCAGGACATAAAAATGCATTCATAATATTTAAGAGGAGTGACCATATTCTGGGTCATAAGGCAAGTCTCAATAGATTTTAAAGGATCCAAATCATACACTGTATAATCTCTGGAGTTATATTATCAAATATAATAGAAAGATCCCTAGAAAATCCCCCAAATATCTGGAACTGAAATAATACTTTTCTAAATAACTGATGGGTCAAAGAAGAAATCAAAAGGCAAGCTAGATACAAATTGAACTAAATAAATATGAAAACTGATAAACTGAACTTGATCAAAACTAAGAACTCAATGGGTGGTGGGTATTAAGAAGCATACTTGCTTTGATGAGCACTGGGTGTTATATGTAAGTGATGAATCACTGAATTCTACTCCTGAAACTAATATTACACTATAGGTTAACTAACTGGAATTTAAATAAAAACCTGAAACTACAAAAAATAAATGGGAAAAAACAAAGAACCCTTCTCTGTAAAAAGAAACTACTAAATTCAGAAACGGAAAAGACAAGACACAATTGGGAAAAAAAAAACTTGCAAATCCAACAAAGTAGCCATATCCTGTATGTGTGTGTGTGTGTGCATGTTATATAAAAAAAACTCCATAAGCAAAAGATCTGAAAAGAACTTTCACCAAAGAAGATAAACAGATGGAGAAGAAGCACATAAATTTATTCTAACAGAACGTAACTGAGTCTACAAAATGCTTCCACTAATTTCTAAGATATCATACTTTTATGTGAAAATGAGAATGTGTAATGTGCTATGATAATGTTAATAATTCCATTAAATTACCCGAAGGAATCTGCACTATCGAATTTCATTTTATATGAACTCAAGGAATATTTATATAAGTATACATGTACGTACATGGACACACACACACACACACATAGCATTATCAGGTAAACAGCATCTCAAATTTAATCCAACTTCATAACTGAAAGAGCATACCTTAACCATCATATATATGTGGATATATGAGGACATATACAGTCCTTTCATCAGACTCTCTATTTTTTCCAAAGATTCTGATCTCCACTGGAGAACTATGTGGGCCCAAGGAAATTAACATCACTCCCAATTCCAGGAATGGAGTTCCCATTCCAATAGAACATAAATGAGTCTACAAATGCTTCTACCAATTTCTAGGAAATCACACTTTTACTTCTAAATTACAATGTGTAAAGTGCTAAGGTATTGGTAGATAGTTCCATTCAGTTGAATTTGTGTTTGATTCAGGGCTGGACACATAACTTAATCATGAGTGCTGGAGAAAAAAGTGTGTAATTTTCATGAAGTTGGCCAAGGTGGGTCTCACCAAGAATGAGCAAAAAGTTGAAGGAAGTAATTAGTCAGGCAGGTATCTTAGGGAAGAGCAGTAGAGGCAGAGTAAACAAAAAGTGCAGTGCAAAGGCTTAAAGAGCATTTTTGATGTGTTCCTGGTACAGAAAAGGCCAGTGTGGCTATAGCTGAGGGAGCAAGAGCAATGAATGGTAGAGGATGTTACAAACATAAAAAGAGGGGATTTGAACCAGATTAGATAGGGCTATGGCAGATCCCTGGAAAGTTTTTCATTTTTATTTGAATGATTTGAAAAGTCAGGGATGGAAAAAAGAGAACAATAAGCAGGACACCGCAAAGGGAAAACTGATTCTTGAAAAGCTGAGGTTTAGAAATTGAGGCTGTGAGCAAATTTCTATTACTACAAATGATGTGTCATGCTATATATTGTGAAAACTCCCAAAAGTAAGATAAAATCCTTGTCTTTGGTGAGTTGATAATCTAGATTACTACAAATACACTTAAAATAATAGAATGTTTAAATTGCAAGGAGCTTTAGGATAGTTAGTCTATAGCTTTTGTTTAACCAAAGGAATTTGAGCCAAGAAAGTGGAAATGATTTATGCAAGGTTGTATTGTCATTGGTTCAAGTAGAACTAAAAATAAGTTCCCTCAGACTCGAAGTCAAGCAAAGCAATGGTATGAAGGATGAGCTGAAGACTACACTTCTAAAGCATTTTTGTAAACCAGATAAACATTTGTCACATCCACTTGCTGTTACAATTTCCAAAGAAACCAGCTCCTCAGCCTGCCTGAAAGATTTGCCCTACAATACTGAGGGAAGGAGTGAAGAGCAAAGCTGATACCTATGTTGATAAGTAAATCCAACGGATCAAAAGATAAAGAGCTTTCTGTATTCTGATCAAAAAAAAAAAAAAAGCATTCAAAGCTTTTCATATAAAGACTGTATTTTCCCTCTAACAAAGAGACTTTGTTTCCTGGAATTTCTCAAGGCTACAAAGAAAAAGAATAAGGCGAGTAAATCATTATCCTATGTGTTGATAGAGCCAGCCTCTTCTCAAATCAAGTACAAATTTCACTGGCTGGTGGAAAATAACATGTCGTGCCAAAAAGCCCTCTCACTAAAGTAGTAGTACTTCTGAAATACTCTGAGATAGAGTAACCAATGTAACTCAAGAATATATTCCAAATAGTCAACATTTCCAATGCATTACAACTAAGAACATATTATCCAAGTAAGTATGTAAGTTGATTACAATGGTGCCATCCTTATTTACAGGTATTAATAAAGTAAATAATCACTAAAGAAGCTTTACACTGTTAACATGATTTAAAGTAGATTCTAATGTTAGAATACTAATATCTACAGTAGAACAAGTCCAATATGAGAATGTATCAGTATACAATCCTTGACAAATTTTTACACAATAGCTTAAACCTAATTATCAAATTGGCAATTTAAAATAAATAACTATGGACTGAAATAATACACACACTAAAAAATACTCTTTATGCCTTTACTAAAGAGCTTACTATTAACAAAAACCTCTTAGAGTAGTTTCGAATACTTAGCCGTTACACAGAAAAAGTTTACAACTTTAGTGCTGACACAATCTCACCAGATTAAGAATTTAAATTTTCAGTTCCATGATCTCATGTAGAAATAAATCAAAGTACATCAAATGCACATAAACTGCACACACTCACAAAATAAAGAAATAAATTGAAATTAGAGACCCACAGATATGGCGTGCAGAAAGAGCACTAAGCTTTATTCAGACACCCAATTTTCAGTGCCAGGTCTGTGACTTCACAGCTTTGGAACCTTTAGTATGAACATTTCAATGAGCTTTCACTTCCTCATCAGTAAAATGCAGACAGCTATTGAACCTAACATAGACAGTTGGTGAGAAATTCAAAAGTAACTAAGGTAATGTGTGTAAAATTCCTTTTTGACCTGTAAATTACTATATAAATTTATATTACATAGAGAAGCACCTGGGTGGCTCAGTCAGTTTAAGTGTCTGACTTTGGCTCAGGTCATGAACTCACAGTTTGTGAGTTCGAGCCCCAGGTCAGGGTCTGTGCTGTCAGCCTGCTTTGAATTCTTTGTCTCCCTCTCTGTCTGCCCCTCCCCTGCTCACACTCTGTCTCTCTCCCTCTCTCAGGAATAAACTTTAAAAAAAATTAAAATTATATAGAGAAATATTAAATATAATACAATGGCACTATTTCAAGTCTCAGTAAAAAGTACAAACACAGCAGTCTAACTTTTACTAATTTCCCTAGTGATTTCTTTTCCTTTCAAAAAACTCAGCAACAGTTCATAAAAAGTTTAATGTTACCAACGTTAGGCATATGCTTACACAGAGGTACACAGCTATAAACCAGTCTGTCATGTAACATCCTCATTCTCATAACAACATCAAGGGACAGCATTTTTGTGCTTCAGAATAAACTTTGTACTTCAGTCTCATATTTCTACTATATGTTTTGTGGAACATGACATATTGAGTACCTACTTATATAACAGTCTGAAGAATAAAAAAAAGAAAAAAGAAGATCCATGACTTACCAGTCTGGATACCATAATTATATATATACATATATACATACATACATATATACATATATATATATGTATACACACACACACACACACACATATGAATATTTCAGTTAAAGTGATATGGAGACTTCCACTTTTGGCCATGAGGCAGTAACAGGAAAAAACTAGCAAGCCCACCATAAACGATGTAAAATAAAACTATAAAAAATATTTGAAACAAATGGTTTTAGATGTTGGGCAACAGGCAAAACAGGATTATGATCCCTAAGGAAAAAACTGTATGAAATGAACACTACATGAACTTCTCCCTGTCTTTCTGTCTGGAGGCATTTTCAAGACTATAGCACCCAAGCAAAGAACAGCAGTTTTGCTCAGCAGAGAAGAAAGAATGAAGTTGGGGGATGCGGTAGAATTTGGGGGATAGAATACCAAATGCAAAAAGCTTCAGAAATATACATGAGGGTCATATTAAGTCTCTTGCCAAGCACTAGGTTATATGTGCCCAGAGGGACAATCTACAAAACCTGGCCATGAATAGCAGAATGGAGATTCTGGAGGTCATGTAATACTGAGAAACATAGCACATAGATAAAACCACACTGAACACCCAGGAAATTCAATTGAGACTACCCCAAAAAGCTCACACTTATGGGAGATAATGCTATGGGTCCCTCAACTTTTTGAGAGCAGAGGCATTGAACAGGTTTTGTACTAGACTCTTTTCCAGGATGTTTGATTAATAAGGCATATAATCATTAAAAGCTTTAAACTACTGGGGCACCTGAGTGACTCAACTGGTTAGGTGGCCAACTTCGCCTCAGGTCATGATCTCATGGCTCATGGATTCAAGTCCTGCATCGGGCTCTGAGCTGTCAGCCTGCTTTGGATTCTGTGTTTCCTTCTTTCTCTGTCCCTCCCCCATTCATGCTCTTTCTATCCTTCAAAAATAAATAAACATTAAAAAATGTTTATTTTTAATGGGGGGGGGCACCTGAGTGGCTCAATCAGTTAAGCGGCTGACCGGCTCAGATCATGATCTCATGATTTGTGAGTTTGAGCCCCACATCCGGCCTCTGTGCCAACAGCTCAGAGCCTGGAGCCTGCTTTGGATTCTGTGTCTCCTTCTCTCTCTGCCCCTCCCCTGCTCATACTCTGTCTCTGTCTCTCAAAAAGTGAATAAATGTTAAAAAAAAAAAAAAGAATTTGTTTTAATTTAAAAGTTTTAAACTATTAACATGAAATAAAGTGACGCAAAAGCCTTGGAAGACAGAGGCTGTCTCCAACTAGAGCAAAGTGCACATTAATTTACAGCCTTGGAAGATAGAGGATCCCCCTCCAGGAGCAAAGTGCATACATGCTTACTATTGCATACTATTTGGATGCACACTACATACTATTTGGATGTCCTAAGCTCAGAGTTCCTCTCCTATAATGTGACCAACTGCATTTGCAGGTATCCATCTAGGCCCATCCACACCACCTCCATGTAATTTAGGGGCAAGGAAAATTGAGGCAAGTCAGCTGACATTCATGTTGCTGGATGTGCCATGCACAATAAAATTCTTTCCGTTCCAGGAAACTCATGTCATCTGACAGCATCCATGAAACTAATAAGCTAACTAATTATTACTTAAATGTGGTAAAATCTCAGATCCTGTACAGTTCTGAACATATACCTTGGAAGTAAGAGATCCTAAACCACCCAAAGATTAAAAACAAATCTTAAAAGGATCAAGCTGGTCCACTAAAAAAAAGCTGCCCAGATAAACAAAAAACATTTACTAAAAGTAATAAATTTCAAACTGCCAATGATATGATATCCACAATATTTACCATATAATCAAAAGCTATGAGATATGTGCAGATGCAATAAAATGTAGCCCATAATCATGTGGGGAGAAGGTAGTGTGTAGAAATAAATGCCAAAATGAACCAGGTGTTAGAATTAGAAGATAATAATTTTAAAAGAGTTATACAGGAGGCAGATGACTCTTCAGAGATATTCATGTACTAATCCCCAGAATTTGTCAATCTGCTAGGTAATATGGCAAAGGCGAAATAATGGTGCAGATGGAATTCAGTGTGCTAATCAGTTGACCTTAACATAGGGAGAGGATCCTGGATTATCCAGGTTGTTCCAGTGTAATCACAAGGATTTTTAAATGCGAAAGAGAGAAGCCTAAGTGTCAGCCTCAGAGAGATAAATGTGAGAAAGACTCACTGGTCATTGCCAGCATTGAAGATGAAAGGGGGCCATGAACCAAGGAATGCAGGTAGCCTCTACAAAAAAAGCAAGAAAACATTATCTGCTAGGGCCTCCAGAAGGAAACAGCCCTGCTGAGATCTTGATTGTAGCTCAGTGAGACCCATTTCAGACTTCTGAATTTCAGAAACTGTAAGAGAATAAATTTGTGAGGTTTCAAGCCACTATGTTTGTGGTTAATTTGATACAGCAGCAAAAAGAAACTATTACAAGTTATTAAAAATAGGCGTAAGGACTCAAAGGAAAAAAACAGAATGAGTGACCAGAAGGAAAAATCTCAGTGGAAAAATAGAAACTACTAAAAAAGAACCAAATAGACAATCTAGAACCAAAAAATATATTATTTGAAACAAAAATTTCACTATATGGGCTTAACAGATTGGCTATTACAGAATAATTAAACTTATACAAACTAAGCACAGAGAGAGAATACACTGAGAAACTAAAAGCAAGTTTCTGTGATTAGTGAAGCAATCTAACATACATAAATTGTAATACTAAGGGGAAAAGAGTGGAGGGGAGGGTGATCAGAAAAAGTTTGAAAAACATAATGGACAATAATTTCTGAATCTGAATACACATGCACACACACACACGCACACGCACACACACACACACACACACACACACACACACACATCCAAGGAGCTCAACAAAGCCCCCAGGAGGGTAAATGTAAAGAAAACTAAATCTAAGCACATAATAATTATTTTTCTGAAAACCAAAAGAAAAAGAAAAAAATCTCAAAAGAAGCTAGAGGGAAAAAAATGCATTACCATACAGAGGGATAATGATTAAAAATTCTGCTGAGATTACAGCAAAAACTTTGCAAGCCAGAAGACAACAGAACAACATTTTTTAAATGCTAAAAAAAAAAATTATCAAACTGGAAGTCTATTTCCAAAAAAAAGTATCCTTCAAAATAATAATGACATTTTGAGATAAACAAAAGCTCAGAAAACATTTCACTAGCAGACCTGACCAACGATGATTATTCAAATAAGTTTTTCAGACTAAAAGAAATAGGAGATACACATTCAGATCTATACAAAGGTAGAGTGCCAGAGATAATCAATATGTAAGTAAATACAAAAGGCTACTTTTTATATTTTCTAATTTCTTTAAAAAGTAATTGTTAAACAACAATAATAACAATTTATTGTGGGGATTATAACCTATGTAGAAATCAAATGTATGACAGTAATAGCATAAAAGATGGGAGGGAATAAATATAATTTACTGTTGGAAGGTTCTTACATGGTATACTTTCAATTTATGGTAGACCAATCATTGAATGTCTAATGTAGAGCCACTAAAAACAAAGCCAATAGAAGAGGAAGGTATAAAAATACTTTTTAGAAACTCATTAATACAGAAAAATATAGAAAAGAAAAAGAAAAAAATTTAAATCCTTATAACTAGAAAACAAATAGCAAGATGACAGATTTAAACTGAAACATACCAATAATTACATTCAATGTAAAGGTACTAAACACTCTAAGAAAGACAGCAATTGTCAGACTGGATAGAAAAGGAATATCCAAATATATATATATATTAGACACAGATAGTTTAGAAAAAAGAATGAAAAAAAAATTTCATGCAAACACTAATCATAGGAAAATTACAGCAGTTCTATGTCTTAGACAAAGTAACCTTATACGGCATTACCAGAGACAAAGAAAGAAATTCTATACGTTAGGTTAATAAAGAAGACATAATCAAAAACATGCATGCATCTCACAACAGAGCTTCAAAATTCATAAAGCTAAAACTAGCCAAACTAAAGGGGGAAATCAACAAATCCATAATTATAGTTGGAGATGTTAAAATTCTTCCCCTAGGAACTAAAAGAAATAGACTCAAAAAATTCAATAAGGATAAGAAAGATGTGAAAAGCATTATCAGTCAACTTTGTCTAACTGGCATTTATACAATAGATCCAATAAGTGCAGAATATATACTCTGTTCAAGCACACACTGAATATTCACCAAATATAGACCATATTATGGGCCATTAAAAAAAAAACCTATGGGGCACCTGGGTGGCTCAGTTGGACTCAGTCAGATCTCAAGCGTCCGACTCTTGATTTCAGCTCAGGTCATGATCTCACAGTTCAGGAGATTGAGCCCCACGTCTGGCTCTGCACTGACAGTGTGAGCCTACTTGGGATTCTCTCTCTCCCTCTCTCTCTGCCTCTTCCCTGCTGTTCTCTCTCTCTCTCTCTCTCTCTCTCTCTCTCTCTCTCTCTCTACCCCCCCCAAATAAATCAAGAAACTTAAAAAAATTTTTTTAAATACCTTGTATTTTCAAATACCAAAGTCATACAGACTATGTTCTCTGACCTAAATTAAAATAAATTAAAAATCGGTAGAGTTTGCACTTTTAGGAGCTGGGTGCAGTACAGTGCTCAGTCAGCATCTAGGCTTCAACAAGGCAGCAGCTGTGTAACTGCATTCAGAACTGGAAGCAACACTAGAAGGGAAGTGAGCTGGGTAGCATCTGTTGGGTCTAAAACTGATTATAACCACAAATAATACTAGTCCTAGAGGAAGGAATCCCCTGCTCATACTTCATGTTCAAGTGCTGTTTGAACTCAACATAACTGGCCTTTACTGAGAGTGCACAATGTGCCAGGGATTGTGATACGTTCTTTTACTGGTATCTCATTTGGCTTCACCACAAACCTGAGAGAATGATAGGATTTTTCTCATTTTATAAGAGTCCAGACTGAAGTTACAGAATTCAGTCTAGATGTCAAAATTTCTGAGTCCCAAGTCCAAGGGCCACTGGCTACAACACAGCTGCATTATAAGGTATTTGAGAGGCACAGAATTAGAAGTGAACAAGGTTGTTTCGGAGTGTTAGCCAAGGATGGGACTGGGATTTAGTTTAAAATCATTCAAAACTAACACAGAGAGGAATGGCAAAACGACGTTTAAAGTCCCTGCTCTAAATGAATTCTCAATATAACTGAGAACAAAAACAATGATCATTAAAGGTGCTACTTTAAGAAAATCAATAACAATGTATCAGAAAGAATCTCAAATCTATAGAAATTAAGCACCACATCTCTAAATAAACTGTGGACCTGGGCGCCTGGGTGGCTCAGTTGGTTAAGCATCCGACTTCGGCTCAGGTCATGATCTCGTGGTTCATGGGTTCAAGCCCCACGTTCGGCTCTGTGCTGACAGCTCACAGCCTGGAGCCTGCTTTGGATTCTGTGTCTCCCTCTCTCTCTCTCTGCCCCTCCCCCACTCTCACTCTCTCTCTGTCTCAAAAATAAATTTAAAAAAAAATTTAGAAAACAAAAATATAAAATAAACTGTGGACCAAGAAAGACATCAGAAGAAAATTAGAAAATATTGTCCACTACCTAATAATGAAAACATGATATATCCAAATTTGTGAGACACAACTAAAACAATGCTTAAAGGTAAATTTATACATCTATGATTAGGAAGAAAAGAAAGGTGTAAAAATCAGTGTTCTAACTTTCCACATTAAGAAGCTAGAAAAAATTAAATCCAACATAAGCAGAAGGAAGAAAATAACAAATAGCAGAAATCAGTATAATGATACAAGATAATGAACAAATAATGGAGAAACCAACAAAATCTCAAATTGGTTCTCTGAAAATGTCAATAAAACTAGTAACCCCCTAACTAGAATGATGCAGAAAAACAAGAGAGAATAGACAAATTACCAACACTAGATGAAACAGGGGCTTATTACCACAGATCTTATAGAAATTTAAAAGATGATGAAAAATATCATGAACAGTTTTGTGCAAATATATTTTACAATTAGATGGAACAGGAAAATTCCTTAAAGATGAAAATTACCAAGACTAACACCAGAAAAACAAAACAAAACAAAAACCCTTCACTAGCCATTTACCTGCTAAAGAAATTGAATTCACAATTAAAATTTTTCCCACATAGAAAATTCCAGGCCCGGGGCGCCTGGGTGGCTCAGTCGGTTAAGTGGCTGACTTCGGCTCAGGTCATGATCTCACAGTCCGTGAGTTCGAGCCCCGTGTCGGGCTCTGTGCTGACAGCTCGGAGCCTGGAGCCTGTTTCAGATTCTGTGTCTCCCTTTCTCTGACCCTCCCCCGTTCATGCTCTGTCTCTCTCTCTCTCAAAAATAAATAAAGGTTAAAAAAATTAAAAAAAGGGGCGCCTGGGTGGCGCAGTCGGTTAAGCGTCCGACTTCAGCCAGGTCACGATCTCGCGGTCCGTGAGTTCGAGCCCCGCGTCAGGCTCTGGGCCAATGGCTCAGAGCCTGGAGCCTGCTTCCGATTCTGTGTCTCCCTCTCTCTCTGCCCCTCCCCCGTTCATGCTCTGTCTCTCTCTGTCCCAAAAATAAATAAAAAACGTTGAAAAAAAAAATTAAAAAAAAAAAAAAAAAAAGAAAATTCCAGTCCCAAGTGACTTCACCAGTGAATTCTTATCAAACATTTAAGAGAATAATATCAGTGTAATTCAATTAACTTGATTTTCTCTGTATACTAGTAAGAATGTAATTGTAATAAAGCTGACCTATACCAGAAATATGTTAAGACACTACCTCCTAATTTCTTTCTTGGATTCAGATCTTTGGCAAAAATACCCAAAACAGAACCATTAAAAAAAGACTAATCTGACTAGGAAAAATGTTAAAGTTATGAATGAAGAACAGCATAAACAAATTAAAAAGTAAATGTTAAATTGAAAAATGTCAAGATTTTAATAATTGGTTGATATGGATAAAATGAAAGTCTTTATCAAATGTACAAAAGACAAAAATAGGAACTGCCTGAAAGAAATAATAATACCAACGTGAAATAATGGCCAATTTTCCTAATCAATCAAAAGAAATATAAATTTAAGAATGATAAGCAAAAACGTTCTCGAAAATTTAGGAGAAGAGATTCTCTGGAAAAAGCAAAACTGTAGAAACAATAAAAAGATCCGTTGGAGGGAAGACGGAATGAACAAGCACGAAGGATTTTTAGGATTTTGAAAGCATTCTTTACAATGCTATAATAGTAGATATATGTCATTGTACATTTGTCAAAACCCATGGAATTTTCAAGCCTAGAAGAGAACCCTAATGTAAACCATAGACTCTGGATGGCAGTGATATGTCAATATAAGCTCATCGATTCTAATGTACCACACTGGGAGTAATGTGACAGTGAGGGAGGCTGAAAGCGGAAGTGGGGGGATATGGGAACTCTGTAGTTTCCACTCAATTTTGCTATGAAACTAAAACTGCTCTAAAAAGCAGTCTATTTTTAAAAAAATACATATAAGACTCAAAGACTGACTAACTTGGAAAAAATGGGAATTATTTTAATAATGTTCTAATAGTGACTCCATACTGTAATGATGACGTTTGGGATGTGTGGAGTTAAATACAATATATTGTTAGTATGTTTTAAAAAGAGAATACCCGGTTTTGCTGAAAACTGTGGTCCACAAATGGTTAGTGATTAGAATACATACCTTTTGGTATGACAATATGCCAATACATATCAAAAGTCCAACAATGACACTCTAAGAATTTATCCAAAGTAGATAAAAATAGAAGTGTAATGAGATGTATGCACAATAGGCCCATACAGTGGAATTCTAGGTAAGCTACTAAATCCAATGAAGTAGACTGCTATTTTTACACACAAGATGTTCATGAAAAACTGTCAATTGGTAAAGGTCAGATTATAGGATATTATGGACAGATGAGCCAGTTTAGGAATATGTACTGAATATTAACACACACGTATTCAGACAGAGATATATAATAGGCTGTTCAACACAAAATTGATCGTGATATTCTCTGGGTGATGAGATTTCAAGTTTTTTAGTCTCTTTATATGATTTTCTTCTTTTACTTGAGCTTTTCACAACAGGTCTGGATCTCTTTTCCTAAAACATAAAGGTATTTATTTATACTCACAAACATACATAGACACAACACACTGACAGTATTTGGCTACTCTGTAGTATTGGTAACTTCCAATTTATTCTAGCAAGGACAAAGTTCATTCTACCTAAAGAAACTATTCACTTGATTCTGTGATTTGGGGCAAGTTCCTCAATTTACTCTACTTACCTGATACAAAATCAAACTGTACTGGACAGAGTGGGTTTTAGAGTTGAAATCTTGGTTCAAGTCTACCAATTATCTGAACCTGGCCACTTCACTTTTCTGTGCTTTGGTTTCCTCAAAGGTACAATGACAATATTAGTATCCACCCAATGACTGGACACTGGATTGGTAAGAGGGTCAAACAGATAACTCAAGTATTCTAAAATACTTAACAAATAATGAATATTGGCAGCTGTAGTATATTGTAAAACAAAAATACATATAATGGTACAGGGCAGCAAAACAATCAAAAGAGAGAAAAAAAATCAGAGCTTTAAAAATGGCAAGAAAATTAGTAAAAGGGAAATATATAAATAAATATACATAGATACTGAAGAAATAAAATGAGCTTAAACTAATAAGAATTTCCATTTTTGAAAAATGACTAGACTAGTCTAGCATTGACTAGACTGCCTCAAAGAAAAATAGTAAGCAAAAATAATAATAAGTGTAAAAAATAATAACTTGGCCAAATATAGAAAAACTTTGATAATTCACATGTTGATACCTAAAGCATTTGAAATATAAGTTCCCTAAAAACATATCTTTTTAAAAAAAAAAATTTTTTAATGTTTGCTTATTTTTGACAGAGAGAGAGAGAGAGAGAGAGAGACAGAGGGTGAGTTGGGGAGGGGCAGAGAGAGACAGACACAGAATCCCAAGCAGGCTCCAGGCTCCAAGCTGTCAGCACAGAGCCTGACGCAGGGCTCAAACTCACAGACCGCGAGATCGTGACCTGAGCCGAAGTCAGACACTCAACAGACTGAGCCACCCAGGTGCCCCTAAAAACATATCTTTTACACTTTTAATGACTACTTGGCCCCGGCCATCAAAGGAGCTTACTGCTACTTTATAAAATATAAGCAAACATTATCATCATTTATTAGTATACATTCATTTAAATGCCTACTAACCACAGAGCACTATGCTAGGCATATGAAATTCAAAGGCATATGCGATATTATTCCTTGCTTTTGAAAAACTTACCATTTATTTGAGGAAGGATCTGCAGTACCAACACAAACATAAACTCAATTATAAGAACTGGGACACACAGGCCAAAGGGTAGAAGAATGGAATTACAACCCAGGAATAAAAGAGATGCTGAGTGACCACACCTGTATCTAAGCTGCATCAGCAGCAAGAACTTGATGCGACACAGCAATGGAGCGGAGTCCCTCCTGTTCTGGGCATGATTGGGCCAGGCAACTGGAATTACTTACAGGCATTACTTCACTGGTAATAATACATTAAACATGAAATAAGTTGTCATTCAGTACACCACCTGGTCAAAGCTGGATTCCTACTGAAATGCTGCCAAAGCTGACAGGAAGAGGAAACCAGCAGGAAATAATGGCTGTCTCTATCAGCTTGACACTGAGTTCACCCATGCATTAATTTATTAAAAAGAAGAAGAAGGAGAAGGAGGAGAAGGAGAAGAAGGAGGAGGAGGAGGAGGAGGAGGAGGAGGAGGAGGAGGAGGAGGAGGAGGAGAAGAAGAAGAAGAAGAAGAAGAAGAAGAAGAAGAAGAAGAAGAAGAAGAAGAAGAAGGAGGAGTAATCTTTTTTTTTTTTTAATTTTTTTTTTCAACGTTTTTTATTTATTTTTGGGACAGAGAGAGACAGAGCATGAACGGGGGAGGGGCAGAGAGAGAGGGAGACACAGAATCGGAAACAGGCTCCAGGCTCCGAGCCATCAGCCCAGAGCCTGACACGGGGCTCGAACTCACGGACCGCGAGATCATGACCTGGCTGAAGTCGGACGCTTAACCGACTGCGCCACCCAGGCGCCCCGAGGAGGAGTAATCTTTTAATGACCTGGAAAGCTTTCCCAAAATAGGAAGTCAGTCAGTCGGTCAATCCAATCAATCAATCAATCAATCAATCAATAATAAAAATGAAAAAAAGCTTAGTAAAACCAAAGACCAAAGTAAAACTTTATTAGATCTGGCTATAATTAGTGGACTCTCAAGCACTCAGTGTTTTACTGAGAGTAGCAGTTACAGATGGGGCTTGGAAAGAGCCCAAAATTTAACAAATTTAATCAATCCTAAATATATCTTTCTCTTACCAGCTTATGAATTCCTTAATGGCTGGGACTAGTATCAACTCTACATTCCTTTAAGCATCAAGACTGACTTTCTATACATTTGGATGGATAAATGGACAGGTGGACAAAGAAGCCATGGAACAAAAGACGTGTGCCACAGAGATTAAAGCTTGAGCAGAATACTTCGAATGTTTGTGAAACTAACTGGTTATTAAAGACAGACTGAGAATGTAGAAATGACACAGAATGTGAAGGTGACTAGAAGGGACAAGGAAGCGGGGAGCACTACAACATAGCCTCTGCAGCAAAAAAGCAGGAAGAAAAAGAGCACTGGGAAATAATACAAAGGCCAGGTGGAAAAGCTAACAAAAGAAAAGCAAATTAATGGAGGAAACAGACAAAGAGAAAACAAGAGACATTAAAAGCAAATAGAGCAATACTGAGAAACCTAAACAGAATTGGTGGTCTTGTGCCTCTTCAGGGCAGAAGACAAGCTTTTTTAAAAATCTTACCTTAGGGATTTAATAATGGTTCTCTCAATAAAAATAGAATGGTGTGTTCACAAATGCAAAAGAGAACTGACATTATTAAAAAGTTAAACACAGTATAGTACAAACAACCTTATCAACTGAATTCTAAGACACATCGCAAAAGAGAGAGAAACATTAAGAGCTATGTTAGCCATGAAGGTAAAAAATAATTAATTGTACACAATTTGAAAAGAAAAAGAAAACATTTGATGATAAATATTTTTTACTTGTTTCAGTTAGAGGTTGAGAAAAAGCTTATATAGCTGTAAATTGATTTTAATTTCTTATAAAATTTGTATAGCATTTTGCAATTTGTCATTTTTTCACATATACATTCTCCCATAATATGAAATGGATTTTTATTAAACCATATTACAGATGAGAAAAGAGAGACATAAAACAAGATAAGCTATTTGCCCAAAATCATATACAGTAGACAATACAAATGGATTTTAATACCAGATTTTCCAAATGTTATAATAAACTAAACCCATCAATGAAAGAATATTTTCAAATTGTAATTTTAGGGGAAAAAGGTCTTTACGGTATGTACATATTCCAAGGTGAAAAGATATCCTTTATACAACAGATAGGCAAGTGAAATTTTCTATTTCTCAAAGCAAGCTAATTATTTCCACTTTATAGAACTGAAAGCATTAATAACAAATGAGAAAAAGTAAAAATAAAAGGCTTCAAGATGACTTATATCTAAATTAGCTTAAAGTTGGAAAAGCAATACACAGAAAACCTCAGGAAAGAAATTAGAAAGCTAAACCAGCCCACAGTATAGTCACCAAGAGAACATATGATACTGCAGTGAGCTAAGGCTCTGTGTGCTCAATTAGAAGAATCTGCAAACTAAATTAAATGAAGCAAAAGAGAAAACAGTTTGCATGGAATGCATCCAAGGGAACATTTATATAAATATGCTGGCAAATGCACTGACATTTTCCGAAAAAGATGTAGAAGAAATGGTTAACGATGTACTCTATAGGAAGGGGTGCTAAGAGACTTTAAATTTGACATGGGGGCAGACTTACTTTTTTTTGTATTCCCCTTTGCATAATGATAGTAGAAATTTTATCATTTGTGTTTATTATTTTCTGATTTAAAAGACCGTTACCGAAAGGTGTTTTAAATAACTGCCATTAAGACAAACACAAATTTTAAAGAACTTGGATTATAACAAATGTATAACCTGGTTATAGTAGGTTTAATACACCGACATGCATTTAGAGGTGACTGATATAATGATCATGAAGGCAGATTCATGTGTAAGCCAAGCTTTAACTCTGAGTACAGGTAGACCACGTAGAAATGTAAGGTAATGGCACTCTAGACATAAAGCAAACAATATAAGATCACGTAAGATTTGTTTGAGCACGAGTGACGTGGACCAATAAAATCAAGTCTCAAACGGTCATGTGAGCCCAGGCCATGGATGGCCTAAAGAGTTAGACCGAAATGTAGACCTTATTCTGGAAATCAGAGTCTCTCAAACATAAGAATGTGTTTCAGAGGCCCAAGTTTGAGAAAAACTGCAGTTAACAACAGATTGAAAGCTCCTTGGCAAGGCCCAGACTGCCACATACGCTGGTCACACGATCAGAATGGCCAGCCCCACTCTAGCAATAGTGTGAGGCTCTGTTAAGGTTCCATAAAGGACATTACAGACGTATGGTAAAAACCGAAAACCTCATTTTCATCCATGGTATCAGCCTAGTTCTTCAATAAAAGTGCCAAAAATGGGGGTGCCTGAGTGGCTCAGTCAGTTAATGTCTGACTCTTGGTTTTTGCTCAGGTCACGATCTCACTGTTAGTGAGTTTGAGCCTCACATCGGGCTTTGCACTGACAATGTGGAGCCTGCTTGGGATTCTCTCTCTCCCTCTCTCTGCGTCTCCCCTGCTCATGCTCTCTCTCTCTCTCTCTCTCAAAATGAATAAACTTCTAAAAAATGTAAAAAGAAAGAAGTTACATAAACTTTAAAAAAAAATGTGCCCAGAATGATCCTAATCATAGAGTCTAACAAGATTGAGAATAATATTTTGCTTAGTCATTTGTGATGCACAGAATTAACTTACTCATCCACTATTCTTGTGGTTTTAGTCTGCAACACCAGAAGCTATTTATTCCTATGTGTTTTCCCAGCAATTAGAATATGCTGCCATTAGAAATTTAGTGGTGACTATGATTCAGGAAAAAAATGTTATGAATATCTAGACTTTCAGTAAGTGTGAATTACTAATACTGAATCTTATTCATTATCTTTCTTATTTAAAAAAATCATTAGAATAGAAGAATATGACAGTTTTTCATAATATTTATCAGAACCCACAATTAGAACTAATTATGAAAAGAACAGGCTAGGCATTAGCCTGAAATGCAAAGAAGTACTTAGATAAATGTAATATATCCCTCATTAATACACAATTATTAGAAGCATTAAATCCTGCAATTTATTCTCCTAGCTTTGGAGTCAAAAGCCCTCACTGACAAACTCTATATCATTATAGGATATATATATATATATATATATATGCATACACACACACACACTACATACGTATCAAAAGCAACCAATTACTTCCTCTGTGAGTTGTGAAAGGGAGGTACTTACAGTTTGCTTAAATTATAATAAACATTGTTTAAAAGCATATGCATATATTTTATTCTCTCCATAGATCATCACAGTTTTATGGTAGAAAGAGAAAGGTTGCTAATGTTCTCATTTTAAAGACAAACTGAGGCTCAAAGAGGTTAGACTCAAAACATAAAGCTAGCTCTCTCTCCCTCTCTCTGCCCCTCTCCCACTAGCACTATCTCTGCCTCCCTCAAAATAAATAAATAAACTTTAAAAAAACAAAACAAAACATTGGGGCTCCTAGGTGGCTCAGTCAGTTAAGCATCCAGCTTCAGTTCAGGTTACGATCTCGCGTTTCATGAGTTTGAGCCCTACGTCAGGCTCTGTGCTGACAACTTAGAGCCTGGAGCCTGCTTCAGATTCTGTGTTTCCCTCTCTCTCTGCCCCTCCACCCCCGTCAAAAATAAACATTAGAAAATTTAAAAAACACAAAAACATAAAGCTAGAACTCCAACCAAACTCTTCTAAATTCAGCCTAACGTTAGAGTTCTGCCATCCTAGTTAGCATCAAACAGCAGTGAAGAAAAACAGTGAATAAAAAAGCAATTTTCTTCTTACCAAAGAAATCATAAAGAGAACAACCTAGTCTGTGTCCCTTTAATAGTTAAGAAGGGTGAGAATATAAGAATCCCCTCAAGCCTAGGAGCCCCCAGGCCAGTTACCCACTTATCATTGCATGAAGTCCATTTGCCCAGATGTCCATACACTGTCAATTTCTCTGTGTTATGACACAAATAAAGTTGAGAAACACTGCCACTGAGAACTCAGGAATACATAGGATGGTCTTAAATAATTTTTTTAATGTAAACTTCAGGGGTACCTGGGTGGCTCAGTCAGTTAAGCGTCTGACTCTTGATTTTGGCTCAGATCATGATCTTGTGGTTTGTGAGATAGGACCCCGCATCAGCCTCCTGCTTGAGAATATCTTCTCTCTCTCCCTCTCTTTCTGCCGCTCCTCTGCTCATGGTGCGCACATATTCTCTCTCTCTCTCTCTCTCTCTCAAAACAAATAAACTTAAAGAAAACATGAAGTTCATAAACTATAAAATTATCTACTAAAAAAAGGTTACATCGATGATATAGCAGAATCTTGCATTGCTTCAAGGTTAACCACTGATTGCAATTCAGAGTATGGTGCAGTGGTTCTCAAGTTTTATCAATTACCAGTCATATAAAAGATAGCATTCATATTTACAATGCACTTAATCCAGAGTTTGTCAAAACCTAAATAAATTTTTCAAGTAATTAACACTGGAGTAACTTTTAATCATCAGTTACTTATCCTATCAGTGGCTTATTCTGTTCTGTAGCAGTGAAAGATAGCCCAAGGTCTGCATACAATTTCTAGTGCTAGCTACAGCTACACTATTCCCTTAGCACTCACTTAAGAGAGACAGGAATACAAACGAGTAAGAGTGATGTCACTACGAGATGGCCTTAAATTGTTATAATGTTTAATCATTCACACATTACAATACTTACTATTAGTTTATACAGAACTCATAACCAATTGCAACATACTTCACAACTGGTAACATTTCCATTGAGAACCCTTCACTTATGTAACATTACCCTTAATCTCATCTCACCAACACCCTGCCAGACATGTGAACCCTTAGTTTATTTCCATTTTAATTACCTTCTAGCTTGTCAATATGAACTCTTAAAAGTTTAAAATTTCACACATATATGGAATTCCTACTTCCCAGCTGAAGTTTTTGCGTGTGAACAATTTGGAAGAAATCAGTGCAAAGAAAAGTCCCATTGCAATTTGCAAACCCTGCTTAGTCCCTCCAGATGCCACCAAACCTTTAACTGAGTACCATCAGATTTAGTGCTACAAATTCTTATTCTCTGCTACACATCCTTTTCAAAGTGAAACTAACGTAACTCATCAGCCCAAAATGCATTGGCCTCTTCCATCCTCCTTGTTTCTCCTTGTTTCTTCTGCAACATTGAATGGGGGACTTGGAAGTTACTATGTATCCTTCCTTTAGCATTCACTTCTTCCAGATTGATCACATACAGTAGAACGGAAGGAAATTTCATTACTAACACTTAATTTCTGTTGAAGTGATTGGGTGTTTTTTAAACGCCACCACCATATAGAAACCAAATAGAAGTTTATATAGTGTTTTATGGTAAAATTTATAAAACATTTCGTGTCATTTTGTATCTGACTCTAATAACAATTCTTGAGCTATGCATTGCAAACTTTTTACAACTGTGAAAAGTAAAATTAATAGAAGTTAAATGACTTGACCAAGTTAACACAAGTAATAAGCAGCAAAGCCAGGACCGAAAGCCATGTTTCAATTCTTAGTCCGGTATCTTTCCATTCCACCAGGAGGTTTAGAAGGTAGATACTGTTTTATCCATAAGGTGATTCCAGAGTTTAGGCTTTGAGAAAATCATGTCATCAAACCCATTTATTTCTGTTCACTTGGAAAGAGAGAGTTACCTATTCACATTCAATCAAACAGTAAGCATTTGTCTGTTTTGAGAGTCCCCACAATTACCTTTCGTAATAACAGGCATACCTTGTTTTATCGTGTTTCGCTTTACTGCACTCACAGATACTGAGTTTTTACAAACTGAAGGTCTGTGGCAACCCTGTGCCAAACAAGTGTATTTGTGCCCTTTTTCCAACAACTTTATATCTTTGTGTCACATTTTGGAAATTCTCATAGTATTTCAAACTTTTCCATTCCTGTTATATTTGTTATGGCAATCTGTGATCAGTGATCTTTGATGTTACCATAGTCGTCATGTTGGGGCTCCACAAACCTCAGCCATATAAGACAGCAAACTCAACCGAGAAATGCTGAGTATGTTCTGACTGATCTGCCAACCAGCTGTTCCCCCATTTCTCTCCTTATCCTTAGGCCTCCCAATTCCCTAAGACACAATATTGAAATCAGGTCAATCAATAACCCCAGAGTGGCCTCTAAGTGTTTTTTTTTTTTAATGAAAGGGAGGGTCACACGTCTCTCACTTTAAATCAAAAGCTAGAAATGATTAAACTGAGTGAAGAGGCATGTCTAAAGCCAAGAGAGGCTGAAAGCTAGGCCTCTTGAGACAAACAGCAAGTAGTGAATGCAAAAGAGAAGGGTTTTTTTTTTGTTTTTTTTTTTTGGTTTTTTTTTTTGCAAAAGAAAAGTTCTTAAAGGAAATTAAAGATGCTACTCCAGTGAACACACAAATGATAAAGCAATACAGCCTTATTGCTGACAGAGAGAAAATTTTAGATCAAACCGGCCATAACATTCCCAGAAGCAAAAGCCTAATCCAGAGCAAGGCCCTAACTTGCTTTAATTCTATGAAGGCTGAGAGAGGTGAGAAGCTATAGAAGAAAAGTCTGAAGCTAGCAGAGGCTGGTTCATAAGGCTTAAGGAGCCATCTCCACAACATAAGAGCTCAAGGCGAAGCAGCCAGTGCTGATGTAGAAGCTGCAGCAAGTGATCCAGAAGATCTAGCTAAGGTAATTAATGAGGGTGGCTACATTAAACAACAGATTTTCTATGTGGACAAAACCACCATCTACTGAAAAAAGATGCCTTGAATAGCTGGAGAAGAGACATCAATGTCTACCTTCAAAACTTCACAAGACAGACTGACTCTCTTATTAGGGGCTAATACAGCTGGTGACTTTAAGTTGAAGCCAACAGAATTCACCATTCCAAAAATCCTATGGCCCTTAGGAACAATTCTAAATCTACTCTGCCTGTGCTCTAGAAATGGAACAACAAAGCCTGGATGACAGCACATCTGTTTATAACACAGCTTGCTGAATACTTTAAGCCACTGTTGAGCCCCACTGCTCGGAAAAAAAAAAAAAAAAAAAGATTCCTTCCAAAATACTACTGTTCTCTGACAATGCACCTGGCCACCCAAGAGCTCTGACAAAGATGTACAACAAGATTAGTGTTGTTTTCATGCCTGCAAACACACCATCCATTCTGCAGCCCATGGATCAAAAAAGTAATTTTGACTTTCAAGTTTTATTATTTAAGAAATATATTTCACAAGGCTTATAGATGTCACATACAGGGATTCCTCTGACCTGGGCAAAGTGGAAATCATCTGGAACAGATTCACCATTCCAGTTGCCATTAAGGACATGCATGATTCACGAAAAGAGATCAAAATATCAACGTTAGCCGGAGTCTGGAAGAAGGTGATTCTAACTCTCATGGATGACACTGAGGAGTTCAAGACTTCAGTGGAGGAAGTAACTGCAGATGTGGTGGAAACGGCAAGAGAACTGGAATTAAAGATGGGACTGAACTGCTGCGATCTCATGATCAAACTTTAATGGGCGAGGAGCTGCTTGTTACGGATAGGCAAAGAAAGTGACTTCTTGAGATGTAGAAACTACTCCTGGTAAAGACGCTGTGAAGATTGTGGAAATCACAACAAAGGATTTAGGATATTAGGACATTAGGTTATCAGGACAACAAAGGATATTATGTAACTTAGTTGATAAAGCAGTGACAAGAGGATTCACTCCAATTTTGAAAGAAGTTCTACTGTAGGTAAAGTGCTATCAAACAGCATCACGTGCTACGGAGAAATTGCTGGTGAAAGGAAGAGTGAATCAGTGCAGCAAATGTCAGTCACTTTATTTTAAGAAACTGCCACAGCCACCCCAACCTTCAGCAACCACCACTCTGATCAGTCAGCAGCCATCTAAGGAAGACTGTCCACCAGCAAAAAGAGCATGACTCCTGAAACCAACCTCAAATGGTGGTTAGCAAGCTTTAACAACATTTTTTACTTAAGCCATACACATTGGTGTTTTAGACATAATGCTATTTCACACATATCAGAATACAGCCCAGGGTAAACATAACTTTTGCATCCACTGGGAAGCCAAAAATTTCATCTGACTTACTTTATTGTGATGGCTGCTTTTTTATGGTGGTGTAACCAGAACCCACATTATCTCTGAGGTACGCCTGTATTCACCCTCCTCTTCTAGCTTGCCTTCCCTCTTCATTAGAAAAACAAAAAAGGTTCCGGGAGGTGGATGGGAGGATGGGCTAAATGGGTGATGGGCATTAAGGAGGGCATTTGTTGTGATGAGCACTGGGTGTTGTATGTTAAGTGATGAATTACTAAATTCTACTCCTGAAACCAATACTACACTGTATGTTAACTAACTTGAATTTAAATGAAATCTTGGAAGAACATGAAAAAAAGTTCCAAGGACACTCTATATCAGAATAATAACTTTTTCCAAAGAAATATTTCCTTAAACATTTTTAAACAATAAAGATTTTTTAAAACCAAACAAAATAATGTAAAAATAATAAGAAAAAAAGCAAAGTATGGTTAAAAGTAAAAGAATAAGCTAAAACAGTTACAAAAATATAAAAACATTAAACGTCTAATGAAAGAAGAGTAAACACCAAATACACCAAAAAGTAAAAGTGAAACAGGCAAAAAATGCGAATTCCAAAATTTAACACCTCCATGCAGACGGCATGAGGTGCTGCATACAGACAGCAGGCCTCCATTCCCCCAATTTGTGGATTACAGATGCCAGAAGTAGAAAACGGAGTCTTCAGTCATTCCCTTAGTTGCGGAAGATGCAACACTCTCGTCCTTCTGGGTTAAAAATATCTGTGTGGGAGGAAGGTACCTCTTCAAGACACTGAGCTCTTGTTTAGTCATCCCTTCCAACCTGTAAATCAAGCAAAAGCCACCCATCACCTATGCTCTTCACCCCTAGCTTTTAAGTGTAGAGTTTTTTTTTTTTTGTTTTTTTTTTTTTTTAATTTTTTTTTTTTTTTTTTTTTAACGTTTATTTATTTTTGAGACAGAGAGAGAGCATGAACGGGGGAGGGTCAGAGAGAGGGAGACACAGAATCTGAAACAGGCTCCAGGCTCTGAGCTGTCAGCACAGAGCCCGACGCGGGGCTCGAACTCACGGACCGTGAGATCATGACCTGAGCCGAAGTCGGACGCTCAACCGACTGAGCCACCCAGGCGCCCCTTAAGTGTAGAGTTTTAACTCAGAATAAGTATTATCAAGTCCCTTATTAACAATATATAAATATTTTTTGTGTTCTGATAAAATGAAATTCAGCCATATCTAAAAAGGTAAATTCTAGTCATATTTAAAAGTATGGGTTTTTTTTAATGTTTTTATTTATTTTTGAGACAGAGACAGACAGAGCGTGAGCAGGGGAGGGGCAGAGAGAGAGAGGGAGACACAGAATCCGAAGCAGGCTCCAGGCTCTGAGCTGTCAGCACAGAGCCCGACGCGGGGCTTAAACTCACAGACTGTGAGATCATGACCTGAGCTGAAGTCGAACGCTTAATCGACTGAGCCACCCAGGCGCCCCAAATTATGTTTTAAAGTAAATATAAATTGTGTATGTTAAATCTGCCATACATATTAAACATAATAGAAATCCTATATTTTCAAAGAATGAAAATACCATAAAAATATAAACTATAAATCATGCTAAATAGAATTTAGTCTTACTGTAACGATTTAGAAGGCAATTCAGAAGTGTTCAATAATTTCATTTTCAATACTTTGAACACCATTTTACAAGTAAGAAAGTAGTAGTATATAAGCTTTAAAGTAGAAAATTTGATATGAGGACCATCCCTCTTCTTTCCATATCTATCTATTAAAAAAAAAAGACTGTTGCCTAGATAATACCGGAGGGAAATGAGTCAAAAAAATTGCCAAAAGATCTTATAAATTCCCAAATCAAGTAAACTATAAGTAAATGGATTTCATAACAGCTTTATAAAGAATTTAGGACTGGCAGCAGAGCTTGGTTGGGATTCTCTCTCTCTCTGCCCCTTCACCCCCCCCCACACACAAAAAATGAATAAATAAACAGTTAAAAAAAAAAAAGAAAAATTTTGGATAGGTACATCAGCCTCAAAGGCCAAATTTAGGACCATAACACATGTAAAGTATTGAAGATTCATTTGTTTTCAACTATTAAGCTAAAAATGAAGTAAATATTTACAAATTACGATTCTGAGTTTCAACTAGTGTTCAATTTTAATATTTCCACTTTTTAGACTAAACACTGTCACAAACACAATAGTAACCACCAAGAACTTGGAAACTAGTATTTTTGTACATAAAAATTCTCAGCTTACTATTGCTTCAATAACACATTTAAACCTATACACAGTGAACACAACACATAATCTTGATGCAACTATAATGCCCTTATCGTCAATAATTATTCTGTAGATACTCATTACGAAAATCACACTTTTTGTAGCAAAGCTACCATTTCAAAATTGAGTTCTCACATTCCCTGTAGTAATAAGAAACAAAATAAAAAGAGGTAACACATTATTCTCTGAAAATCAAATAATTAACCTCATTAATCACTTATAAGTATTAAACAGAAAATACTATTTTAATTTCTATAAAAGAGTAACAGTGACCAAGACCTTGAAAAAAAATTCCCCAAATATTAAACAACTTCCTCTTCAAAAAAAAAAAAAAAAAAAAAACCCACATGTACAACTTCCTCTTCCAAAACATCATATCCAAAATACACTGGAATCTCAAAACAAAAAACCATTTCAGAATCCTTTCTGAACGGCTTCCACACAAGTTTATCTCATAGCAACTGTACTTTGACCGCACAGACCCTGAGGACATACCATGTGCCAGTGTATTCAAACACACCTGGACTCATTTGGATTTCACTTCAACCAATGTTTCCTACACACATTCCTAAATGATTTCAAATAATCTCGGATCAAATTAGTAAGAAGGCTAGATTTTACAATCTCCCAGCTGACAAAATTTTGAAGGACAGCTTAATTTTAATGAATGATAAATTTGGATACTACACACAGCCTTATGCTTGGTGCATTTCTGCTACCAAACCAACACATGTTATTTTTGGAATGACTAATTTATGGACACTTACACATTTGCAGAAGACCATCAGATGCACTAAACTGATAGCTCTACATTTTATTTTCAGATTCAAATGATAAATAAGAAGGAACTGAAAGAGGAAAAGGCTCTATCTGATGTTCACCAGTTCTGCCTACAGAGTTTGTGGTTTATCAACACAGTTCTATCAAAAAAAACCCCAACTTTTAAATACAGCATATATGGCTTGTGATGTAAAAATCTACAGTCTTTCAAAGTTCTTTTACGTTAAAGTTTTTTTTAAGGTTTAAGAAATCTAAAATAGGTATTGAAAATACAGCACCACCATTTACTAATTTCATGTTAACAGCAGAGTATAACTTCACAATTATTGGATATCATCCACGCAGAAGACACTTTTTCTGCAAATTCACAAGAGATCCAAAGAGGTCTTTATGTTCAAAAACCTAAAATCCAGTGGTTGGCATAAGGCAGGGTGATAAAGATCAAGTTCAAGACAATATAACTGCCACAAGACCGGTATCAAAGGGATTATTACTCAGCAACTTCTTTTTATATCTTTTACTTCTGAAGCTTCACTTTTACACATTTCGTCAGTTCAAAATTGTTATACTTTTAGAGAAGAAATGAATTTAACAATAATTATTAAATTCCCCATACCTTTTACAATTTCCATTCCTTTTCTTTAAAAGCCATTTCAGTACCTTGAAAACAGTGCTTCAACAATTCAACAAATATTCGCGGAACGCACGCCTTGGGTCAGAGCTGTTTTAGGCTGAGTTAACAAAACTAAACCCGAATGACCCCCTGCCAAGGCAGATTACGCTTAACAGAGAGTGCTTCTTGGTCATGTTCATTAGATATAAATGTTTATACCAAAAGCAATATATTCCTTACTCTTAGTTATGCACTTCAGATTTCACATACGAAGTAAAACTACAACCAACTTCAGAAAAAGTCTGGTACCCAACTGAGAGCTGACAAGATAGATTCTAACTGTCTCTCCCTCCATCACCTCAGGACTATCCTTGACTCACCCCTGTCTCCTCTATCCCACTGTCCCCCCACACACCCCACACAGAGCTGAGTTGGGTGCCCTCTTCAGGCTCACTCCTCTACACCGTGCAACCTCTCAAACAGGCCTTCCTACGCTATTACAATCAATGATTTGAAACTTCGCGAATGTCATCTTTTTAACTGCTCTTCATCTGTGCTGGACGCTCAGAAACATTCAATGAATGAACAAAAGAGGGCTGAATGTCTAATACTAATATGGTGTTTATGCTCTTCTTCTCATCGTCATCTTTTGATGTCTATTAAAAATTAATATCTCAGCAACTCTGGTCAAGCCAGAATTAGTTGGGGATTTCCTAAAAGGGTGGCTTTTCAAAAT
Source organism: Neofelis nebulosa (assembly GCF_028018385.1). Classification (NCBI taxonomy): domain Eukaryota; kingdom Metazoa; phylum Chordata; class Mammalia; order Carnivora; family Felidae; genus Neofelis; species Neofelis nebulosa. Next base: position 43,286,852 of record NC_080796.1, read on the forward strand.
TGCTGAGGAAAATTTCGATGCTATTTTAAAAAGATGGCTATTGGGGCGCCTGGGTGGCGCAGTCGGTTAAGCGTCCGACTTCAGCCAGGTCACGATCTCACGGTCCGTGAGTTCGAGCCCCGCGTCAGGCTCTGGGCTGACGGCTCGGAGCCTGGAGCCTGTTTCCGATTCTGTGTCTCCCTCTCTCTCTGCCCCTCCCCCGTTCATGCTCTGTCTCTCTCTGTCCCAAAAATAAATAAAAAACGTTGAAAAAAAAAATTTTATAAAAAATAAAAAAATAAAAAAAAAATAAAAAGATGGCTATTGTATTTGAAAGGCAGTGCAATATCATTGTTCTAGAATTAAAAAAAACCAGGTTCAAATACTAACCCCACCTCTTAGAGCTGTGTGACCTTGGCAAGCTATCTCACCTTCCATTTCCTCATCTTTATGAAAAGGTTTACAGTCCCTACTTCATATGGTCACCATGAAGATAAGCTAGAAATGTAGGCTCTAAGCACATTTACTGACATAAACACTAAATTGTAATTTTTATTACTATTTCTATGAAACATTTAAATGGAAGCCTAATCAGAAAAAATAAATCAATAAATAAGGCTTTATAATCATATGCTACATACAGCTTTATTTTATTACCTGAAAATTTATAAACAAAAAAATATCTTAATGGAATTCACTGAACAAAGACGTAAATCTACTTACACACTTATCAAAGCTGTTAATCACAAATTACAAATGGAGTGTCAACATAGACGGGGGAAGAGACGTTAAAACCTAACTAGAAACCGACAGAAGTACATTCGATCTTTAGTTCAGAGATCTTTCCACCATAAGCAAACTGCATCTTTTTAATTAATTCGACTTTATAAGGCTTTCTTTAAAATTAAAATGCTCCCTTGAGGGCTGTCTATCAGTTGTTCACACCTCACTGTGAATTACTTTAATCAGATAAATACATAAAGTAACACCAGCTACTTAAAGAAATTGTTATTTGAAGAGTAGTGAGAAGAGGGGTAGCTTTAAAACTAGTGTGCTTGGCATGGAGTAGGCCTGTTTAATGCTCATAGCGAGCATCTTTATGCAGTCACCGGACAGCATGATGACAATGGCACCCGCAAGATGACAGCAGAGGAATTTTAAGGACCATCAAAGCCAACTCTCCTCTACTAGGTGGTATGAGGTGCTCTTTAAGGAAACTTCCAGTGTTAGTATTCCACTGTTCTCTTCTGCAATATGCCCTAAGACCCCAAGTAGCACCAACTTCCTAAATACTTCTAAAAAAACAAAACAAAACAAAAATCAATTGACAAGCACCTGTGGCAAATTCCCACAAAGCAAAAATGACTGAACCACCACAGAACCGTGAAACAAGACACCCTTTTCTACAGATAAAATTAAATCACTACCTGGAATAAATCAACTTATCCTTGATTTATATAAACTAAGAGTCTAACTACACCCAAAATAAATACAAAAAGAAAACCATTCAACTTAACAATACAGGAACACCAGAGTGTTTCAGTGGTTTCTCAAAGCTATCTTTAATGCTTTCTGGCTCAAGTAAAAATATCTTTAAAAAGAATCTCTCCTAGTTTCTCTAATATTACTTGAGCATAACCCTGAGAGCTTTAAAATGGGGGGAAAAAATTCTGAATGTTAAATATTAAGAAGTATTTCCAAGGAAGAAACATTCTTTTGGAACTGATTGAGAACATACTTTACACTCAACGCCTTTGATTTTCATTGTTATTTAAAATAATACTCTGGCTGTCTGCTTAAAGTACCCCAAAAATGCCTACTGCTAAACGTATATTTTAAAAGGTAAATTATTGCCTTGCAATACCTTGCAAATCAAACATAAAGATTTGGTGGCAAAGAAAAGGGGATACTATTTGAGCATAAGAAAACCCTCCAAATGAGAGAGTATCAAGAGAATATGAGGAACATATCAGGTCAAGGAAACAAGACTCTTCCAAGGAAAAAACCCTGAACAAACCTGTGGGGCTGTGGCAACAGAGCAGTGCCCAAGCAACAGTCCCACGGCACACCCCTGTGAAGGAGAGGGCCACCATCCCCCACAGAGAACAGTGCGAAGTCAACATTAAAAACCAAGAAGTGACCTTGGATTGAAGCAGCCAAACTAAAGAATATGTGAACATATCAAAGTACCTAATGAGATATGTCACAATCAAACCATTAAAATCAAACTCTGCAGCACCCCATCAAGGTATCAAGCAACAAATACTGAACACAGAAAGCTGATGTGCTATTTACACTTGCAGGCGGCTATGTCAGGAAGCATGCAACGCTCCAAAGCCAAGTATAAAAGCACAGCTATTCTTAAATTTTCTATAATAAAACAAAAATGGCATACCTTAAAGATATAGTTCTAAAGAACCACATTAAATTTTGTCCCTGGTTAGTAACTATGAGAAAATAGTTTTTCTTCAACAATCTACGACGTAAAGGTAATAATACTTCGAGTCACAATGACTCTAAATGATCCCCATGCTAGGTGTGGGGATCCCCATTGGTAGGTGGGATGGGGAATAAATGGGCTTTAAGGTAGACTCCAAAGCACACATATATAGCAACTGTCCCAGTAAATCTTGTGATGGGAGAAGAGAGCAAGCAGATGTGGGTCCTGAATGGAAAGAGCTTAAGCAGAGTATCCCAAAATAAGCCCACTGGTCCAAGATACACATGGTCATATGTTCCTATTGTCCCTGCTTCTGTCATACCAGCACACACTTAAGATCACTTCTACAACAAGCAGCTCTTGGTGAATTAATCTGATCCACATTTATTTGACCAATGGCCAGGTACCATGCTAGGTCCAATTTCTTCTATTCATTCTGCAAATATTCACTTAACATGCCAGATACCACGCTAGGCTTTTCTCTAAGGATACAAATTAATAAGTGATGGCCCGGTTCTTAAACAACTTATTTTAAGCTGAGCAAACAGACACTCAGACCCAGCTGTATGTCTATATACTACTATATCAGACATATCTTAAGAACAGTAAGTGCTAAAATACAGGCAGAAGCAAAATGCTATGGATTCTGTGGAAACAGCATCCCTACAGACAAAATTTATCAAATGCAAAAGCAAGTTTAGAAATACCCTTTCTTGTGCAGGGCATGGGGGTTAGGAAGTTAGGATTCTCTGGCCTAAGGTTCTCATTTAAGAACAGAGTAGGAGGCAGTTAAGCTGTTAACACAGCTAGAGATCAGAAAGGTGGAAAACTTGATACTGGGTTGGATGGGTCTATAAATAGAAAGTCAGTAGCAAAGAGAGATTTGTTCCTAACAGAAATTACTGTAGCAAAGGAGAAAGGAATAAAGAAAACAAGATTTGTTAAAGAAATGTGTGAAAACTACTAATAAATAGCTACAGCTGTTACATCAAAGATTCACTGGGGCGGCTGGGTGGCTCAGTCGGTTAAGCATCCCACTTTGGCTCAGGCCATGATCTCACAGTCTGAGGTTTCGAGCCCTACGTCTGGCTCTATGCTGATAGCTCAGACCCTGGAGCCTCTTTTGGATTCTGAATCTCCCTGGCTCTCTGCCCCTCCCCCACTCATGCTCTGTCTCTTTCTGTTTCTCAAAAGTAAAATAAACGTTAAAAAAAATTCACTAAAGGGGCGCCTGGGTGGCTCAGTCGGTTAAGCGTCCGACTTCGGCTCAGGTCACGATCTCGCGGTCCGTGAGTTCGAGCCCCGCGTCAGGCTCTGGGTTGATGGCTCAGAGCCTGGAGCCTGTTTCCGACTCTGTGTCTCCCTCTCTCTCTGCCCCTCCCCCGTTCATGCTCTGTCTCTCTCTGTCTCAAAATTAAATAAACGTTAAAAAAAAAAAAAAAAATTCACTAAACACAGAGACATAAATCTCTAGGGGAGGGGGATATCCTGAGCCAGCATCAATAACCACAAAGGAAGAGCTCGGTATTTTTTTTTACGTGGAATTACCCTGGATTCATTAATTTCAGGGAGGACACTGTATTCCTGTTTCAAATATATATATGTCTGCACCATATATAGATTATACCCTAAGATTTCTTTGAATAGTAACAATGAAGCCTCTCCCGACCTGATTTGAGAGGCAATAGAGCAGATTTTTTTAATTAGCTTAAATCTATTAAAAAGCAGATTAAAACACACACTCTGGAGCCAGACTACTTTGGGCAAGTTTCTTCATTTCTCTGTGCTTCGGTTTCCCCGTGTGCAAAATGAAGATAAGCATTTCCCTCCCATAGGATGTTCATGAGATTTAAACAGTTAGCACATGCAGAACAGTCAGAATTGAGCCCAGCACAGAGTGCTATGTAAGTGTTAGCTAGTCTTGCTGCTACCACTGGAGGTGGAGCTCTCAACAAAATGTAAAAGAGAAAGCTAGACTACCAAGACCATTGCCTGGAAGAAAAACCCTAAGAGGAGGCATCTTCAACTCTGTATTGAGGAAGGGTTACTCTTCGGTTCCCTGAAGTCCTGAATCACTTTGGGGAATTCAGGGGCAGTGTGGTAACAACAAATTCTGCTATTAGAATTAAGGAGAGGCCATCACTGCTGGCTGTACTTTGCTGGCTGCTGGGAAACATGAAAGACAGCAAAGAGAGGGGTGACAATAGCAATTCCCTAGGAAATCTACCAGGAAGAGTATTAAGATCTAAATTTTGTCATTTCACTCTTGGATAGTTGCCACAGAAGTTACTAGGGAAGTTGTCCCGCCAGGGAAACATCCATGAAAATATGGGCCAACCAGTCCACAAGATACCATCAGAACCAATTCTACTAACACAAGGGGACACAACAGAGAAACACCGCCAACTACTCTCGTGACAATTTTTTAATTGGTGGGGCCTCCGTATGACACTATTTTCCAGTGTTTTAAACGTGTTGTTGTCAAAAAATCAATGTCATGTCTTTGAAACAAGTCCAAATAGCAATAGATCAGATGAAGATCACCCTTTTATCAGAACTAGCTATATTAAGTTATATTTCAACAACTAGTACCATTTCGAGTAACCAACTAAAACTTAAATAGTAATTTGTCTCTGAAGATATTTGTGAAGTAAATAAAAGAGAGAATTTAAAACCTCTCTATTAGAAAGTGAACAAGAGAAACATGCCAACTATCTATATGTAATATTACCAATCTCAGCATAAAACAAGTTTACCCTGAGCATAGTATTTTCTATTGGATCAACAGATAATCTTCAAAAAATAAACTAATATTCTGAGAAGTGCAAAGAGCATTTTAATGGATTTCCCAACATCTACTCCTTGCCAGTTGTTTAGTAATAATCAATCATGATAATCTTGCCACTCACCCCTCTACCACTACCCCCACCAATGATTATTTTCTGAATGGTTGGGCCCATGCCAACTTAGGCCAATGGGATCCAATGTTTTGGAAGTTTCTGGGAAAGAAATGTTCTGGCTCTAAACAGAGTGCCATGAAAAGCCAGTGTCTGTCACCCCCCAAGGTCATAAAAGAGAAAGGAGGGTTCCAACTTCTCTTGACAGCCACCCTACAACCAGGAATTTAAATCTTCCAATGATACCAGTTACTATGAGAGGCAGAGCTGAGATGGAGAAAGAACCTGGATCGTTGATGACCTACTTCCAGACTTCCTCTTAAATGAACTATCAAGTTCACTCATTGCTTAAATTGGTTTTATATTTGTGCCCCAAAACATCCTAATTTACACATTTTGTTTTTCAGGCTTTTTACTGTGTAAGAATGTCATCCATGTTCACCAGAAGACTAGCAAAAAAACAAAACAACAACAAAAACTACCCTATTTTAAACAAACTGATGCACCTATCAGATTCATTAAAATAAATAGATTTTATTGACAGTTACATAGGAATATTCCAATAACTCTCTCTAATAATTTCTGGGCATTTTCCCTTTACTATTTACCAATAAAGTAGAAAGTTAATCAAAACATTTAGAAACATCAATCTGACATAAAATTTTAGTTATATAGTAGCATTACTTTTTAAAGCACAAAAAGTGTAACTTGTTAGAACCAAAAATATTAGTCATATTCATACTATTTAAGCCACAATTAAAATAAAGACAGTTACTTATACCTTTAATATAGTTGGCTTCAGCTTTATTAAAAATCTGTAGAGGGGCACCTGGGTGGCTCAGTCAGTTAAGCATACCGACTTCAGCTCAGGTCATGATCTCACGGTTCATGAGGTGGAGCCCCGTGTAGGGCTCTGTGCTGACAGCTCAGAGCCTGGAGCCTGCTTCAGATTCTGTGTCTCCTCTCTTTCTCTCTGTCTCTCTACCCCTCCCCACTCATGCTCTCTCTGTTTTTAAATAGTACTTAAATAACGTTTTTAAAGTGTTAAAAAAATTTTTCTTAAAATCTTTAGAATTTGCTGCCCGTGAGTCATCTTAATGGCATACACAGGTAGAATGGATTAATCGCAACCTACAGAGAGGCTAAAGTGTTCATTTTAGCTATTTGTTATATCCCCAACCTCACTGGGCTGAAGAAACTATTAAAATACAAATGAAGAGGTTTCTAATGAGTAGTGATTTAAACAATAACAACAGTAAAAAGGCAAGAAAGGAATAAAAGAAGGGCAGAAGTAGAAGATAAAAACTGGAACAACTAGTTCCTAAAAAACGGCAAAGGGCAAAGGGAGGAAGGAAGGAGAAGACACTCAGAAGTCCTTATGGAAAGGTCACAATGTCTCCGACACATGATACAGATCGGATGTTATATAAGGCAGATTGATCCTTGTAACAAAATCACTTTAGCATGCATCTAAAATTATAGAGTACTCATGTTTTACAAAGGAATTCAGCCTGTTTTACAAACACATCAGGTGAGCATCACCTACCTTAGCTAATGTTATGGTATAGGTATTCTGAAGACTTATTCATACCATAAATACACTAAAGAATAGATTTAAATTGGAGCTGAAAAAATAATGCATCCATTTCAGTCTTCAAAGGGAACTTAGCTGTGCCCGGAAAGAACGTAAATAGACCAACTTTAATACACATAGGAAAGCAAAAGATAACCTTTTTTATTTGAAAAAGCTTCCTACAACCTACGTAGGCTCACTCCTTGCCTGGGGACAAACCTGATCACAGCTATAGTTCAAACAGGCCAGAAGTACAGCAGGCAGGGCTGGTGGAGTCAGGAACATGTGTGACTTCATACCTAAAATTAGCCAGGTCCATTTCACCACAAGCTGGGTTGGGCTCCTCTATTTTAAGGTGTGCAGCTCCAAATTGCTTAAGAGCATATAATTGCTGGCCAGATTCTGGAGCTAAGAGTGTCAGCAGACCTGCCACCAAGTCTTTAGAGTGGGCAAGCAGTCCACAGGATCCCACACTTAATCATCATGATTTATCTACAACCTAAGTACACTGTAAGTGAAATCACACACTGGAGATATCCATGAAAACATATCACACAAGGGCACGTCAAAAAGGAAGAGAGAGCCCTTCCTCTTTTGTACCACACCTCCCCCTGATGCACCCATATTACATATGACAAATTGGGGGAAAAAACTGACAAAATTATTTAGAAGTGACAGCTGAAACCATTCCAAGTAATGTCACACTATTATTTACCTCCCTTGAAAGTGCTTTGCTCCTGGGGTAAATCCCACAGAAGGGGCTACTCAGTCTGCACTCTGCATTCTGGAAACATTAGAAGGGAACTGGTGTGGCTCCCATTGCTCTGGTAGGAGAATTTCCACTAACGTTTACAATAGGGGCTAACTTTTAAAAGACAAATGAAAGAAAACGACAAGCGTGCCTTCCTGCCAAAACTAACCATCATTCTACCAACAAATGGTAAAGCTGAGTTCTATAGCTTTAAGGTACACCTGAAAATTAAGCTGTACAGATAACATTCACGATTCCTACAATCTCATGGCAAAGACCCAGCCATCTATTTTATTAACAGCAGTTTGAGATGCTACATTCAGAACATACAGTTAGTGCCACCATTATCCTGATACTATTACGTTCTGGTAGGCTACCACACTAACACTTGTTTTGATAGACTCAACTATTTTAAGAATTAACAAAACACACATACCTTCATTTTCAGAGGCATGACATTTCACTTTCAATACCAAGTCAAAGGTTCTCTCTGGATTTTCCCTAAAAGAAGAAGAAATTTGTGGTATTTATTTCCTATGACAAATAACTAAGCATCTCTGCAGAGTTTATATTTTCTTAACTCAAAAAACTAATCTTGGTCTTGTTGCAATATGTTCCATTAAACTATATGAGCACGATGTAGAAAATACCGAAGTTTTTTCCCACTTCAGTAATGTTAGAGGCTTAGGAGTTCTGAGACCTGCAGCAAACATTTAACCTCAGCCTGTTTTCTCACCTATAAAGTGCCTTGTTCACTTCGAAGAATAATTGTGAGGATTATATATCAACTAATATATATGGAAGTACTTTATAAAGTATTCAGTGCTGTATAAATGTAAAGCACTGACTTTATCTCATTGAATCAAAACTGGAAAGCCAGTACGCTCCTAAGTATCTCTCTACCTTTTCCTGCCAACAAAGCTGGCCAGCAGGTTCTCAGGCTTTTTTAAAAAGACTTTCAATATAAATGTAAATGATGAATACCTGGTTCCACCTGCCACATTCTAGACCACCACAGAACAGTCATAATGCTCCTTAAATGTGACACTTTGCATATGCTCCTCTTGAGATGTAATTACTGCCAACCATGTTTAAAGTAGCAAACCATACGTAAACTGCAAGGCTAACAACAAAAACCTTGCTTTATGTCGATTATCTTTGGAGAAATCACACACCTGCCTCAATATTAGATTCTCCCACTAGGAACAAAAGGTTGCTTCATTCTGAAGTTATCCACTTCTTTACTAACTTTTCATACACTCAACCTATTCATTAGTTTAATTTCAAAAAGCAAGTTTACATCTACTGAGACACATTTTCTAACATAGTTCTGTTTTAATGTCTTTCTGCTAGAAGATAAAAGATTAGGCAAAATCTGAGACCACAATGTCCACGTGACCGAAGTGTTAATCTATCTGTTATTCCTGCTAAGGAGACCTTCGTGTCTTTGCACATGGGCTGTTTTTAATATGCATGTCATTCAATAAAGTGATGCCAGTTTTGGCTTCTAAATAAACATGAACTTTTCTAAACTTATTACAAGAATCTAAAATCACAGGAAGTGACAAGCTATATAAATTAATTTGGAAATATACATATCCTCAGCCCCCCCCACTATTAACTTGTTTCAATGGAAATAATACAGACTTAGGTGACCTCCTCCCTCATAATGCAATTGATGTCAGAAAGTATACCTTTTAAATCACTTATGCTGCCCCCACCCATATCAAACACTGAAGAAAATAACTTTAAATCACATAATTTTCCCCTTTTCTTAATATTTTTTACAATCGCTCTTAGGTGCAAAAAGTAAATATTGATTCAATTATACTGTGAAATTTTACAAGCCTTCCACACTAATACAAATATAAACAGTACTCATTATTTTAAATTGGGGGGAGGCGTGTGAACAGGGAGTAAAGGAGGAAGAAAATCTTTGCAAAGTAACTTTAGGAGGAAAAACAAAAAACAAAAAACCTAAAACTCATACCTCTAAGACCCAAAACAAATCACCACACTAACTCAAATTGCTTTTTACATAATCAGTGTCCAGATGAAAAACATCCACTGATGTATACTTTAGCATGCACATAAAAATACTATCTAATTGGATACCATTTTGCAAGTATCCTGCATACACCTAGTGCCTACGTAAACAAATATCAGAGGCCAACTGAATAAGAAAAACCGGAGGAAAACCTCTCAGATCAACTGACAACTGCACTTAAAAATGAAACGGTTATCTTCGCCTTAGGAAAATGCTTTGAATATGAATCGCTTAACCTCAAGGCTGACGCCCTCCCGGACACCAGACAACCGACAGTCACGTCTGCCACACTCCGGGAGGAACAAGAAACCCACAGCGGGTGGCGGCAGGGGCCGCCAGGCCTCCTCCAGCACCAAGAGACGCGGGCGTCGCCCCGGCGCTGCGGGCCGCTCACGGAGGAGCCCCGCCGACCCCGCCGGGCCGGGGGCGCGGGGCCGGACAGGCTTTGCGGCCTAGCGCTGTCCCGCCGGCCGGCCGCGCGCGCGCGCGCGCGGGGGCCGGGCCGACGTCGCCGTCTGGGGGGCCGGCCGCCGCGGGGCGCCCCCCGCCCGCCCGCGACCCCCACTCACTTGGTCCTGCAGTCCATGGTTACATGTCGGTGTGGGGCTGTCCGTCCCGCCCCCGCGCCGGCCTGGAAGCCCCCTGCCCTGCGCTCGGAGGGTCGCGCCGCCCCCGCCCACGCCGGCCGCCCCGCGGGGAAGCAGGCAACTCACAGCGGCGGCGGCGGCGGCGGCGGGCCCATGTCGGCGGCGCCCCCGGCGCTTCCCCGCCTCCCACCCCACCCCCCAGAGCCTTTTTGTGACAGCAGCAGCGGCAGCGGTGGCGCGGCCGCCGCCCCCGTCTCCGCCGGCCGCCGCCCCCGCCGCCTCCGAAGCTGGGGCCTCACAGTTCTTGCGACCGGGGCCGCCCGCAGCGGCTCCAGCACCTTCTGCAAACCAGGAAGTCGCCGGGAGGGGGAAGGGGCGCGCGCGGGGGCGGCCTCACCTGGGCCGCGCGGCCCGCGGGCCGGAGCCTGAGGAAGACACGGGGCGGGGTCCCCCCAGAGCCCCGAGGGGCCGGAGGGTCGAGGGGAGCGCAAGTGTCTGCCCGGATGACCCACGTACCGCTCTGTAACCGAGCCAGAAACGCAAGGTGTCCCTTGTGTCCTCAGCCCCGGAGCAGCCGACTTCCTTTCTGGGTCCAGTCCAGGCTTCAGGGCTACAACCCACCTCAAAAGCAAAGTAACCGAAAAAGTACCTCGATTTTGCAGTATTTTCCACACCGCATGCACACGGAATTGGATCACTAATTAATAGGTATTGTTTGTTAGAACCTTCGTCGTTTTAGGCCGTTTCATTTCGTTTCAGGCTGCACATTCAGAGCTCGAGTTGATGCTCCTGGCTCCTGCCTCACTCCAGCTGTGTCCCGTTACTGCTCTCTGAAATCCAGAGCCGCCCCCCTCCTGATTCAGGAATGTTCAGACATGTGCACCTGCTAAATAGCCTTGTCAAGTAGCAAAATGGTAGTGCTCCACTCGCCTGCACATATGGAAGCCAGACGTTCTTATGCCACAGGACTGCAGCATACCAAGGATTGACTTTGGACACATTCTCCAAGCGGCAGGCCTCACAGAACTGCAGCCTAGGAAGCTCAGAGAGGGCCCAACTGAGGGTGAGAGGGGCTGATATATAAAAAACTAAGATTTACAGGGCACCGAAGTACCTGTTAAGCAGGTTATATGCATCGCCACAGTACTTGCCAGAACTCTGTGTGATAGATAACTTGCATCAGCATTTTGCAGGTTGATAAACAGGCCAAGCTAATCCAGTGGGCAATGGCAAAGCTGGATTTCAGAACAGGTCTACTTGATGCTGATATTTACTGCTACCATGTACTGGCTCTCCGTGTTCTTCTGCCTTATATCTAGAATCAACTGGGAAGCGATCTAGAAAAAGTTTTCTAATGCACACTTAAAAGAGTGTACAGGATTGCACTGCTACACAGATCTTCTGGAGAAGGCTTCTTCCATTAACGTTACCACCTTACACGTGGCCACAGTGTTTTTCTTCCAAATGGGGGTTGTTTCAGACTTTATTCATGCAAAAGGTAAGATGATGAGAGGAAATCAAGTGTGGTATGAATAGGGTGTGAGTCATGAGACATAAAAGTCATACAATGAGTTTTGGGAATTAATTCAGAAGCAAAAACCTAACATTAAGCACAGTTATTCAGATCTTAAATGTTCTTGCCAAAATATGTGTTACTTGGTCAACAAAGTGAAATATATTTCATAGCCACAGACCTAATAGTCAAAAATAAGGTCAGGACATAAAAGGGAAACAAAAAAAAAAAAAATAGATTTAAACATGAGGTACCATTGTAGCTTGACTTGGGGTGAGACACTTCAGTTTCTCGGTTCCTACATTTGTAAAATGGGAGTTATTACTTGTATATCACATGAACAACGTGATATTCAAGTTAAAAAGCATTACACATTTGTGTGATCTTTTAAGAAATTATTCTGTGGATTTCAGTTTCAAAATTAGACAATCTATCTATACCACATATTTTTTTCCCAAATGAAGCTTTTTTCTACCTAAAAAAGTTACCATAGTCCAAAGCCTTGAAAAAAAATTCTGTAAACTGAAAACCACTTCTGCTCCAAATGTTACCAAATTTCTCAAACTTCTTCTTTCATTATAATTCATTCTTTTCCCAAAAAAACAAACAAACAAACAAACCCTACCTGGAATGCCTACATCAGGAGTTTTTAATTAGTGGTAAGGAAATATTAATACAATTGTTTTCCTTATCCATTTACTGGGATTTAAGTGACAGTCGTAACCCTGCATAATATAAAATTACTATCTTTTTTCAATTTATCTTAAGTGTTTATGAAGGGAAGACACTGCATATGCACACACAAAGCAAATCTTTTTAAACCAGCTTTTAGGCTGACCATGATGAGGCGATTTATCTATTCTGATATTACTGAGGTAAAAGGATAGAAACACAGATGGACACAATTTGCACAATTTGTTAAAAATTATAGTAAAAGGAAAAGTTTTATACACTTATTTTGGTGATATGTTTATTGAAGCCAGTCGTATAATTTTAGTAATACTCATTTCATATGGAACTTCTGATATGACAGAGTCAAGGTGATATATCCTCACAAGATCATATTTCAGCGATAATATTTCCTACTTAGCAACTGATATTAACATTTTTCAGGACCACAGTTGTCAAAGAACATTGTCTATATTGGTGCCAGAGAACACAGTCTATAAACTATTAGTCTTTTTTAATATTTTAAGCTTATTTAAAAAAATTTTTTTTTAACATTTATTTATTTTTGAGACAGAGAGAGACAGAGCATGAACGGGGGAGGGTCAGAGAGAGGGAGACATAGAATCCGAAACAGGCTCCAGGCTCTGAGCGGTCAGCACAGGGCTTGAACTCACTGACGGAGAGATCATGACCTGAGCCGAAGTCGGCCGCCCAACCGACTGAGCCACCCAGGCGCCCCTATTTTAAGCTTATTTTAAATTGTTTGCCTGTGTTTATAAGAAGTATATATTCAGCAGTTCTTGGGCAAGGTATTTCAAAAATGTGCCTCCTTGATCAGATCTCGCCTATGGTTTTGCCATAGCTTGCCTATCCCAAATTGCAATATCTGTTATTCCCAAATAAACTTATTTTTGCTGGTAAAAATCTGACAGTTTTATTTTTAAGGTGAATATTACTTTGTGATCAGAAGTGGGATCCGGAGAAGACCCCCAGCAACTCTCAGGCGGGTGAGCAAACAGATGCTACAGAGCCAATGGAGTTCGCCGCTTAGTTGCCAACCCTGGAGTTTGAGGGTAAGTTTTTTTCCTGGATTTAGAGCTCTACTCTCTTTGTGCTCTCCCGACTTTACTCGGGTTCTGTTTTGAAGGCCTATCCTTCCTGGGAGTACTTGTCTGTTCTTTGGTCTGACTCCTTCTTAGAAGCAGGTTGTTTCTAGTGGAACTGTGCCTGTTGGAAGTGTGTTGGCCTTCAATCCAATTCCTTTTCAGAACCAGACTGTTGGTAGTGGAACTGTTCTGGCCTTTGGTCTGATTCCTTCTGGAACCAGGACGTTCCTGTTGAAACTGTGCTGTTTAGGAATTTTTCTCTTAGCTCTAGGAAAAAAAAAAAAACCTCTAAGAAATGGGATCGCTGTCCTCAAAATGCTTTGACAGTAGCGGTTCCCCCCACTACTAGGACTCTGGTGGTTTTATGTTTAAAAACTATGATCCTTCCTCATATGCATTTCTAGACTAAATGGATCAACTTAACCGAAAGAAATTTGGAACTTCAGTAGCCATTGTGGGGAATTTTCAATCTCCCCAAACTTATTTGTTTCTCTCAAAATTAAATTAGAAGCCTGCAGCTCCTAAAAAATAAAACAAAAAAGCACCAACCAACCAACAAACAAAAGACCTCGATCAAGTATTATGGTCGTATTATTGATCTCTTCTATTACCATGATTGTGTTGTTGGTATCTTCTATTACTATATTTGCATCTGCTCGATAATTCATTCATGGAAGAGATGAGTTAAAATTTCCTAGTATGTTGTTAGGTTTGTCTGTCTCAGCTTATAATTCTGTCAATTTTTGCTTTATATAGTTGGGAGGGTGTTATAATATGCAAACCGGTTTATAATTATTTTATTTGCCTAGTAAATTTACCATTACGTTGTGACCTTCTTTAATTTTAGTAATGCTTTTGCCTTAGCATTTAAATGGCTTTCTTTTTTTAAAAAAAATTTATTTTTTAGTTTTTATATTGAGGGAGTGAGTGTGCACATACATGCATGAGCAGGGGAAGGGCAGAGAGAGAGAGATGGAGAGAGAGAATCCCAGGCAGATTCCATGCTGTCAGTACAGAACCCGACACGGGGCTTGATCCTACAAACCGTGAAATCACAACCTGAGCCGAAACCAAGAGTCCGATGCTGAACTGACTGAGCCACCCAGACACCCCTAAATTGCTTTCTTCTGATTAGTATTTGCCTAGTATTATTATAACTCTTTTCATCCCATTATATTAAAACTTTCTAAGCCATTATGTTTCAGATTTATCTAATTCGTGTTAATTTTGACTTTTAGTCTACTCTAATAATGACTGAATCTTAGACCAAGCATTTAAACCATTCCATGCTTTATAATTGCTGATATATTGAAATTTACCTTTGCCATCTAATGTACTCCCCATTTATTTTTTTCTGATCTATATTCTTTTTTCACCATTGCCTTCTTTGGGATTATTGATTGTTTTTTGGTTTTGTTTATGCTTCTATTTCTCTTCCTAGATTCTAGTTTGGAAGTTATGTACTCTATTCCTGTTCACTTAGTGGTTATCCTAATTTTAACAGGTAAATTTTAACTCATTAAATTCGGAGTTTATATCCATCCACCTTCTGCCAGATACTACAAGGACCTTTAAAAGATCCTTAAAACTGACTTTCATCAGTTCTGGAAAATTCTGAACTCCATTCTTTCTCCCCTTTCCTTCTGGGACTCTGTATACACATTCTCATTTGCTCTCCATATCTCTTAACATTTCTTTCATAGTTTCTTTTTTCTTATCTTTCTAAGCCGAATTCTGGATAATTTTGCAAATATCCTACTGTTCATTAATTCTTTCTCTGGCTTTCTCTCATCTTCTGTTTAAGCTATTTAGTTTTTAGTGTATCTTATTTTCATTTCTAAAGTTCTGCTTGATTATTTTAAATCTGCTTTCTCTTCATTCATATTTTAAGCCTTTGCTTAATTTCTTAAAATATATTTAGCATACATATTTTAGATTCTATTTCTGATAATTCCAATTGCTGAAGCACTTGTGAGTCTGATTCTACTATCTGATTTTCTTCTAGCCGTTACTTATGGTGTCTTGTTTTTTTCTATGTGTGATGATTTATTTTTATGCTACCTGATCCTTGGAGTTTTATATGTGGAAATGTAGTGAGATCTGAAAAGAAGAGTTCTCTGGAAAGAATATTTGTTTATCTTTGGGTATATGTCTGGGGGGTTACTATCCATTCAGGACCCTTTCATACTAAATTCTCAACTTGAAATTTTTCAGACCACCATGGGAGATCTGGCTTATATTTATGAATCTTTAAGGAGGATTTCTGCCCCACCCTACCTCCACATCTGCTCCGGTGTTTGAGACAATCAGTTTCCCTTGAATTCCTTTGGAATGCCAGTTTATGAGGGGTATTCTATTGGACTCCCCACGTTAGGAAGGTGCTCAAGCTCCATGAGGCTATAACAAGTGCTCAAAGCTCATCTAGCTTAACAAATACCTTCAAGATGAACAGTGGCTCTGGTGGCTACTTTTACATATTACCAACCTGCACCCCCCCACCACCACTACCAAGTATTCCTTACTTCCTTGACTATTCTTGAATGCATCTGATCATTGCATTCTACCCTAACAGCTCCTTACCTTTTGGAGTATGGAAAGAGAAACAATATTGTAAACTCTAGAATGGTATTTTTGATACAATACTGTTAAAGAACTTCAACTTCAGTATAACTTAACTAGACTTATGCAGACTGTGAGCTTTACCAATTTATATCAAGGTTTTGAGTTCCAAACAATTAACTTAGAAATGAACTTTCAGACACAATCCTCTCATGAGTTATAATAAGCATGTATCCAAGTCAGACACTCCCTACACTCTAACTCTGTGTTGCCTCCTATTATTGTTCTTAGGTGAAATTTGTTAATAGTATCACCATCTTCATTTATTATGGGATACAAGTCCTTTATATAAAATATTTACAAAGTTGGGGCACCCGGGTGGCGCAGTCGGTTAAGCGTCCGACTTCAGCCAGGTCACGATCTCGCGGTCCGTGAGTTCGAGCCCCGCGTCAGGCTCTGGGCTGATGGCTCGGAGCCTGGAGCCTGTTTCCGATTCTGTGTCTCCCTCTCTCTCTGCCCCTCCCCCGTTCATGCTCTGTTTCTCTCTGTCCCAAAAATAAATAAAAAACGTTGAAAAAAAATTTTTTTTTAAATAAAAAAAATTAAAAAAAAAATATTTACAAAGTCAAATTTCTTGAAGCCCTTAGAAAATCATCTTGAAAATATTTTAGCAGAAACTGCTTTTTTATATCAACTGAGATAATGTTAAGAAGAACATTCTCCAAGTATATTACTCTTTTTATAGTTAGCAACATCATGAATTTGAATCTGAAAGTGAAGTTCTCTTTCAAAATGACATATACTACTTTTAAAACAGAGAGACAGTAGAAGAGAAGATTTGAGATTTCCAGAAAGTATGCTTCCCCTGTTGCTTTCACAACTCATGGCCTGTAAAGTTAGTGTTCAGTGTTCATTTGAAAGCCGACTCTGAGAAAAAAAATGTTGTTTTCCAGTTTTGGAGACAAAAAGGCTCAGATTATTCTTAACATCTTTATTACCAAATCTGAACATATCCGAATATTTATAAAATGCAAGTGGGGAATGATATTTGTTTCTTTTGCTGCTAAACTATTAGTGAAAAAGATAATAAAATTCTCAAAAATAACACAGCAAAGATACTCTCTTTCCTCCATACTTCAGGTGATTTGCCCAAAATTATAGAATCAAATTTTCTTACCTCTGACCAGCTCTTGCTAGTTCATCCTTATCTTTATCTTGGCATCTGCCAGACATTGGAAAACTTAGAACAGTCTTTGGAGTTAAGAAAAAGGAATATTTGCAGCAGAGTATCACCACCAGACTGTAATCAGAGAAGACAGATTTTTTTCGTGGACTCTTTGAGGAGCCTCATTTGGGTTACAAGAAACAGAACAATGTTTGTGTAACGCTGTGGCAATGCCTGGGAAAGAATCTCCTAACTCCACCTACCAGACACTCCACATAAATAAAAACATCTTTATCATATGGCTATTCCACTCACACCCGTTTAATACTCTCAGGAGAATGCATAATCACACCAATGAGCCACGGCATTAGAATTTCGTGGAAGGAAACATATAGGGGCATCTAATATGACATTAATAGTCCAACAAAATTAATAACCCCTATAAGCAACTCTAATTCTGATATAAATAGAGAAATGATCAAAATAAATTCCTGTAATAAAAAAATTCCTATATGCCAAGTTCCACTTTCATAAAAGATAAGAAAATAACAAAGTAAATATTACATGCACTTAAATCTGGTCACTTCTAGGGGGAAAAAGAAAAACACTACATGCCAGCATTGAACTCAAATACCAGGTAAAATCATACGGTTCCACAGCAGAAGATCCTTAGAGTGATAAACAGAGATTCAAAACTTCAAAATATTTGACCACCTCCCCTTTTTTATTGTTTCAAGCAAAGCCAGAATAAAAATAAACAGGGACGGAGAAGTCTCCTGGGCTTCAAAAGTATGGATGTCATCTTTTCTCTCTGCTATTGTCTCTGATGTCACACCCAAGACATAGGCAAGTATTTCTGAAGAAGACCTCTGCTTGTAATCATTTCTGAGAGAGAAGGAGCAGCAGAATGAAACTGATAAAGGTCTTCTTAGTTTGTTGGGGATTTGCTTCCTTTGTAACAAGGACTCAGTCTCACCTGCCATTCTTCATTCACTATGTGTAATTCCAGGAGTCTTCTCCTGGCAGTCAGGATAGCTGCACTTGGCTGGAGTGGGATGGCGGCATCTGGACTCATGACTCAGCCTGAGAGTCTGTTTGTGACTGAATGGAATCCTCACATCAGGATGGACTGACCACTCTTTCTATCTACTATACGGCCACTCCCTGGGTCTTCTCTTTACTTCCTGCCAGGTTGAATTGTGGATCAGGAACATACAACATTAGTGTGTGCACTATGTATGGTAATTACAATGTGTTCTCACACTGGTTGCTTTAGAAGACTACCAAGTAAGTGCTACTAATTCCTATTCAGTGATGACACGAGACCATTGATTACCATGCAACCCATTTATTTCTGTACGTTTTTCTAACACAAACGTGTTGCTCTTCCCCTTTAAATAAGCAGGTATGAATTCTTAAGTAATACATGCACAAATTCATGAGGAGAGGTCTAATATTAGAATCAGGAGGAAGGTTTTCAATCAAGTGGCCTACTATTGAGTTCAAAACAATTCACTCCAGCAAGCCAGCTGGCAAAACTACTTCCAGGTTGTGAAAGAGAAAAAAATTTCTTAACATTTGAGTCACTGCACTATTTCATGCGCAAGGACTTCATGTACATACCAGAAAGGCAAGCCTTACCACATTTGCATGTATCCTTTTATAGTTGTTGTGGTTTTGCCAAGTGCTTTATGATCGCTTTTTATTAGCTAGGGCTCTCAATAGTCCTGTGAGGTATAGATTAGTAGGTAAAACAGGTATGATGCATGATGAAGCAGGAAGTGAACTCCCTAGAGACATTTTATTCCAAGAACGCCTGTGTGGAAGAATGCACTTTCCCCTGTTTGCCAGAGGCACCAGGAAATAAAGTTGGCCTGCAAAATACTACTGAGCCATTTTTAAAAGCCATTTTCTTCATAAAGCACATGTCTATCTCTTTTCTCTCTCGCTCTCACTCACTTGCAAAATAAAACTAGGTTTATATTTCAATTAAAACGTATTATCATGTGGCATCTCCCTCATTGATATCTTTACCCAAGTTACAAGCAGTATTAAATGCTTTAGAAGTCATATCTTTTTTGAAAAGTCCTTTGTACAAGTTGTAGGATATATAAAAGCATTTATGTAACAAACTAAAACAGTTTGTTATATAAAACTAAAAGAAACTAGAAAAATATTGTTCTTCATTTTACAAATAATGAAAGCTAAAGTTGAAAAAAACTTTAACATAATTAGTCCATAGACAAACTATCTTTGGGGAAAGACAGTCTGGAAATCGGATTTTCTGGTTCTCAAAGATGAAAAAGCCAAACTAAAGTATAATTCTCTATGAATATTCATAAAGATAGATATTTTATGATTCTTGTTATCTTATGCCACATATTTGCGAAGTTAATCTCCATTCGACTTAGAATTTTTAACCTGTTACATTAAAATTACATATTAGGGAAAAAATATGTGGTAGGAATTTTCTATGCAAATGGGGGCCTAGAAAAAAAAAAGAGACCAATGAACATAAACTGTCTACATCATCAAGCTGAATGTTATAAGAAATGGATGCTAGAAACAGCTGCCTGGGTAGATCTGAATTAGCAATTACCTTATGATGGGTTCAATCACTTGCCCTTGAACCAGTGTTTAAATCTTATCATCTTTTGTGTGCCTCCTCTGGCTCTAGGAGATGCTGTCTTCTGCTGTATAGTTGCCATTGCCCTGTCCGGATCTAGCCCTCTTCCTTTCAATGCATAAGGCCTCCAAAGATGCTTTCCTTTTGCTTCAAGCTTATACTTTTCCCACATTTCCAGAAAACTGTGTCTTGACTCCCAAACTGACTTAGTTGGAGTACCTGATACATATCCTCTAGCTATTTATAAAAACTAGTACTTACTACTCTTTGGAGAGGTTCCGTTTCTTTGCCCAAAAACTCCTATCCTGTGAACCTTCACCATTACCATCATAATATTCAGGAAGACACTCCACTTCTGGGGGTATGTTTTCATCCCACCTATAAATAGAGATTACTGGCATGCTGGGAGCCCAGTGATAGGTTAAACTTTTCTGACTCAGGTTATCAGCTGCATTGTCTTCTCTGGGCTTGCTTTAATGCTGCATTGCCCCAGAAGTCCCTAAGCAAAGGTTTTTCCTCTCATTTTTATAGAGTCCTATTATTTTGGTAATATGTACCAACAAGTCTAAAACACGTAGTAAGAAAAAGCATGCAAAAATTCATCCAAGAAAAGAAGAGAGCCAGATGCTTGCTGTCACCAAGAAGGTATTAAGATGCTCTCTGGTTACCTCACAATCTGTGACACTGATTCAGGGGCCCAAAGGAGGATCCTGGCAGCCTAATGAGGCCAGAACAGGATCCACAGATTCACTGAAGTGACTTTTAAGAGCACCCCAACATGTCCTGAAATCAAACCTGAAGTCCTGTGAACATATGGTTAAAAGTCCCCTCACTGTAATGGATGCACCTGGTTACAAACAATTCCTGCAAGAAACCCAGAGTAGATTAGAGCTCAGTTTCCGTTGACTTACTCATAATGTCCTAGACTCACACATGTGCTAACTAATGTATTAGGACTGAAGCTTCTTAGACTAAGATTCTCTATTTAGTTTGCTTGGCAAGCATAGAATCAAGTTTAAATGGTAAGTTTATACGCACAGTATTAATTGCTACCAAATATTAAGGCACGTTACATAAGACTCAAGTCACCTATGAAAGAAGGCAGCAATATTTCAATGGCAACGTCAGTATCTCTGTTCCCACCTTTTAGTGAGGGAATTCAAAGCATAAAAATAAAATGGTGAAATGTCAAAAAGTCTCTAATAACAAGTTAAACTATTCCCACACACCTCACCTCCACATTATGCTGCAGTGCCTCCTTGAAATCTCTCTTAGGAAAGGCCATGATATAAATTCAATTTTCTCTCCCAAACTTAATCATGCTGGAATCTAAATATATATAAATCAGGTCTTTTTAGGCCCCAATTACTGGTGTCCCTGATTTCCCAGATCAGCCAGAATGTATCAGCCAGAAAGTTTGAGAAGAAAGAATATGAAAGAATATGATGCCATGAGGGAACAAGAGTGGCAGTTTACAGTTAATATTGTGCTCATTGCTGCTTTTAGTGAGAACTGCCAAACACATTGCAAAAAGATTTTGATTTTGATTTTGAGATCCTTGTAGAGAAACACAAGAACATCTCTTGTGACACAAGTGTTTTATTCAACGGTTTATAGGGGTTTAATTTTTTTTTCTCATTTATTTTTTCTTCTCTTTTCATAAAGAAATATAGTAAGGGTCAGTTTTAATTTACTACTGTGCCCTAGTATAATTTTCAGCAGTGCTCCTTTTTAGTCCAAAAACTGTCACAAGTTTTATATGATATGATAAGTTTTGTGGTCTTCTTGAGTATAGTTGCCTATTGTTTGAGAACTGAGAAAGAAAAAAAAAGGAAAGAGGAAAATATGTGTCAAGAGATTTATTACATATTTGAATACATTTTTCAATTCATCCTCACAATCACTGAGGGAGGCCAAGTGTTTCTCCCTCTCTTACAGATTAGACTTAGAAAGATAACTCTCCCAAAGTTATATAAGTAGGCTTCAAACCCAAGTCTCCTGGATATTCAGCCATCAAAGCACAGGATGTTACTAGGTGAAGCATAGTTAGACTAAATAAGCAAGTCGGATCATAGTAAAAATTAAGAAGCAAATTACTTACATTCCTCAAAACTAACCAGCTCTCTATGAGCTGTCCTGCCAGGATGCCTGCTATGTAGAGAGCCATAGGACCCCTAGCCCACACAGCCACAACTCCAAACAGCCAGCAAAAGTCACCAGTTATATATAGTCTACATAAGAGATGATCATATGCAAGACCATGTCTTCAAGTTTAGAAGTAGTTGTTCCACATAATTCATAGAAACAAACACAGAAAGTCAAGCAAAATGGGGAGACAAAGGAATATGTTCCAAAAGAAAGAAAAGACAAAAGTTCAGAAAAAGAACTAAAGGAAATGAAGATAACCAATATGGCTGAGAAAGAATTTAAAGTAATGACCGTAATGCTCACGTGGCTAGAAAGAAAAGTGGAAGAACTCAGTAAGACCTTCGATAAAGAGGTAGAAAAAAATAACCAATCAGAATTGAAGAATACAATAATTGAAATAAAAAATACACTAGAAGGAATCAACAGATTAGCAAATGCAGAGGAATGGATCAGTGATCTGGAAGACAGGGTAATGGAAAGCACTCAAGCTGAACAACAAAAAGAAAAGAATTTTTTAAATGAGGATAGGTTAAGGGCTCTCTTGGACAACATCAAGTGAACAAACATTGATGTTATAGGGCAAGAAGAAGAGGAGAGGAGGAGAAGAGGAAGATGACAACAACAAGGAGAGGGAGAGGAAGAAAGACAGAAAGGGGCAGGCAACTTTTGTGAAAAAATGATAGCTGAAAACTTTCCTAACTTAGGGAAGGAAATATACATCCAGGTTCAGGAAGCATAGAGTTTCATACAAGATAAACCCAAGGAGGTCTACACCATGACACATAATTAAAATGTCAAAGGCTAAAGATAAAGACAGAATTTTAAAAGCAGGAAGAGAGAAGCAAAAAGTTACCTACAAGGGAAACCCTATAAGGCTGTCAGTTCATTTTTCAGCAGAAACTTTTCAGGCCAGAAGGCAGTGGTATGATATATTCAAAGTTCTGAAAGGAAAAACCCTACAACCAAGAATTCTCTACCCACCAAGATTATCATTCAGATTTAAAGGAGAGATAAGGAGGGGCACCTGGGTGGCTCAGTTGGTTGAATAGATGACTTTGGCTGAGGTCATGATCTCATGGTTCCTGAGTTCAAGCCTCTCACCAGACTCTGCTGTCAGCACAGAGCTCACTTGGGATCCTCTGTCCCTCTCTATCTCTGCCCCTCCCCTGCTCACACTATCTCTCTCAAAAAGAAATAAATATTTAAAAAAAATTTTTTTTTAAAAAAGGAGAAATAAAGAGTTTCCCAGACAATTAGAAATTAAAGCAGTTTATCATCACTAAACCAACCTTACAAAAAATGTTAATGGGACTTCTTTAAGTGCAATAGAAATAGTCATAATTAGACATAAGAAAATTATGAATAAAAAGATGTAAAATATGACAGAATATTCATGAAATGTGGGAGAGGGAATACAAAAAAGAAAGATTTTTTTTAAAAGAATATGTTTCAACTTAAATGACTGTCAAATTAACATAGACTGCTATATATATGTATTATATATGAACCTCCTGTCATGGTAACCACAAACCCAAAACCTATGATATATATACAAAAAGCAAAGATATACCACAAAGCTGTAGTAATCAAAACAGCATGGTACGGCCACAAAAATAGACACATAGATCAATAGAACAGAATAAAAAGTCCAGAAATAAACCCATACTTATACGGTCAATTAATCTACAACAAAGGAAGCAAGAATTTACAATGGAGAAATGACAGTTTCTTCAATAAATGCTGCTGGGAAAACTGGAGAGCTACATGCAAAAGAATGAAACTGGACCACTAACACCATAACTCAAAAATAAACTCAAAATGGATAAGAGACCTAAATGTGAGACCCGAACCCATAAAAATTCTAGCAAAGAACACAGGCAGCAATTTCTCTAACACCAGACATAGAAACATTTTCTAAGTGTAGAAAACATTTTCTAGATAGGTCTTCTGAGGCAAGAGAAATAAAAGCAAAAATAAACTATGGAGACTACAACAAAATAAGAAGCTTTTGCACAGCAAAGGAAAACATCAACAAAACGAAAAAGCAACCTATTAATTGAGAGAAAATTGTTACAAATGATACATTTGATTAGGGGTTAGTATCCAAAATGTATAAAAATCTTATACAACTCAACACTAAAAAAAAAAAAAAATCTGATTAAGTAATGGGCAGAGGACTTGAATAGACATTTTTCCAAAGACTTACAGATGGCCCACAGACACATGAAAAGGTGCTCACCATCACTAATCATCAGGGAAATGCAAATCAAAACCACAATGAAATATTACCCGACACCTGTCAGAATAGCTAAAATCAAAAAGACAAGAAATAACAAGTGTTGGCGAGGATATGGAGACACAGGAGCCTTCATAAACTGTTAGTGGGAATGTAAATTGGTAAAAACACTATGAAAACCAGTATAGAGGTTCTTCATAACGTTAAAAATAGAAATACTATATGATCCAGTAATTCCACTCCTGGATATTTACCTAAAGAAAATGAAAACACTAATTCAAAAAGATATATGCACCCCTATGTTTATTACAACATTTATAATTGCCAAGATATGGAAGCAACCCAAATGTCCATCAACAGATGAATGAATAAAGAAGATGTGTACACACACACACACGCACACACGCACGCACATACACACACAATGGAGTATTACTCAGCCATAAAAAGGATGAGATCTTGCCATTTTCAACAACATGGATGGAACCAGAGGGTATGATGCTAAGTGAAATATGGCAGGCTGAGAAAGACAAATATCATATGTGGAAATCAATTAACAAAAAGCAGTATCAGACTTATAAATACAGAGAAGAAACTGATGGTTGACGGAGGAGGGGGGCTGTGCAGGGACAGGCAAAATGGGTGAAGGGAAGTGGGAGTTACAGGCTTCCAGCAACAGAATGAATAAGTTGTAGGAATAAAAGGCACAAACAGCATAGTCAAAGATATTGTAATAGTGATGTATGGTGACAGATGGTAGCTATACTTGTGGTGAGCGTAGCATATGGTATAGGGAGGTTGAATCACTATGTTGTACACCTGAAACCAACGTAACATTGTGTGTCAATTATGCTCAAATGAAAATTAAAAACCAACTAATCACCACTCTACATTTCATAACCATGTTTTAAACAGAACACCCAGCAGCTCAGCTATTCCCCATTAGCTTCTTTAAAAGTATCCACAGCACACCTGTTGCAGGCACAAAACATTGAGACTCAAATTAATTCCCAAACAATAGTGCCATCTGTCACTGTCCCAAAGCAACATTTCTCCTCCCGTAATATCAGCCTGGTACTTACAGCCTGTCACTTGCTGTGAGAGTCACACCTTACTTTGGCTTCTAACGTGGGGTGTAAGAAGTGTCAGCCTCCTTTTCCTTCCAGCTTTTATGCCAGTGTATCCATCCCATCTGGGAGACACTTTGTCTCCCTGCTAACTGTCCCTCAAGGTCTAGTCCAGGTCCTGCCTCCTTCATAAAAACTCCTTTTGCTGGTTTTGGTTCATAATAACATTTCCCCTTTGTGTTTCCAAGGCACTTTTAGATAATTTCCAGCTGTTTGATGTTTGACTGCTCTTTGCTTTAAACACATACATAATTTAAGTTCTTCCAATTATAAATACTTTAAAGCAGAAACTATGATTTCTGCTGTGTGTGTTTGTGTGTGTGTGTGTGTATGTGTGCATCCCCTCTGTACTATCCCACATTATTTGGGGGCCATTTGGTATTTAATAAGTATTTACTGATTGATTAATGCAATGATGGAGTGACCACCATGTAAAGAAGAAAAGAATATTATTGTTATAATATATAGCATATTATTGTTATTCTGGAAGTCTTAAGACTTTGGATTTTACTACTTTCAGGATGCATCCATCTCTAAAACTTTATTGTTTCCCTAAGATTTTGAGTGCAAAAAGACAATTGGCTCAATATATAAAATTATGCTTAAAAGAATAAAAAAGATAAAAGAGGAAATGAAAAACTATATCTAACATTAATATTAACTGAATAAGAATCTTCTGTAAAAAGTTGATTCTTTTTTTTTAATGTTCATTCATTTTTGAGAGAGAGAGAGTGTGTGTGTGTGTGCCTGCGGGGAGGGGCAGAGAGAGGGGGACAGAGGATTTGAAGCTCTTCACTGACAGCAGTGAGCCTATGTGGGGCTCAAACTCAGGAACCTTGAGATCATGACCTGAGCTGAAGTCGGACACTTAACTGCCTGAGCCACCCAGGTGCCCCTTTCTGTAAAAGGTTTAAATGACTTTGATTATAAGTGCTTGATACTTTTCCTACTCTAATAATATGAAGGAGGGAAGGAAAAAAGAGGAGCTCCCCTCAGCAAGTAATAGATTTTCCCTCAGAGGTATCAGATTTAATCTGACCTTATCTAATACAAGACTCGGTACCTCCCAGACTCTCCTGCTTCTCCTCTCCCTCACATTTTACTAAACCTAGTTACTATTTTATTCATTCATCTATTCAACAATATTTTGAGTACTTCTTTTTCTAGCTTGCAGGCGTTGAAAGACAATATTGACAAGACTTAGCATCTGTTTTTGAGAACAATTGCATGTAGTTTGAAAAACGTGTTTTCTGCATTTCCATAAATCAGTGAACAAATTGGAAGCCCCTGACGATTGTGGATCGTCCTTGGTACTGGCCCTCAGTCACACCTACAGCTTTCCGCCTGATGAATTATTGTGCAGCAGGTGTGGCAGAAGTAGAGGTGGAGCTGGTGCGAGCATTTTCTGGGTCAAGAGGTGGGGATTCGCCCTGCTGTTCCCTTCGGCTGACTGGCTCCTCTCAGGGTGTTGTTAATGAAATTTAGTGTCCCGTCGCATGGTCTTCTGAACCCGCAGCGCCTTCTCCCTTACGGTTTCTCATGGATAATCATGAGTTTATGGAGAGACGAGCTAAGCTCTGACATTTAGGACTTCAGGTGAATGATGCATTCCTCAACAGAAGTTTGGCCGCTATGACCAACCACATAGATAGATATAGATAGTGCTCTGCTCTTTAGGAAGAAAAAAGCCTATCCTTTTCTTGCTAACTAGTGGACCAAAAGATTACTTTCTCCAGCATTTTACTACAGAAGATCTTTCCCTCCCTTTGCAGGTGCATTTAAGCTGTTATTCCCTTTGCAGCACATGAAGGGTACAGTAATCATGATCTCTCACCATGCATTTACACAAGCAGGTCCGTCGATTAACACATTTCCAACACACCTGTTACCTATGGTGCTTGGTATCTGAATTCAAAACCCTTGGACAGCTTCTATGTAACTGGTCCGTGGAGTTTTATATTCACGTATCGACAAGATGAATACAATCTCTTATTAGCATAGAAATTAATCTTGCAAAACAATACGACGGGCTCCTGGTGTATTCCTTTCAGTGTTTCTTTTAACCATCACCCTTAAAAAGGCAATATTTCGATCAGTGCTTAAATTCAATGTTTTTAGAATGAATTATCAGTTTTTTCTTTGTTCTAGGCTCCCATGCCCACCGTGGGGCTTGAACTCATAACCCTGAGATTAAGAGTCACACGTACTCTACTGACTGAGCCAGCCAGGAGCCCCTGAAAATTGCCAGTTTTAAGACTCTTTTTCCCCCTGAATGATGTTTGTTGTTAGAATTTAATAATTATCAAACATTTTCATGGAAATTTTTTACAAATTAATACTCTTTAAAAACCAGCTATGATGGGGCATCTGGGTGACTTAGTTGGTAAAGCAGCTGACCTCAGCTCAGGTCATGATCTTGTGGTTCGTGAGTTCAAGCCCAGCAGGGTGCTCTGTGCTGAAAGCTGGGAGCTAAGAGCCTGGAGCCTGCTTTCAATTCTGTGTCTCCCTCTCTCTCTGTCCCTCCCCAACTCACGCTCTGTTTCTCAAAAATTGATAAATGTTAAACATTTTTTAAAAACAGCTATGATATTCAATAGTCTTTCTAGATGAAAGAGAACATGAAGTAGTATTTAAGGCACAGGCTAACTTTGGAAATTGATTTAAATAATTTATGAGTCCATAAAAATCTTAACTTTGATCTATTTCAAGCTACCTTGTACCTTACCTTTCCATGACCCTCTGTTCTAATATCACATTTACACCAAGCCTTTGCCTAAAGACCACTTCACAGATGTATTTGTTTTGCTGTCATCATGTGAAAATCTCAGGCTGTACAACATAGTTCATGTGGATCAATGTTGATTCAAACTCCCCTCTAAGCCTCTAAGAAAGTGGCGAATACAGAAATAGGTGGAAAGATTTCCTTATTGGACTATGACACATCTTTCAGAATAAACACCTGTTTTTCTTCTCTTAGTCCTGCCACATCAATCAGTTATAATACTCTGCAAAATAGTAAGTACTTAGCCAGCAAACTAGAAGCATATCCATTTAGCTTAGTTGGTAAGTATGAGGGTATAAAAGAAAAGTCATTAAAATATATTCGCCAAATTCACTTATTGGCAACTTAGACCCTTCAGTCACGTACCCATGTACCTCAGGCAACAAAAAGCCTGAGGGTAGGGGAGGGGGGAAACCCACTCCCCTTACCACCCTGTTGAGCACTTAGCTCAAGTTGTTTAAAAGTATTCAGGTTCAACATTTTGCATCATTTGGAAGCTCAAGTATACTTATAGCAGCACTTACCACCAAAATTACAGAGTAAGAGGGGTTATCAGCTGCATGATGAGAAAAGAGGAGACAGTAGGGAGAGAGTCATATAGAGGTGGTGCCTTGACTAGAGTAGTCACCTTTGGTGAGGAAGCTGGAGAAGAAAGATAATACAAGGAAGGTGTCAGGGAAAGAAATACCCTTAGTTCATTCTCCTTCCTTCCCTAGATCTCCTGTTGCAGCTTCCCTCTGGTGGGATCCAACAAAAAGGCAGATGACACAAGAGCTGAGTTGATGTAACCTGTCCAAGTCAGCCTCCCAAGACATATAGCAGAGTGACGGGTGGAGACGTGATCTGGAAGGGCAGACAGAAAATATTCAACCCATAGTCCATTCTGTATTTATAGATACATTAAACCATCTCTTATCCTTTTGAAGTAAACAAGTTGTAAGTCCTAAATTCTACATTGAAGTATACCAAAGTAGGAGCAACACATTGTCTTACTTAACTTTATCTTCTTTTTCACCCAGCATAAAGGTTGATGTTCAGGGAAAAAATAAATAAAAAGTAAAAAGTCTTCTTGACATGCTCATTCATATTGTGTTTCTTCAAGTCCTCAGACTGGTGAGTGTGAGACTTGCCTTTCCTATTTCTGTATCTTCATGTCCCACATACTTAATTTGAATCACCCAAAGAATGTCAAATGTCATGCTGTCCTCCAATCTGTCTTATATTTTCTCACCTCTGGGCCTTCTTAGGTAACAATTAGCAGCATTGTATACTATGCACCAGGCTGGTCACTAACTCTGTGCTCATATCTTTTCAATGAAATGATACTCTATAATGTTCTTGTGAATGTAGCTGAAAGAGTAAGACTCTCACTCTCCCTCAGACTGTCATTTAAACATGGAACAAAAGGGGAGACATACGGGAGATTGCCTTCATCATACAAGAAAAAAATAAAAACACATTTCCACTCCCTTCCAGAACCCCACAGCAATGTTCACAAAGAGAAAAATCTCTCTCTCTCTCTCTCTCTCTCTCTCTCTCTCTCTCTCTCACACACACACACACACACACACACACACACACACACACACACAACTAGAAAAATATATGCCCTCATACAAAAGAAGAAATCTTGGAGACAGAAAAGAGAACTGACTTAGCAGTTTAGAGAAAGCTAAAATCTAAGCATCTAAGTCCAAAAGATGTGAATCAACTCTCCTGACAGATTTGTGGAAAGATGAAGGGATCAGAGGCCATAAGTATCTTGGGAAACAGGGTTGTGGGTGAGGCCGAAGAGACCTATTTAAAAATCTTTTAAAAAGTAGGATTTTAACCCTGGTCTCCCCTACCCATGCAACAAAGCAAATACGCCTTCTCAAACAGAAGATGCATTTACTGTCTATAGCAGTTGAACCGGAAGGGCTCTAAGCCTCAAGTACATCGGCATAGCTGATGAGGTGGGGAAGAGAATAGAAGGAGAGACTTCAGGCTTAATAGAGAAAAGAACTGCAGATACTGACTCTTTTGAGCCCCACACAATGACCTAATGGTAAAGTCCACCAGAAGACAAGCTCCATCGGAGCACACAGAGCTTCTAATCAGCTTTTTAGTGCCTGACACTTAAAATGAAAATAATAATTTGATAGCAGAGTGTCACTGTCATCTGCAAAAACCTCTAATATAAAAGGCAGAGAAAATATAAATAAAAGAAAGGAGGAAAGAAATGAGGGGGTAATCTTTTTAAAAAACCTATAATTACTATAATCAGACAAGTTATTGAGTCTCTGAAGTAAAAAGCAGATACCAATGAAGAAGGAGGAGGAGGAGGAAGGGGAGGAGGAGGAGGAGGGACAAAGCTCCTGCTTTTGGGAGTAAACTAGCAAAAATAAAGTAGAAAGGTAATCATCAGAAGGATTGGAAGAAAAAGTTAAGAAACTTTCCCTAATTAGCATAAAAAGTCAAATGGAAAGAGAAAGCAAAAAAAAAAAAAAAGAGAGAGAGAGAGAGAGAGAAAACTAGACTATCAAGCCAGGAGGTCCAACACCTGAAAGAGAGAACCAAAAAATGGGGAGAAGATATTATCAAAGGAATAGTGAAAGAGATTTTCCTAGAACTAAAGACCATGAGGTTCAAAACTGAAAGGGCTCACTCCCAGATCATTGACTACAAAGAGACATATGCCATAGTGTCATAAAGATTCAGAACACCAGGGTTTCTGTGAAGATGTCAAAGCTTTCAGGAATCAGCAAACAAAAATCACAAAGAAAGGACAGGATCCTCCCACAAGCATCTGAGGAAGTTAGAAGACAAAGACTTCACGATTCTGAGAAAATGCTTCCTAATCTAAAATTTTATACTCAGTGAAACTATTGGCTAAGTGTGAGGAGAAAATAAAGATTTCAGAATTGCAATTTCAGAAATGCAAGATCTTAAAAGTTTACCTGCCATAAACCTCTTTCCAGAAAACTACTAGAGAATGTGCCCTGAGTGCAATGAGGCAGTAAACCAAGAAAGAGGAAGAAATGGGATCCAGGGAACAAGGAATTCAACCGGGAGATAAGTGGAAGGGATTCGCAGAATGATGGTGAACAAAAATACCAAGACAACAGTCTTCATCAGGCATAGAGAACAACCAGATTAGAACAGAATAGAGGCCTCCAAGAGCAAGGTCTCTAAGAATAATATAAGACTCATTGAATAGCTAATATTTGTGACCATCTTCCAAGGAGAATTTGTTTTAAAATTGGAATGAGGAGATAATTGGTACAAAAACTGAGGAAGTAAAAATATGAGCCAAGAGAGAAAGAAAAAGTCCATGAAATAAAATATAGTCAGAATAAAGGATGTGACCCAGCTGTGAATAATACCTATCTTGCCATTATACTACATTCTGACTTTGTAACTGATTCCAAGTTCATATGCCAGATGCACAGCAAAGCCAACCACTGAGACATCTGGGATGCAGCAAACAAAGGGTTTGTTAGAAAGGCAACCAAACGAGGAGACAGGAGAGGGAGCCTCAAATCTGCCTCCTCCCTGGAGGATTGGGGTTGGGTGTATTTAAGGACAAGGGGCCAGGATGTCACCAGGTATGCAGGTTGGGTGGAAAATGCTGTTTGGGTATAGGGAAAAGGGAGATGCCCTCCTTTCTGAGCATGCGTATTCCAGAATCACATGTCTTCGTGGGACAGGTGTTCATTACAAATGGCAGCATAAACATGACAAGTGGGGGGCAGATCCAGGGGTGTGTGTTGTTACAGAGGTTACTCTCATTCACTGTTGGTTCCTTCTTCACACCAGCAACAATTTCCAGTTTGCTCCAGTCTCGGCTGGTCTTATCAGTAGTTGGTCAACTTCTGCAAAACAGGCTCATTAAATCAATCAGGTTAACCAGAGTTTCCTTAGGGGAGAAAAGCCAAGTGTTTGTTAGCATGTCTGTTTCAATTTACCTAAAAACGATAATGCAACAACAAAGAAACTGAAATGAAAGGAAACTGTGACAAGGCAAAGGGTAGTGGAGTGCTGTCCAGGATAGAAAAGGCCTCATGTCCTGTAGCAGGCGGTCACTGTGGTAATACCCCAGGCGATTCCCCGGAAGCCTCCTCTGAGAGGGAGGAGGCTCGACAGCTGGAAGTTTACTAGGGAACATTCTTCAAAAGGGAAGGAAAAGAAGGAAGAGTGAGCAGAGGCTGGGCTATAATGGAGTCTCAAGGAAGTCCTCAGCCAACCCTCCAGGAAGCTCTGACACTACATAGCTCTTCAAAGTTTGACCCAAGTCAGGATGAGGGGGCTGGTGATTTTTCTTAAACATTTTTTTTAAGTTTTATTTTATTTCTTTTGAGAGAGAGAGAGAGGGAGTATGAGTGAGGGAGGGGCAGAGAGAGAGAGGGAGAGAGAGAATCTTAAGCAGGCTCCTGGCTGCCCGCACAGAGCCTGATGCAGGGCTTGAACTCACAAAAACGTGAGATCGTGACCCGGGGAAAAACCAAGAGTTGGACACTTAACCACTGAGCCCCCCAGGCACCCTGAGGGGGCTGGCAATTTATATGCTGTGTATATGACTCACACAATGTGGGCTTCCCTCATGTTGGCACAGAAGGGACCCCTGAAGAGAGCTGACAGCTGAGGGTTGTGTGCCAGCAGTATCCATCACAGCTGCTTCCTTCCTAAAGGAACAGCTCATCATGGTATTTACAGTCAGCAATATCAGAAAAGAAAAACCCAGAATTTCCAAATAAGCATAATTTTTAGATATAGGTAAATATACAAGATAAAAAAAAAAAGAGGCGCTTAAAAGGATGGGAGCAGGGAGTGGGGAGTCCTGGGCAGGTGCTGCTATTTTTCATTATAAGGCTAGAAGTACTACAGGACACTGAAATGAAAAGCTTTTTTTTTAATGTTTATTTATATTTAGAGAGAGAGAGAGAGCATGGGGGAGGGCAGAGAGAGAGGAAGAGAGAGAATTCCAGGCAGGCTCTGCACTGTCAGCGAAGAACCCCACTCACGACTCTGTCCCATGAACCGTGAGCTCATGACCTGAGCAGAAATCAAGAGTTGGACGCTTAACTGACTGAGCCACCCAGGTGCCAGAAGTGAAAAGTTTTTAAGGTCTTTGATTGTGTGTGTGCGTGTTATGTGTGTGTGGCTAAGGAAGTATACATTAAGATGTTTTTCACTCTGTAAAGATTATGGTTCTTAATACTATTAGGACTAGAGGTAACAATGTGGAAAGGGTAGAGTTTGGGAAAGGAGGAAAATGAGTTATTTAAAGCATTCTGCACAATGATGCGGAAGACTAACACAGATAGCTTTGCAAAGGAAGAGGCAGTTTGGAAAGTAATTCCCTTTCTCCTTAAGGAGAAAGCCTTAGGAGGCTATCCTCTTTCAGAGTCAACATTTGCCTTGCTTTAATGGTTTCCCTTTGTGGGGCACCCTTCCATACTCATTCAGGTGAAGGCTAGACACTATTGTGAGTGCTCCTCTCCACTCCGGCTTTTTGGTGAGATTTGGAGGGCCTACCCTGGACTGGCCTGCTGAGGTTATTCTAAAACTGAATACCCAGGTTTAGGGATATTAACTACAAGACAAAAGATTGTGGATCCTGGGATAATAAACTCTGATAAGTATAAGATTAGGGGTTCTCACAAGGTAGGTGGAGGTGTTATAGGAATTTAAAATAAATAAAATGGCAGGGGACAGGGACATAAAACACTTAAGTTAGGAATTCTGAGCATCCTCAAGGAAACTCTAGATAAGCTGATCAACGTGGTATTTGAACATGGGAAATGGTGTTTGAATATTTGGTCCCTTGAACATGGAAGCAGTTATTTCTAAGGAATAGTTTTAAAGTTTTTTCCTTCCTATGCTATTATAACTCTTATTTTCCCTCATCTTCAGTAAATGTCCATTTTATTGTTAGGAGGCTTTTTGTAGGCTGATGGATTCCTCTGGGATCTCTATCATCACTGCAGAGTCTGCTGTGACCTTCAGAGGTACTTTGCTGCCTACCCACCCAGCAAGGCCTCCAAAATAGCCAAGTCTTCCAGGTTTAGATCATTCTTATGCTTGCTTCATTCTGGTATAGCAGGGAACAATGTAATAGAAAAACCAATAGAATGGCTCTGTGCGTCTGCACCTCTCAGACCTCAGAATATCCTATCCATATCCAACTTGAGCTCCTTTGGCTCCAAACATAGTTGGAGCTATTCTCCCAAGGGAACTCGGGCAAAGCCAGTAATCTCTAAATTGAGTATCAGTTAAGGTCTGAACAGGAAGCAGATGGCACTTCCAAATTAGGATAAAGTTTAAGAAGGGTTTATTTACAAAGGGACTAACTGCAGAGGCGTGGCAGTGTTGGGAAGCTACAAAGCGTGGTGCAGGAAACCATGCTCCCAGCAGCAGAACTCTTCCATCTCTAGGGCCAAAAGAATGAAGACAAAGGGTTATGGAAACTGGGAGAGAGACTCAAAAGAGTAATGACCTTCAGAAGAGGAATGCGGTAGGCTCAAGGCAATTTCACAGAGGAAGAGTCAAGGTTAACAACACCCTGTCTCATTCTCCGGTCTCCTGTCAGGAATTCCCATTGTCCAAACCCCACTGGAAGCCAGAAGGAAGAGGTACTTGTTGAGTTAATCCATGAAAGCCCAGCTGTCCAGAGTAGAGAGTAGGGTGATGA
This sequence comes from Neofelis nebulosa, assembly GCF_028018385.1. Classification (NCBI taxonomy): domain Eukaryota; kingdom Metazoa; phylum Chordata; class Mammalia; order Carnivora; family Felidae; genus Neofelis; species Neofelis nebulosa. The sequence goes on from NC_080796.1 coordinate 43,321,730, forward strand.
AAGGTGATGAGAGATATGAAGGGGCCAACAGAAGGCGTCCAGTACACCCTAATGCAATTCAGAATTCTGGTAACAGAACTTATTAACCAGCTTCAATTGTGAGTGATTAACACAAGTCTTAATACAGAGTTTCTCTAACTGAGGTATGTGTCTCCAAATGTGAATGCTTTCCAAGGGGTATACAGGGAGCCATGATCATAAGACCATCAATTCTAGGTTTTCAGTTTCTACTGAAATTGTACCCATTTCTCAAGCTTTCAGCTTGAGAATGAGCCTCTCGCTTTTCAAAGAAAAGAGCTGCACCTCATCTATCCAAAATCTTAAAAGAGTGTTTTACTTTCCATTATGACAAAGGCCTCATACAGCTCTGGATGTATGTTTTCCTTTCCTCCACTTATTTCTGTTAACGTGAAGACAGAGTATTTGGGACCATGTTGTGTTATTATGAATTGAAATATATGAAAGAGTGAGTGGTGGGAGTGGTGACATTTTTGTTCTATAATTTTGACATTTCCTGTATTTGAATGGAAGCAATTGGGGGGGTGCTATTCTTAATATTATCCTTAAGATGTGCCATTAGGTGGAAAGAAAGGTACCTTCTGAAGAGCTATGATAGTGATGTTAATTTTATTAAACAAAGCAGAAATGTTTTCTGTGTTAAGAAAACTTATACACACTGTAGAAATGAAGCAAAATGATTACAGTGTGTCCTTTCAAGCTCATTCTGGTGCATTGCCTTACAGGCCAACCTAAGGGATATACACATTTATATCTGACATATGTACCATCAATATCTGACAGTTGTATAATCAATATCTGACATATATATATGTATATCTGTATCTGAGAATTGAAACATACTGAAAATGTTTTAAAATCACCCATTAATGATTTTTTTAAAAGCAAACAATCCAAAAAAAATGGGCAAAAGGCTTAAATAGTCACTTCACTAAAAGAAGGTATCCAAACAGATAATAAGCACATGAAAAAGTGTTCAATGCTATTAGTTTTCAAGGAAATGAAAATTAGTACCACAAAGATTTTGCAATATAACTATCATAAGGCTAAAATTATAAAAAGATTGATAATACCAAGTGTTGGAAAGGATTTGGAACAACTAGACCTCTCATACATTGTTAATGGGAATGTAACTTGCTAAAACCACTTTGGAAAACTCTTTGGAAGTACCTACTAAAGTATAACATGCAAAATAACCCCATGACATAGAAATTCCACTTTTAGGTATATACCTAGGAAAAATTAGTTTACATGTCCACCAAAAGACATGTACAAGAATGTTCATAGCAACTTTACCCATTAGAGCCAAAACCTGGTAATCCAAATGTCAATCAATACGACCGTATATAAATCAGTTTTGGTATATTCATATAACAGAGTACTACTCAGCAATATAAAGAATAAATCATTGTTACATGCAACATGGATCACTTTTATAGATATAACGTTAAGCAAAAGAAGGCAGACACAAAAGAATATATTCTGTATGATTTCATTCATAAGAAGCTGAATCATAGTACACACACAATTTGTTTTCCATTTGTAAGCCTAGCTTTAATTCATACAAAACAGAAGGATGAAGTAGGAGATAGGGGGACAATGAGAGAGTATTTCCAGAGCAGTCAGTTATGGTTCAAAGAGGTATCTTTTTTGAAATTGTTTACCTTAAGGATTAAACTCACTCCAGCCTGTGGAGGAGAGGGCAGTGAATGGTGAAGAGCATTGACTCCCCTCCTATTCCCATGCTGGGTTGTTACAATTCTTACAGCAATCACATTGGCCTGATAGAACAAATCTAGCCAGGCTGAGACTATTTCTGAAGTCCTTAGCCAAGTTGCTGAGGTTTCCAAGAAAATGAGCTTCTATAACTTTCCAGACCAAGGTTACTTCCAAGCAACAATACAGATAACCAGACCAGGCAAGATGTATGCATACTGAACCCAAAGATTTATTATCAACACCACTTAGCCAAAGTCTCCGATATCCCAGAGGCACTTGAGTATGTGGCTTCATTTTACTTTTGATCCATAACTTGAATTCTTTCCTTCATGATTTCATCTTTTGTCTGCAATACCACCCTCTCACAGACTGACTCCTCTACCAAGACTTTCTCCCAACATGTAGCTAACTAAACTATGCATTGCTCTGCTTCTAATTACTATTTCCCTCATTTGCCTGTATCTTGTTGTTTTTTTCCAGTTTTATTGAGAAAGAATTGCCATCTTACATTGCATAAGATTAAGGTGTACAGTGTGTTGATTTGATACCCTTATATATTGCAAAATGATTATCACCATAGCCTTAGCTAACACCTTCATCGTGTTACATAATTAACATTTCTTTTTTTGTAGGAAGAACATTTAAGATCTACTCTTAGCAACTCTCAAGTACATGATACAGCATTATGAACTATATACACTCACCATGCCATACATTACATCCCCAGAACATTTTCGTATTATAACTGGAAGTTTGCACCCTTTGACCAACATCTCCCATTTCCACCAATTCCCAGCCCTTCTTTGCCAACATTTTTACTCTATTTCTATAAGTTTGGATTTTTTAGATTTCACATATGAGATCATACAGTATTTGTCTTTCTCTGACTTATCTCACTTAGCTTAATGCCTTCAAGGTTCATCCATGTTATGGCATATGACAAGATTTCCTTCCTATTCATGACTGAAGAATATCTTTGTATTGTCTGTCTGTCTATCTATCTATCTAGATACACATATCATGCCTTTATCCATTTATCTGTTGACAGACACTTAGATTGTTCCCGCTATGTTGGCTATTCTGAATAATGCTGCAGTTGTGTCTTTTGCCACTTTAATGTCATTAACATGGGGAAAGGGCCTCTGTCAGGGCAAGTGGGCATGGAGGATTTTCAATTCATCCTTCACTGAAAACTTGACCTACCTGGATATTTGGCTCACCTTATCTCTGTGCTTCAAAGAAAGTAAACATACTAGAGTTTCTCCTCCTGATTTTATCTGTTTCTCCCCCAACTTGGTAACCTATTTATATTCCTTTGAAATCACACATTCTCTTTCTAGTAATTAATCCCAATACACTGTCCTCTCCTGTTACTTCTCCTTCTGACCAAGACTACCAGTTGAACGAAAGAAATTTGCAGTGGCTTAGATCCCAGGGCTAGACCTTCAAGCTAGCCTGCAACAGAGGATTGCATAGTCACCCCTGACCGGCCTGTAATGAGAGACAAGACTGCAAACCCAGGAGGGGGAAAAACAAAGAGGATTTATAAATACTGTTCACCAATTAGACAAGAATAACAATTTAAATGTATCAGTCACTTTCTATTAATCCTTCTGCAAAACAAAGATATATGAAAGATACACACACACACACACACACACGTATACATACAAATAATTATTCCCAAATTTACTCCTTTACAAAATTTTTGTATGTAGTGTTTCCCAACTTCAGGCTCATCTGTATAACTGGCACAGTATATCTAGAACTAGGAATACTGTAATGGTCAAAGTATTAGTACACTTACTACTTTAAGACAGTTTAAATATTTCCTGTCTAATCTGTACAAAAATAATGCCATATTTACAATTTTTAAAAATTTTGCTATTTAAGTCTTTGTTACAATTTCTACATGGCCTCAGAGTCCCTGAAGTGGATTTGATTTCCCCTGGATAAATCAGATAATCCCCACCCAGATGCTACTCTGCTGCTGCTTTGGGGTTTGGGATTTAGCCAAGGGTTGTGGCCATAGTCTAATTTAGGGAAATATATGTTGGCAATCAAAATTTTCCTGGACTTTCATTTAATTCTCATGTTTTTCTTTATTTCTGTTCCTTATCCATGTGGTAAATGTTTCTTTTCTGAGTTAAAGAGGGGCTATGTTCTAGTGAAAAAGGAAGGTCGCAGAACATTTGGGGAAATCAGGGAAAGATGGAGTCCAGAGAACATTAATGGGTCTTGCACTTGTTTATTCTTGTACTTTTCCTCCATCTATTCAGTTGGTTATATGAATCTTATCCAAATTTCGATCAAAAACAGGTTTAATTAAAATAGAGATCAAGGGAGCTAATGAAATAGCAATTTTTACCCTCTGAAATTCTATAGAGAACTTAAGAAATGATGGGGGCCAAACAAAATAAATAAAAAGGAACCAATGGAAAAATAAAACTGTGGAAGAAAGACAAGCTAAACGATAAATATGGTATCAGTAAAATAAATACAGTATTTTAAAAAGCAGCCTGTATAAGTACTTAGTTGAAATTAACCTACATTTATTAATTCTTATGCAGTAGATTTTAACATACAAAATATGAGTCATCTTTATTGTTAAAATTAAACTATGTACTAAAATAGAATGAGATATTTGATTTAAAAAATGTAAGTAGAACTTAAAATAGCTCATTTTTTTTTAATTTTTTTTTCAACGTTTTTTATTTATTTTTGGGACAGAGAGAGACAGAGCATGAACGGGGGAGGGGCAGAGAGAGAGGGAGACACAGAATCGGAAACAGGCTCCAGGCTCCGAGCCATCAGCCCAGAGCCTGACGCGGGGCTCGAACTCACGGACCGCGAGATCGTGACCTGGCTGAAGTCGGACGCTTAACCGACTGCGCCACCCAGGCGCCCCTAAAATAGCTCATTTTTAAAAGACTACATTCAAGGGAATGCAAACTTATGCAGCCACTGTGGAAAACAGCGTGAGTTTCTTTAAAAAGTTGAAAATGGAACTATCCTATGATCCAATAAATGCACTACTAGGTATTCCCCCCCCCAAAAAATCACAAAAACACTAATTCAAAGGGATACATGCACCCCTATGTTTATTGCAACATTATTTACAATACCTAAATTATGGAAGCAACCCAAGTGTCCGTTGATAGATGAATGAATAAAGAAGATGTGGTATATATATACAATGGAATATTACTCAACCATAAAAAAGAATGAAATCTTGCCACTGGCAACAAAAAGGATGGAGCTAGAAAGTATAATATATAATGCTAAGCAAAATAAGTCAGTCAAAGAAAGACAAATACCATATAATTTTACCCATATGTGGAATTCAAAAAACAAAACAAATGACCAAAGGAAAAAAGAAGGACAGAGAGACAAACCAAGAAACAGACTCTTACCTAGAGAGAACAAATTAATCATTACTATAGGGGAGGCAGGTGGGGGGATGGGTGAAATAGATGAAGGGGATTAATAGTACACTTACCATGATGAGCACTGAGTAATGTATAGAATGGTTGAATCACTGTATTGTACACTTGAAAATAATATAACACTGTATATTAACTGTACTGGAATTAAAATGAAAGGCTTAGGAAAAAATAATAAAATTCCCAGGTAGTAAAAAAAAAAAAAAGAATTTTAAATCATTTTTCTTGGTGTTAGAAATATAATCCAATTTTCATATTTCTCAAGAGCCTGCAGAAAAGGTTTTAATTGTTTTAAGAAAGAAAGAAATAAAAGACCACATTCAGTATTACATTAGTCCTACTGCTGCTGTAACAAATTAGAAACTCAATGGCTTAAAGGAAAACAAATCTATTACAGTTCTACAGGTCAGAAGTCTGAATTGGGTCATCTAAGTTAACATCACTGTTGACAAGTTTGTGTTCTTTCTGGAGGCTCAAAGGGAGAACCCATTCCTTTGCTGATGACTCTTCTGTGGAGGATGTGTCCCCTTTCCTTTCCCTGTCTAGAGGTCCTCTGCATTCCTTGGCTCATGGTCCTTTTCCTCCACATTCAAAGCCAGCAGTGCATCATATTTAAATCTCTCTGTCTCTGATCTCTTCTTTCCTGCCAACATACCTCCTTCCTGACTCAGACCTTCCTACTTCCTCTCTCAAAGATCCTTGTGATTATATTAGCCCCACCTGGATAATCCAGGCTAATCTCCCCATCACAAGATCTTTAATTTAACCATATCTTGAAAATTCCTTCTGCTCTGTAAGGTAACGTATTAAACAGATCCCAGGGATTAGAATTTGAATCTTTGGGAATGGGGCAGGGGGCTCATGATTTTGCCCACTACATTTATATTCATATTCTCAAATGAAATACAATACGCTATGATTTTATTAAATACTATGAACTTAAAAACACTCAACTTTAGCTTTCTAGGACAATCAGTAAAATCCTGACATAGTTTTAAAGATCGGCTATATCATAATATTACACATACTCTATGATCCAACCATTCCGCCTTTAGGTATATAATCAACACATTCATGTTATGTTCACCAAAACCATATACTTAAATGTTTATAATAGCGTTATTCATAATAACCCCAAACTAGAAAATACCTAGATTCCCACCAAAAATTGAATGAATAAGTAGTGGTGTATTCATACAAGGAAGATTATCTAGCAATGAAAAAAATCTAAATCTACAAAAAAAAAATGGATAAATCTCATAAGCACAATGTTGAACAAAAGAAGCCAAACATTAAAAAAAATATGTAATGTATGACTCAGTTATATAAAGTTCAAAAACAGACAAAATTAGTCAGAAGAGTGAGTAACTTAAATAGGAGGTAGTGACTAAAAGGGGACATGACAGGAACTTTTGAGGTTCTGGCAACATCCTATTTCTTGATCTGGGTGAAGATTACCTGAATATGTTCACTCTGGAAAATCCACTGCGCTCTACCATTTTGATGTATGCGTTATTCTGTATGTGCTTTCCATTTTGATTTAAGAGTTTATATAATTTAAAAAGTAATATTCTCTTTTTTTGTTAAAATATAAGTAAGTAAAAATAGAGACTTCTCTCAGGTTGTAAAAATTAATGCCAACAGTTAGTATTTGGGATCTTTTCAGTGCTAATTTTATATGTTCAATTTATATGTGTTATCCTAAGAGAAATAAACCAGTTATCTATTGCAGTTTCATATTTGTCACAGATAAGGTTACAGCCGAAATACTATGTTAAAATGAAATTTGTAGGAATTCTAAAAATTTTTTAGTAATTAGCAAATAAAATTGGACAGCAAATTCTCTTGTTCTAATCCAGATATTAACAATTAATTACAGGGGCTCCTGGGTGGCTCAGTCAGTTAAGTGTCTGACTTCGGCTCAGGTCATGATCTCACGGTTCATGGGTTCAAGCCCCACACCAGGATCTGCGCTGATAACTCAGAGCCCAGAGCCTGCTTTGGATTCTGTGTCCTCCTCTCTCTCTCTGCCTCTCCTCCGCTTGTGCACATCCTCTCTCTCTCTTTCTCTCTCTCTCTCTCAAAATGAAATAAACTTTTAAAAATATTTAAAAAACAAAACAAAGAACTATTATAATATTAATATTTGTGCAATAGAACAGAGCAAAGAGCTTTTACACAACAATATCTAAAAGGACTTGATTGGATTTACTTATTCAGCAAATAGCTATTGATCTTTTTTATTTACTAGGCACTGTGCTGGGCACTGGTGATAAAATGAAGAACAAGAAAGATGAGTCTTTATCCTCATAAAAGTTATAGTATCATGGGTAAGCCCGCCAAGTAAACACACAAGTGATAACCAGGAAGTGATGACAAGTTCTGTCAAGTCACCAAATAATGGGCCTAAATCTTAAATGCCTATGTCTAAGTGAAAGAAGCCAGCTGAAAATGCTGTATACTGTTTGATTCTATTTATATGACATTCTGGAAAAGACACAACAATAAATAGATCAGTGGTTGTTGGGGGTCGTGGGAGGGAGTTTAGTAGGTGAAACACAAGAGAATTTTTTTTAGGGTGGTAAAATATTATGTATGATACTGTAGTAGAATACGTGATTCTATGCATTTGTCAAAAATGATAGAATTTTACAGCACAAAGAACAAACTTTAATGCATTTAAAGTTTTTTTTAAAAGAGTCACCTGGATGACTTGGTTGAGCATCTGACTCATGGTTTTGGCTCAGGTCATGATCCCAGGGTCGTGGGATTGAGCCCCATGTTGGGCTCTGTACTGGGCATGGAGCTTGCTTGGGATATTCTCTCTCTCTCTCTCTCTCTCTCTCTCTCTCTCTCTCTCTCTTTCCTCTCCCCCCCCCCCCCAGCTTGTCCTCTCTCTCTCTAAAAAACAGAAACAAAACAACAACAACAAAAACAACATTTAGGCGTTCAGGAGAACCAGGAGGGAATGCACAGGTGACTGAAAAAAACTAACTGCAAAATAAATGTATAAAACAACTTCACTAAAAGGGCTGTGAATGAGTAGAGTCTGCAGGATTAAAGTCAAGAGGAAGTACTAGCTGTATTCTAGTTGATGACGCTGTTTCCCACAGGGACACAAGCTAACAACTCTGAAACCACTATACAAACGTGCACTGCAATTGAAGTCTTCAGTAAGTGCGCGGGACCCAGGTTCCTCACTGTTGAAGTGGGAGTTTACAAATAAGGAAGAGATGAAGGTTGGAATGAGCTATGTGGTAGCGGAGTAGAGTTGGAGATAACAGCATGAACTCAACTTCAACCTAAAATTCAGATGGTTACATATAGATATATTTATAGTCACTGAGTATATACACAGGTTCACATGCACACATGTATTTCCTTGCTCTACCAGCTGAGAAGGGCCAGAGAAGCAACAACTCCCTAGTAGTAACAAGAACACCTACGCTCACATCTTAGTTTCTCATACCATTCTTCAACCAAAGGAACCAGGACTCTTCGGAGAAATGGCAGATTCTAGAAGTGGATCAGAAAATATACAAGATAAGCCTGGAGCATATTAGTTTCAGAAAGTAAGGAAATACCTTAAAACACACACACACACGCACACACACGCACACACTCACAGGATGGGGCCATGTCAAAGGGATTCAAAAGCCAGCTGAAAGAGCTCCCAGTGGCCATAGCTGGAGCAATTTAAGCAACAAAATGAAGTAGTATTGAGTTGCAACCCGAAGAATAAAATAAAATAAATATTCATGAGTCAAATCAATGTAATAAATGACTGAATAAATAAATGAGGAAGAATAGGTAAATTTCCCTGAAATAGAATTTCAAGAGTGCCTGGCTGGCTCATTCGATGGAGCATGTGACTCTTGATGTCAGGGTTTTAAGTTTGAGCCCTACATTGGGTGTAGAAATTACTGAAAAATAAAATATTTTTTTTAAAAAAAGAATTTCAAATAATGTGTGTACTCAATTCCAAATAATTTGTAAAAATACTCAATTCCAAATAATTTGTGTAGTTTAACTCCCTGCTCCTTAAGTGTGGCTTGTGTGTGGTGACTTCCTTCCAAAGAGAATAATATGGAAAGGGGAGGGGGAAAGTAGCTATAGTGGAGAGACCTGACAAACACTACCTCAGCCAGGTGATCAAAGTCCGTATCAATAGTAGTAAGTCGTATTGATAGTATCTTCACATGAGCGAGCAGGGAGGGGCAGAGAGAGAAGGAGACACAGAATCCAAAGCAGGCTCCAGGCTCTGAGCTGTCAGCACAGAGCCCCACTTGGGGCTCGAACTCATGAGCCATGAGATCATGACCTGAGCTGAAGTCAGATGCTTAACAGACTGAGCCACCCAGGCGCCCCTGACCTGCACTCTTTATAACTCTCAAAGTCATCAAATACAAAGAAACTCTGAGAAACTGTTGCAGACAAGAAGGGCCCAAGGAGAGATGAATACTGAATATAATGTGGTATCCCCGATTGAATCCTAGAACAGCAAAAGTCTAGGAAGCTTGAGAAGAGTATGCGTTTAAGTTAATAACGTACCAATAGTGGTTCATCAGTTGTGACAAATGTACCACACTTAGTTTAAAATGTTCATAATGGGGATGGGGAAACTAGGTATAAAGTGCCTGGGAACTCTTTGTCCTATCTTTGTAATTTTTCCATAAGTCCAAAACATACTAAAATAAAAATTAAAAAAAAAAAACCCAACAACCACAAAGTGGGATAATTGATCACTTCATGTATGTAAGCCACTTAAAAGCTGAAAATATGTCTTATTCACATTTTCCTCTTGAATGTCTTTGGGCAGATCTTTGTGAATGATAGGGGCTAACTTAACATTAGTTGAATTGAACTAAATTTGTAGGCTGAGCCACAACAACAAAGTAAATGAGCGATTAGAATATAGTGTAATTTTAAGAGAACAAAGTGACAGAGGAACCAAATTTAAACCTGTAACCTAAGACGTTGCATGGACTTCTTTTTTTTCATTGACATTTCTACAGAGGTATTGTCAGCCACTCTAAGTTAACATGGAAGAATCACTCCTTTTAAAACTTTTCTTTCGGGGCGCCTGGGTGACTTAGTCAGTTAATTAATGCTGCCGACTTTGGCTCCCGTCATGGGTTCAAACCCCACATCCAGCTCTGTGCTGACAGCTCGGAGCCTGGAGCCTGTTTCAGATTCTGTGTCTGCCTCTCCCTCTGTCCCTCCCCTGCTTGCACGCTGTCTCTGTCTCTCAAAACTGAATAAACATTAAAAAACAATTTTCTTTAACTTCTCTTTCAATTTCCCCCCCCCCTCTTTTATATCTTCTTTTTTTCTTCCCTTCCCCCCTCTGTTCATTTTACCAGTTTCCTTCATTGTACCACCGTCCCCTGAAGCTGAATCCAACCAGAGTGAGTCAGACAACAGTATTTCTGGCTTTACTCATGACTAATACCATTTCCCCGAGGAAGTAACTTCCTCCTTCGCCTTGGTTTCTTGATCTTAAAGATGGCCACAGGAAACACTAGATATCCTAAATATCTCAAGTAATGACACGCAAAACAGAATCATCACACACAAAACAATATTTTTCCTCATACATCGAGTTGGGCAGGTAAGCCATTGCAAAGCTTCCTAAGCTGCCTCTGGGATGTGTAATATTACATTTTTATTTTGGCTTGGAGCAGAATAGTCCTTGAATGTGATGAATGGGGTCAGAACAAGCCTCCACTCAGTTAGCAAGGCAGATTCCTTTTATTTTTTTCTGCATCAAAATGTGGTGAATTGCACAAAATTGAATTAGATTCATTTCAGTTAAATCCCTTACCCACCGGCACTTGAACTGTTGTTTCATGTTTTAAGCTTTTTTCTTAAAAACAAACAAACAAACAAACAAACAAACAAAAACTCTTGTTAAAGGATTTAAGTTTTGAGAAAGAAACCAAAGCAGTATGAAAAAAAAGAAGAAAGAAAAGGAAAAGAAAAAAGATGAATGAGTTCTTTAAGGTATGTCTCTTTAGACATACTAGATTTGACTCCTTAAAATGTTTTCTCTCTCCTCAAGTTAAGGCATTTGTTGCATGAAATTCTCTCTTTTCCCTCTGCCAGACTCCCGGTAAGAAGATTGCTATCAGTTTTCTTTTCTTTTTTTTTTTTTAATGTTTCTTTTTTGAGAAAGAGAGATAGTGCAAGCAGGGGAGAGGCAGAGAGAGAGAGAGAGAGAGAGAGAGAGAGAGAGAGAATCCCAAGCAGGTTCCACGCTATCAGCACAGAGCCCGATGTGGGGCTGGAACTCATGAACTGCGAGATCATGACCTAAGCCGAAACCAAAAGTCCAAATGCTCAATCGACTGAGTCACCCAGGCGCCCCTGCTATCAGTTTTCTGATAGGCAACATAACTAAAATAGGAATCAGAGAACTTTGATCCTGCTTTTCCCCCAGTGTCTACATTAGCCAAACGGCACATGTTTTCAGATTCAGCTACCATTTATTGAGCTTTTCATGTGTCAGTGACAATTTATTATTTAGGATCCACAAAAGTAAGATTAGGAACCTCCATTATGAGGTGTCAATCTATACTTACTGTACTTTCTTAACACTTAGGAAATCTGTTAAATAACCAAAATGCAACTGAGTGCATTTTAATGATCTACTTGGCTTTTATTCATATATTAGACAGCATCCTGTCTAGCAAGTAGAGGGGATATCCAAAGGGCTACAGAAAAAGAAAGGTTTTTAAAGGTACAAAAGGAGTGGAAAATAATTAGCAAAGGATCCATTGTTGTAGGCAAGGTCACCCTCCTAAGGGGAATGGAGGGGTCTATCAGTCAATTTCCTAGTGCTGACCAGGAAGTTCCCATGTTGCTGGTTAAAGCTTACATTTCTGTGGGGTTGAAACTGGGATGCCAGCAGGCAGTCCAGGTCCAGGGACCCTAAGGGGATCCTGTAGGACCAGCCAAGAGGGTCCCTGGATGCACTCAGGATATAAATCAAACATGAGCCAGAGGAGATGAAAGCAAGGTTTATCGAAGGTTTAGAGAGAGTGCAGGTACAGAGTTCAGAGAGACTCAGAAAGGACCCCCATCTATGTTTGGGGTCTGGGGGTTTTTACTGAGGCTGGTAGTCGGGTGTATGTGTCTTCTCAGGCAGCCAGGGACCAGTCAGAACCAAGGCATAGGCCCCAAGCACTATTCCTTGAAGCCCCAGGTCCTTGGTGTCTAGTTCCTGTGCTCTGGAATATGCTCTGCTTCCTCCAGTCCTTCTCACCTGGTCCTTCTTAGATGTCCTCTATTCTAAAGAAATCATTAACTCCATGTCCTACAAGGACTTACAGTATTTACATTATGAGGTCTGTGTAAAGTGGGGTGGGGGTGTAGGTCCTAGCAAGAGTGGAAAAAAGAAAAGGAGCAAAAAGCAGATTTGTATGGAGCCCTTCAGTTTCCCTATCTCAGCTGCAGTCAGGTTAGGTAGTAAGTCTTGGTATAAGTAAGATTTGGGGCTTTAACCTAAGTGATGCCATTTTGGTCCTGTGTTTTCCTTTTTTTTAACAGGCTTTTTCAATTGCCTGGGCATTATTTTGAAGATCTTGGGCTATTTTTTTTAACAACAGCAGATTTGTGGTAAAAATCAACTAATTGTTAATGTGTATTTTTGTTTTGTCTTGTTTAATATCTGTTTCTTTCCATGAGCTGTAAGCTTCATGAGGACAGAGTTTGGGAATACAGTGTTCATTTGCGTAACCCCAGTGTCTAACCCAGGGCCTAGCACAACAGCAGATACACAGTAAATATAGCTTGAATAAGTGAGTTAACAAAAAACAAACACCTGAGGCTCAGAGGTCAAGGTTGTCCAGGACCAGACTGTTAAATAAGTCAGGTCCTAATTCCGAGAGGAGTTTCTGTTTTCAAGTTTGGACCTGTATACACCATTTCTTTTCAGAGCTCAAATGAAAGAATACGAGAATACACGGAGGCAAAAAATGAAATCCCTACATTGAAAAAATGTGAAATGGGTCTTTGATTCTGTCTGATTGCGTAAACTCCAGGTCACCAATCAAATCGTTTCTAGAGTTTTACTGAGGAACACTAATTTCTGCAGGAGAAACACCCTAGCACTTGCATAATCTATTTACTATAGAATAAGGTGAAATTATTCAGGTTCCCTACTGTATACTGCCTAAAGGAAAAACTCAGCAATTTCAAAAGAATTTTACTTATCATTTGTCTCTCTTTTCCACTCTGTAGGATTCTGATTACAGGAGCTTCCAAGTCAGGCTGACTTGGCATACTGATTCTATACTTAAAAATGGAAAGGTTTACACTGTAAACATTAGTAGATTCTAAGTTTATTGTATTTCTCATTTTTAAAGCATTCCACAGAAATATGTTTTCAGTATTCTTTCTCTGAAAGAAAAATCGTCATGGTGAGACAAAAACTTTTAGCAGGCAATTTCAATAGACAGTGTACAATAAAATCTGGTGTTGTTTTATAGCACAGAATCCTTCAGTCATTCAGGAATAAACGTTATGAAAGCTTTCCTACAATTGTGACTCAGGAATAAACACATGAGTAAAACATACTGTAGAGGAGTTGGAAGGAAAAGATCCTGCTACTTTGTTCAGGGTTGAGATTCTGAAGTTTTCTCATTCACAGTTATAATTGCCAAAATACAGGGTCATTTTCCAAGAAATTTATGTTTCTTGGACTTTCTGCTCCAGCTGGTGTATTGATTTGACAGAGCTCTGTTCCAAATCTCAGTTCCAGCTCATTGCTGATTGTATCCTGTAGTGATTACAAAAGATGGTGATGCGGGGTATTGAGGGGGTGGAGGAGGGAGGAGGGGGGGAGGTGAAATCCACCTTAATTTTGAAAAGCCTGGTGTTGACCTGCATTTTTTAGGGTGATATTGTCGTTAGACATGCTGATTGACTACAGATCCTCCCCACTTCTGGTTTTTTTCTACACAAGAGAAGACAGGCTGTTTTTGCAATAACCTTTTTCACTTCTGCCCACACTAGTGGCTCCATTCCATGCTCTAAATCATTGTCTTCATGAGGTTTAAGTAAACCTCCTTCCAATGCTCTTCAAAATCAGTGGCATATTATAAATCACATGCTGGCTTTTTCAATTGCCTGGGCATTATTTTGAAGATCTTGGGCTATTTTTTTTTATAGCAGCAGATTTGTGGTAAAAGCTTGGCTGAATTTTCTATATCATTTGCCAGATTTTTAATTTTAATTTAGAATTTCCATTAATCTCAGCTGTAATTTAATGGATGTGCTCTCTCATGTTCACTAAATAATCATTTCATTTAATTAATTATGATATTGTCCTTTGGACATTTCTTGGGGACTTATAATGGCCTCCCATTGGCTCCTGATCAGGTTCAGACTTTCCATATGGTCTTTTAAAGCTGAGTATTATGAAGTAAAATGTTAGCTAAGCTTTCCTCCCTCTCTTGCAAATTATCTTCACTCCTTTCAGGGCCACTGTCCTCAACATGGCAGGTTACTCCTACTCTCATGCTTTTCTCATGGAATTTCTACAGCTTTCTAGAATGCCCTCTCTGCCCTCTAGACCAAAGGAAATGCCACCACTAGGGCCCATATTTTGTTCCAAATCATGTTTTTCTCTCTTCCTGTCCTTCTCTTTATGGACTTCTTGTATTTTGACCAGTAATTGTGTATTGATTTTGGCTACAGACAGACCTGTTCTGTCACTAATCTTTTTTTTTTTTTTTTTTTGAGAGAGAGAGAGAGAGAGAGAGTGAGCAAGGGAGGGGCAGGGAGGGAGGGAAGCAGAGGATCCAAAGTGGGCTCTGTGCTGACAGCAGAGAGTACAATACAGGGCTTGAACTCATGAACTGTGAGATCATGACCTGAGCCAAAGTTGGAAGCTTAACCAACTGAGCCACCCAGGTTCCCCCTGTTCTGTTCCCCCTTCACTATTGATGTGACTTTGTTCACATTATCTCACATGTCTCACCTTTGCTCAGCATCTTCATCTGTACAGGAGAACAATAATAGATTGTTACGAGAATAATATGTGTCACATAAGCAAAATACTTAGTTCATATTAAGTATAAAATATGTTTATTCCGTTCTCTCTTGCCCTATAATTTACTTCAATGTGTTCATGTGGCTAAGCCCTTATAATTCAATAAAATCCCCTGAAGGAATATACATTTCTTTTGCAACTTGCAAAATCCTGTTCTCTATCGAGGCATATAGGACCTGAAGGAAAAAGACAAGAACCTAGAATATAAATGGCTGTACTCCGTGAAAACAGATGAATGAATTGTGTTCAAATCCTGTGGACACTCAGCTGTGAGCTCTCACTGAGAGGAGAGCTCCCTAATGTTGATTGCTAATCCTAGTGTGGGAGCAAGGTGGGTTAGTTAAGTCTCTGGAGACACACTGCCTGGATCAACACTGGCTCTGCCACAGACTAGTTGTGTGCCCTTGGGCAGTGCCTCTGTGGTTCAGTTTCCTATTCCATGAAATAAGGATGATAATAATGGTAAATGGTGCCTACTTTATAGCTATGTTGTATTAAATGAATATATACACACACACAGTGTATAAATGCCATATAAGTGTTTGCTGCTAGTATCATTATGCTGGCATGTTTTTTTTAATTAAATATTTTGCTTATAACTAATTTTTAAAAAAATTTTTAAATTTTATTCATTTTGAGAGAGAGAAAAGGGGAAGGAGCAGAGAGAATCCCGAGCAGGATCCACACTGTCAGTGTGGAGCCTGACACAAGGCTTGATCCCACGACCCTGGGATCATGACCTGAGCCAAAATCAAGAGTTGGATGCTCAGCCAACTGTGTCAACCAAGCTCCCCCATTATGCTGTTGTTATTCATGGAGCTGGGTAAGAATAGGCAGCTGTTGCTATCTTGAGAGGCAATGTAGCATAGTGGAAAGAGCATAGAGTTTGGATTCAGATAGACCTGCATTCTGGACGGTCTTCCTTCTTTCAAGGTAAGATTTCCCAGTCTGTTTTTTAATACATAAGATGAAACTGATCCTCTTACATTTTTGTGAGGGTTATAGTAAATAAAATACTAATTGTAGTTCACTTAGCACTGGGACTAATACAAAGAAGGTCTTTAAAAAATGGAGCTGATATTATTACCATTATTACATTTCACTTAATGTATTTTAAAACAGGCCATCATTCACATGAAAAGATGGTCAATGTCACTCCTCATCAGGGAAATACAAATCAAAACCACACTTCCACACTTGAGATATCACCTGACGCCAGTCAGAGTGGCTAAAATGAACAAATCAGGAGACTATAGATGCTGGCGAGGATGTGGAAAAATGGGAACCCTCCGCACTGTTGGTGGGAATGCAAACTGGTGCAGCCACTCTGGAAAACAGTGTGGAGGTTCCTCAAAAAATTAAAAATATATCTACCCTATGACCCAGCAATAGCACTGCTAGGAATTCACCCAAGGGATACAGGAGTGCTGATGCATAGGGGCACTTGTACCCCAATGTTTATAGCAGCACTCTCAACAATAGCCAAATTATGGAAAGAGCCTAAATGTCCATCAACTGATGAATGGATAAAGAAATTGTGGTTTATATACACAATGGAATACTACTTGGCAATGAGAAAGAATGAAATATGGCCTTTTGTAGCAATGTGGATGGAACTGGAGAATGTTATGCTAAATGAAATAAGTCATACAGAGAAAGACAGATACCATATGTTTTCACTCTTATGTGGATCCTGAGAAACTTAACAGTAGACCATGGGGGAGGGGAAGGGGAAAAAACACGTTAGAGAGGGAGGGAGGCAAACCCTAAGAGACTCTTAAAAACTGAGAATAAACTGAGGGTTGATTGGCTGGTGGGAGGGAAGGGGAATTGGGTGATGGGCATTGAGGAGGGCACATGCTGGGATGAGCACTGGTGTTGTATGGAAACCAATTTGACAATAAATTTCATATTAAACAAAATTAAAAGAATAAAACATGCCATTATTTTATTTACCACCAAGAAATAAAGAAATACTGCCAATTACATAATAATGGGCTATCAAGATACAACATATTTGATTTTCAAATAAAGACGTGGGGAAAAATGTGTATTAAATAGATGAAAAATACTAGTTTTGCTGAGTGAGGGATCACAAAATAGCTCATCTCCCATGGAGGCTCCCTGGTCTGGGAGGCAGAGACAGGGTGAAGAAGTATATAAAGGCAGCCCCATTGGCTTGCTGGGGGTTTCAGGGGTTGAATTCTTAGACTTCAAGCCTGGGTGTGTGAGAGTAGATCATTTCAATTTCCATAAGCACTAAAGAAGACTACTAGTGACTCGTGACTTTGCCTATTTTCCTCCATCTTCCTCAAATATCTAGCTATAAGTATTTCAACAAAATTCAGCTACACTTAAACTAGATTGCCTATGAAATATTTTTATGATGGCCTTTTCTCAGGCCTCTTCACTCTAACTTTAAAAATAGCCTAAACACAGAACTTGCATAGAAGTTTTCTTGGTCTTCAAGGCTTTTCCATTTTAACTACAGCTGCTCAAGATTTTCATTCCATTTCCTCTGAGTGACCATGAGAAAAATCTCTCCTTTGTCTTTTTTTCTGGTTCTAAGACCCTAGAGAATAAATTGAGTTTTTGGGACATTGCCAAATGTGTGATAGGTCTACAAGGAAAACAATAAGCAATCTCTTCTGTTTGGAAAGACTAAATTCAGAGACTACTTCCCTGACAGGTTACACATAAAACTCACCCTCTCTCCTCTCCCCCAGCTCCTCTTCTGATTAGCTTTGCTTTGAAGGTTGAGTGAGATGAGTTAGAGTATCTTTTCTATTTCAGGTCCAGTGGATGTGGGGGTGTTACAATTTACACACACAGAACGAAAAACTTTGCAATGCCAGATTCTAAATCATCACTATCACTCAGTTTAGTCTAGTGTCACTGGCCTCATCAGACACATATTTCTCTCTGTCATAAGGGATTGTTGGCCTGCTTCTTTCAAAGTCTTAGAACACAACTGTTTCCTTATCATTCGTACACATTTTTCACTCGATATCAGTCTAAATAACTTTTTAAAAATTGTATATTATTTTATTGCCAAGTGATGCTGCAGGGTTCATTCCTACTCCTATTTCTAAGCATATGGCGCTCATCTTCTGGCCACTGTTGGGAGGAAAGGGCCAACTCATGAGAGATCAAGACGGAGATCTCAGAACAGGACCATATGTGGTAGAAGGAGAACACTCCTTGCATGTTTGTACAGCCTTTCTGTTTATAGTTACAACATTTATAAGCTTCCCCCATCTGATGGAGACATGGCTGATGTACATTTGGTGGTGCCAGCTGACTAGCTAAGTAGTGTAAGAAATTTTTCCACTTACACAATAGTTACATCCTAGTGCCCTTTTGATATAAGATAAGAAAGACTCTGTCACCAAAAAAGCATGATTTCTTCCTTTAAGTAAATCTAGGGTGGTTTTCTAGATGTAATGATGCTACCACCTGAAACTGAAACATCCAAAGTTTCTCAAAGTTAATTTGACCAGAACAAATTAAGATAGTGTATGATCCATTGGCCATAACATCCCTACAAAGTGTCTCCTGCCTTGTTCTTGTTTCTATGATCCTTGGGAACAAGGACAACCTTACTTGTATTTGACTCTTCTACTGTTTCATAACAATGCCTGGCAACTTGTATTTTTCTCAGTAAATGTTTGTTTAATCCCAGCAGACAAAGAGTACTCTTAACATTTCAGCACCCAGTCTGAATTCAGTGTAAGAATTCCAAACTCCATGGAATTGTATCCAAGCCTTACCATAATACAGTCAGTAATTCCAAACACAAATATGTTGGACTCACATTGTAGAACACTTCAGGTAGTAAAGGAAAAAATCCTTTTCTAATTCAAAGTCATAAAGAGTGTTGCAGGCTTCCCTAAAAAGAAGCAGACCTCAAGATGAAGTCAAGCATGTGAAAGTCTTATTAGGGGCAACACATAAAAAAGAAAAAAAGAAAAAAGAGAGAAAGCAGGATTGGGCAAGGGACTGTCAAACCACATTGCATATTGGACAGTCTTCACCAGCCCAATGGGAGCCCCAGAGCTAAGATTGCCCATCCAAGCAGTTCTTCATTGGGTGGAAATGGCTTGAACCTTGAATAACCACTTTGCTCAGTCATTTGCTAGCAGCCGCCTCAACAACAGTATGAATTTGGCCTGAAAGCTGAGGTAGATGCAGACAAAGCTGACGGCCAAAGGCTGACACTTATCCACATGCTTGTAGCTAGTCAATGAGACCTTTCTTGAAAATGGATCTGGGTGGTGCTTTTTCTTGTTGGCCACAAAGAGATTCTCTCGTGTTTTCTTTCAAAAGAAAGATGCTGTGTTTTGAGACCAATTTGACAATAAATTTCATATATTGAAAAAAAAAGAGATCTTCGATTTATGAGGAATTTATTTTCAAGTACAGTGTGAGTTGGGTCTCTAAATTGCTCTAATCATTCACTGAATAGTCCATCACTTCTCTAAGAATTTTAATGTTACCATTTAATGTGACGTTGGGTGTGTTACTGGATAATTTTTTAAATATTTCAGAGTGTTTCCCCATTCTTTGGGCTATGCACAACATAAGGACTGTGTCTACACAGTGTATTAAGATTAATCTGCCTTGTTAACTTTTTCCATCTCCTTTCTTAAGTAGACTGTCAACAAAATAATAAATGATGCCCTGATTTGTAGTCATGACCAATTTCTATGGTGGGACTACTCCCACCATGGCTGATTTCACGCTACCAATGTGGTGCCACTCAGAGCAGAGTTGGAAAGAGGTAACCAGTGTCACACTATTAGGTAGTGTTTCCTCCATACACATAAAATAGGTATAAATACCCTCAAGAGCATAGATCATTGCAGTATGTATAAAAGTGTAGTAAATTATGGTAAAATAATTAGTAAGTGATGAACTTGGCGGACTTATTGCTTTTGGTTTTGATATAATGTGCTTAATTGTAAGTGTATATCATTTAATTTTTAATAATGTCTGTGTTTAAAAACCAGTTCACGGAACTTTTGGAAATCTAACAGGCTCTCGTGAGCTGGCACAAACCAGCTCCATTTTACCAATACAAACTAGAAATTTCCCTTTTGGGTTCCTTCCCTGGAGAAATTTGAGTATATATGCTCAATGATGTAGGTATAAGAATATTTATTGCACTTGTGTTTGTGATAGGGAAAAATTAAAATGACATACCTGTCCACAAGTAGATAAATTGATAATAAACTGGGATTTGCTATGATGCAATGTTTTTTTATAATTTTTAAAAAACATTTTAAATTTATTTTTGAGAGAGAGAGTGCAAGCAGGGGAGGGGCAGAGAGAGAGGGACAGAGGATCTGAAGAGAGACTGATGCAGGGCTCAAACTCATGAACCGTGAGATCATGATCTGAGTCGAAGTCAAGAGCCAGACCTTTAACCAACTGAGCCACCCCAATGCCCCTAGTATGATGCAATTCTAAATGTAGTACTAAATAAAATGAATTAGATTCTCATGTATCAACATAGATCAATTCCCCAAAAAAGCTGTGAGTACCTTCATGCAGTGTGATACTAATTATGTAAAACTTTAAAGCATACAAACACATTGTAAATCTAGTTTATAAAAATATGCCTATATAATTAAGGCATAAAAAAGGCATTTATGAAAATGAAGCACACAAAGTTTAGGATAGTAGTTACGTCTGGGGAAGGAAAGGAGTGTGGGGTGGAACTTTAAGTGTATCTCTAACACTCTATTTCTTTAAAGAGAAAATGATAATCTGAGCAATAATCATAGGAGAGACATTCCAACATTATATGCCCCTGATAGACATACACAATATACCTATGAAACATTCTTGCTAAAAAAGAGAACTTATATCAGCTTAAACTTCTACACCCAATTTCCAATTTGTGGAAAAACGAGGGGCAAAGAAAAATGTTAAGTCAAGCCAGTGGTCTGAAATCAACAAAATCTGGAGTGTATGTCTCTTCAACAAATGAATTGCAAGGAAGAAAATAAAGATGTGAAGAATCTACAGACTAAAAGAGAGTTAAGAGATCTATCCATCAATTGCAATGTGTATAGGCTTGCTTTGGCTCTGTTTAGAACATATAAACTATTAAAAAGTATGGAAAAAACAAAAAAAAATTGAATACTAAATGAATACTTGAGGGTAATAAGGAATTACTATTATTTAGGTGAGACAATCCTATTGTGAATATATCTAAATAATCTGTATGTTTTAGATATTAATGCTAAGAAGAAGTGTGGATGAAGTAATGCGATGGCTAGGATGTGCTTCTAAATACTCTGGGGAGCTGGAGGAAGTGGGCAGAGGTATAACAAACAAGATTTCTGTTATGTGTTTGAAATTTTATGTAAGTAGAGAAGGGGAGAAGGAAGGAAAAAACGGAAGCAAACGAAAAAAAAAAACCCTATTAAGTGGGTGGCTTAACATTCAGCTGGGTGTCATTTTGTTTTCTGTATATTTTGGTAGGTTTAAAATATGACATGGTTTAAATTTTTAAAAGGTTTGAATTCATATAAATACCTCCTTAGTACCACAAACATAAAATATACTCTGACTGTATTTTAAATACCACGATCCAGCTTCAATGGAAGGAGAGAGATAAGTTATCAGCAGTGAGACTGGGGCTTCCCACAGCCTGCTGCTTTTACGTGCCAGACACTTTTGATTTACCCTCCTACCAGATTCCCTCGGCCCCTCTTCAGATAGTGGACCACCACTATCTAGTGCCATGAGCCAGAAATTAACTCTTCATGTCCACTCAAGCAAACAAGCCTGAGTTCTACTGTTGCACACTGTATGAGTCTAGACTGTCACATCTAGGTAAATTTCCTTTCCAATTATTTGCACTTTGTTCCTTGGTGAATGTTGAAGTTACAAGATTAGTTCATCAAAGACAGTGTCTGATTTCTAGAGTTCAACATGCCTTTTTCTTATGTAGGTCAGGAGGCTACTTTCACGACCTGTTTTGTTTATAATGTTATCAGGCTACTTAAGTGTTGCCGAACAGTTTCAAAATCTTGAGAATGGTATAAATACTGTCCATACAAATTGTATGTTCTCCCCACTGCTCACACGTGCATGCACACGTATGCGCGCACACACACATACACACATTCATGAAGTTAAAGCCTGTAAAGGTAGTCTCCTGGTGGCGACTCACAAACATGGGAGAAGTTGGGCATCTTCAAAATTAAATTAATTAAAAAATAAAACAATACTGTCAGAGGGAGAGAACAGTTCCCACATTCTTTCAAAGACATGCTTGATATATTTTCTACATGTAAATCTTTTTTCTGACCTCAGAATCTTCAGTGCCTTCTTAGTTCTAGTTTTCCAGTAAAACAGAATTTCCATCAATCCACAGATACAAAAAGATATCTGAATGCATTTCCACATGAATGCCAAAAGGCACAGACCATTGGATCAGGCTCTCCAATAAATGTCTTACTAGAAAGGCAATATGGTGTTATTAAGAGTGTGGACTTCAAGGAGCGCCTGGGTGGCTCAGTTGGTTGAGCGTCCGACTTCGGCTCAGGTCATGATCTCGCGGTCCGTGAGTTTGAGCCCCGCATCGGGCTCTGTGCTGACAGCTCAGAGCCTGGAGCCTGCTTCAGATTCTGTGTCTCCCTCCCTCTCTGACCTTCCCCCATTCATGCTCTGTCTCTCTGTGTCTCTAAAATGAATAAACGTTAAAAAAAAATTAAAAAAAAAATTGAGTGTGGACTTCAAAACCAGATTGCTTGTGTTCAAATTCTAGCTGTATCATTACTAGCTACTTGACCTTGGGAAAGCTACTAAACCTTCTTGTGTCTCAGTTTCCCTTCTTTAAAATAGGGGTAATAATAGTACTTACCTCATATGTATGTCGTGTAAAACGTACATAAGTTAATATCTGTAAAGCACCTAGAACATGCTTGGCCTATAATAAGTGCTCCTGGAGCTATTAACACTCGTCATTTAGCCATTGTCATTTAATCCTCCAAACGATTAACACCATTTTGCAGATGAGGTTAAATGACGTGTTCAACCTTAGAAAGTTCATAGCAGCAGAACAGGGGGTCAATCGGATTTTGTCCAAAGCCTGTGTTCTTTGCACCACACGCCCCGTCTTTCGTGTGCTGCTGAGACATACCAACCTCCTGTGTTGATAAGAAAGCCGTGTTTATAGTAGGACATGAAATTTAACCTAAAACCTTTGTAACTTAGGGATATTTCAGAGTAAGGAAATTGAAAAATGGTAAGATATAATTTGCAGATTCCCATATTGAGAGATTTCAGTCAGATACTGGAGAAGTTTGGAAGGTTAGATCAGAGTATCAGATGATTAACATCTTGATGTAAATGCACAGGATAGTAAACTAGTTCACGTTGTATTGTTTTAATGAGTTAAGCAGTGGTATCTCATATGCTGACAATAAGTATTACTTGTTCCAGGCTTAAACATGAAACAATTATGAATCATAATAATTACTTTCAAGTCATGAGAAGGAAGATGCATTGTGAAGGAGGTAACAAACTTGAAATCAAATGAGAAAATACCTGCTAAATCCATCTATAAACTTAAAGGAATAACAAAAATGTAGTTTTACATATTGCTATGGGGTTGAATCGTATCTTCCAAAAAGAAGTCCTCACCCTGGATACCTGTGAATGTGATCTTATTTGGAAATAGGATTTTTGCCTATGTAATCAATTTTAAATGACATTGAACTGAATTAGGGTGAATCCTAAGTCCAATATGACTAATGGCCTTATAAAAAGAGAAGAGTCACAGAGATGGACACAGGAAAACGCCCTGTGACAACAGGCTGAAACTGGAGTGATGCATCTATAAGCCAGGGAATGCCAAGGTTTTCACAAAGACAGGCTATAAGCATGGAGCAGACTCTCCCTCAGAACCTTCAAAAGGAACCAACCTGGCTGACATCTGGGTTTTGTACTTCTAACCTCCAGAACTGTGAACAAATATGTTTCTGTGGTTTTAAGCCATCCAGTCTGTGGCACCTTGTTTGAGCCTCCATAGGAAACAAATATACACATTTGGGTTCATTCAAGGACCACATCCATAAGTGATCAATGATTTTAACAGAATCATTTCTGTGCAGACAGTATGCTTCTTTAGCACATTGTTTATAGCTGTTTCCATTTGAAGTGAAGTCAAAATAGTTTAAAACGCACAAATGCACACACCAATATAAAATTGTGCAGGAAGAGCAAAGAGATGACAGAAAGTATGATTTGGCATTTAACGTATTAAACACGCACCACTTACCAAGTAAGTAAAACATGCTGAGAGGAATCAGAGGCACAACACTTTTTTTAGAGACCAAAAAACCTGCTGAAAGAAAGTATTCAACTACTTGGGGGTGTCTTTTTTCCCCATTTTCTTGAGGTATCACTAGCACACATCACTCTGTAAGTGTAAGGTGTACAACATGATTGTTTCACTCATGTGTATTGTGAAGTGATGACCACAATAAGTTTACGTAGGATCCATCACCTCATATAGATACAATGAAAAGAGAAAGCAAAGAAAGAAAAAATAATGTCTCTAGTAATAAGAACTCTTAGGATTTACTCTCCTAACTTTCCTGTATGTCATACAGCAGTGTTGGCTATAGTCATCATGTTGTACATTACATCTTAGTATTTATTTACCTGATAACTGGAGGTTTATACCTTTAGACCACGTCCCTTTAAGTCCCCCCCTTCCACCACCTCTGGTAACCACAAACTGGTCTCTTTCTTTATGAGTTTGAATTTTTTGTTTTGTCTTTAGATTTCACATGTGAGATATACAGTATTTGTATTTTTCAGTCTGGTTTATTTCACTTAGCATAATACCTTCAAGGCTTATCCATGTTGTTGCAAATGGCAGGATTTCCTCAATTTTTATGGCTGAATAAGATTCCATTGTGTGTGTGTATGTATATATATATATATATATATATATACATACACACACACATACATATATATAATATATATATTACATACATAAAATATATGTAATATATATATACATATATATATTTACAACTTCTGTAAAGGATGCCTTTTAAAACATAAGCTTTACATACCTTTACTTTAAAAAATTATGAAAACATAAATAAACATTGAAAGAATAACTTGGACCCTAAGAGGGAAGATTGTATCAAATTATGTATTGAGCATTATCTTAAATCATTTAATCAATCATTTGCTAGATTGTTGACATTTTGTTGCCTTGGGGCAAAAAGAAAAAAAATAAGATATACTTTGTGTCCTTTAGAGGCATCATAGACCCATTAGATCCATAATTTGCTTCCTGTACCCACTGAACCTAAGCTATACCCAGAGCTTCTTTAAATATAAATACATAAATCATTTGTTTTCTTAATACCTCACTTACATATGCATATGGCTATTGCAGTGAGCATAAATGTGGAAAACAAATGTAGTAAACAAAATATCTATTTCTGAGATTTGCTTTCAGTCTTGCTTTTACATGTACACTGTTTTGCATCAAAATAATTCTTTTTAATTTTTTTTAATGTTTATTTTTGAGAGAGAGATAGAGAGAGTCAAGTGGGGGAGGGGCAGAGAGAGGGAGACACTGAATCTAAAGCAGGCTCCAGGTTCCAAACTGTCAGCACAGAGCCCAATGCAGGGCTCGAACCCACGAAACGCGAGATAATGGGAAAGTCAACACTTAACCGACTGAGCCACCCAGGGACCCCAAAATAATTCTTTTTTAAAAAACAGTATTTTTTTAAGTTTATTTATTTATTTTGAGAGAGAGAGAGAGAGAGAGAGAGAGAGAAAGCATGAGCAGGGGAGGGGAGGAGGAGGGAGATACAGAATCCCAAGCAGGCTCTGTGCTCCTCACAGCCTCCACGCTCCTGCTGAGCCCATCCTGGGGCTTGATTTCATGATTGTGAGATCATGACCAGAGCCTAAATCAAGAGTTGGACGCTTAACCAACTGAGCCACCCAGTCTCCCCCAAGATAATTATTTTATTATTATTATTTTTTAATTTTTTTATTTTTCATTTTAGAGAGAGAACGTGTGAGTGGGGGAGAGGGGCAGAGGTAGGGAGAGAGAATCTTGGGTTCCACGCTCAGCATGGAGCCTGACACAGGGTTCAATCCCACAAACCTGGGATCATGACCTGAGCCAAAATCAAGAGTCAGATGCTCAACCCCCTGAGCCACCCAGGTGCCCCTTAAAAAAATATTTTTATTGAGATATAATTGACCAATAATACTGTTATCAGTTTTACGTGTACAACATAAGGGTTTGATACATGTATATATTGCAAAATGAGTACTGCAATAAGTTTAGCTAGCATCCATCAGCACAAATAATCATAATTTTTTTATCTTCTGATGAACACTTCTGAGATCTACTCTCTTAGCAGCTTTCAAATATATAATACACTATTGTTAACTATAATCACCATGCTGTACATTATACCTCCCCGTGTAATGTATATATTACATACATTATCTTATAACTGGGAATTTGTACCTTTTGACTACCTTCATCCATTTTACCCACCTGCCCTCAACCCCTACCTCTGGCAAACACCAATCTGTTGTCTATATAAGTTTTTTGTTTTGTTTTGTTTTTAGACTCCACATGTAAGTGAGATCGTGCAGTATTTGTATTTGTCTGACATTTCATTTAGTATAATGCCTCAAGGTCTGTCTATGTCTGAATAATATTCCCTTATATACCATTATACCATTCCATGTATTCCCAATATTCCATGATATACCATGCACCATTTCATGTATACATTTTCCTTATCCATCAATGTCATTTAGGTTGTTAGGTTGTTTCCATGCCTTGGCTATTGTAAACAACGCTGCAATGAATATGGGGGTACAGATGTCTTTTTGAAACAGAGATTTCATTTTCTTCAGATAAATATCCGGAAGTAGAATTGCTAGATCATATGGTAGTTCTGTTTTTAATTTTTTTGAGGAATTTCCATACTGTTTTTCATAGTGACTGCACCAATTTACATTCCCACCAGCAGTGAACAAGAGTTCCTTTTACTCCACCTCCTCACCAATATTTGTTACCTTTTCGATTAAAGCCATTTTAACAGATATGAGGTGATATCTTATTGTGGTTTCATCAAATCAATTATTTAGGTGCGTGTGTATCAATGAGCCAGTGATAGACTATGTCTAAGATTTTCAATAATAACTAGAAAATTCATAATAACAAGAGGGGAAACAATTTTAAACAAGTGCCCTAAGAATTCAAACCCAATGATAAGGATGGAGATGTTGGGTTTATGAATGTTAAAGGATAGCAGAATATGAATCTAAAATCTATACAACCTTCATCTTAGTAAATATTACAATCTCAAGCAAGATCAGGTGCATGTAAATGTCCTGCACAATTTAAGATCATCATCAACATATAAAGAGTATTCTGTTAAGAAATAATATGAAGAAAACATTATGTAAATGGTTATTCTGAAATGACAATAAAAAGGCTGGAAAATACATACTTATTTTTTTTTCCATTAAAAGAAATTAAGCAATGTTATGTAGATTAGAAGTATATGATTAATTCTGAAAGAAATTCTCATAGCATTTGCATACAGTTAATTTACTCTCTTACACCTCATAGCATTTGCATCAGATTTACTTAGTGAATGCTTAAATATATATATATATATCTTAACAATACTGATTTTCTTAACAATACTGATTTTACAAACAACTGATAATTACCATGTCTCTTGGGTCCTCCGGGAAGCAGATGCTGATATGGAGATAAAAAGCAAGGAGTTTACTGGGGAATAATACTAGTGAAAAATAAAAGGAGAAGGACACAGAATTGAGCAAGGACAGCTTTCAGAATATGATGCTGATCTGATACCTGTGAATGGTTGGGGGGAAAGGAACGAAAATTTGGCAAGGAGAACCTCAAAATAGCAGGCAGATGTGACAAAGTCTTGGCCAGCCCAATGGAGAGCTTGGAGAAAATATTTGCTTGTTAGAGGAGCCCCGTGTTGGGTAGACATGGGAAGGCCTTACACCCACTTAGTGCTCAGCTACTAACTAGATGCTCCCCAGGAAGAGCATGGCCCCAGCCCAACCACTGAGGTATATCCTGAAGACTCCATAACTGGAGGCTGACAGTTAACAGCACTCCCTTTATCTGAATTGCCTGTTTTCTCAAAGACAGATATGAGCAGAGTATGACCACTGCTCATACAAAAAACTTACAGTTCTCCTACCCACACTACTGCAGTGTTGATCCCACACCTCTCCCTTTCTTGCATCCCCTTTCCAGACCCACCTCAATGTTTTCACTCCTCTCAGACTTCTGCAAATATTGCCATCTGTCTGCTAGAGAGATCCCACGATGGGGCTCTCCCAGCCCCTCCCATTCCCATGCTCTCTCAGTCCTAAACATGTTGAGAAGAATTGAAGCCAGATAGGCTCTTAAGAATCAGAAGCAGTACCACAATGAACTACTTAGGGGTTAAAAGTATTTTGCTAGATGGTCTAACATTGTTCTTTTGGTAAAGATGTAGTCCAAGCTACTAACATGTGACAATTGTATACCAGCACGCTGGCAAAGTAGGGAGGAAAAATACTTTCTATTTCCCACACTATCTCATTTCTTTTTCACATGTATTTGTTGGCATCATCGCCAAAATAATTACATTTCCACATAAATTGAATTAGCTTTCCAGTTTTTAAAGAAGAGCTCCAACTTTGAACTAATAGCCTGAGAAGGACAAATACCATGTATTTCTCTCATATGTGGAATCTAAAAAACAAAGCAAATGAATAAACGAACAGAAAGCAGCATCAGACCTGTAAATACAGAGAACAAACTGAAGGTTGCCAGAGGGGAGGGAGGTGGGAAATGGGCAGAATGGGTGAAGGTGGGTGGGAGATCCACCTGACCAGTTAGAGAAAGAATAAGTCAAGGGGATAGAAGGTACAGCATCAGGAATATAGTTAGTGGTTTTGTAATAGTGTTTACGGTGACAGATAGCAGCTATACTCGTGGTGAGCATCGCATAACATATAGAGATGTTGAGTCACCATGTTGTGCACCTGAAACTAATAACACTGTGTGTCAACTGTACTCAAAAAAAATTTTTTTACAAAAGGAGAGCTCTAACTTTGAACTAATTACTAAAGTGTTTTATTTCATAAAGCAAATGAGTCAGTCCTACTCTGTTCCCTCCATTCCTCAGACCATATCAGAGAAGAGATCCTCACTTCACTATTTACACAGTGGTAAATTGGTGGCAGAGTAGATCATCTCAAAATGCCCAAATCATAGTCCCCGTAATCTACTACAGATTAATAGTCTGGCTTTCAAAATCAACATGTATTTTTCAGGGTTCTGGGTAACTCGGTTAAGCGTCTGACTTTGGCTCAGGTCATGATCTCACAATTCATGGGTTTAAGCCCTGCATCAGGCTCTGTGCTGACAGCTCAGAGCCTAGAGCCTGCTTTGGATTCTGTGTCTCCCTCTCTTTCTGCCCCTCCCCTGCTCATACTCTGTCTCTCTCTCAAAAATAAATAAACATAAAAAAATCAAAATCAAGATGTATTTTTAAAATCTTCTATACATTTCTCCAAGCTTCTAAAACTACAGTACAGGCAGGAAAGGAGTAGAATATCCACCCCCCTTTTTTTTCTCTATTTATCCTGAATATAGTTCTTTATTTTAAACTCTTTACTTCCTACCTATGTGCTAAGGCAGCAGTCTCAAACTGCTGTGTTGGTATCTCAACACAGTCTCAAAAGCTGTGTTGGTATCTCAAATTAAAGAAATAGGCAATGGGGACATGGGGACCATGGTGAACTGGACCACAGAGACTCCAGTCTAAAGCCTGAAGCTTTTGTCCAATTGCAGTTCATTGAACTGTGGTCGGAACATAGGCCCAGAATGTCCAGACTTCCAATTTTCCAGGAGAAAACCAAAATATAGATTTTTTTTTCATGTGGCGATAGGAAGGCAATTTGGCACTCTATCACATTATAAAATATTTATACTCTTAATGTATTGTTAAAAAACAAAATTCAGGGGCACCTGAGTGGCTCACTTGGTTAAGCATCCAACTCTAGATTTCAGCTCAGGTCATGATCTCACAAACCATGAGATAGAGCCATGTGTTGGGCTCTGCACTGACATCGTGGAGCCTGCTTGGGACTCTCTCTCTCTCTCTCTCTCTCTCTCTCTCTCTCTCTCTCTCTCTCTCAAAACAAAACAAAACAAAAAACAAAACAAAAAATTTCAACCAAGTAAATTTGAAGTCTGATTGGCTTTATTAAATGATTCACAAAATCAGGCAGCATCCCATCTAACAAGTAGATGGGTGCTCTGAGATGTTGTACAAAATGGTAGGTTTTTTATAGGAGGGTGGGGCAAGAAAGTTGTAAACAGAAGAAAAGAAAGGATTGTTGCAAGCAGGATCACCTTATGTATGTTAGGGGGAAGGACAGGAGGTGGGCAGTCTTATTGGGCAGATTACCTCACCTTCCCTTGGAGGTTGGAGAGGGCCCATACCACAGATTACTTCAGTGCTTATCAAAAAATTCCTGATTGACAGGTTGAGACATATTTCTGGAGGCGGTTAACTGCAGTTAGGTTAGGTATTAAGCCCTGGTCTGGTAACTTGGACTGGCCCAAGTAATGCCATTTTGGACCTGTGATTTTCTTTTCGACAGTATCCTACAGAAAAACCCTATCAAGTACACAAAGATATATGTAGAATTGTAGTTATTTGTAGTCGTGAAAATGGGGTTTGGGGCTAGAAGTCAAGGGCCATCAATTAAGAATTGAGTAAACCAATTGAGTATATCCACAAAGTGGGAAAAATATATAAACATGCCTAGCAAAGCATTTGTAATTTTTTTTCTTTTTTCCTTTCCTTTCTTCTTTCTTTCCTTCTTTTTTTACTCCTTTCTATCAGTCTATCCCTTTTCTTGAGTATAAAAAGCAGTTAAGTTTCACTCCTTAAAGCATCTATAATATATAGGCAAAAAAAAAAAAAAAGTTGCCTTGAACTAACTTTACCCTTATGTCTTTTGAGTGATTTAGTTATGCAAATGTACTGTAAAAAGGCCCCTGCCTTGAGGAAAGTATAACAGAATCTTTGTTTGGTTTGGTAAAGCTGCCCTTCCCTTCGATATATTAAAAAAAAGAACAATTTGCATCCAACACCTCCAAGAAGGAATGACCTGGAGACAAAGGGCCTTGCCCCAACATCTAAGATAGTGGCCAGAGTTTTGGTTGGATTCTTCATGCTGAGGACTAGACCCTCAAAAATAGCTGCTCTTTCAAAAAGAAAAATTCCAGTAGACTAGAACATTTGGAGATATTTTAGAGAAGCTTTTGTGCATTTGAGGGGAGCTCAACAATAATTATCCTGGGAAAAATATTTGAGCTTTTTGTCTTGCTTAAAGTTTGCCTAAAATAAGGGAAAACAGCCATGACATATTTACTTCAATAAATATTTGTTGAGACATTTATTGAGTCTGCTAAGTATAGAGCAGTATTCTAAGAATGATAGGACATATTGGGGTAAAAAAGGTAAACAAAAATTGTCACTGGCCTCAGGGAACTTAACTTAAAATGGGGTGTCCCAATTGTAGCCACTAGGTACATGTAGCTACTTAAATTTAAATTAATTAAAATTAAAGAAAATTTAAAATGCAGTTGCTCAGGAACAGCACTACATTTCAAGTTCACCATAGCCACATTCCCATCATCTAGTCTCCAGTAGGGGTTTTCGGCTTTGTATCATACAGTGTCTGCCCTTGTCATGTAAAAGCATCCGTAGCCAATGAGTAGCCAAATGGACGTGGCAGTGTTCTAATAAACCTTTATTTACAAAAACAGGCAGCTGACCAAATTTGTCCTGTGGATCCGTTTGCTGAGCTCTTGTCTAAAGAAACAAAAACAACTAACTCTGGTGTAAGGCTTTCTTTTAAAAAAAATTTTTTTAATGTTTACTTATTTTTGACAGAGAGAGAGAGAGCATAAGCGGGGAATGGGCAGCGAGAGAGGGAGACACAGAATCCGAAGCAGGCTCCAGGCTCTGAGCTGTCGGCACAGAGCCCGACGCGGGGCTCGAACTCACGGACCGTGAGATCGTGACCTGAGCCGAAGTCGGACACTCAGCCGACTGAGCCACCCAGGTGCCCCTGGTGTAAGGCTTTCACATGGAATAGAAAATAAAGTAATTGCCTTTCTGTGGAAATTCAGCCGGTCTTTATGGATACATTAGCTATAATAACAAATGACTTTTGTTTTAAGCCACTGACTTTTAGGTAATTTGTTACAGAGCAATAGGTAATGCGTACACTTTGTGTGTACATCTCTAATACCTTGAATAAACAACTTTCTGAATACTAACATGTGGTATATTTACTGTATTTTTATATCTCTTAATGCTCAAAATCCACATCCTCTATGGAGCCTTTCCAACTTCTTCATGCAAATCTGTCTATCTTTTCTAAAGGCCATAAATATTTAAACACTCTATTGCCACATGTTGGAATCAAACTGTTTGTTATATGCTTTGCTAAGTAGATAAGTAAGCTGTTTGACTTTTTCATCCTTGAATCCCCAGTATCTAACATAGCTCAGCACCTAGTAGGCATTCAACAAATATTTGTTAAATTAGCATAGCCATAAAAAAAATTAGTATAGCCATGATTGACATTTTTGACATGCTTCAGAGCCTACATATTTGGCATTTTTGTAAGAGTTTTGTGTTCTAGGTATTTTATAATGTTGTTCAGCCATTGCTTAATCCTTGCATAGCTCAATACCATTTCTGTACAAAGATGCACTGAAGCCACGAGTTTTATAGTGTGATTCATCTAAATTTTCAACCCAGAACCCTTTTTGTTCACAGATATCAGAATCTCCAGGCAAAGAGTTACTCATTTGTGAATATATACTTCTTCTAAAAAAACATTATAGATATTCGTTTTAGGAAAATGTCATGATTTTAATTTTTGAATTATGTGAAAGGCAGTTGTGTTTTCACCTAAAGCTGCTGTGAATATATTTTTAAGTGAATATAATTTGTATATTAAATTTGCATTTTTATGACCTGAGGTTGTAATTGAAAACAAAGGAACTGGAAACAGAGAAAATGTGAGATGATTATTATTATTTAGTAATCCAACTGTGTCTAGTTAGAAGCCCTCTTAATAAACTAGAAGCATTCATAACATCAGATAACAAAATGTTACCAGATTAAAGTATATTTTCATTAAAAAACTGCACAAGTAAATGACTGCATTCACCTTTCATGGGGAGAAATCTGTATGGAATTGCTTTATGTTAAATGTCTAGAGAAAGAACAACCAGATTTTTTTATCATTCAACACAAACAAATGACCTCTATCCTAATTTCTTTTTTTTATTATTTTATTTAACGTTTTATTCATTTTTGAGACAGAGAGAGACAGAGCATGAATGGGGGAGGGTCAGAGAGAGAGGGAGACACAGAATCTGAAACAGGCTCCAGGCTCTGAGCGGTCAGCACAGAGCCCGACGACGGCTCAAGCTCACGGACCGTGAGATCATGACCTGAGCCGAAGTCGGACGCTCAACCGACTGAGCCACCCAGGCGCCCCTATCCTAATTTCTTAAAATTGATAAAGTTTGTTATCTCCTTGATATAACTAAAACATTTTAATTTCATGTTTAGAATTTCATGTTTAAAAAATAAATCAGAAAATAACTAAAAGCAAAAAACGACCATTTAATTTATATGCTGTCCCATTTCTTTACACACGTTGTTATCGTATCAAAATGGGTATCGAAAAAAGGCATTCATAATGGCCTTGTAGGGTCACACAGGAATATGAACCAGAGGACATAAAAGTGCCCTAGATTGTATTTATCTTCTGTATGTTAAAGTCCATTGCTATTAATTTGTATCAAATGTGATTTACTCTTAAAACTTTCAAATTAATTAACACATGCATCAGAGAAAAAAAAAACTAGTCAAGAAATAAAAATGTAAGTATCCAATTGTCTAAAATTCCTATCACATGGAAATGTTTTATATAATACACAAAGCATTGTTTTCATTCATTTGTGCCTTCAATTATAGCAGCTGCTAGAGATGTGTCTTTTTCCTGGAACAAATTGATAACACCAACACATGGTACGCCAAAGCTATTGAGCTGGTAAATATTTTTGCTCTGTGCTGACAATCAGAAAGCATAGAAGTAGTTTACATTCACCTGGCAGGAGAGCAGGACACTTTACTGTCTTCCTCCACAGTGGTGACAAGTTACTCATTCTGGGCCACCATTGAGTCCACAGAGATATTTATTGTCTCATCATCCCACAGGAGTTTATACGGTCCCCTCCATTGATGACAACATGCTGATAGGGTCTAGAGAGCATATAGTGGCTATTGTGCAAGATGTCCTGATAAAATATATGTATGCCAAGGGATAGGATATTAGTTCCAGTAAAATGCAGAGATTTGCTGCTTCAGTAAAATTTCTGGGGAGCCAGTGAAACTGAGCACGTCTATATACCCTCTCCAAAGGGAAAAGGAAGTTCCTATACTTTTTCACTGTCTACCATAAAGAAGGAGACACAGTACTAAATAAACATCTTTTGATTTTGGAAGGATCATACATCACATTTAAGCATACTGTTCCCATCCATTTAACAGATTTACCAAAAGACTTAATACTTTTAATAGGTCACAGAGCAAATGAAAACTTCACAAAAATGTAATGCAAGGGTCCTTACTATTTTGAAGCTTTTATTGTACTCCAGAGCCTATGATCAGTTATGATACTTTTGTCAAACACAGGGGAAAAAATTCAAAGGTTGGCTTCTAAGGTCTTGGAGCAAACCACATATTTTTAGCAATAACAATCTTCTTTGAGGAATTGCTCTTGATTTGATCTATCCCTGACGGAGAATGGAAGTCCGGCTTTGGAACATCAGGTGACATGTTGCCATTATTGTTATAAACTGAGAGTTACTCGACTTCCTGGTCACAGTGTTAGGCGTACCCAGTGACATCCTATTATTCAGGTGGGCATAAAATATACGGGTCCAGACATTGTAGACCTTGAAAGACCTTGAAATCTTAGCTTTATTTGTCCCTGTATTTTGACTAATTCATGTATTTTATTCTTTTTTGCCCTTGTTCACATAAAGTCAGGGTCAAAAGATTTGACTTTTCTTTTAGAGCACTGGCCACTATTTCTTACCGTAAGAGGAAATGCTACAAGCTTCATTTCATATATATATTACACGTTGTATATATTATATGTTTATGATATACATCTTTTTATATATTTTTGAAATAGGTATATTTTTAGGCATGTTGTTTTTGTGTTCTCTCTGCACAGCATAATCTCAGGAAATTCCATTTCACTGTAGATGGCAGAACTCCACTTATAGGGGGAAGGGGGCAAGGGAGATTCTATTCTGCTTAAAAAGTTTTGTGATATATACTTTGTGCTTGAGAGGAAAAGGGGGAAAAATGAACTGCCTCTTTATATATACTTCCAGTCTGGTAAAACACTTGACTTATAATATATTTCCATTTCCACAAAAATATCTTTGTTTTTTGAGCGGAAGTGGAGGATGAAAAGGGATGAGAAAGAAAGTGGGGGGTCAGGGGAAAGAAGAAAAAAAACGAACAAAAAATAAGGATAGGAAGGGAGAGTAGGAGTATTTTTCCTCAGAAATTTGCATTGTAGGTATATTTTTGTAATTATTAAGTTCTTTTTAAATTATTTTTATTTTTTTAAGTTTTTTGTTTATTATTTATTTTTGAGGAAGACAGAAAGATTGTGAGCAGGGAAGGGTCAGAGAGAGAGAGGGAGAATCTCAAGTAGGCTCTGCGCTATCAGCACAGAGCCTGATGTGGGGCTTGAACTCATGAAACTGTGAAATCGCGACCTGAGCCAAAATCAAGAGTTGGATGCTTAACCAACTGAGCCACCCAGGCGCCCTGAAGTTCTTCTTTAATTAAAACACTTTTTAAAAAGTTTTTTTTTATTCCAAAAGCAATATGTATTATGTAACAATGCATTAACATATATAGAAAACATCTGATTCCCCCTAGCCCTAGTCCTAAGGTAACCAATGTCATCTGTCTGGCCTGTGACCATCCTTACCTCTCCCCTTATATACAATAACATTCAAAAGGCATTTGGAAGTTTTTTACTTGTTTGTTTGCTGTCCCAAATGTTAGATAATGCTGTACATACTGTGCTGGAACTCACTTTACTCACTTAACAATATATCATGGACATCTCAAGTTAATAGATATAGAAATAATTCTATAATATTCCATAGTAAAAATGTACTATATTTAGTTATTGCCCTGTTGATAGACAATAAGAATGTATTCATTTTTTTTGGCATCACAACCAATGCTACAATGTTTGATGTGACCTTGAAAAATGATGATTATGTTTCTATTGTTAGTGGCAACTAACAATAGATTACTGTGTCCATTTTCCCATTTATGTCTTATCAACAACAAATGTCATGACCCCTTTTAATTTTCCCATCAAATAAGCAAGATTCTAAATTATCCAAAGAGCCATTTCTTAGTGTTTTCCCTGAATTGAATTCAGTAGATTTGCTTAGGTTTCTGGCATCTATAGTTGGTTTGCTCCATGAAGTCAGCATGTAGACCAGACTGAAGTGATGACGTTCTTTTCCCTCCTCTGTGGTCATAGATTACCTACAGGAGATTGTATGATTCAAATTGTACTACCAGGAAAAAAGCATGACATACAAGTTAATCCTACCTTTGTCATATATGAAAGATACCTTGGTATTCACTGGAAACAAAATGATAGAAACAGAAAATCTCAGGGGTTGAAGGGGCCACCCAATGCTTAAATCTTAATCTATAAGACCCCTACCAATTTATTATTCCATCTCTGCTTAAATTCCTCTGATAGGGAATCTACAAAAGCAGACAGCCTATTCCATAATAAGAAAGCTAACTTTTACTGAACGCTTACTCTGTACTGGACACAATTGAAAGTGCTCGGCGGGAAGCATCTCATTTAATTCTTACAAAAACCCTATGGGGAGGCGTTACTATTACACCTATTTCACAGACTAAACCAAGGCAAGATCACACAGCTAGGAAACGATTGTAGTTGATTTGAAGTCAACCTCTGCACCCTACTGCCTCCCAGAGGCAGGCTTGTAAAACTGTGAATGCCAACCCTTTTCCTTTACAGACCTAAAGATTTCTTCTTGCACTTTTGTTTCACAGCTCCTACTTCTACTCCTCTTATTTCCTTGAATCCTCCTAAAATCTTTTGCATATGAAAATACTACAGATAACTGAAAGTAGCCATGAGGCCCTTTTTTCTATTCATCTTTAGTTCTAGAAACCAGAGTGTGTTTAATGGAAGCTTAAGATCAGCTCACAGCACTTACCCAGTGGCAGCAGTGAGAAAATGGTAGTGTCCATGGCATTTGATTGACCTCACATCAAGCCAACTGTAATACTTTCTAGGAAATAGTTTAAAATATGTTAACTAAAAACTAAGAAAATTCAAATGGAAAACAAAATCAGATGGTACCATAAAAGTAAAATATGCCCATGACAAATATCTGGTATGTCAATCAAAGGTTAAACAAGGCTGTATTAATATAAGGTCCTCAATTATATTCCTTTTATTGATTAGAAAACCTATGATTCTTTGTAAATTACTTTGTAATTTCCATTTATAATCTCTTGTATCAGAAGATTATCTTTTCTCATTTTTTCTCTATCCTTTGCACTTTCAAAAGGGCAATAGAATTAGTTGTTTTCTTGAAATCCAGGCCATATTAGCATTATAGCTCTTCTGTTTTGCTAAGTCATTCACACACATGGGAGGTCAAGAGCTCATGGACCTTTATCGCTGATGACTCCCCGACATTGTCTCCCTGATTATTTCCCACTGCATTCATCACCACTTCTTTAAACTCAAGATACCAACCTCTGTAGTGTCATCTTGCATTGAAATAATGGAGAACCCAACACTAAACACTCCACCCAAACAGTAAAAATAAAACTTAATAAAGAAAATGTAGGGGCGCCTGGGTGGCGCAGTCGGTTAAGCGTCCGACTTCAGCCAGGTCACGATCTCGCGGTCCGTGAGTTCGAGCCCCGCGTCAGGCTCTGGGCTGATGGCTCGGAGCCTGGAGCCTGTTTCCGATTCTGTGTCTCCCTCTCTCTCTGCCCCTCCCTCGTTCATGCTCTGTCTCTCTCTGTCCCAAAAATAAATAAAAAACGTTGAAAAAAAAAAAAAGAAAGAAAATGTAGCTTCATTGGGTGCTTATGGGGTTTTTGCTTATTCCATTTCTTATTTGCAAATTGTAAGGAATCTTATATAAGTATTTTCTACATTTTTTAAAGTAATGAACTGTTAAGATTATTATTAAATCAATCTGAATATCCCTGTTGTTGGTTAGCTTTGAACTAGATCATTAATTATTAATTGAATGATTGAAGATAATTCCCCCAGTTATTAATACTTTGGAGACTTAATATTCAGTTTTCGAAATTTA
The DNA here is from genome assembly GCF_028018385.1 of Neofelis nebulosa. Lineage (NCBI taxonomy): Eukaryota > Metazoa > Chordata > Mammalia > Carnivora > Felidae > Neofelis > Neofelis nebulosa. The sequence goes on from NC_080796.1 coordinate 43,360,542, forward strand.
AGTGAGGAGGATGGGCTTTTTAAAATTGTTGACTTTAAAAAAAAATTAAAAAATAAAAAAATAAAATAAAATTGTGGACTTTAAGAACAAACTGATGGTTACCAGAGGGGAGGGGAGTGGGGGATGGGTGAAATAGGTGAAGGAGATTGAGAATACACTTATCTTGACAAGCACTGAATAATGCATAGAATTGTTGAACCACTACATCATACACCTGAAACTAACATAACATTGTATGCTGACTATACTGGAATTAAAATAATAATAATAATAATAATAAATAAAATGTGGATTTTACTTTAATGAAAATTAGTTAACAAATTTTAAACTTTTGAACCACCGTGCTATAGATAAATATATAATCCTTAGGGCACCTAGTTATTTGATTTTTTCTATCAAATATTCCTCTAGAATATATACAGGGGATTGGCTAGCTTTGGACATTTCTTTAATTGATATATAATTGACATCTAACATTGCATTAGTTCTATGTATACAACATAATGATTTGATATATGTATTTTTGCAAAATGATTACCACAATAAGTTTAATTAACATCCATCACCAGATATCGGTACAAATTGTTTCTTGTGATGAGAACTTTTAAGATCAACTGTCTTAGCTACTTTCAAATATATAATACAGGAGGGGTGCCTGAGTGGCTCAGTTGGTTGAGTATCCGCCTCTTGATTTCAGCTCAGGTCATGAGCTCATGGTTTGTGAGATCAAGCCCACCTCGGCTCTACGCTGACAGGGCAGAGTCTACTTGTGATTCTCTCTCTCTCTCTCTCTCTCTCTCTCTCTCTCTCTCTCTCTCTGTCCCTCTCCCGCTCATGTCATACACACACGCATGCACACACTCTCTTTCAAAGTAAATAAATAAACTTAAAAAAACTTTTTTTAAAAATATACAATACAGTGTTACTAATTACACCATGCTGTGTACTACATTCCAGTACGTATTTATCTTATGACTGTAAGTTCGTACCTTTTGACTACCTTCACCCATTTTACCAATCCCCCAACCCCCACCTGAGGCAACCGTCAATCTATTTTCTGTTGCTATGAATTTGGTGTTTGCCTGTTTGTTTTAGATTCCACATTTGAGTGAAGTCATATAGTATTTGTCTTTCTCTGCCTGACATATTCCTCTAGCATAGTGCCCTCAAGGTCCTCCCATGTTGTCACAAATGGCAGGATTTCCTTCATTTTTATAATGATATTCTGTTACATATATATGTATATACACACACACACACATACACACACACACACATGCACACACACACACACACATATATATATATACACAAATGTATACTACATGCACAACACATTTTTTTTATTCATTCATCCATCACTGGACACTGAAGGTTGTTTTTATGTCTTGACTATTGTAAATAGTGTTGCAATAAACATGCGGATGCAGGTATCTTTTCAAGACAGTGATTTCATGTCCTTCAAATAAATACCCAGAAGTGGAATTATGGGATCATATTTTGCCCTATATTGGTAATTTTTCACAAATTTGTGAATTCTCCAGTTTTCTCTCTGTATTGATTTCTTTTTTTTTTTTTTTTTTTAATTTTTTTTTTTTTCAACGCTTTTTTATTTTTATTTTTTGGGACAGAGAGAGACAGAGCATGAACGGGGGAGGGGCAGAGAGAGAGGGAGACACAGAATCGGAAACAGGCTCCAGGCTCCGAGCCATCAGCCCAGGGCCTGACGCGGGGCTCGAACTCACAGGCCGTGAGATCGTGACCTGGCTGAAGTCGGACGCTTAACCGACTGCGCCACCCAGGCGCCCCATCTCTGTATTGATTTCTAACTTCATCCCGTTGTGGCCAGAGAAGAGACTTTATGTGGTATCTGTCTTTTAATATGTTGTGAAACTTAATTTGTGGCCTAACATATTTAGTCTAGTCTCGGAAAATTCCCCATATACACATAAGAAAATGTATATTCTATTATTGTTGAGTATAGAGTGTTTTGTACATGTTAGTTCTAGTGGTTTATGGTGTTAAGTCCTCGATTTCCTGACTTATCTTTCATCTAGTTGTTCTGCCCATTATTGAGCGTGAAGTACTAGGTCTCCAACTATTATTAGTTCTTTTTTTTTTTTTTTTTTTTTTTTTGTAATTTTTTTTTTAATGTTTATTTTATTTTTGAGACAGGGAGAGACAGCATGAACAGGGGAGGGTCAGAGAGGGAGGGAGACACAGAATCTGAAACAGGCTCCGGGCTCTGAGCTGTCAGCACAGAGCCCGACGCGGGGCTCGAACTCACGGACCGAGAGATCATGACCTGAGCCAAAGTCAGATGCTTAACCGACTGAGCCACCCAGGCGCCCCAACTATTATTAGTTCTATTGCTTCCTTTAATTCTGTCAATTTTGGTTTCATATATTTTATAATGTTATTAGGTGCATAAATATTTATAACTGCCATATCTTATTGCTGTATTGAAACTTTATTGTTATATACTTAATATATCATTAATGTATAATGTCCTTCTTTGTCCCTTATAAGCTTTTTTGAATTAAAATCTGTTTTGTCTGATATTACTACAGCCATCCTTGTTCTCCTTTGGTTACTATTTTCATAGTATATCCTTTTCCACACTTTAACTTTCAACCTGTTTCTATCTTTAGATCTAAAATGAGTCTCTTGGGGTGCTAGGGTGGCTCAGTCAGTTAAGCATCCAACTGTTGATTTTGGCTAGGGTAATGATCTCATGGTTCATGGGTTCAAGCCCTGTGTCGGGCTCTGCATTGACAGTGTGGAACCTGCCTGGGATTCTCTCTCTTCCTCCTTCTGTGCCCCTCCCCTGCTCGCATGTGCATGTGCACTCTCTCTCTCTCTCTCAAAATAAATAAATAAATATTAAAAAAGTAAAATGAGTCTCTTATAGACAATATACAGTTGGATCATTTTTTTATCCATCCTGCCATCCTGTATTTTGATTGGAGATTAATTCATTTACATTTAAAGTAATTACTGGTAAGAAGACACCTCTGTAATTTTCCTACTTAGTTTTCATATGTCTTATAGCTTTTTTGTCCCTCATTTCCTTTCTTCTTTTGTATTTAAATTCATCATAGTGAACTGTTTGAATTCCTTTATCATTTTCTTTTGTGTGTATTCTTTAGCTATTTTTTTGTGGTTACCTGAGGACAAAATTTAACATCTTAAAATTGTAGCACTTTGAATTTATATTAGCTCAACTTCAATAATGTACAAAAACTATGCTCCTTGAACACTTCTGTCCTCACCTCTTTCAGTTGTTGATGTCACAAATTACATCTTCATACACTGTGTGTCCCAAAACATAAACTAATAATTTATAATGCATAAGTCTCTTAAATTATGTAAGAACAAACAAGCAACAAAATGGCAGTTACAAACCAAAATTACAGTAATATTAGCTTTTAGATCAATAGTTTTTTTTTTAAATGTATTAGTCTTGGGGGTGCCTGAGTGGCTCAGTCGGTTCAGTGTCTGGCTCTTGGTTTTAACTCAGATCATGAATACACAGTCCATGGGTTCAAGCCCCTGCTTGGGATTCTCTCTCTTCTTCCCTCTCTGCCCTTCCCCGTCTCGTTCTCTCTGTGTCTCTCTCTCTCAAAATAAATAAATAAACTTAAAAAAATTTTTTTATTAAAAAAATGTATTAGTCTTTTAAATCATGTAGTAAACAAAAAGTGGAGGTAAACACCATTGTTACAATAATATTAACTTTATAATTACTCATGTATTTACCTTCCGTGAAATCTTTATTTCTTCATATAGCTTCGCGTTGCTATCTTGCAGGGCAAGTCAAGTGGTAATGCCAACCCTCAGCTTTGGTTTATCTGGGAATGTCTTAATTTCTCCCTCACTTCTGAGGGATAGTTTTTACAGATACAGGATTTGGGGGTGACATTTTGTTCTTTTAGTACTTTGAGTATATTGGCCTTCTGATCTCTAAAATTTCTGATGACAAATCTTCTGACAATTATCGAGGACCCCTTGTATGTGATAAATTGTTTCTCTCTTGCAGCTTTCAAAATTCTTTGTCTTTCCCTTTTGACGTTTGATTATAATGTGTCTTAGTATGGGTGTCTTTGAATTCATCCTACTAGGATTTCACTGAGTTTCTCAGACATTTATAGTCCTGTCTTTTTTCACATTTGGAAAGTTTTCTGCCATTATTTCTTTAAATATTCTTTTGTCTCCATCTGAGACTCCCACAATGCATATGTTGTTCTGTTTGATGGCATCCCACATATATCCCTAAGATATTTTTCTTCAATCTTTTTTTCTTTCTGTTCTTCATATTCAATAATTTCCATTGTCCTATCTTTAAGTTTGAGAATTCTTTTTTTCTGCCTGTTCAAATCTTTGAATCCCTCTAGTGACTTTTTCATTTCAATTATTGAACTTTTCAGCTCCAAAATTTCTTTTTTGTTTCCTGGTAGGTTTTCTGTGTCTTTATTGCTATTTCTAGTTTGTTCATACATCTTTGTCTTAACTTCCTCTATGTTTTCCTTTAGTTCTTTGAGCATCTTTAAGGAAGTTATCTTAAAGTCATCATCTAGTACATCTACCATCAAGTCTTTCAAGGACAACTTCTGTTGGCTTATTTTGTTTTTCCTTGAATGAGGCATGCTTTCTTATTTCCTTTGTATCTCTTGTGATATTTTGTTGTTGTTGTTGTTGGAAACTGGACATTTGAATCTCATAATATGGTAACTAGATATTAGATTCTCTTCCTTCCCCAGTGTTTACTGGGTTTTGTTTTCATTTTTGGTTTTGGTTTTATCGTGCCAAGGATGTATGTGAGACTACATCTTCCCCTGGGCATGCATGGGAATTTCTAAATTCCCCTGTGTACACAGTTGCTTTTGAATAATATAGTCTTCAACGTCTAGCTCCCAAAAGGAGAAAAATAAAAATGAACGAGGTAAGGGAGAAGGACATCAGCCCTTTAAATGCCCTGGAAACCACTTCAGCCAAAGTGGGAGGGGCTCACAGCAAGTGGGGAAGGTGCCACAATGACCACTGCTTCTTTGCCTGCCTTTCTGTGATCAGAAGCAGCCATCAGAAATCAGAGCACAGATCCCCAATATTTGGAAGACAAGGTTCTTTCACCCACCCTGGCTCCTGCAATCAGCACCCAAAACACATGCACAGCTGCCTGCCACAGTGCTGAGGAGTGGGAGATGGGTAGCTGGAGATGGGTAGCTGCTACTGTGCTAAGATCAGAAATGGAGCAAAATTAACTGCAGTTTAGTCTTCAAGACTCCCCTCTGGAAGTTTCAAGCTTCGGTAGACTATAGAGTTCCAAAATAGTTCTATCAGACAGATTCTGCCAGTGCAAATTCTTGTCTGTGTAGGGAAGAGATTTCTGGTGTTTCCTACTCCACCACCTTCCCAGAATCATCCTCTTATACCCATTTTTGAATTGGATTGTTTCTGCTTTCCATTCATTTTAAAATGTGAAGAAGATTATGTTCTTATATAAAACCCCTCAATGCCTTCCCATCTCAGTATTGAACCCCAGTCCTCTTACCCAGATCTACAAAGCCCTTCAGGATCTCCATCCTGCCTGCCTGGCTCTCTTATCACTATTACTACCACTGTCTCCTTCACTCACCCCTCTTCTCTTGTCTTCCTCACACCCCCCCCACACACACAAAGTTCATATTTGCCTTAGCCATTTTCATGAGTTATTTTCCCCCTTGTACTCTAATAAATTGAGAGAGGGAATATAAATTGGTATAACCACTTTGGAAAATAAGGGCCTCTTGAGTCAGAAGAGCAAGAAAACTAATCTGTGTAGCCAAAAAGAAGCAAAGAAGAAAAAGAATAGGAAAGCTTGGCAAGTTTCAGATCCCCAGATCATGTAAACGTATTGCAAATGTAACCTTCCTTTTTCTGGATCATTCTAGGGTTTTAGTCTGTAGCACTGAGACCCATTTCTTCAAATAGCTAAATAGCTAAATAAATTAAATAAATAAATAAATAAATAAATAAATAAATAATCTTAATCTACAGGGAAAAATCATAAGCTCTTGGAACTGGAAGACACAGAAGGGAACAAGTCCATGGTTCTTATTTCAAAAGGCTTCCAATTACTGACATATTCGGGGTGGAAGAATCCCATTTTTCAGAAACAACCCAAGGAAGAAGTATTTTCATCATATTACAACACAGCCTCTCTTTTAAATGTCAACTAAGAATGTTGGAAAGAGGTCCGAGGTACATTGGAGCTTGACTGATACCAGTCAAGTCATCTAATCTGTTTAAAACTCAGGTCTTCATCTACATCTATATTGTGATAACATAAACTTTAAGGTATTTTGTAAGCATGCAAGCATAATAGTTCAGGTTGCTCCTAGAAGCAGCTGCCAAGACAGGATTAGACATGCAAGAGATTTATTGGGGGAAGGGGCAGATGCTGGTTTGACCTGAGTGGAAGGAGAGAGAAAGAAGGGGATTGGGTGGGAAGAGTCTCAGACTACATACAGCTCAGTTCCAGGAAAAGTGCAGCCAGACAGATGCAGTGTCCTTGCCTGAAGTCACCTGTTGGAAGAGCTCCTCATCTCACTGGAATGGACCTGCTTTAGTATCCTCATTGTGCTTAGCCATTGGTTAGGAGAGGCTTGTGGGACAATGTAGCATCTACGAAAACACAGGGTTGGACCCAGTGGAACATCAACTTGGGCTATCAGTCAAGTTTTGCTCCTTGTAGCGGGAGATCCCAGGAGCATATTTCCATGACTGCAACAATTCACCTTTGTGCTTCAAACATCTACCACTCCAGGCAAGTTTAGGAAACAGCTAGCTATTCTAGCATTTCTGGAGGCTTCTTTTCCTGAGGGCAAACTCAGTTAAGGGAGGGTAGGGGGGACAAATTATACCTGCCACTGTTGTAGTTGGCTGGTCTATCGGCCACAGCTGGTAGCCCACAGTTCACTTTGTACTGTGCATTCTAGTAGGTCTTCTGGTCATGGTCCTACTCCCATACTTCCTTCACTGTGAAGTGGATCCCTAGATTGGATGCTATATTGTATGGGATTTCATGCCTATGGATCTGGCATTCTATAAACCCCTGGGCCTCATGGCCCAGGCTCTGAGGGAAGGAAGGCAAGCTCCTACCTAGAATAGGTGTGTGTGTGTGTGTGTGTGAGTGTGTGTGTGTGTGTGTGTCCCTGTGAAGATAAGCCACTGAACCTTCCAGCATGGAAAGGTCCTAGTGGAGTTGACTGGCCACCAAGTGGCTGGTTGGTCTCTTTGAGGTGTAGCGCCACATCAGGAACTCCATACTGGTCTCTTCTGAATGGACATTCAGAAGCAGCAATAGCTAGATTAGTCTTGTAAGTAGGAGTCTATCCTGTTAGGCCTATGTATATAGCCTCCCTGAGAGACTCTGCCAACATGTCATTTATCTGTCCATCATATCAACTCCATTAACTGGGTAAATCATTTTGTCTACTTAGTAGACAAGTCTACTTAGTGCCCTGTGTTCAAATATTACTTCTCTATCAGAGTCCAGTAATATGTACGAAGCTATTTTTTGAAAGCATATCATGCTCTGCTGCAGATGTTGCCTTGTTCCAGAATCCCAGACACCTATGTTGTGATTCTCCCCCGGGGCTTGTCATTAGCACGACATGGCTTTTTCCCACCACTGACACCTGCAATACCATAAGTTTTGCTGACCCAAGTGGTAGAACTGCTGCTTGCACTGTAGCCTGGATCTGCTATGGACCACTCATGCTCTGAGCCCCATTCAAATCAAGTAGTCTTCCAGGTCACCTAACATATCCCTGGATGACTGTCCTTAGATGTGGAATATATTGCCTCCAGAAACCCAAGAGATCTATCAGCTGTCGTGCTCCCTGCTCTGTGGTAGGGGATGCAAAACGTGGCAATTTGTATTTGATTTATTTCGGAGGGGGTATCCCAACATTTTCCTGATTACTGGACTTCTAGCAACATCACTGAAGTGGCAAGTCTCTGAATTTGCATAGGATTTCTGTCCCACTTCTTGGAGTATATGTGTCTTACCAAGGCCTCCAGATTTCTCAACTGCCTCCTGTTTGTTTTGTTCAATCAGCATGAAATAATCCCTGTAATGGATTAGAATGATATCTAGGATGTTCAGGGAGTCTAAATCTCTTTGGACTATATTATAATGGGAAGTGAAGGGGCTAAATAGCCTTGATGCAAAACTGCAAATTATAATTATTGTTCATCCCATGTCAATTTAAATTGATTCTGGTCTTCTTTTCCAGGGGTCAGCAAAATTTTCTACAAAGAGAAATAGTAAATATTTTAGGCTTTGCAGGCCATTTGCCCTCTGCTATAACTACTCAATTCTGCAGTTACAGTGTCAAACAATAGATAAACGAGTAAACATGACTGTTTTCCAGTAAAACTTTATTTATAAAGCAGAGAGCTGACCAGATTTGATGCACAGCCTCCTTTTTTCTAATCAGAATAGGAAAGAGTGCGTGCACTACTTCAATTGCCACATATCATTTACCTGTGATTTATTAATCTATTCTAGCCTTGGTACCACATCTGGTGTAGCGGCATAGTTGAGGCCTGTTAAGCTTACAGTATTCTGTAGTTATTCTTCCATTTCTATAGGAGCCAGACTGCTGATATGGCACGACATGACATGACATAATATGACATGACATGACATGACATGACATGACATGACATGGAAAGTCACCCCTGCATTCATTAGGCCTTTAATGGTGGCATTAACCTCTACAATGAACTCTGGAATCAATAATGGTTTTGGTTAACTATTTTGGTGGGTGGGGGGTTATTGCACAGTTTTCCACTTGGTCTTCATCACTGTGATAGCTTTTACCCCATAGGCTTAGGACTCTATGTTGGGGTTACTCCGATTGCCAAGTAGATCAGTATTGATAACACATTCAGGGCTTGGGGAAATGACTACTGGATGGATCTACAGATCCATTGTGTCCACAGTGGGTCAGACTCACTGTAAGCTAGAAACGTATTTAGGGGGAGAACTAGTGAGAAAAAATGGAAAGGGAGCCAAAACAGGCTGGAGGAACCAACAGATCAAGATGTAGTTCTGACCCCAAGTGAAGGAGAGAGGGCAGGAAGGTTGGGTGAAGTATCAACATTGCAGTTCTAAGCAAAGATTATAAGGCTGTCTGGGGATCCTCAATGCAAAAGTTGCCTGTCAGGGGAGTCCTGCATCTCCTAGGGATGGTCCTGCCTTAGTATTTCTGCCATGCCTAGTCATTGGCTGGAAGAACCCAGGGAAAGCATGGTCTCAGCATAAATATGGTGATAGATTTTAGGGCTCAGCAGCTGGGTCCATCAGCCATTTATTCTCTCCAGTGACAGCTACTATAGTGCTTCAATTCAAGTTTTAAAGTCAGCTCAGACTCTGCATCCAATAGACCCTCAAAATGTCTAAATATTCACCTCTATCCATGTACTCTCACTCAGGAAAATGGTTCCATTAGGGAAGAACCAAGAGACTTATTACACTATGCACTTATCATGGTGTTGCGTGGTTCTTCTTCCTAGGAACCTGGCAACCTCTTCATTAACGGGTTCTGGATCCAAAAATTACATCAGATCCGGAAGCTGAGCAATTGATTGGACATTTTATTGGGGTGACCATCCTGAGCATTGTTTTTCCACTCTTACCATTTTTTGTTGTTTGTACATGTTAAGAAGCAGTTTTGTTGGCTCCCTGTTCCTCAGGATGCTATCTCCATAACTTCCTGCAGTTCAGATTCTCTTGGCTGTTCCTCCAACCTAGCCAGACATTATGATAGTTCTGAATTCTGGCTTCTGGTACTTACATATCATCACTCCTGTTCTCTGTTACATCAAAGCTCCATCATGTCCATGGGTTTCGGCAAACCCAGTACCATGATTCTTTCCATCTCCCTGGCTTATAGAGGAGACACATCAATGATTATTTGTAAACTCTCTCACCAGTGCATTCTCAGTCGGCTCAGTGAATAGTATCTCTGCTGGGTCATCCCATTGAACATATTCTTCTTGTAGAGTTTCTCACAAAATATGTCCATTCCCAACATATTCACTTCCCTTAGCATTTTTATTCCTTCTTCCTTCTCCTAGGCCATATTGAGCATTTCTACTTCATTCATTGCTCTTAACTTTTTTTCCAGGCTTCTAAAAACCACCCCAGCAATGAATTGGCCACATCCTCGGATCATTGAGAGGATGTTAAGTTCCAAGAGTGATCCTTCAAGTCAAATGTTCTTATTTATTTTGTCTTACTTTTTGGCCATGAAAATGCAATCCCAGAGATGCTCACTGTCTCCTCCAGGCACATATTATTAACAATTCTTATACGTCCTTGATGGATAGTCTATTTCCTCACTTATCAGGCTGTCCTTAGTTGGGTTATGCTAAAATTTAACTCTAGATATTAACCTGCCAGCCAAGAAAGGAAGCACAGGCAGCTGTGAGGAAGGCCTTGTAGAAGAGAAGCTTCTAAGGCATCTTTCAGCACAAGAGAATTGCCAGCTCTTACTAGAGAGTCTGAGGCTTCAAGTCACTCTGCAGAGAATACCAGGGGCACCCATTTAGATTATCTCCACCCCATGTTTCAAAGTTCCGGATTTTCCCAGCCAGAGTAATGACATTAATATACCAGACCTGTATAGGCTGAGCATACAAATGGATCCTGTTAGACCTACAATCTGTTGCTCACCTATGTCTGCACTTCTTTAACTGACTATTAATGGCTCTCAGTTGCTCATTTTCCCTCTGCAGAGCACCAATTCAGCTTAGTTGTAACCAACCGATTCTGCTGTCTGTAAGCATTTCCCCCAATATCTTTCAAGTACCTGAATCATTACACCTGCAAGGGCATTCTCCTTCGCCGGGATGTTTTCCTGGGTCACTACTGGTGAAATATTTAGCAATTAGGCTACCATCTTGTGCCAAGGACTAGCTGTGCACCACCCACCTACCTACCTCTTTGCTCTGTGGTAGTGAGTGAGCAAGTCAGTCACACATCCCCGCCTTATCATATGTTTTCTCAGATCACTGTTCGTACCACTATTTAGTTTGGATCTTCTGAGAAGTAAATGCCATGACAGGATTAGATGGGCAAGATATTTATTGGAAGAGACAGCAGGAGAAAGCAGGGACAGCTTTAAGACCACTGCAGCTCTGATACCTATGGAAGGAGAGAGGAAAGGGGAAAAGATTGGGTAGGAAAAATTTCATACGGTGCAGTTCTAAGAAGAGTTTAGGCAGGACCAATAAGAGTTCTACATCTTGCCAAAATGGACCTATTCCTGTGGTGCTCAATCATTGCCTTGGTTTCCATATGGATCAAGAAGGAGCAGTGGCAGGAGCTGTCTGTCAGTCACTCGTGCTCCCTGGAGATTTGAACAGCAGATTTTTATGGCCCCTACATTAATTAATCAGGGAGAGTTATATGATATATACAGAAATATACAGAAATATAATAGAATATATTGATAACAAAAATTACCACTTTGATTTAGGTTCTCTATAATAATTCAGTTCTCTGATCTATCAAATGAGAATTATTTAACATCTATTATATCTAATGCATAAGAGTTTTCAGAGACTCAAAAATAACACTTCACTTAAAGATGCACTTGAGGGGTGCCCGGATGGCTAAGTCTGTTAAGCGCCCCACTTTTGATTTCAGATCAGGTCATGATCTCATGAACCGTGAGATCAAGCCCCACATCCGGCTCTGTGCTGACAGCAGGGAGCCTGCTTGGGATTCTCTGTCTCCCCGTCTCTCTGCCCTTCCCCTGCTTGCGTGCATTTACTCTTTCTCTCTCTCTCTCAAAATAAATGAATAAACATTTTGGGGAAAAAAAAGGATGCACTTGAAAAATTTAAAGGTAAAAAACAGTACTAATGAATGTCTATCCAACTAAGAACTGCTCTTAATTATCCCCTTTTTCTTTGGGGAACAAGATTGAGATTGGATAGGAAGATACAAAGCATCTGAAGCAACTGAACTTGAGTATATCTCTAACCATCAGTTTAAGTGAGAGAGCTAAGTATTTGCTGACCAAATATTCTGAAGACATATATGTCAAGTGTATCTTATTGAAGACTTGAAATTTAAAAAATCTAGAATTAATGAGGTTACTTAAAAGAGTTTTCATCTGTTAAAATTTAAAAATCAATGACAGTGAAATGATCAGATCTTTTACTTATGCAAGTGCGGGTGAACATAGCTAGAAATGAGATTTAGCAATATGTGTACTAATATGTAACTATCTGAAGCACGTCAGAAGGCAGTGCTTTTCAAATTATTCCACCAAAGTATCCCTAACAGAAAAGGAAAATAAATTCACATATCCAAAGAAGGATTGGTTGGAAAAATCCTTTCATCAATAGTTAAGTAATGGAATATAATGGCTAAATGCTATGGGCTAGCAATGCATACTTATTTAGCTGGAACAACTTAATGCTCAGCAATGATCTTCTCTTCTAATTTCTTTGACCATTTTTATTATTACAAAGGCATTATCAGAAAAGTTTATCAGAAGAACAACATAATGAATTCATATAATCCATCCACCCTGAAAAAATTTAATACCTTCAGATCTTTTTCATTCTTTTTTTAATGTTTTTTTATTTTTTGAGAGAGAATGTGAGCAGGGGAGGGGCAGAGAGAGAGGGAGGCACAGAATCTGAAGCAGGCTCCAGGCTCCAAGCTGTCAGCACAGAGGCCGACGTGGAGCTTGAACCCACGGACCGTGGGATCATGACCTCAGCCGAAGTCGGATGCTTAACCCACTGAGCCACCAAGCACCCCTTCAGATCTTTTTCTATGTATTTATGTTCATGTGTGTATACGCATGTGTGTGTTATTTTATTTAAAAATGGGGCCAGACTACATATACCATTTTAAAACCTGCCAAAATGTCCGTAATCCAGAAATTGTTGGACAGTTAGGGTATTCCATCTTATTCTCTGTTGTCATAAACTTAGGTTCTGTCTTAATTTTCATAATAGAATCAGCAAACTGGAACAATTGGTCAAAATAAACCAGAGAAGTTTTAAAATATAAAAATCTTGGGGCACCTGGGTGGCTCAGTTGGTTGAGCAACCGACTTCGGCTCAGGTCATGATCTCTTGGTTCGTGAGTTCAAGCCTCGCGTCAGGCTCTGTGCTGACAGCTCAGAGCCTCGAGCCTGCTTCAGATTCTGTGTCCCCCTCTCTCTCTGCCCCACCCCTGCTTGTGCTCTGTCTCTGTCTTTCAAAAACGAATATACATAAAAATTTTTTTAAAATAAATAAAATAAAAACCCTAAAAATTAGAGACACTGGCTTTAGAAATGCGTAAATGAAGAACAGTTGTAGAATCATTCCATGTTGCATCTTACCAGTTCTCTAAAAAAATATTTTTTAACATTTATTTATTTTTGAGAGATAGAGAGAGACAGAGCATGAGCAGCAGAGGGGCACAGAGAGAGGGAGACACAGAATCTGAAGCAGGCTCTGGGCTCAGAGCTGTCAGCACAGTCGGGGCTCGACCTCACAAATCAAGAGATCATGACCTGAGCCGAAGTCAGACGCATAACCAACTGAGCCACCCAGGGGCCCCATCTTACCAGTTCTTTAAACACCAGTAATGGGGTATACTGAATTTTTTTAAAAACGTTTATTTATTTTCAAGAGACACAGAGCACGAGTGGGGGAGGGGCAGAGAGAGAGGGAGACACAGAATCCGAAGCAGGCTCCAGGCTCTGAGCTGTCAGCACAGAGCCTGACGCCAGGCTCGAACTCATGAACCATGAGATCATGAGCTGAGCTGAAGTCGGCCACTTAACCAACTGAGTTACCCAAGTGCCCCGGGGTATGCTGAATTTTAACTAAACATTCTCACACCATAAATGTATGTTTTTCTTTATAGTTTTTGAAATATATGTTGTTGATGTTTGCATATAATATATTGTTGATGTTTGCATGTTTTTAAACTTTATTTAAATAGCTTTACCTCTAGGGGAAGAACTCAGGGCCTGGAGCCTGCTTCAGATTCTGTGTCTCGCTCTCTCTCTGCCCCTCCCCCCTTGTGCTCTGTCTCTCTCTGTCTCAAAAATAAATAAAACATTAAAAAAAATAGCTTTACCTCTATATATTCAACTGTTTTTCATCAATGTTACATTTGTGAGAACCTTCCCTGTTGCTTTGTATAGCTGCAGTTCATTTGTTCTAACTGCTGTACAGTATCCCATTGCTAGACCATATCGATATATTTTTTTTCTCTTGACAACAGATATTTGCATAGTTTCCAGGTTTTTGCTATTGCAAACTGACATTAGGTACATTCTTTTGCAAGGCTACAGAAAAACATATCAGATATGCTGCCAAAAGTGAAATTATTGGCTGTGAGACATGCATATCTCCAAGTTTATCAGAGTGCTAAATTGTTTTTGAAAGCAGTTGTATCAACTTACAGTCCCACCCACAGAATGTAACTATTTCCTTTGTTCCAGTTCCTAGACATACTTCATGTTGTCATATTTAAACATTTTGATTACAATCTGTTTCGTTATAAAATAGTACCAAATTGTAAATTGTGGTATTAATTTGGATTCTTCTGAGGAATTTAGGTTGAACGTCTTATTTTTTTCCGTTAGCGATTTGCTTCCTCTTCTTGAAATAACTATTCATGTGTTTTGAAATTTTTATTATTTTCTGTTGTTTTTTATTGATTCGTACAAGTTTATTATATTTTCTGAACAATAACCTTTCATCAGTTGTCCATATCACAGGTATTTTCTTCCAGTTTCTGACTTGTCTTTTTCCTTTCAGTAGTAGATTTTGAAGGACAGAGGTTTAGTTTTAATGTAGCCAAATTTATCCATCAATTTCTTCATATTTTGGGCTTTTTATATAATGTTTAAGAAAATATTCCTAGACTACACCTGGCAGGCTCAGTCTGTAGAGCATGTGACCCTTGATCTCACGGTGATGAATTGAAGCTCCATTTTGAGCATACAGCTTAATTAATTATTCTTTTTCATATCGACAATGATTTTGTTTATTATTTTTTTTAAATATAATTTATTGTCAAGTTGGCTAAAATACAGTGTATATATACAGTGTGGTCTTGGTCTGGGGGTAGATTCCCGGGATTCGGAGCTTACATACAACACCCAGTGCTCATCCCAACAAGTGCTCTCTCCTCGATGCCCATGACCCATTTCCCCCTCTCCTCCACCCCTCCCCCATCAACCCTCATATTGTTCTCTGTATTTAAGAGTCTTTTATGGTTTGCTTCCCTCCCTCTCTGTTTGTAACTATTTTTTCCCCTTCCCTTTCCCCATGGTCTTCTGTTAAGTTTCTCAAGTTCCACATATGAGTGAAAACATATGATACCTGTCTTTCTCTGACTGACTTGTTTCACTTAGCATAATACCCTTCGGTTCCATCCACATTGCTGCAAATGGCAGGATTTCATTCTTTCTCATTGCCAAGTAGTATTCCATTGTATATATCAACCACATCTTCTTTATCCGTTCATCAGTTGATGGGCATTTAGGCTCTTTCCATAATTTGGCTATTGTTGAAAGTGCTGTTATAAATATTGGGGTACATGTGCCCCTATGAATCAGCACTCCTGTATCCTTTGGATAAATTCCATAGAGCTTGCTTTAAAAAAAGAAAAAAGAAATTATCCTAATTCAAAGTTCATCAAGTAATCCCTCATATTGCCTTAGAAAACTGTAAAGTTTTGGGGCACCTGGGTGGCTCAGTTGGTTGAGTGTCGGGTCGTCATGATCTCCCAGTTTGTGGGTTGGAGCCCCATGTCGGGCTTTGTGCTGACAGCTCAGACCCTGGAGCCTGCTTCAGATTCTGTGTCCCCCTCTCTCTCTGCCACTCCCCCTCTCACTCTGTCTCTCAAAAAATAATCAATGAACATTTAAAAAATTTAGAAAACTGTAAAGTTTTGCTTTTTACTTTGAAGGATTTTATTTATCAGAAACTGACTTTTGCGTATAGTGTGAGATAGAAATCCCGTGCTTACCTAAATGTCCTAGGACTATTTATTGAATCCTTCACATATTCCCCACTGCTCTTCCATGCTATCTCTGCACTGTATCGTTTCTTTATATGTGCAAATCCATTTATGTTATGTCTGCTCTCTCCCAATGACTATAGTCAATCACTTTTCCAACTCCACACTGTTCTAATTGCATTACTTTTACGATCTGGAAATGATATGACAGTCGCTCTCCCATCTCTTGTTATTCCTTTTTAAAATTTCCTGTGTAGTCTGTTTCTTTTCCATATAAAATAATTCCACTAAAAATACTTCCTTTTTAAAAAATGATTCCATCTTAAGATCCGCTTTTCATGTTCATTGAAAACCGCTGTTGGTTTTTATGATGGGAAATGCATTGACTATAGGGATCAATTGAAGTATCAATATTGCTATCATATGGAGTCTCTATTCCTGGTATTTCTTCAATGCCTTTGTCATCTTTTATATCTTCCCATGATGTTTTAAAACTTTCTCCAGTATGGCTTAGCACAGTTCTTGTTAATAGCTTTATCTTTTTCATGCATTGTAAGTCTGTCTCTTAAAACTGTATCTTCTAATGATTTGTAACATGCATACGGTCAAGTTGATCTTTCAACATTGATTCTGATCTCCTTTTAAAGAGTAACCCTGTTAAGTTCTCTTATTAGTTCTAATAATATAACTAAACTTTTTTGTGCTTCTCTGTGACAATTTTTTAATGTTTTATTTTTGTCTTTCTAAGGTTTACAATTTTTACTTTTCCATCTTGTCTTCATGCTCAGGAAGGCTTTCAGCACGTTGTTGAACAGAAGTGATAATAGTTATCTTCGTCTTATGTCATGTTCTAAAGGAAATTCTTTGAAAGTTTCATCATTTAGGATGCTTGCTGTAGATTTCTACAGCCACACGTAAACACATTTAGGAGGTTATTTTATAATCTCAAGTGCATATTACCTTAGACACTTTTTATCATTACGTAGTGCGGCTTTGCATTATATATCTTTTTTCCTTAGGGTTTATTTTGTCTGATATTAATGAGACTGTGGCAGCTTTATCTTGGTTAGAATTTGCCAAGATACCTTTTCACCTTTTCTTTTTCAACTTTTTTGTACTCATATTGTAGGTGTGTTTCTTTTAAAGAGCATATATATTTTAAAATGCTTTCTATTAAATCAAAACCACACTCAGATATCACCTCACGCCAGTCAGAGTGGCCAAAATGAACAAATCAGGAGACTACAGATGCTGGCGAGGATGTGGAGAAACGGGAACCCTCTTGCACTGTTGGTGGGAATGCAAATTGGTGCAGCCGCTCTGGAAAGCAGTGTGGAGGTTCCTCAGAAAATTAAAAATAGACCTACCCTATGACCCAGCAATAGCACTGCTAGGAATTTACCCAAGGGATACAGGAGTACTGATGCATAGGGGCACTTGTACCCCAATGTTTATAGCAGCACTCTCAACAATAGCCAAATTATGGAAAGAGCCTAAATGTCCATCAACTGATGAATGGATAAAGAAATTGTGGTTTATATAGACAATGGAGTACTACGTGGCAATGAGAAAGAATGAAATACGGCCCTTTGTAGCAACGTGGATGGAACTGGAGAGTGTGATGCTAAGTGAAATAAGCCATTCAGAGAAAGACTGATACCATATGGTTTCACTCTTATGTGGATCCTGAGAAACGTAACAGGAACCCATGGAGGAGGGGAAGGGAAAAAAAAAAAAAAAGAGGTTAGAGTGGGAGAGAGCCAAAGCATAAGAGACTCTTAAAAACTGAGAACAAACTGAGGGTTGATGGGGGGTGGGAGGGAGGGCAGGGTGGGTGATGGGTATTGAGGAGGGCACCTTTTGGGATGAGCACTGGGTGTTGTATGGAAACCAATTTGGCAATAAATTTCATATATTGGGGAAAAAAATAAAAATAAAATAAAATGCTTTCTATTAATTTTCATTTTTTAATAAGGAAGTGAGTTCATTATTTATGATGACTGATATAGTTGAGTTTGTTTTTATAATTTTATTCTTACTCATCCCCTTTTTTTATTTTTCTCTCTCTTACTGCCATATTTGGGTTTGATTTTTTTCCTTATGCCACTTTTTTTTGTTTTCAAAATTATGTGCTCTATTTTTTACTCTTTGTGGTTGTCTTTGAAATTTAGTAAGCACATTTAACTAGACCTAAGGTTTATTCTGTAGTTTTTTCTTCCTCCCAAACAATACAAGATTATTGTATTCCTTCATTCTGTTTATTCCTCTCTTGGCTTACAACTTACTTTCACCATTAGTTTAGCTTTATTTAATAGTGTTGTTTAAATCTTGTTACCAAGACATTAGTGTAATTTAAAATAATCAGTCTTTGTTTCGCTTTTCTCACATTTTATCATTTTTATTGCTTATCTTACCTTCTCACGTCTGTTCTTTCTGCAGAACATTATCAAGAAATTCCCTTACTAGGTTTCTACTGATGGTAAATATTTTAAATATTTGTTTAAAAACATATTTGTTTTCCCCTTATTCTCACAGAGTAGCTTGCTTTGATATACAATTCGAGGTTGACAGGGATTTTATCATAGCATTTTAAAGCTGTTATGCTACTGGCTGCTGGTTTGCGTCGTTGCTGACTTCAAGTCTAATTGTAATTCCCAAGTAGACATTCTTGCCTTTTTCTCTTTGGCTATTTTTAAAATATTTTCTTTGTTTTAGTGTTCTGCACATTAACCATGATATTTGTTAGTGCTTTTTTACTTATTCTCTTGGTATTCATTGTACTTTCTGAATCTGAGAATCAGATTGTATCTTCAATCAGTTATAGAATCTTTTTCATTGTTTCTATTATCGACTTCTGGAACTCCAGTTAGGCACATGTTAGATGTTCTAATTCTATCTTCCTTCTATCTTCTATGTCTTTTTACCCTTATTACAAATCTCCTATTTCTTGGTCTTTCTGTACTTCAATTTAGACAATTAACTAAGTCTCACCTCAGTTGTGCTTATATCGGCTCTTTAATTCATTCACTCAGTATTTATTTTTTTAAGGAATTTTGCTTACGTTATTTCTTTTTTTAATTGAATTATAATTGACATATAATATTATATTAGTTTCAGATGTACGATATAGTAATTTGCCATTTATGTACATAGTATAATGGTCACCACAATATATCTAGTTACCATTTGTCACTGTACAAAGTTAATTCCATATTATTGATTATTCCCTATGCTGTATATCACATCCTCATGATTTATTTATTTTATAATTGGAAGTTTGTACTTCTTAATTCCCCTCACACATCTCACTACCTCTCCCCTCCAGTCTCACCCCTCTGGCAATCACCAATCTGTTCTCTGTATCTGAGAGTCTGGGCTTTGTTTTGTTTTGTTTGTTAATTTTTAGATTCCACATGTAAGTAAAATCATGTGGTTTTTCTATCTGACTTATTTCACTTAACATAATACCCTCAAGGTTTATACATGTTGTCATAAATGGCAAGATTTTATTATTCTTTCATGACTCAGTAGTATCGTATGTCATATCTTTATTATCCATTTATCTGTTGAAGGACACTTAAGTTGTTACCATATCTTGGCAATTATAAATAACGTTGCTATGAACATAGGGGTGTACCAACCTTTAGAATGAGAGTTTTCGTTTTCTTTATATAGATACCCAATAGCGGAATTGCTGTAGTTCTATTTTTAATTTTTTGGGTAACCTCTAAACTGTTTTCCATGGTGGATGCACCAATTTACATTCCTACTAACAGTGTAAGAAGGTTCCCTTTCTTTACATACTCACTAACACTCGTTATTTCTTGATAATAGCCATTCTGGCAAGTATGAAGCGATATCTCATTGTGGTTTTTTGCATGTCCCTGATGATTAGTGAGGTTAAGCAGATTTTCACGTACCTGTTGGATTTGTATGCCTTCTCTGGAAAAATGTCTGTTCGGATCCTTTGGGGTTTTTTTGTTACTGAGTTGTAGAAGTACTTTGTATGTTTTGGATATTAACCCCTTATTAGATACATGATTTTCAAATATCTTCTCCTATTCAGTATGTTGCATTTCTGTTTGTTGGTGATCTCCTTCACTGTGCAGCAGCTTTTTAGTTTGATGTAGTCACATTTGTTTTATTTTTGTTTTATTTTCCTTGCCTCCAATGTCAAGGAGTTTATTGTGTATGTTTTCTTCTAGGAGTTTTATGGTTGGTTACAGGTATTACAATCATGTCTTTTAAAATTTTTTTTAACGTTTATTTATTTTTGAGACAGAGAGAGACAGAGCATGAACGGGGGAGGGTCAGAGAGAGAGGGAGACACAGAATCTGAAACAGGCTCCAGGCTCTGAGCTGTCAGCACAGAGCCCGACGCGGGGCTCGAACTCACATACTGTGAGATCGTGACCTGAGCCGAAGTTGGACACTTAACCGACTGAGCCACCCAGGCGCCCCTACAATCATGTCTTTAATCAATTTTGAGTTAATATTTGTATGTGGTGTAAGACAGTGGTCCAGTGTCATTCTTTTGCATATAGCTATCTAGTTTTCCTAGCACCATTTATTGAAGAGACTGTCCTTTCTTCATTGTCTATTCTTGCCTATTTTGTCATGGATTAGTTGACCATATACTTGTGGGTTTATCTCTGAGCTCTCTAATCTGTTCCATTGATCTACATGTCTGTTTTATATGCCACTACCATAGTGTTTTGATTATTATAGCTTTATAGCATAGTTTGAAATCAGGGAGCATGGTACTTCTGCCTTTGTTCTTCTTTCTCAAGATTGGTCTGGGTATTGGAGGCCTTCTATGGTTCTATCCAAATTTTAGAATTTATTTCAGTTTTGTGAAAAATTTCATTGGAATTTTGATAGGAATGGCATTGAATCTAGAAATTGCTTTGGTTAGTATGGATATTTTAACAATATTAATTCTTCCAATCTATGAACATGGAATATTTTTCCATTTATTTGTAACTTCTTCAATTTCTTTCATCAGTGTCTTATAGTTTTTAGTGTACCTGTATTTCACCTCCTTAGTAAAACTTATTCCTAGGCATTGTATTCTTTTTCATGCAATTGTAAATGGAACTGTTTTCTTGATTTCCCTGATAGTTTGCTATTAGTATAGAAACTCACAGATTTTTCAGGCTCTGGGCTGATGGCTCGGAGCCTGGAGCCTGCTTCTGATTCTGTGTCTCCCTCTCTCTCTGCCCCTCCCCCGTTCATGCTCTGTCTCTCTCTGTCCCAAAAATAAATAAAAAACGTTGAAAAAAAAATTAAAAAAAAAAAAAAAAAAAAAAAAAAAAAAAAGAAACTCACAGATTTTTGTATATTAACTTTGCATCCTGCAACTTTATTGAATTCATTTATCAGTTGTAACAACTTTTTGGTGGAATCTTCAGGGATTTCTTTATATAGAAATCATGTCATCTGAATATAAGATATTTTACCTCTTCTTTTCCAATTTGTATGCCTTTTATTTCTTTTTCTTGCCTAATACCGTGGCCACAACTTCCGATACTATGTTGAATAAAACTGGGGATATTGGGTATCCTCGATTGTTCCTGATCTTGGAAGAAAAGCTTTCAGCTTTCCACTGTTGGATATAATATTAGTTGTGGGTTTGTCATATAGGGCTTTTATTATGTTAAAGTACATTTCCTCTGTACCCACTTTGTTGAAACTTTTTATCATAAATGGATGTTGAATTTTGTCAAATGCTTTTTCTACCTTTATTGAGATGATAATATGAGTTTTACCTTTCATTTTGCTAATGTGGTCTATCATGTTGATTGATTGGCAGATGTTGAACCATCTTTGTATCACAGGAGTAAATCCCACTTGAACATGGTGTATCAAACTTTGAATATAGTGCTGAATTTGGTTTGCTAATATTTTTGAGGATTTTTTGTTTCCATGTTCATCACAGATATTTGCCTGTGTGGAGACCTTGTCTGGTTTTGGTACCAGGATAGTGCTGGCCTTGTAAAAATAAGTTGGGAAGCCTTCCCTCTTACCAGTTTTTTGGAAGAGTTGAGAAGGATAAGTATAAAATCTACTTTGAATGTTCAACAGAATTCACCTGTGAATCCATCTTTTGTTTTGGGGGAGATTTTTTATACTGATTCAGTCTTCTTACCAGGAATAGATCTTTTCAGGTTTCTATTTCTACATAATTCAGTCTTGGAAGATTGTAAATTTCTAGGAATTTATCCATTTCTTTTGCTCAGTTTGTTGGTGTATGATTGTTCATAGTAGTCTCTTATGATCTTTTGTATTTATGTGGTATCAGTTGTAGCTTCTCTTTGATTTCTGATTTTTTAATTTGAACCCCAGGTTTTTTTCCCCTGTGAGTCCAGCTAAAGGCTTGTCAGTTTGTTTCCCTTAGTTTCATTGATCTTTCCCACTGCTTCATTTATTTCTGCTCTAATATTCATTATTTTCTTCCTTCTGCTAACTTTGGGCTTCTTTTTCTAGTTCCTTTAGGGGTAATGTTAAATTGTTTATTTGATATTTCTCTTGTTTCTTTGAGATAGGCCTGTATTGCGATGAACTTCCCACTTAGAGCCACTTTTGCTGCATACCACAGATTTTTGTATGTTGTATTTCTGTTTTCATGTGTCCCTAGATATTTGTTTATTTATTTACCCTTTGATTTCTTCTATGACTCAATAGTTGTTCAGTAGCATTTTTGTTTATCACGTATTTGTCGTTTTTCCAGTTTTTTTCTTGTAATTGATTCCTAGTTTCATACCATTATATTTATAAAAGATGCCTGATATAATTTCAATCTTCTTAAATCTGTTGAGACTTTTTTTTTTTTTTTTTTTTTTGGTGACCTAGCATGTGATTTATCCTGGAGAATATTCCATATGCCTTTTTTTTTTAAGATATTTTTTTTTTAATTTTCTTAACGTTTATTTATTTTTGAGACAGAGAGAGACAGAGCATGAACGGGGGAGGGTCAGAGAGAGAGAGGGAGACACAGAATCTGAAACAGGCTCCAGGCTCTGAGCTGTCAGCACAGAGCCCGATGCGGGGCTTGAACTCACGAACCGCGAGATCATGACCTGAGCCGAAGTCGGACGCTTAACCGACTGAGCCACCCAGGCACCCCCCATGTGCCTTTTAAAAGAATGTGTATTCTACTACTTTTGGATGGAATGTTCTACATGTATCTATTAAGTCTATTTGGCCTAATTTGTAATTAAAGGCTGATGTTTCCTTATTGATTTTCTGTCTGGGTTATGTATATGGGGTGTTAAAGTTCCCTACTGTTATCTATTGCTATCAATTTCTTCCTTTGGGTCTACTAATTTTTGCTTTATGTATTTTGTCGTCCTATGTTGGGTGCATATATATTAGTAAATGTTATATCTTCTTGCTGAATTGACCCCTTTATCATTATGTAGTGCCCCTCTTTGTCTAATATGAGTCTTTGTTTTAAAGTTTTTTTTTTTTTTTCTCTGATATAAATACAGCTACACCAGGTTTCTTTTTGTTTCCATCTGCATGGAATATCTGTTTCCATCCCTTCACTTTCAGTCTGTGTGGGTCCTTCTGAAGGGAGTCTTTTATAGGCAGTATATATATGTGTCTTTCTTTTTTTATTCATTCAGCCACAGTCTTTTGGTTGAAGAATTCAGTCCATTTGCACTTTAAGTAATTATTGATAGATATGTGTTGTTGACATTCTGTTAAAAGTTTTCTGGCTATTTTTATAGTTTCTGTCTGTTCCTTTTCTTCTCTTTCTCTCTTCCCCTATGGTTTGATGTTGATGATGTTGATGATGATGATGATGATGATGTGTGTGTATGTGTGTGTGTGTGTGTGTGTGTGTGTGTGTTATGTTTAGATTCCTTTCTCATTTTCTTCTTGTGTGCTTACTTTAAAATTTTGCTCATGGTTACCATGAAGTTCAAATATCTCAACCTGTGTGTATAATAGTCTATTTTTATTTGACACCAACTTAAATTTGGATACATTCTAAAAACCTATATTTTCACTCCTCACATCATGTTTCATGTTTTGATGTCACTTTTTTAAAAATGTTATGTATCCCTTAACTAATTATTGTAGTTATAGGTAATAGTATTCCTTTTGTCTTTCAACCTTTTTAGTAACTTAATCCACTACCTTCACTATATATTTACCTTTTCCAGTTGAGAATTTTCTTTTTATGTTTTCTTGTTTTTAATTAGTGCCAGGTATTTTTGCTTAAAGAAGTCACTAATATTTCTTACTGTAAGTTAGTGTAGTAGTGATAAACTCCTTTAGCCTTTGCTTGTCTGGAAAACTCTTTATCTCTGCTTTAAAACTGAATGATAATCTTGTCAGCTACAGGATCCTTGATTGGAAGGTGTTTTTTTTTTTTTTTTCCTTTCATTACTTTGAGTATGTCATGCCACTTTCTTCTGTGTTATAAAGTTTCTGCTGAGAAATCTGCTGAAAGCCTTATGGTATTTCCCTTGCATGTAACAATTTGTTTTTCTCCTGCTGCTTTTAAGATTCTCTCTTTACTTTTTAACTTTTGACAGTTTAACTATTATGTGTCTTGGTGTGATTCTCTTTGGGTTCATCTTATATGGAAGTCTTCGGGATTCCTGAACCTCAATAACTGTTTTCTTTGGTAGACTAGGAAATGTTTTAGACATTATTTCTTCAAATAATTTCTGCTTCTCTCTCTTTTCTCTTCTTGGAGCCCTGTAATGCAAATGTAATGCTTGATACTGTCCTAGAGGTCCCTTAAGTTATCTTTATTATTTTTAATTCTTTTTTCTTTTTGCTGCTGTGTCTGGGTGAGTTTTATTGATTTATCTTCCAGTTCATTGATCCATTCTTCTGTTTCATCCAGTCTGCTATTGAACCCCTCTAGTGTACTTTTTAGTTCAGTTATTGTGTTCTTTAGCTCTATTGCTTGTGTTTGGTACTTTCTTATGTTTTATTTCTCTTTTTTAAATTTTTCACTGAATTCATCCATTCTTTTTTTTTTTTTTGAGTTCAGTGAGCATCTTTATGACCACTACTTTGAATTTTTTATCATATAGGTTACTTATCTCCATATCATCAAAGTTTTTTTTTCTAAAGTTTTATCTTGTTCTTTCATTTGGAACATTTTTCTCTGTTTCCTCATTTTGCTTGATTCTCTGTATTTGTTTCTATGTATTAAGCAAACCAGCTATCTCTCTGTCTTGAAAGAGTGGTATTGTGTAGGTGATGACCCTTCTGATTTAACCTTGCCCTAGCTCTGGTTGTCTCTGGAATCCTTGTGATTGTTTAAACTGCCTGATTTATTATTGATATGTCCCCATTGTTGAGGTTGTACCAAGACCTGTAAGTGATGCAGGGGTCTCATTTAGCATTCGACTTCAGGCTGATTAGAAGCCAGACACTCAGGCAACAGCTTTTAAAGTATGCAGATATATATGGACTATCAAGCTGCAATTGTAATTGCTACTGGCCTCCAGACCAGGAGATATGCAGGTGTCCCCTGGATGATAGTTGCAAAAATTTGGGCTCCAGACAAGTGTATAAGCTCCTTTCTGGGAAGTCTTGTCAAGCTGTAGCAATGTCAAGGGGGAACACAAGGACGATGTCTCCCTGCTTACATTCCCTGGGAGCACCTCATTAGTCTCCTAATGTGTAGGAAACTGAAGCCTGTCCCTCAGGCTGAAGCTTCAGGCTAAGTGAATAGGCTCTGTCCACAGAAAGACTAGGGTTGTGTTTCAGTCTGCTGTATTTGTTGTGCCCTGGGAGTGGCAGCCTGCAAAAGCTCTTTCTGGTGTTTGGAGCCCCATGAAGCTCTGGAATGCCAGCCCTTTTGGCCACCAGGGCCAAGTGATCAAGGGGTATCCCCTATGTGGATTACATGTGCCCACTGTCTTCAGCAAGGCAGCTGGAGTGTGTAGGAAGCAGGGGACACTTAATGGCTTCAGATAAACAGTGGGAAAATGGCTTGACTGCCTGCATCCACTGGCTTTAGCAAGTCAGTGGGATAGTGCCTTGCTAGAGCATGCACACCAGCTTTAGGCTGTGAGAGGGAGAATGTTGCTACCACTCCTGCTCACCAGCCCCAGCCATGGGGCAGGAGAGTGTCTCAACTGCCTATACTCACAGATTTTAGCTAGGAAGCAGGAAAATGCTTCCAATGCTTATGCTTCTCCAACATAGCCAGGTAGCTGGAGACCGTTGCAATCTCTTGTGCTCTGTGGTCTCAGCAGGTACCAAGACTTCTCCCTACTCCCCACTCATCCCAGCAAGGTAATGGGATGGTGCTTCCCCCGAGTTTGTCTGTCTGGGCTAGCAGATTATGGGGAAAGTACAATAGCATCTTCCAGTTCCTCTGTCTCCTGGGAACATCTCTACTGTACCACACCCCTCCCACCGATGCCCCCAGATCAGCAAATGAATCTCCCTCACATAGTACTTTTCAAATTGCTATTTTTCCTCTGGGTCTGGGAGCTGGTGAGACTATACTAAAGCTATCCCAGAAGAGAATCTCAGATTTTTTACATCACTTTGGGGCCCCCCCACTCCATGTCAGCACCATTGGTTCTCCAAGTCAGACATTCTGGGAATTCATCATTCTGGTGTAGATCCCAGGGGCCAGGATGCCTAATGTAGGGCACCAACCCCTTGCTCCTGCAGGAGGAGCACCGGTCTGATAAGGTCTCTCAATTGTGTGTTGGTGCATGTGGGTGGTTTTGTGTGAGACAATGTCTCTGTCTCTCCTACCCATGTCAGTGTAGTCCTTTTATCTTTTGTTATGAAAAACAGTTCATTCTGTTTTCAGATTTTTTTCCCCAGAGGGATATCATCAATATGTAGCTGTAGATTTTTTTGTTAAGATTTTATTTTAATTTTTAAAGGTTTTATTTTTAAGTAATCTCTACCCCTAAAGTGGGGCTTGAACTCACAACACCATGATCACAAGTTGTATGCTCTACCAACAAGTCAGCCAGGTGCCTCTGTAGTTGTAGATTTGGTGTGTCCATGGGAGGACATGAGTTTAGGATCTTCCTATGCTACCATCTCGCACCTTCCCCCCTACTGAGTTTTTAACGTTAATTATTCTGTTTTTCATTTGTGAATTTCCAGTTCGTTGTCATTACAATATATCTGGCTTTTAAAATCTTTTATGTTGTTTCTGTCTCATGTTTGCAATTCCAATGTTTATTTCTTTAAACATTTTAGACCATTATTTCATATTCTATAACTGATCATTTAATTATTCGTTTTGGTTGTTAAAGTATACTGTTTGTTATTTATGTTTGCTGTTGGTTCATGATACCTTGATTCCTCATGTCCTTTGTAATTGTGTGTTGTGGAATCCTATCAGCAGGACTTTCTCTGTAGAAATCTTATGGGGCCAGGATTGAAGTTTTATCTCTGTAGAGAGAATTTATTCTCTCATTTTGCTTTATCAGGCAGCCAGGGGTTCTACTAACTTAGGACAAATTCTTTTTTTTTTTTTTAAGTTTATTTATTTATTTTGAGAGAGAGAGAATGTGTGAGCGCAAGCAGAGAGAGAGGGAGAGAGAGAATCCCAAGCAGGCTCCATGCTGTCAACACAGAGCCCAAATAGGGGCTCGAACTCATGAACTATGAGATCATGAGCTGAGCCAAAATAGAGTTGCTGCTTAACTGACTGAGCCACCCAGGCACCCCAGGACAAATTCTTGTTCTTATCTTGACCTGGATTTTAATGGACCAAGTAGGTATAATGAACTGAATTGTGTACTTCTCCCAAATTCATATGTCGAATCCTAACCCCCAATATGATTTATTTGTAGTTAGGGCCTTTAAAGAAGTATTAGGTTTAAGTGAGGTCGTAATGGTGGGGCCCTAATCCAATAGAACTAGTGTCCTTATAAGAAAAGGAAAAGACACCAGGGATGCATATGCACAAAGGAAGACCATGTGAAGACAGAGGGGAAAAAACAGTGATTTGCAAACCAAGGAGAGAGGCCTCAGAAAAAACCACACCTAAAGATATCTTAGTCTTGGATTTCTAGCTTCCAGACTGTGAGAAAATAAATTTCTGCTGGTTAAGCAATCTAATCTGGGGAATTTTGTTATTGCAACTCTAGCAGGTTAATACAGTAGGAAATGAAACTTTTCGTCTCTAACTCATGGGTGGGCAGACCTCTCTTTACAAATTTTTAGGGGCGTCCAGGCAGAGACAGACTAGTTCCCTTCCTACTCTAATTCCTGGGAGGTAGATTTGTTTTACAGTCTACCCATTCACTAAGGGCAGGGCTGTGAATAGGGTGAATTAAGTGCCTTACTGACTTCACCCCAGTCCTGGCCCTGACTAAGAGTGTAGCTTTTCGAATACCTAAGCTGTATAACAGGATCTTGGCTGAAACTACTCATTTGGCGCAGGCCAAGGCCATATCTCCTGACTTCACTCATCCACTAAAACTCAAGCATCATAGTTACCAAGACTAACAAAGTTCTCCAGGGCAACAATAGTGTTAGAGATTAATTACCACTTTAATGTTAAGTTCAGTTTTGGGGTTTTGCTGCCTGGACTTTTCCCCTACTTTTTCAGGTTTAACTGTATTTAAATACAGAAATACATTTTAGGGGCGCCTGGGTGGCGCAGTCGGTTAAGCGTCCGACTTCAGCCAGGTCACGATCTCGCGGTCCGTGAGTTCGAGCCCCGCGTCAGGCTCTGGGCTGATGGCTCGGAGCCTGGAGCCTGTTTCCGATTCTGTGTCTCCCTCTCTCTCTGCCCCTCCCCCGTTCATGCTCTGTC
Source organism: Neofelis nebulosa (assembly GCF_028018385.1). Lineage (NCBI taxonomy): Eukaryota > Metazoa > Chordata > Mammalia > Carnivora > Felidae > Neofelis > Neofelis nebulosa. The sequence continues at coordinate 43,389,350 of NC_080796.1, forward strand.
TCTCTCTGTCCCAAAAATAAATAAAAAACGTTGAAAAAAAAAAATTAAAAAAAATAAATAAATAAATAAATAAAAAAAAATAAATACAGAAATACATTTTAAATACAAAATACATGTTACATTGTACAATATGTACAATTATACATATGTACAATACATTGTACATTTAAATATAAAAATACATTTTAAAAATGTTTGCAATTAAACTTTTTGTAGGGGTGTTTTTAAGCATATCTTCCATGCCATATACCTGGAAACCAAAGTGCTTTTTGTCTTATAAGGGTAAGAAAACCATTCCCAGAAGCCTCTCTGCGGAAATTCCCCCACGTCTCATTGGCCAGGAATTTGCATAAATCAATAACTGCAGGAAGAATGGGATTTCCAAGATTGACTTAGACTCAGAATTATTCTCAGGGACCCATGGGGGAGGAATGGACAGTGAAAAAAAATTGGGGGCATAGGGAAGAAATAACTGATGTGGAGACAAAATAACATGCCTACAACATGGATAATTTAGGGGAGATTGGGTAGATTAGTCTGACTAGGACAGACCTACAGTGTAACAAGACATAAGACTAGAAAGGTATTTCAGGGGTCAAAGTATGGGAGTACCATAAATGCCTAGCTAATGAGTCCATATTTTTTCCTACATGTAGAGTTGTGACATTGAGGCTTTTTGAACCAGAAAATGACTATTGAAATGGTGTGTTGAGTACTGTTATTTTGACAACAGCATTAAGAATTAATTAGAGAAGGAGGAGACTAGAGGCAGTAGGTACAATTTAGGAGGCTTTTGCAGTAACTTAGGCATACAGTGACAATGACCTAAACCAGGTAAAATTGCAATAAGAATTCAAAGGAAAGGAAATATGTTATGAGAGAAGAATGAACAGAATTCAGTGACTGAATTGGATATAGGATAAATTAGGGGAAAAAAGGCAAAGATTTAGTTTACTTAAATAAATGTGTCTGGTAGTGTGATAAAGACTTAGAGTTCAGGTTATTCGGTTTCAGTTCCACGTCTGCCATTTCCTAGGTAGTAACTTTGGACAAATTACTTACACATCTTGATCATCAGCTCTGCTATTTGTAAAAATGGAGATAATTATATATTTACTATCTTAAATTTTGCTGAGAATTAAATAAAATAGAGTTTCTTAATGTACATCGAAAATTATATAAAACTATAAATCTTTACTAGGGCATCTCTACCATATACAAGGATTTAGATTAGGTACTGCAAGAAAAACTAGTAGATAGGACTCTATTTTTAAGGTTACAGTTCCGTGTGGGAAGAAGGGACACACACTTGTTCATGTCCTAAGAAAGTATGAATAACAAAGGGCTATGTGGATAAATCAGAGATGGCAAATACAGAGTCAGGATACGTTTCCTATCTACTTTACATCTTTACATCTTGGTAAGACAATATGGCTAGTGAATGAAGTCACTTCCAGGCTGAGATGGTCCTTTCAGTGAACTGAGAGATGCTATGTTAGATAATAGCACACCAAGTGATTAAGGAAGACATAATTCCTGGATCGCTGCTTGAAGGAGGGCTGATGAGGAGAGCTGACTGACCAGAAACATCCTCAGTGGGTTTTATGTAAGAAATAAACTTTCACTGTGTAAAATCCACTTAGATCTTGGTATTGTCTGTTATTGCAATTAGCCTCCTTTGACTAGAACAAGGAGTTTAAGAGAGTGTTGCAGTTAACCATTGATGTAATACAAATTACCTCAATACTTAGCGTCTGAAACCAAGAGCCATTTAAATTGGTCATGACTCTGTGGGCAGCAATTTGGGCAGGTCCAGATGAGCAGTCCTTCTCTCCTCTCTAGAAATCACTCATGAGGCCCTCTTCATGTGACAGATTGCCTGGGGCTGGATTGTCTAAGATGGCCTTACTCACATGTCTGCCAATTGATGCTGGATGTCAGCAAGGGTGCTCCGATTTTTCTTCTCAAGACCTCTGCAAAAGCCTAGCATGGGCTTTTTTGCATCATGATCTCATGCTTCCAACTAAAAGAGGGGGAGCTTCAGTGCACAAGTGCTTTTCAAGCAGCTGCTTGTGTCACATTTGCTGAAGTCACACTGGCCAGTAGTATAACCAAGTTCCAATTCAAGTGGGAAAGATTAACCCACCCCTTAGTGGGAGGAGATGCAAAAATCACAACGTGAGGGAATATGAATATGTGGATGAGGAGAATTATTGAGATCAATTTTACAAACAAGGCGTCACAAAGATTGAGAGATCACATTGTGTATATATATGCAAAACTTTTGAAGGGAGAAATGGGACTATTGGATCTTGAATGACACAAAAATATTTTATCAGGCTTAAAACAACAATTTGCTCTCTCTCAGTTTGGAAGACTAGAAGTTCAAAATCCAGGAGGACTGAACTCCCTCTGGGGGCTCTAAGGGAAAATACAGTCCTTGCCTCTTCCGTCCTCTCATGGCTGTCCCACTGTTCCTGAGTTTATGGCTGCATCACGTCAATCCCTGCATCACCACAATCTCTGCCTCCACCTTGACGTAGTCTTTTCTTCTGAATGTCTGTTATAAAGACATTTATCATTCGATTTAGACTCTTCTCGAACCCCAAACCCCTGATAATCCAGGATGATCTCCTCATCTTAAAATCCTTGGCTTAATTACATTTGAAAAATACCTTCTTTGTCTCTCAAAAAAGGTAACATTTAGAGATTCCAGGGATTGGAACATGGACATATATTTTGGAGAGCCACCATTGGCCACTACTGGTCTAAATATCAATTAAAAGGCAGGGACTGTGAAATTGAATTTTAAAAAAGACCCAAGTATATGATGCCTATAAGAAACACACTTTAAGTTAAAAAAAAAAAAAAAGTAAGTTAAAAGTAAAAGGATAAGAAAAGATGCACCATACCAACACTTATCAAAAGAAAGCTGGAATGGTTATATTAGTGTCAGACAAAACAGATTTCAGAACAAAGAAAAATAGCATAAATGAAGAAGGGCATAATATAATGATAATGGACTCAATTCATCAAGAGGAAATAATCCTGTACATTTATGCATCTAATAACAGAGCTTCAAGACACATAAAGCAAAAGCTGACAAAATTGCAGGAATAGACAAATCCAAACTTAATGTCAGATATTTAAATGCTCTTAAGAATTGATAAATAAGTAGAAAATTATCAAGGACATAGAAGACTTGACTAATAGCTTGGCCTAATTGATATTTATAGACCATTTCACCTAACAGCAGAATACACATGCTCTTCAAGTATATGGTAAAAGGAGGGTTGGGAGGAAGGGATTATGAAAGGGCATAAGAAAAATATGAGATGATAAATATGTTCATGATCTTGATTGTTGTGATGATTTAATGGGTATATCTTATCAAACTGTGCCCATTAAATATGTGTAGTTTATTGTATACCAGTTATACCTCAATATCTCTGTAATGCTGTTGTTTTTAAAAAGAGGCAACCAGACTAACACATACATAACTGATAATGGTTATTTCCATATGTTGGCTTTGGTAAATAAACATGCAATGAAAATTGGAGCACAGACATATCTTCGCGATAGTGATTTCATTTCCTTTGGATATATACCAAGAAGTGGGATTGGTGGATCATATGTTAGTTCCATTTTTAATTGAACTTGAGGAACCTCAGTACTGTTTTCTATAATGGCTGTGTCAATTTACATTCCCACTAACGGTGTACAAGTGTTCCCTTTCCTCCACACCCTCGCCAACACTTGTTACTTTTTTGTTTTGTGTTTTTGGGTAATATTCATCCTAAAAGGTGTGAGGTAATATCTCATTGTGATTTCTGTGATGATTAGCGATGTTGAGCACCTTTTCATATACCCGTTGGCCATTTTCATGTCTTATTTGTAAAAATGTCTATTTAGGTCCTTTGCCATTTCATAATGGGGTCTTTGGGTTTTTTACTATTGAGTCATATGAGTTTCTTACATATTTTGGATACTAATGCCTTATCAATATATGGTTTGCAAATATTTTCTCCCATTCGGTAGATTGCCTTTTCATTTTGTTGTTTCCTTTTCTGTACAGAAGATTTTTAGTGTGGTGTAGATTTTTCTTTTAAGTAATTGAAAACTGTTTAGTTATGCAAACATCTAGCAAGTATTTATCATTTATGAGTAAAAAGTAATTAATTGTTCAAGGAAGCTAAATCTCATGCCATAAAGGATGGATAGTAAAATAGCAACGGAACTACTGAGCACCTAGGAGCTACATACAGAAAGACTGAAAACACAGTAGTTTCCTGGTTCAATGGTAGCAATAGTGAACTCGTGAGCCTGACACCATGTCAGATGTTCTATGTACACTATCTCGTTTAGTGTTTATGGTAATTCAGCTCTGAGATAATTTTCACATTCTACAGAGGAGGAAACCCAGGCTTGGAGAAGTCAAATAATCTCAATGTCACCGGACTAGGAAGCAGACAGATAAAGATTCAACTCAAGGACTTCAAAGACAACACTATTTCCACATGCTACCATTCAAGGATTATTCATCCGCAGAATTATGGGTCAGAATTAGACATAAGAGTAGGTTTTATTCTGTTGTTCTTAGCAGAATAAAATGGCAGGCAGAATATATATGTTACTACTATCATGGAATTTAGACTGGTGGATGAATTACCCAGTTGTGTTCCAAATGTACCACCATTTCAAAAAAAAATCACAGTATGGCCAGAGCACTGTCACTGTGCTCAGTCAGCCATGATGCTTTGATTTTTGTTTTATTACTGGTCCATGATGTGGTACAAACAGGTTTAGCTCACAACAATGCCATCCGGAATGTGCCATCAAAAAATATCATCAGATAGAGCAACTGGTGTTGATGCCATCCTTACAGAATTACACAAATATGACAATTCACACAGCAATATTACAGTTTAACTGCACATGAAAGATTCACATTCCACACGATTTCAAAGATGCATCAATTTTACACCTGTAGAGAGACTAAAGGGGTCGTGCGTGCTGTGTTGATCACTGAGGCATATCACTCACACCACCACTGGGAAGATATTAACATGCATCATACTCAGTAGACTAGTCATACACGTCAATGTCATGGATATTTGACCTGAAACTCAGTGTGCCTTTCATTCCAGTCATGGAACAGTGGACATGCTTTGCTCCCTCAGGCAGCAACAAGAGTGCAGAGAACAATGCTCTGATTTGTATGTTGCATTTATGGCCTTAACCAAGATCTCTTTACAACTGTGTTGGTATGTGGGAAATCCTATACAACAGTGGCTGCTCATATCATTTTAAAAGCAGGATACTAACCCATTTTTTGTGTGTGATAAGGTAAAAAATGGAACTAAATTCTTGCTGGATTTTTAAAGTAATATTCTTGGTGGGGATTGCGTTGTTAATATTGAATATACCTAAGAGTAGGTTTCATTTTTAATACTTGCATAACAAAAGGGCTAGAAGTAATTAGTCTTGATATTTTATGTGACAGTGATTGTGTGCATGTAGTTTATAATTGGAATGATTGTTCAGGGTTAACAAGGCTGGACTTCACTGTCAACATAAACTTAACTTCATTTGAAATGCAGCCCATACACTGCACTTACCATTAATTCAATGACCGTTTGGGGGGAACTTAATAAGTAGATTGCCAAATAAAATCATAGTTACCTTGTTATCTTGGTATACTGTGTCTCAGAACAATATCCTGAGAACAACTGATATGTTGATAAAACCCAATACTGATTCTTAACCGTGAATATGAGCAGGAAGGCATTTGTATCATTTCTTTGCTGTGTGACTCAGATGTGGGGTTTTGCTCCCATTGTTCATTCATCCACACATTTCAACAAGCATTTCTTTTTTAGCCTTTCCTATGTACTTGTGCTACTAGATAATTACAAAGATAAGACAGTCTTTACCCTTAAAGGTCTCACAATCTGCCAATTAAAAGCCCTCATAAACGTAAAACTACACAACAAGAAAGTACAGTGTAGGGTTTGGATACACTGGGAGCATTGAGGTGGTGTGCCCAGCCCAGCCTGCAGAGGAGCTGGGGTAACAGAAAAGTGAATGGTCAGGGAAAGTTTGCTGGAGGGGACAACATATGGGCTGAGGCTTTAAGGACAGGTGTAACTTCACCACTCCAAAAAGATAAGGGTCATTTTTTTTTTATCAGAATAAATAGCACACACAACATATGAACAATAAGTCTCCAGCATTCAGCAGAAGGCCCTGATACAGAATATGCCCTCATTATTTATTATTTACATCAATGAACCATTCTGCTCTAGCTGTAGTCATGGGGAAAGAAATGATAATGACCTGAACTAGAACAATGATTGAGGGCAAAGGAGGACCGGTTTGAGACGCAGATAAGCAAACCTGAAACAGGTAGGTTGTGGGTGATTGGATGGGAAGATGTGGAAAGAGTTAAGGATCACTCCAAGATCTCTAAATTAGACGAATTGTTGGATGGCTGTGCCTTTAAAATAGACAACAGGGGTGCCTGGGTGGCTCAGTCAGTTAAGCATCCAACTTTTGATTTTGGCTCACATCATGATCTCATGGTTCCTGAGATCTAGCCCCATGTTGGGCTCTGCATTGATAGCGCTGGGCCTGCTTGGGATTCTCTCTCTCTGCCCTTCCCCCACTCATGTGCGCACGCGCTCTCTCTCTCTGTCTCTCAAAATAAATAAACATTTGGGGAAAAAAAAGACAATAAACAGGGATGATTTCAAAGGGAATGATGATTAAGTTCATCTCGAATATGATGAGTTTGGGGTATTTTCTAAGTGCTGGTGTCCAGCAGGTGGATGGATAGATAGGGGTGTCGCTCTCATAAGCATTGATTCTGAAGCAGAGATTGGACTATTAGCAAATATGTAATAGATTAAAAACATAAGCATGGATAAACTCAGGGAAGTGGTTTTTTTTTTTTAATGCTTATTTATTTATTTTGAGACAGTGTGTGTGAAATGAGTGGGGGAGGGTCAGGGAGAGGGAGAGAGAGAATCCCAAGCAGGCTCCATGCTGTCAACACGGAGCCCGACATGGGGCTCAGTCTCATGAATCATGAGATCACGATGATCTGAGCCAAAACCAAGAGTTGGATGCTCCACCAACTGAGCCACCCAGGTGCCCCCCTCAGGAAGTTATTTCGTAGTGAGAAGGGCTGAAGACTACTGAAGAAGGGGAGATGATGGACTGCTGTGAAAGCAGCATGCAGTTTTAGTCAGGTAAGTACTGTCTACGTACACTGGATTTAACCATCAAGTTATCCTTGACACTAAGTTGGCAATTGGGGTAGACTACTATTCATTAAAGAATGACAGAGAGGATGAAAGAAGAGGTAAATGGCTAGATTACTTCATGTTGTATAGCCCTTCTACAGCTCATCGAAGAAAACAAAAACAAAATAGGAACGTAAGAGCCAAGTGCAGTAGTGCTCTGGGCATGCAGCATTGGTGGGGCAGCATCCGTGGTGGAGTCAGCAGAGATTCACTGGGCTTGCAAACAAAAGTGTTTATAATTCCCCAAAGAATTTTCTAAGACCAGCTCTGTGAAACAAAGTGTGCTATTGGATGTCCCATTAAATGAAACAAAGATTCCCTATAGGCAACCTTAGGGGCATGTAACATTTGCTCTCAATCATAAGAATTGATAGTGAAAATGCACTATACATGGAACATGACATGTCATAACACACCATTCAGCTGTTTGAAAAACATCAAATACATAAATCAGTGTCCAAAAAGAACTGTGCGAAACAGGCAGTATATGGACAAGAAATCTGTGGGTAGCTCTGTGACTCCAGCACTAATTTGTCCACTAACAGGGCATACATATAGGGCAATTTATTAATAGGGCAATTTATTAATAGGGCAATTTATTAATAGGGCAATTTATTAAATACTAATAGGGCAGTTTATTAAAAGATAGCATTTAAAATCATTTAGAGACAGCATTTCAGGGGCTTAGATGATTTGATAATGTATGCATGTGTCCTGTTTGTCAGTAAAGTGACCCTATCTTCTTTAATAAATACAATTTAATAAGATTTCAAAATGTTAGTATCTTTACCATCTAGTTTTTAAAGTATTTATTTACAACCAATAATGTAAATATTTCCAAATAGTGTATAGAATGTTAATTTTAAAATTTCATATGGAAATTTTGCCCAGTAGTCAGGAATATGTATTTGAGAATGAAGAACCACTGACTCATTTATCCATCCAAAAATTCATTATTTATTATTCACTAAGTGTCACAGTACTATAAGATGGGCTGTGGAGAAACAAAGATGTACATGACACATTACTGTCTTGTTTATGATCTGTTGGGAAAACAATGCAAAAAAGAATCATATAGAAAGCTCAAATGAGGTAGATAATTGTGGGAGATCAAAAGAAGGACATCTAGAGGAGAACCAGAGGAACCGTGACAGAATGTTTTAAATCACAATTAAATACGAAATCCTAAAAGAACTGGGTGGGCTGCTAGAATTTGTTTTGCCTTTGCAAGTCACACTATAGTGGACACTTGTTAACTGTGCCCCCAGCATCAATACAGGCCCTTCGCAGCCAGGGGTTTAGATGCGGTTGCACATAGGCGGTTGCAGAGATAGGGCCTGGTTGGCTGATGGATAACATGTACTTGTAAAGATTGGTCCAGGAATGGACACACGGTGAAGAGAGATACTGTTAGGACTTTGGGGGGCAAAAAGGCTTCTTCTTGTCTAGAAGCTTCATAACAAGATTCTCATTTTAAATGGACAAGGGTGAGAAAGGATGAAGCCCTGGGAGCCATTTGCAGCCATCTTTCACCAATGAGAAAAGAACCTGACTCAAAAGGGAATTAACAGTGAAGAGGCATGGCTGAAGATGGAAAGACTGAGCCCTGATAATATTGTTGAGCCCTGAATCAGGTCATGCTTTATAGTTAAATGAGCAAATTCCTTTTATTGTAACCAGATTAAGTTGTGTGATCTGTATCTTGAAACCTAGAGACGCCTACCATATCTATTTAAAAATTAATATAGATGAAACCTAGGGGAATGCATTTCTTTGAACTCCTCTCCTCCACCTCTCCAAAATAACAATCATGTTCATTATCAACATAAGCATCTCAAATGATGGGAAGAAGTATAAAATATATCCAATCTCATGTTACATGCAGATATGTGACACAAAATAACTCTTCCTAAAGCATATCTGGATGTAAATGCTTTGCAAATAAAGTGAGGACTTACTTTACCATTCTAAGGTAGGACGCTGTGCCCCCACGTTCATACAGTTTTGTCCACTGTGAGTGTGGAGAATTGAAAAAGAAATGAAGACACGCTAAAATAAGGTAAGGGTCAAGCTCTGAGGAGGCTTTTTGAAACAAGAGACACAATGAATGAAATTTACTGGATGTGAAATGACACTGACTCTAAAGTATGAAAATCAAATGAAAATTGAAGGAGGCAGATAATCTATTCAATGTCTAAATGATAATTATCAAATGTTTGGAAATTATTTGTAATAATATACTTTATTAAACTCTTAATCACACAGATTTCTAGCTGTTATTATATTTAAAAAATAAATATCTGTAAGAATGCACACCCAAGTAACATGTTAATAGTACAAAACAGCTTTCTCAGCCTAAACGCCCAAAGGGCCTTAACCAAAAAGGCTGATTTTTAAACCTGGGAATGGAGAAGATGTAGAAAGGTTCTGGCTAATTCAGTGATCTACCTTAACAAGTAATTTGGAAACCATTTTTACATCTTTTTTTAAAAAACTATTGTTCTTAGATTTGGAAATAATTACGGTTTCACAAGAAGTTGCAAAGATAGATTCCCTTTACCCAGGTTTCCCCAATGGTTACATCTTACATACTTATAGTACAATACCAAAACGAAGAATGTTATATGGGAACAAGGTGTATAGAGTTCTATATCTTATCACATGTGTAGACTTGTGTGACCATCATGATCAGAATACAGAACTATTTTATTAACACAAAGATTTCCCGCCCCCCCATCCACCAGAACAAAAGCTTCATGTAAAAATACTTAACCCTGTTGTAAGAGTATTTTCTATTTGAACATGGTCTAGACTATTTCATCTCTGCAAAATGTTGTTCCCACCCTTTGAATTAATGCCATGACCAATTATTAATAGGTCCTTATCCTCAATTTTAAAAAAACAACGCAATCAATCTGAACTTCTAGACTTATTTCCTTATTCCAGAATTTGGTTAGGGAAAAAGCACACAAACACACCTGACTTGTGGTGGATGGAGTCCCTTCTCAAGTTTCGTCCCACCTTTGCACTGCTTTTTTCTTTAGGTCCCTCTTTAGCCTTCCTGGTTTTAAACTAATAACTAATTGATGATTCCAACACAAAGGAAACAGAGTTGCCAAAAATACTAATTCGCTATGAAATTTTTAATGGGCCAATACGGTCGGTTCAATCAGCACCTACTAAGTAAATTCCAGACATGGTAAATGCAGATACCAAAAAAAAAAAAAAAAAAAAAAAAAGTAGTGATGGCCTATGGTGGCTTGGTCAAACTTCTGCGCAACTCAACGATCCAATCTTGCCCTCGGGGATGGATTCCTGCCCTCAATTCTTGAAAACTGAAGAACACTTACAAAATGGCTACTCTTCAACCCTCCTTTGCAAAAACGCAGGCTGAGGGGGTGGGGTGGAGGGAGAGGGGTAGGAGTGGTGTTAATTTAATTCTAACACCTGAAATTGCCTCCTGGGCTTGTGCTAATGTTCTCAAAATTCAATTTTGTGGGGGTATCTCGATAACTTTTACGTTTCAGAAAGGACAGAATTTTGTCTGGATTTTGCAAGTATTTAACAACATGAAAATACTGCCTTTTCTTATTCAGTGTGCGATTTCACTTTTGGTCCTCTTTTTAGGCGAGGCCAGCTTTATTCATAGTGCATGTTACCTGTAAATGCCCAGCCTTTTCTGAACAGACCCTAGCTGATCATAAACAAACCTCGGGTATTTTGATCCCTTTCTTGCATCTTAACAGGTGTGGCGATTATGCTGAATGATCTCAAGTCTAATGTGACATGAGAAAAAAATGTCCGCTTAGAATTTAGGCCCCACGATTAGAAATGGCCCATTCTTCCCCGTCTCCGCATCGTGCTGGAACTTCATCGGCCGCCTAAAAAGTCCATTTTTATTTCCGCAGCAGGACCCAGCAGCGGAGGCCGAAAGCTGGGTCCTCGCGGCGCGGGCCCGACGCCCGAGGCCCGAGGCCGGCCTCCCAACGCGCAGCCCGGACCCGCGTGGCCGTCCCGCCGGGCCCCAGCGCGGGGCGCCCCGCCTTTCCAGGCCGACGGCGGCCATGGCGGCCAGACAGATCCCGGCGTGGGCACGCGCCGCGCTCAGGACGCAACCGCAAGCAGCTCTGCCTCCGAAACTTCTCTGGGTCGGGGGAGGGTTCCGACGGCACCTCTGCTTAACCCTCTGCTCCGCTTCTAAAGAAGACCGCGGACGCTCCGGGCGCTGCTCGCAAGGCGGACTAGAGGGAGCGGCGAGCAGTCGGGAGAGTGAAGAGTTAACGGCGGCCGAGAGGCGGATCGCAGACCTGCACGCAGCCGCGTGCGCGGTGAGGCCCCTCCTGCCCGCCCCGCCCCGCCCCGCCCCACCCCGCCCCGCCCCGCCCCACCCCGCCGCACCCCGCCCCGCCCCACCCCGCCGCACCCCGCCCCGCCGCACCCAGGCCCCGCGGGAGCCCGGGATCGGTGCGCCTGCGCGCCCCGAGCAGAGGGAGAGGTTCCTGGAAGCCCGCGCAGTCCAGCCTCTGGCGTCTGACGAGTACGCGCGCTTCCTGCTCCGACCTTTTCGCTTGAAAACTGTGCAGTTTGCTATTCCGAGCAGAGTTAATGTATATCTGTGCTAAGTGTGGGTCCTTTCTGACCAGCGTCCGAGCTAAACTCTGGTCGCATTTTGGAACCCACCATGCTTTTGTGCGCGCGCGCGTGTGTGTGTGTGTTGGGGGCGGGTTGTTAGGAATTGATGCCAGAGGTAGAGGAGCTGAGAAGTCAGAGGAAAAAATAGGTTGTGTGTTTATCTGCATCATCAGTTAAACACTTCGCTATCCAATGATATTAGTAATGCATACGTGAACCAAACTTATTTTTAATTTAATTTTTGCTCTCCTTTCGTCTTTTCTCTGCACCCTAACAGCACAATTGTAAGAGAAACTATAATCAGGCGTTTACATTCTTCCTAGACAATCTTGAGCTATGTTTTTCTCTGTTTGGGGATTTGACAATCCCTTATTAGTACCAATATCACAATTTACCATTTCCGCCCACGGTATCTAACACCTCAGACCACATAAGTGTAAAGGGAACATATTTATGTTTTTATTATCTTCAGAGAGCACGTGCACTCTATCATGAAGATACAAATGCGATGTAAAAGTAACCTATTAAGTAGGTCACACACACTGTGTGACCAGTCCTTAATATCTGGTGTTGCTTGTACCGAAGAAGTAGAGAAGAAAACCTTGGAGATTTTCTAAAATTGACTTTTCTCCCCCCGCTGACAGTAGGCCCTGGGAATCCACTGTTTGGCTCATTCAGGTGTTGAAACTTCTGCATAAAGATTCATCAGGAAATGACAGACAGCTTTTGAGTGTTCTTGTTTATACTGTATTGAAAATGACATATGTAATTTGTTGCCATACATCACCATATAAATATGGTAAATATAAGCAAAAGTTCCATCTTTTTTAGAGCAAACAGCAGTGGCATGTAAAGACAGGTTCAGTCAGCCTGGGAAAGGAAAAATTAGGAAATCCACATTTGTTTCATCAGTGTCAGGAGCACAAGTGAAATGAATGTCAAGGAGATCAGAAGTAAATACAATAACAGGTTTGTTTTTCTTTTTCAACAAATCAGAGCCCTACCCCCCCCCCCCCCCACCATGGTCCTTTTCCCACACCTCAAGGCGGATGGGTCTCTTTCTCCCTGTGCTGATCTGTATCACGGAACATCTTGTAAACTGTCAGCATTCTTGTCATATCCTTGTTGCCACCGTTACCTGAGGCTTATCTACTGAGGACAGATCAAGTTTGTGGGGGCAGCCAATAAGCTCACAGTTCCTCAATCAATAGGGAAATCAGGAGAGTGGGCGCAAATGCAGAAGCAATCTGGTAGGCTTCTGGGTTGCTAGGTGATTGCCCTCAGAAGACTCCCAGAAACTATGAGAAGTGGAAAGAAGGCTGCTGACAGAGTTCCTGGTGTTTTTTGGCTTTTCTTCCAAGTCTTCAAACCCAGGTTTCATAAAGAAGTGAGGTCTTGACAATTGATCGTTCTAAAGTAGTTACTGCTCCTGGTTTTGTGTAATCTGCCTCTGTGGTCCCAAGAGATCTGAGAGGCCCTGTAGACTGGCCTTGAGACTTGCTTGCTGGTTTCTTTGGTCCTGGTCTGGCTTTGCTGGAATGCCTTAGAGTAGACTTAGACTTGAACCCTAAGTCTTCTTGCTCTATGCCTTGTCTTTGAAGCACAGTTGGTTAAATTCTCAGCCAGATTAGTCATTAAGGAAGACACTCAGAAGAAGTAACTTGTGGCACATACAAAAGTATGTTAGAAGACATTCAGGTGTCATACATAGTTTAATGAAAAGGTTCTATACATGAATGATGCAGTGTTACTTTGTGGTTAAATGGGTTATTATAAACAGCCCAAGAGAAGGTTCCTCTACAAAATCTCAAGGATAAATAATATCATCTCCATGGCCCAAATTCACAGGATAGGCCACATTATGTCCTTTGCCTTCATACCATGTACTTGGGACACTTTTTATTTATTTATTTATTTATTTTTTAATTTTTTTTCAACGTTTTTTATTTATTTTTGGGACAGAGAGAGACAGAGCATGAACGGGGGAGGGGCAGAGAGAGAGGGAGACACAGAATCGGAAACAGGCTCCAGGCTCCGAGCCATCAGCCCAGAGCCTGACGCGGGGCTCGAACTCACGGACCACGAGATTGTGACCTGGCTGAAGTCGGACGCTTAACCGACTGTGCCACCCAGGCGCCCCTTGGGACACTTTTTAAAAACTGAGTTCAAATGTCAGTAGAGTATGCTTCCTTGACGTCTGAAGTGGTGTAGTAAAAGTTGCTTTTGATCAACCTTGTGAAAGCAGTGCGTGTTAATATGTTAAAACAATACCTTTTTCACTTAAAAACAGAACTAACAACACTCCAAAAACAGAAAATAGTATAAAATGTGCAATGGAGTAACACATCATGAAGGTAAAGAAAAGTGTCCAATAATAGCAAGGTAATACTTTTCTGTAAGGACTGTTGGTTTTGATTAGCACCTCTTCTGTAAGTTTAAATCATTATCCACATATTTTAAGTACTAAAATTGTAACTGCAACTTCTGAGTGAAAGTTCATTTTCAGCCTCTTAAGCTCTTAAAGTCATCTAAATCACCTGTTATTAAACTTGTTACCTAGAAACTGAATGAAAAATACCTGAGCAGTGGCTACATAGTTATTGGGTATAGAGGAGTTCTTGTTTTTCCATCAACTTCTCATTTTTCTCAAACTGTATATTTTCTCCTTATGTCACATAAAGTTGGATTGTATGTAATGTTGGAATGCATTCAGTCTTTAATTGCAAGTGCCACCAGAATTGCTGGGAAGAAGTTTAATATTGTTTAAAGAAAATCTTGCAGTATTTTATGAGTAGAAATTATGGTGAGGAGATATGGTGAATATTGAGATTAATGAATTGTTTCATTGCATTATTCTTCAGGCTGGCCAGCTAAACTACACGGATCCAGCCACTGGCTATCTGGTGCTTACAGGGCTTGCCCACTTGCAGAGAGGCAAATGCTGCGGGTCTGCCTGCAGACACGTGAGTAGCAAATTCTCGCATTACACCAGCAGTTTTCGGTGCTTCTGTAACTTCGTAAATACCTAGTATTTGAAAAACAAGTCAAGTGAAAAAAGCCTAATAGACCTGGAGGGCACTTTTCACAAGCAGCTTTAGCCAAGGACAAGGAAATCCTTAGGACCGACATAGGACCTTTAAAGTTAATGGAATTTTGTAACTTTTCATTGTGAGCATCAGTTCCTTGAGATGCTGTGATTTGAGATTCATGGGAGTTCGTTATTACAAGGAAACTTTTAATGAGGTTTCAAATAAGTCATATTCACTAGGCAAGGGCAAGGAGGGCAGGAAAAGAAATCCAGAATATTACAAACTAGATCCCAGACAACATTTTTGTCTTCATTATTAGCTGAATAAATAGAAATCTGATCAGCATTGTGAAGTGGGTTTCCTTTCAATGAGGGTGGTTTCCTTTCTTCCTTCCCTCCTTCCCTTTCTTTCTTTTATTCTTCTTCATTTCCTTCTCTCCCTCTCCCATTCTTTCTGTGGCTGTTTTCTACTCTATTTTCATAACCATGAAGATAGCTCTCCCAAACTTAGTGTTTTGTATCTCCTAAGACGTATATTTCAGTGAATATATCTCTGTGCTCACTGATTAAGGTGAACTAACTAATCCTTCCTTATGTTGAGCAAAAAAATAAATGGGATTGTGTGTGTCACCATAACTTTTAAAAAGCATATTAGTAATTGGGGCACCTGGGTGGCTCAGTCAGTTAAGCGTCCAACTTCTGCTCAGGTCATGATCTCACAGTTTGTGAGTTCGAGCCCATGATCTCACAGTTTGTGAGTTCGAGCCCCGCTTGGGGCACTGTGCTGACAGCTCAGAGCCTGGAGTCTGCTTCGGATTCTGTCTCCCTTTCTCTCTGCCTCCTCCCCCACTGTCACTCTCTCTGTCTCTGTCTCTCTCTCTCTTTGAAAGAAATATTTTTAAAAATTTTTAAAAAGCACATTAGTAAGGTAAATTGTTATAGCATTAAGATTATAAACAGGTAACAACCTCTATTTACAGACCATTTTGACTGTATGTTTTGGGGTAAGGAGGTATTATTTCCTTTAACTGACCAACTTTACAATGAAGGAATAAACATTAAATGCATGTATTAACTATAGCCTGTAATGAAAAATTAAGTCTTCCCATTTATGTGTGTTTCTGCCTGTGCCATTAGCTGTTTCTAATCAAATGCATAAGAGCCTTGCATAAATTGAGGACCTGAGAATTTTCTAAGAGTGAGTTTTTGACAGTAAAATTCTTAAAGTTGGAAGGATGCCTTTAGGAAGTGATTCTTGGACCCTAATTAGGACCATTTGCCAGAGGTTGCCATTATTCTCCTCTTAGTCGGCAGGACCCAATAGATCAAATGATCTATATAACATTATTAGCAGCCTCTTTTTTTCACTATGAGAAGTGTTACACTTTTTCAAGAAGCTTGTTAAATAATTCAATAATAGTTTGTTTTATTTCTTCTGCAGTGTCCATATGGTCAAGTCAATGTTAAGGATCCATCGAAAAGGAAGAAATTCAATTCATATTTTTATGTTTGACAACAATTTCTTCTCTGTTCTCCATCTTATTGAGCCTGTATTTAGAAAAGAAAAAAACAACAACAACAACAACTCTAATCCGGAATTGCTATCTGTGCTGTTAGTCTTTGAGCACTAGTTTAATCATAAATACATATATTAAAAGAACATCAATAAAATGAAAAAGCTAGCAAATGTTTGTGTGTTTCTGAAGTGGCACATTGATAGTTATTTTCCTTTCTTTTTGCTTCATTATCAGACACATATGTTGAAGAAAGAAAATAATGACTGTTCCATTAAATAAATAGTAGCAATCGGGTCACCTTAGTAGCTCTCGATTTTTCTTATAGCCTCCGTTCTCCTACTGTTTTCTCCTCAGTGTTAGCAACCCAAGGGAGGTTGCTGGCAAATAGAAGGGTTTGAATACCGTCTTCATTTTATTTATATCTCGAGCTATGAGAAGATTGATATAATGCTATATTGTGCAGCATATGAGTGCCCAAGAAGTGCCATTCTGCATCAGGAAATGCTCTCATCTTCCATCTGTTCTCTCAATAAAAACTCTAAATCATTCTGACTTGAGGGTCAGGGCTGCTTAAGATGCCTCTGATTAGACCATTCTTTCTTCTCTCCCCCCACAGTTCCCTCCTCCATGTCTCATGGCACTTCCCAGGCAAATCTGTCTTAGGACATTGTATTAGCTCTATGCCCATTCCATTCACCGCAGTGACAGCTTGGGGTATCAGGACCCAACCTGGGTTAGGAGCTTGCAGGAACTATTGTTTCTACACTCTCTTCCCTGCTTCCCTCTGAGGACAATGGTCCCAGAAAGCCTTTTCCTTGCCAGTGGAAGCTGTTCAGTAAAATGAGGCTGCTGTGCATTGGAAGACTGGTTCTGCCCAGAGCTGGCCCTCAGCCTCTTCTCCCAACAGAATCCAAAAGGCTCTTGGGCATCTCAGGGGTCTTTCTTAGGCTCTGCCTATGGCCTGAATACGAGTTATAGAGATCTGGAGCAACCAAGAGATTCTGGTGCCTTCTCACATCTTCGAGTCAAAGTAAAAGACATTCCAAACTGTAAAATAAGTGAAAAGGAAGCCCAGTAAAGTTCTGGTTTCCCCCTTGATTGTGATTTATGCTGTTATTTTTACATCAAATATTAAGCTGTTTTCCCAAAACGTTGGCATTTTAGTGCCCCAGTTTTGCTATTGCCCCCACTGTGGTGCCCTAAGTAACCCTGCCCGTGGGCCTTGTGAGGTGTTGGCAGCCTCTTGGGATGTAAAAAGTCAGTCTCTGTGGCCTGGTGTTGTCCTCTCTAGAAATCATTTTGAGGAGGGGAATAGGAGAAGGAGGTAAGCATTACAATTGTGGAGGCAGTCAGGCTTTCCGGACAGGTTTATGGACTCCTGGGAGCCAATTTCCTTTCTATTCTCAGGTCAAGAAGCAACCGGATAGCTCAATGTTTTCCACTAGATTTGAAGATTACCAAGTCCACCTTCTGGGTGGGAGCTGGATGGTGCTTTCTTCAGCAGTCCCCAGAGGGAGAAGAGAAAGAAATGGAGCCTGAAAAGGTCATCTTTCTGAAGAAACAAGAGAAAGAGGAAAGGAAGTTCATTTTGAAAAGCACCGTGTAAGGCAGTGTTTTGAGAAAGCCCCTTGACAGACGGAAATAACTTATGGGATGTCTCCTTCCTAGAGGCAGCTATTTCCTCCTCCCCGTGTTCTTCCTACCGTAGGAAACTGGCCCAAGAAAAAGGACTCCGATGTCCCTCAGGGATGATTGTCATGGGGGACTCTTTCTGGCAGAACTTCAAGCTGTGGGCAACCAGGAAGGAGTAGCCGTTGGGGGATGGGGGGCGCTCTTACTCTCTCCAGCATCTGGGGCCGGGTAGCCAAGGTCTGAAGTTCTCCACTGTGGTTCTGAGGAGATGCTTGTGAACCACACGTCAGGGGTGGCGGCGGGCGCTGCTCCCACATTAAACACAATATGGCCACATAAATGGGCCTCACTGCAAGAGCTCCAAGCTATATTGTATTCACACATTGTAAAGTAAAAATTCAGGTTTCTTACTGGGTGTGTGTATACAAACACATGTGGATGCCGAGAAATAGAAACTTCCCAGTTTAAGTCAACCCTGGCACTGCTCCACTTTCATGGTTTCTGGAGACTCCTATCATAAGTCACCATAAGTCAAGGGGAATTAATTTCTAGATTGTTTCCAACATAGAAAGACCCGCTGGAACCCGGGGAACTGGGAAATCTTCTTGTGGGGTTTACCTTGGTGGAGGATGGGCATAAATTCCCTGAAGCAGGGGGACCTCCTTTCTCTAGGGCCCTGTCCTGGTAGTTTTCACTGCAGGTGAATTGCAATGCATACTTCGCTCTCTTCAGAAGTCTGGCTAGCCCATTTGATTTTGCAGGGCAAGGAAGAGAATGCCCCCCCCTTTTTTTTCAAATGAAACTTGGGGTTCCCACACCTGGTGTGTTTGGAAAAGAAGGGTCCACCAGAAGGGGAGATAGATGCTGCTGGGCCCTGGGCCGATCTTTGTTCCACCGCAATGCCCTTTATCCAAGGCATTTGCAAAGTCTGTTCCTGCATGCGCTTTTCCACTGCCAGAAAGCAGCCGGGTTTAAATTAATCTCCAGACAAAGCTAGGGAAGCCGGCTCACTACCAGGCGAATGGCATTTGGTGTGCTGCCTTCCTCTGAGCACTTAGAGGCCTCACAATGTGCGGCCAGCCCGGAAGGAACCTCCCTCTCCGCTCCATACCAACACCTGCCGTTTCATCCTATGTACCTTCCACCAAAGGCTTGAGTTTCTGGACGTCTGCTCTGCGGGGGAAGATTTAAAAGTCGGTGCTATCTTTCACTACCCTGCAACAATTAAAAGGTACTTCCGGGTGCCAAAACTCTGCCCTCAAAAAAAAAAAAAAAAAAGGGAGATGTTTAAGTGTGTGTGCGCGTGCGTGTAGTGGGGAGGGGATTGTCAACACCCTCTTGCACACCTCTGTGGAGAACTTGGTTTCTGAGAAAAGGTTGGAGAGCAGCCCTCAGCTGTCTTTACTTAGGGGTTAAGTCGTTCCTGGACGCCCAGCCTACCCGGGACCCCGGGGGCCCTGCTGTGTGTGGGCACCCCAGCGCTGAACTGACCCTCCTCCCTACAAACGGTTTCAAGATTGGGTTCATGACGCAAAATCTCCAGACACACGACCCCCCTTTTTTGAGACTAAAGGTGTAAAACAGTGTAAACCTGGGAAACATGGGCTCTCGAGGGATTGGGAGATTCATGATGACCCACATCTTCCCACTCAAAATTTGTACCAAAGCGTGAGCTCCGGTGTGCGCTTCAGTGAGCACGCACCTAGTGGTGTGTGTGTGTGTGTGTGTGTGTGTAGAGTGAATGCTTCCCCCCCCCCCCAAATATCTAAAACGGTTCGTGACCCCAAAGAGGATAAAAATCCTCTGCTTTGAACAGGAATGAATGAAAGCACCTAAGCGTTTCTGGTCGGTATCGCCAACCATCCATCCATTCGCTGGCTTCGCCGGGAGCACAGAAGCTAAACTTGAGAGGCTCCTCTCCTCCCTGGCTGAGAAAACGGACCGAAATAAGGCGGGGGGTGGGGGTGGGGGTCTGGAGGAGAGAGAGAGAGAGAGCCAAGGGGACCAAGATGGGAAGGGAAACGTCGCGGGCGAGGGGAACTTAAAGGTAAAGTAGTGGAACTAGTCGCCGGTGGGACTGGCCCCCGAAGCCAAGTGTTCGAGTGGAACCAGGGTCTCTGTCCTGGGTGCTCTGCGCCACATTCCGGGATTTGGGACGGAAAGGGAAAGCCAGCGGGCTCGGATTCGTGCCTCCGGCTGGATCCCTTACCACCCCTAAGCCGTGTGGCGGAGCTTGCGGGTCTGGTGAAGAGGTGGTCCCCCCTCCCGCCCCGCACAGCCTCAGGCGCCCCCATCCCACACTAGTTTCTCAGGCGGCTGATGCGAGCGCGGGCGCCCCGGCCCTCGGCGCCCTCAGCCCACGCAACGCGCAGGATCCGCGCCGGTGGCACCGCGGGGAGGGGCGGGGGAGGGAGGGCCGCTCGGGCACCCGGACCCCGCAGCCCCGAGCCGCCAATCTCGCTGCTCGCACGCCCTTCCCGCACCCGCGCAGGAGCCTCCCAGCAGCCCCCCGCCCCCCCGTCGCCGACTGCGAGGAGCGCACTGGGTGGGGGAGTGAGTAAATAATTGGCCAGAGGCCCGGCTTCCCGGTTCTCGCTCTGCTTCCCCGAGGCCCGCCTGCGCCCGGGGCCGCTGGGGCGACGCAGCCCCTTCGGGAACCTGACACCAGGTAACCTGGCCCCCGCCCCGTCCCGGGTCTGGGAGTCTGTCTGTGACCCCGAGAATGCTCATCCCCCAAGGTTTGAGTCGGTTTTCTCCCGGTTAATCGCCATCCGCACCTCCTAGCCGGGGCCGGTGGGAGAGACACCTCCAGCCCCCGCGCTGACCCGACTGGGAATGCCGCTGTAGTGCGCCAAGTGCACCTCAAAGTGCTGGGTCCCCGGCGCCCAGCCCGGGAGCGCCGAGAGTGAAGAAGGACCGGGAGGGGAAGGCGGGGATGCGGCGGGGGAGCAATCAATGGCTTAGCCCGGCTTCCCGCAGGAGCTACCGCCCATTCACGGTCTATGCAGGCACCAGCTGGCGGCAGCATCTTTTAGGTACGAGCTCCAGGAAGGCAAAGGCCTGCTGGGGGGCCGGGAGCCCAGGGCGCGCCGCGGGACCCCAGCACCCCCGCTGCGCCCAAGCCTCAAGATGCTCTGGGCTTTATGAGGTTCAGTTACAGCCGAGTCCTCCATTAACACCTCCCCTGATTATTGAGAGGCTGGAAGGGCTGAACGCAGCCTTAGAGCGCGTCTCCGCGCACCAGCCCGCGTCTTTGCCCTCTGCCCACCCCTTCCTCCTCCTCCCGATTTGGAAGCATAAACTGAAAATAAAAGACAGGTGGAAGGAGCTGCGGGTCAGAGGTGAGGGATTCGGGTCAATTCCGAGAGAGACAGACAGACAGAGAGCGCGAGCGAGCTTGATTTCCACCCAACGGGTTATTTATTTGGATTAGCAGAGGAACCCTCTGCCAAGACCTGGGGACCAGCCCGCACCTCTGGCCGCAGCCTACCGCCCTCCCTCGCCGAGGATCAGGTTCTTGGGGGGAAACGTCTGGACCTCAAGGTAAGATCCCCACGGGAGTTGTCTCCTAGGAGCAGTTCTCCGGCCTGGGTGTGCGCCCGGACGGCCGGGCGCCCCAGGAGCGTCCCGAGCACTAGCGGAGGCAGGCCGGGCTTCACTCGTAGCCGCCCGACGCCCGAGGTCGCGGCGGGAGGAGCGGTTCCCACGCACCATCCCAGCGGGGTGGTAGACTGCGCCCGGGGCCCCGGGCCGCACCGCCCGGCTGACGCGCGGCTTTTCTCTGCCAATGCAGCCACCATTACAGCGTGATCAACTCCTTTGGCTCTAAGAATGCTGAACGGCACCACTCTAGAGGCAGGTGAGTTATACACCAGTTTCCTTCTCGTGTCCTCTGCCCTTTCTCTTGGGCTGCTGTGCACATCGGTGAGTGTGTGTGTTGTGTGCGCGCACACGCGTGTGAGCGCCTTCACTGGGTGGAAGAAAGAGGTGTGTGTGTGTGTGTGTGTGTGTTAGAAATTAAACCACGTTTAGAAGACTCTAAAACGTAGTCTCGTTCAGTCTCCTGCCAAGATTCCTGAAAGCTGCGTTTCCCTCCTTTTGCCTTTTTTTTTTTTTGAATGTCTTTGACTTTTTTGAGGATGGAGAGGGGGACGTGGAGGTCACGGTGGTGCTGAGCCGCGAGTTATCCGTGGCGGCGAGAGGGATGCGCCCTCGACCCTCCCCGATGCTGCTGGGGGCGTCTCCCCACCGGAAAGGATGGGGGGGCAGGGCTGACACCGCTGCTCACCTGTGTAAAGCTTAACTGGAAACTGGCTTCCCGGACATTTTTTGTTCAATGCAAACCCGCGCACCAGTTCCGGCGCGCGACCTCAGAGGCCGTGGTGCGGGACATCTCCCTTTATTCCTCGGGCGGCTGAGGGCCAGCGGCGCGGCAAATGTCAGGTAAAAGGGCTTCAGATTTCGGACGTGGCATCCGTCCACCCCCCCGGAAAAGAAGCCAGGGGCCACGGAGGAAGGAGATTTGAACTGAGCGAACGATGGGCAGGTGGCTTTGAGGGTGCCGACGAGGTGCGTGGTTCAGAGAGCGCAGAGGGGCAGGGCTGTGGGGCTCTAATGGCGCGTAGCTGGGGCGCGGCCCTGGGTCTCCCCTCGGCGCAGGAGGACTCCCCCCGGCCCAGCTCCGCTCAGCCCACTCCCATCTGTCTGGAGGGAGGCCCTCCTAGCAGGGCTGAGTCAGAGATGCTCCCGTGCTGCAGCGCCCGTCTGGACCTGTTTGAACGTAGAGATTCCCTATGCGCACCGACTAGAAAAGGCCCGGTGGCTCGGGGACATCCGCTGGCCCTCCGCCCAGCGCAGCCAGGGTGACAGCACTGAGTGAGCGGTGCCTAACCCCAGATGACGTTGATTTCCCCAGGCCCTGGGACGCTCTCAACAGTGCCAAAAGCCAGACACTGCTTCCAGAGCTGCACCTTTCAGACCAAGGGGGCTCCTCAAACAGTTCAACTGGGTCAGGAGGAAAGGTGACCTCTGCCTTTTTAAGGGCAAACCCGGGGCACAGGATCTTGGCCTCCAAGATTCAGATATAAAGAGAACTTGAGTTGCCTATCTTATCAAGAGATGGGTCTGCTGGGGTTTTCCCTCTCTGGTTGCTCCCAGGGCAGAGCAATGCATTCCCTTTATTTCCTGTCTCTTGCTCTCTGAGGAGTTTTTCTAGGCAGGTGTCTGGGACAAAGTTGCCACTTTCGTGGAGATTCCAGGACCCTGAACCCTTCGTCCCTACTCCTCTGCCCTGCTAGAGACCAAACGCCCGCTCTTCTGAAAGCTGCAACAGTAGCCAGATGGATGGATCCTGGAGCACTGAAAAGAGTGAACTGCGTGTGCCCAGTTGTGAGGAGGGCTGCACCTGGCCAGGGTTCTGCCCCACTGCTCCAAATACAGCTTTGAGTTCAGAGAGGAGAGTTGACATCCTATTATGGGCCCCAGGTGGGGGGAGCCCACTGCACCTGTCCCATTTAGATAGGCGGAGCCCCAGGAAATGAACCAGGGAACACTCCGACTTTTATAGAGCACTCTCGGGCTATTCTGAGGGACGACTGGCTCCAGTCCCTCCTCACCATAGGTGAAAGAAGTCTGAGCTACAAAGATGCTCTCCTTAAAGTGCATGCTGTCCTTTGTGAATAAGGGGTAGTAAGGGGGGCCCTCTTAGGTATCTTTCAAGGGCTCCAAGACAAAAAGGATACACCCAGTTCTTGGAGCATTTCCTCCCCCCTCCCCCCCACCGTGGGCTTCTTCAAGGAAATGTGAGAGGAGGCAGAGCTGGGTGGATGGGGAGTAATTTCTGCAGGATTAAAAAGGACCTCCCAAACCCCAGCAGCACCCCCTGCCCCACCCCTAGCTTTCTAAAAACTTCCTACATTGGCTGCGAAGGAAGACTCCTGGCAGTTGGCTTCTTTATGGGAAGTAGCAACTCCCACCGGGTGTAGGAACTTATAACCTGAGTTTATAAGAAAAAGCAGGCATAGCTGGGATCCAGCCCCAAAGACTATTGTAGAAGGGAGTCTGCCCTGCCAGTACCTGATAGATGATTAACAAATACTTGTGGAAAAGAAGAATGAATGGATGGGTGGATGTGTGGATGGTTTACATCATTTCTGTGATTGGCTTCCTTGGAGACTTCACCGAACTCTGGCTTTTTCTTGCAGTTGTTGGTTAAACGTTCCCTTCAAAGAGTCTCTAAAGTTTCATCTCTTGCAAGAATAGGGTGGTATTCTTGGGTTCTTCGTTTTTTGCTGACCCGGACCAAAATCGAATAACAGCCAAGCCAAATTCCAAACACCCCCATTTGGTAGGTGGTGATGGGGCGGGGGGTGGGGGGAGAGCGGCAGTTTAAATCAGAAACTAGACAAAGTCAGTCCCTGGATTGAGGTCCCAAATTTACTTTTTCCTTGGAGCTTCCTTGGGTTAACTAACCAACTTTCTTCTCAGAAACCCCTCCTCTTTCTTCTTCTCCTCCTCCTCCTTGGGGTCTGAGTCCATTTAGCTGTTGACTTGTGGGAAGGCAATCTGCCCCTTTGTGAGAGGACCTGCTGTCTCTGAAAGGGTTGCTGGTCCCAGCCCCTCCTTGGGGCCCTTCATTTGTGCACGTGGGTTTGAAAAGCTCATTGATTTCCATCCAAAGGGGCTAATTACATTACTTACAGTAAATAGCAGCCCTGCTGTCCAGTAGGGCTGCCAAAGTGGGGGGGGGGGGTAGGTCTCCAGCTTAGTTCACTTGATTGGCTTCATTTTTGTGTGAAATTGTGTTTTATGAGCTGTATTCTGGCACCCGGAGGACTGTAACAGCGTCCAGTCTGCAAATAACATTATTTTTGACCCTGAGAAAAGAGCAGGGGGAAGCAGTGGAGTCTTGGGTTTCATGGAAGAGGTGACTCCAGCAGCTTCAGAAGGCGAAGCTTTGGGACAGGAAGTCAGACTGCTGCAGAGAGTAGCTCCCTTCCTCCCTCCATTCTTGTCTGCCTGCCTGCCTTTTTTTCCTTCCTTCCTTCTTTCTTTCCTTCCTTCCTTCCTCTCCCTCTCATTTTCATTCTCTCATTTCTTCCCATCTCTTTCTTTTTCTTTCTTTCTTTCTTTCTTTCTTTCTTTCTTTCTTTCTTTCTTTCTTTCTTTCTTTCTTTCTTTCTTTCTTCTTTCCCTCCTCTTTCTCTCCCTCCCTGTCTCCCTTCATCTTTCCAAATTGGGCCGCTGTTCCAAGTCAGTTTCCCTAGAGAGAAGCAAGTCTGCCACCAGCATACCCCTCTGAGGTATCCAGGATGTGTCGGGACGTGAGCCATTCCTGGGAAAGCCGATGGGGGTGGTGGGAAACAGGCAGGCACTAGGAAGGAAAGAAGCAGAGAGCAGCCCCAGCTTCCTACTTTCCCTGGTTAAAGCTGGGCTGGTTCCTGCCGCTGCTGTGCGCTTCGGGCCCCTAGGGGGCTTCTGGTGGCTTGCATGAATCGACAATATCGGAGTATTGTGGACACTTTTTAATAGGGCCAAGGAGGGGCCACCGCTAACAGGAATAGAGGGAGACAGAACAATCCTGCCTCTTGTGAGGCGCAGGTCTGCCATTCTGCTTGTCAGCTCTCACCTTCCCCTCCTCCACCTCGAGGAGCCCCTTTCACATCCTCCTAAAATTGCGGCACATCCAGTTTTACAAGTCCCCGTCCGACAAGGGCAGTGGGAACAGCACGCAACAGGGCAGGCACCTAGTCCTTCAGGGTCCTCCACTTGCTGCCCGCATCGACAGGTTTCAAGGGGGACCCTGGGATCCCCAGCAGATTACCTGCAAACCTGAATTGGGTAAGAGAACACCTCACCCCACATCATGGTTCAGTTGAGTACTCCCCACTACAAGTCCATGCCTCGTCCTCTACATTCATTTTTCAAAGAAAAGCTTTTTTGCCACCAATAGCCAGAATCTTAGGTTCTCCTAGCCTGTTTTTCACTTTGGGGGGGGTGGTGCTCCAGGCTCTGGTAGGGTGGAGGGCCTCTAGGAGAGGTGAGGAGACCTGCTTTTAAAAAGTGAGTTGAAGAAGACGGGAAGAGAGGAATCTCTGTTTAACATTTACTTATTTGGGAGCCCCTGCAACCTAGAGACCGTGAAAGTCCACAAAGAGGAAACCCAAAGTTTGGAGCTGACATTCTGTGTGCCTTGAGCTGGGGTCTGATCTTGAACTTGGACCAAATAGATGGGCTTTCTGCCTCCTGCACAAGGGCGGGGACAATATGGGCTCCTTTTCCCCTTTAAAACATGATTACTGGGAACTCTTGGAAGGATGTGTGTGTGTGTGTGTGTGTGTGTGTGTGTGTGTGTGTGTGTGTTGGGGGGGAAGTAAATGCCCCCTCCTACTCCCCCCCCTCCAGCCCCCTCCCCTTTGTAATGTTTGTCCCTGCTTGCCCATCACCAGGGGGTTGAGAGGAGTGTGACAGGTCTTTGTTGTCTGAATAAAAATCCGTGGCAGCTCCAGGGAGAGAACTCCTCCTACTAAATTATCAAAAATGGGCTGGCTTTAGTCTCTTAACAAATTGGACACAGCTACGGCAGGAGCAGTCCCCAACCCAACCTACAGGCACTGGGAACTTGCAAGCAGCCAGGGACCGCTGAAAATAGCACTTCTTTTTCTTTCTTTGTGTTCGAAACTATTTTCTTTCTTCGCCAGATTTTGTTTTCCTCCCCCCGCTGCAGTGTTGTTTCCCATTAGTAATTCGATCTCTCAGAGCAGTAAGATTCGCCTTCTTCGTCTCCTTTCCCCTCCGTCCCTGTTTGTTTGTTTTCTGCACATCTCCTTCAGGGAGACGCTGGGGTTCCCCCCCCTTCTTTTTTTCTTTTCCGAGCAGACCAATTTCCACTCCGTCTGCCTCTTTCTTCTTCCCTCTCTCCCTCTTGCCCTCTGTCCCGGAGCGCCTCTGCGCTCCTCCAACACGCAGCTCTCTGCGGTCCCTTCTGCTCCTTCACTCGGATGAGCTGAGAGCCGCGGGCGTGTGTATATGGAAATAGTGGGGTGCCGAGCAGAAGACAACTCGTGTCCTTTCCGTCCCCCAGCCATGCTCTTCCACGGGATCTCCGGAGGCCACATCCAAGGTATCATGGAGGAGATGGAGCGCAGATCTAAGACCGAGGCCCGCCTGGCCAAAGGCGCTCAGCTCAACGGCCGCGACGCGGTAAGGAAGGGCCCCCTCGGCGGCGGGAGGCAGGCGCCCCTGCGCGCTCGGCGAAGCCGGGTTTCCATCGCTGGCCGGCCGAGTTGAGGATGGAGGGTCCCAGGGAACGTCCGTTCCCGGCTGTCGGGTGGGTTCTCTCCGCGCCCACTGCCTGCCGGGCTAAGAAACGGCCGCCTTTCTGGCTTGAAATGTCTCCGCGACCGAGACCGTGAGCTCGCAACTCTCTGCCGCAGCTGTTCCCGGCAGAGCAGGGAGGGCCGGGAGTGAGAGGATGGGGATGTCCTCTTCTGCAGCCCCCAACCTCTGGTCTCCGCTCCCCCCAGACTGCGGGCGCCTCCCCGGCGAGGGTGGCGGCCGGGAGGGCGAGCTGGGCGCGGGCAACGCGCGGACGGCGCGCGCAGCCGGGGCGTCCGGGCCAAGCAGGAGCCCAGGTGGCTCTAGTCTCTGGGTGTGGTGACCGGACCTTTGGAGAGGACTCGGACTCAACTGGGCCACCTTCAGTTCTCGGGACGCTCGGAGCTCCGCACTGCCTAAGCCGGCGATTTTCGGGGTCTCGGGCAGCCCGGCTCGGCCCCTCTAGCGAAGCGGGACGGCGTTCAACTTCCGGGCCGGGCGGGTGGAACGTGCAGGGGGAAACCTAATAAAAATCCGGAGGAGCCGGGCACCTAGCCCCAGCCGAGAGCTTCGGAGCCCTTGAGCGGTGTAATCAACGACCACTGTTACCGCTATTCATATTAATGAAAGTCATGTCCGATTAATAAAGAAAACCAATTAATAGTCTATGTGCTTCCCTTTCCCACTTACGAGCCGGCAGGGGAAAACTGCAGAAGCCTCCGGAAATGATTTCAGCCAAACAGAGCTGTGCACATCCTTTGGCAACACACCGGGGATTGTAGCGCAAACTAACCCGGTACTCTGCCCCGAGCGGGTCAGTGGTGTTTGGGGTTCCACCAAGTAACCGAGCTCGTGGGTGTTTCCACATTTGCAACATGAATTCTGTACCGGGGAGGAGGTGGGGGCTGGTCTGAGTAAAGGACGGGACTTTACTTTTCCAGGCCCGCCAAAGTTTTGTGGGGAAGTCCAACCCATTCCTGCTAGTCTTGAGGGAGATGTCCAGCGGTTACCTCCTTCTTTTTCTTTTTCCTTGCTGTGACTATCTTGTCTAAAAACAAAAAGCAGCAACCCAAACTCTAATTGCGTGGCGGGGCTGGGCTGGTCAAGGTGAGGTTTCCTCATCCTCGGCCCTGTCGGTGGGTCAGCGGGCGGGAAGCTTAACCTGGCCACTAAACAGATTTTCAGGACACAGATCTCCTGGGTATGTTAATGCCCGGGAAAGAGGGACTGTGCAGAGGGGACCAGACAATAGACTCTTCCTGGGAACAGGCACTTTATACCCTTACTGGGGAGGGGACCGATATCTCTGAAAAACAGAGAACAGCCAGATCTATCCAGATCAAAACAATGTAGACCAAATTGTGAGCACGGGTATAATAATCGCTTCCTTCCTTTTAACTTAACTCTGCCCATAGGAATTTAGAGAAATACAATGTCTTAAAAAAGTCTGTGTTCTTCCAAATCTCCTCTCCACTCCCCAGTAAAAATTTCCGTTGTTTAGTTTTGTGTGCGTTGAAAGCCACAATTTTTAGCTTGTACATGCGAATTGGGGAGCACCCGCCCAACCTCTGCTCAGTGCGGTCCTAGCATTTTAAAGAGGCTCGAGGTGGCCGACGCGTCTTTAGGTTAATAGTCCCAGGAGGATGCGCACGCCGGGTCCAGGCAGACACTACAGAAATGGAGTGAGTCGCGGCGGGGAACTTTTCCCCGACGTTTGCCTTTGCACTGTGGCCCCTGCCCCTGGAGGTGCTCCCCAAACGACTTGAGCTTCGGAGAGGGGTCTCGAAGCTGTGCGTCCCCACCGCACGTCCTCCTCAGCGGTGCGTTGTGCTTGCCTTGCAGGGCATGCCCCCGCTGAGCCCCGAGAAGCCCGCTCTCTGCGCCGGCTGCGGGGGCAAGATCTCGGACAGGTACTACCTGCTGGCTGTGGACAAACAGTGGCACCTGAGGTGCCTGAAGTGCTGTGAATGTAAGCTGGCCCTCGAGTCGGAGCTCACCTGCTTCGCCAAGGACGGTAGCATTTACTGCAAGGAGGATTACTACAGGTATTCCCGCCCTTATCGATCTCTTACGCCCTGGTACACCTGGCGCGGCCACCTGCCCGAGCCGGGGAGCCTCCCCTCGGTTCGCCCCCTTTCGCCCCTTCGGGGTACTGTTACCAATCCCGAGACCAGGGAAGTCTACTGCAGACGGGTTCGAGCTGAGCCACCCTCACCAAGGGCAGTGAGGATGGGTGGGAGGAACCCCCAACGTCTGGAGCTGCCAGTGAATAGCACCCATTCCCGACACTGCACAGCTCGGTAGAGGGGATCTGGGGAAAGCTCGGAATCTTGAATGCACGCGTGTCTGTCGACCAACACCGAAGCGGGGTGTTCTCTCTCTCTCTCTCTCTTTCCGTTTACTACGAACGGGGCGAGATCCGCACCTTGGAAATGAACTGGTGGTCCAGGCGGCCGTATCCGGGTGTTATGTTTTCACAAGGGTGGCGGGAAACCGCGTAAATGACCATGAAAAGGAATAATCGCCGTTGGTGAAACAAACCTAAGCCACTCAGTTCTGAGTTCCATTCACGGCGAGTTAGAACCGTGCTGGTCAGCCTGGAGAGTAAACTCGGGGGATCTTTTTTTGTGATGCGTCCCAGTTATTTTTCTGGGGTGGGAAAGAGAACAGTTATGTGCAAGTGACCTCGCTCTGCTCTCAATCAGAGGAGAGAGGTGATTAAAAAAGAATAAGCTTTCCTCTGCGAACGCGTCTGTCTGAATGCTTTCACGTACACTCACACATCCATAAATATCAATAATAATAATAATACCACCCTTCATAGGATATTTTGTAACGGATGAAACGCTTTCCCTCGGCGTTGAAATTTAAGATTCTTTCCATAGCGTTCGAGTTAGCTAAGTGCAGGTTTTTGGTTTTGTTTTGTTTTGTTTGGCTTTTTGTTTGTTGTGGTTTTTTTCCTTTTAATCTTTACAGAAAAGGAAACTGAGGATGTTACCCAATTCTTCTTATTTTAATGTAAGGTTTTTTTTTTGTTTTTTGTTTTTTGTTTTTTTGTCCTGGTTCACCAGAACAGGTCAAAAAGTAAACAAAATTAATGACCAAATGCAAACGGACCCGTGTCCTCTTCTCCCGGAACCCTCCTACGTGCCCGTCTTGGGCCACCGCTGACCAAACCCCAGGTGTCACGGGTGGGAGATGGCCCCGTCTTTGCCTCAACCCTGGGCAGCGCCCTGACTTGACGGGTTTGTTTTTCCAGAAGGTTCTCTGTGCAGAGATGTGCCCGCTGCCACCTTGGCATCTCCGCCTCCGAGATGGTCATGCGCGCCCGAGACTCAGTCTACCACCTGAGCTGTTTCACCTGCTCCACTTGCAACAAGACCCTGACCACGGGCGACCATTTTGGCATGAAGGACAGCCTGGTGTACTGCCGCGCCCACTTCGAGACCCTCTTGCAAGGGGAGTACACACCGCAGCTGAGCTACACCGAGCTGGCGGCCAAGAGCGGCGGCTTGGCCCTGCCTTACTTCAACGGCACTGGCACTGTGCAGAAAGGGCGGCCCCGGAAGCGGAAGAGCCCAGCGCTGGGAGTGGACATGGTCAATTACAACTCAGGTGAGCCCTGCTACTTTCCCCTCACCCCTCCAGCAGCCCTGGCCTCTGGCTGCCCAGCGGAAGATTCCGCAGAACTCCTTTCCCGTCCGAGATCTGGTGGCAAGAGTGTTTTGCTGAACACTCCCCTTTCCTCAGCACACCTCCCTTTCGCTCAGAAGGAGGAGAAAGAAGGAGAGAAACAGAGGAGAGACAGAAGGAGAGGGGGAGAGGAGGAGAGGGGGAGAGGGAAGAGAGAGAGGGACCTTTATTTAGGTTGTGGCAAAAAACACATTCATAACCATGAGGCTGCAATGACTTCCCCCAAACAGGCAGAGCCAAATCCTTGTTGCCCATTAGTTAATGAGCCCATTAGTTTCTGGCTCCCAGTTGGAGCAAAACAGCCCCAGGGCAATTCCTGTGTGGAAGCCAAATTATAGATCCTGGAGGAGGTTTTCCTATATACTGAAAAAAAAAAAAACCTTCAGAGCCCAACTCCAGTCTGTCTAGAGGGAGCAGAAGCTGTGGTCACCAGCCCAGAGTTAATCAGGAACACAGTTGGCAGGAGTGTCGAAAACCAAATCCCTGGTCTTGGTGAAAAAGCAGCTGTAGGGGTAGGAATCACCCTCCGCAGCTGAGCTGGCCTGCCCCTTGCGTAGGTCAGGGCAGTCGTCCAGCCAGCTCATTCCCTGTATGATAAGCCACCAGGACCTCCAGAGCCCCTGGAAAACTGAAAGACGCTCCAGGTCAGGACCACTGAGGTAGCGCGGTGGTGTGACAGGCCACCCTTTTATCCTCCACCAGCCTTCTGTCTTAATTAAAAACGAAATGCAGGCAACAGGCCTGAGAGCACACTTTCTCCCTTGCTTTGGGAAGACATGTATCACTTATCAATATCTCTCAATCATCCGTTTCCCATGGTTGGTAGCTTGCCCCTGCTCTGCATCCCCCAGGTGAGGATAGGGATGGACCTTGTCGAGCACGTCGAACTCCAAGCAGGAAGGAAGCTCTTCTTAGGAGTTCCAGACACTGGGAAAAAAAGGGGGGTCTGGAAAGCCCCCAGGCTAATGCTTGGGAAACCAAGGACTGGCTTCCCATGCCCAGCCCAGCCCTGGCTGGGAATCTCAGCTGACAGTAGACTCAGGCTAGGGAGTCCATTCTACTGGAAGGGACCCGAGGGACCCTCATTGTGGCAACCCTACTCTGTTACCATGAGCACCCAGGTACCAGCCAAAGCATGGACGTCCCAGAGCACAGATCTTGCTGGTTTTTGCCTTCCGGTCCCCAGTGCCTGGTATGGTGTCTGACCCATTGTGGCTCAAAGTTATCCAGTAGGATAAGTGATTTACCCACGGTCACACAGTCAGCGTGAACCATTTGGAACTAATAGGCCTGCTCGGAGCCCAGAGTTTCCTGGGGAAACCTCTCAGGAAGGGCGGCTCCCCCCAGCCTTCTGCTGGGCTGCCTCCTGGGGTTCTCGGCTGATGTAACTGAGGAGAAGGAATCCCGACCCGGCCAGCGCGGCGCGCTGCGTCCCAGGGAGATTAGCGACCAGGGAGCTCAGCGCAGCGACATTTGTCCCTAGGGGTTCAGGCCAGGGTCGCTAGAGCAAGGGAAAAGGCCAGCCGGCTCGCTCCAGACCCCACCAGGATCGGTTTGTGGCGGGGCAGCGGGCGCAGCCCCGGGTTTTGCCAACCCCCGGCTGCGGGTCGTGGCCTGGCGCTCGTCCCTGCTGCACTTCCGCGGGGGTTTGGTTCGGGGCCACTTTGCCCAGCGCGCTCATTTCATCTCCTTTGATGCGAGGTCCCCGGAGCAGGACAGGCAGGGCACTAATTGTTCTTTATTAATAGAAGATGACATCGGAATCTCGAGCCACTCACCAAGGCCCTAATGCCCTAATTAGAGAGACACAGAGACAGAGACCGAGAGGCCGGGACCCACATAACTGGAGAGTCCTTGGGAGAGAGGGAATCCCTCCGCCTGAGAAAGTGTGCAAAAAGGTGGACATTTCTAGCCACAGGGAAGCAATCGTATTTTTTCCGCTTGTTTATTTAATCTAACTAGCTCAATTTGATTTCGCCTTGGATCTTCCTTTAGTGGGAAGAGCTGGGAGCTTTAAGGACAATAGAATTTAGTGGTAGCTAGAGAATACAAATTTATATCTTCAAAAAAAAAAAAAAGAATGAAAATCTCCTTCCACTTAGGCCTTTAGTTTGTATATTAATGCCGCAAGGTTTCTCCAGAAAGGTGATGCTGTTTAGCTCCTGCAGGAGGAGACGGTTGCTGAGGCCTCACTATCCGGAATTTGAACATCACGCGACCTCAGACTGGATGTCTTTTAATTAGTATCCACCCCATCCTTTCTGGACTTTTCCTAGAGATACAAACGAATAGTACATACTTCTTTAAAATCAGATGGAAATAAATAATCTAGAGAAACTGGATCAAAGATACATGACCAGAAATCAATCCCACTGTTTAAAAAAAAAAATGGTTATGCATCTAACCATCTATGCCAGTTTGTTACAAAACTCGCAAAAGAAAAGCTTCAGCAAATTGAAAACATGTTAAAAGGTAGAAAATGAGATGGACCCACAGTTTTAACTCATTATTTTTGCTTTCTTTGGGTCTTATATTGCCATCTCTGCTTAATTGTAAACTAGTTTCAGAAACAGTAGCATTGACACTAAAATGCAATCTATGAATTGATATATTTAAAAAAATCATATACATAAAATATGTTTATGATTCAAAGACGTCCAGAGAAGATGTGAAAGGTGGCAAAGATCAGTTAGTGTTTGACATCTGGCAAATATGCCTTTTAGTGAGAATATTACTAATTTAGTTCATCCTCCCTGTGCAGATCCCAGGCAGATATTTTAGAAAGAGACATAGTTTATTTGGAATCCTAGATTGAAAGGCAGCCCTCCAGGAGTGAAGATTTAGTGTAGGATAGGCAGCTCCTATTTGGGTAACTTAGAGATAGTGGCGAGACTAAATTTTTGCCAGTTTTTAAAATCTGCTTTCCTTGGGTTTTCTTGGAGTCGAAAGCGCCTGATAGTTGTGAAATTAGCCTGGCACTGACCCCTAGTGGTCTCCCAGGGATCAGTTAGTTCTCAGGAGGTTACATACCTTCGGAACAGAAACTGGCTTTAGTACAGGTGACCATTATTTCATCAGTGACTGGAAAAGAAAATATTTAGATCTTCTCACTGACTTTATAGTGTGTCAGATGTGTACTTACAGGTGGACGTTTAAAGTAGTTTTAAGAGAGTTGTCATTCCATCTCATAATTCAGAGGGTGGGGGGAAACAAGTATACTTCTGAAGTAGACCCTGGGGAAACACAATCACTTGCAAGTTTATACAATGCATCTGTAGTTAAACACAAACAATTTAGGGTAATGCACTGAGTTACCTTTTAACTGTGTGGAAGAAGTAGATTGCTCTTTTAAGTTGAGTAATATGATAACACCGTCACAGGAAAAGCATACAGTAATATCTGTCTAATAAAGAGCTAACCATCTTCTTACACACCGAACCATATACCGTGTGGAAACAAGTCCCATAATTGTGTTTAATGAACTAACGTTATCTGCTGAATTTTTAATCAGCAATAATGAATGTAGAATGCATATTTAGAAAAGCAGTTTAATCACACTGTTCTATGATTATTTTTCATAAACTTCATTTTAAAGACTAATGAGTACATAGTGAGGTTAGGAATCACATTCATCTCTAAGAAATAATACCTTGAGTTGGGGCAGTGGCTAAGGGCATTAGTTAAGCACTTAGTTAAGTCCTCTAAGTGTAATATTCAATCTGATGTGCTGTTCAGGAAAAGTTAAATGTTACTCACATACGGTAAGAATGAAATCTTATTTGAAGAAGCCCCAAAGCCAGGTGTGCCTCTTTGACCATTTTGTGGTGGGTACATTTATAATCTGGTTGTGAAATATAGCTCAGTTTACTAGAGATAAATATAGTTTTATAGTAGGTCTTAAGAGGCTGTTTCATCCATTTGAGGATATGAAAGTGCAATTCTGTAGAATATTTGAACCCAACATATCCCCCACTGGGCTAAAATAGGATAAAATGTAGCGTATATTCTTTCTCTTATCTCTGAGGGTATGTTACTTTTCTGGGCAGTTTAAAAGAAGGATATGTTCAACATTTGTATGTATATGGCCAACTTGGATTCCATTCAAGTTGACTTGGCTTTGCATTAATAGTCACTTGACTTTATTGATGAACAAAGATTCAAAATCTTGGTGGAATGCTTTTGAGTCCTGGCCCTGTGCTTGACTCAGGGGACCCAAAGGTGAATAGTATATAATCTTTCTCTCAATGAACTCATCTGCTCTTTTGCCAGATGTGCCCTCCTCCTTGTGTATCTTATGGAAATTTAAACAAAGGAAACATTAATTCATGCCTAATGTAATGTCTTCTTACAATAGAGCAAATTTCTTGTTAAATGGATTTTGTGATGTGCCTGACCTCTTGGTTGATGGCCCAAACTACTGTTTCTGCTGATTATGCTGGTTTACCAGAAAGTTTCAGAACATAATTCTAACCAGAGCATAGCAGGCAAATAATATTTTACCAAGCAGAAGAGCTAATATTAAGAAATGTTTTACTTTCTTCAGTAAAGTAGTATGCCACCAAGTAACATGATCAGGTTAATTTTAGATATTCTAGTATAATGTGCTAAAATGTAGGATGATCAGATCTGAAAATACATCGTATAAATACCTGAAGTAAGGGTTTAAAGAAAAAAAATTGCCATGCCCTTTAAGTTGAGAAGTTGGTTGAATCAGTAAATATTTTAGATATTCTATTATAATGTGCTAAAATGTAGGATGATCAGATCTGAAAATACATGTATAAATACCTGAAGTAAGGGTTTAAAGAAAAAAAAATGCCATGCCCTTTGAGAAGTTGGTTGAATCAGTAAATATTTAGCAAAAAACATTTTTCATTTTGTAGTCATATTTCCTACACAGAGCCAGGAGGTTATTGGAAATGACCTTCTAAATGTGCAGCTTTACATCCTGGGGATAATGACTCTTCGGCTGGTTTCAAAGTCTGGGTCGTTTTACCCTCAATGCTGAGCAGAGCTCTGCAGGGAGAGAGATGTCACCCTCTTTCTGCCAGACCAGCCAGGGGCACAGCTCAAATCCCGCTCACAAACATCCACAGCAAAGAGGGCCAAGGTCTGAGCTGAGAAATAGGCACCAGCAGTGTCTCTGAACTGTGAGCTGTGGGGAGTGCTTCAGGCATGAACTGAGTGAAGAGAAGTCTGGGCTCATTCTCTTTCAGAAATATTTATTAAAATAACTCCAAGGGAAAACTGTTTTCTTCCTGGCATTGCCCTATATTAAGCAGCTATAGCTAAAAACACTCAAAAATAATATTCTTGGGATTACATAAGAAATCTACAAATTCTAATTTTGTAAAACTCTCCCCCTTCTCCAGCTACTTTCCACCTTTTTCCTGATTGAGAAGACTCGAGGAATATCAGAACAAGCTAAAAATTGGAACTGACTTAGAGTCTTCCTTAGTTGGTGGGTTCTCAGAAACTCTCAGATTGGAGAGGGATGAAATGGTTTGCATATCCCTCATGACAAAGAGCAGTGCCTTCAGGGAGTATGTCTCATTTCACAAACACAGACAAAGTGTGGAGTCTCTAAAAACTGTTGGGTGCGCTGTAGGGCAGGGTGCGGTTGTGCATAAACGTATTAGAGTCGATCCTTTTTACTCCTGGGATGTTTCTTTCACACTTGCGACTTCTTCATCTTCTCCAGCTTTCCAGCAACCATTATACAAAAGAGAGGATTTATCTAACATTTTTCCATTACAGAAACTTTGGTTGTGGCCACGTGAAGAGGCTGCTTTGGCTGACTTTGGTAATTAACCTCTGTCTTGTCTCGATAGAGCTTATAATTGGGTCGACAGCCTTTCCCACCGTTGCTTTATTATCCTAGCATCGCACAGCCCGCTACCGCTACCGTTGCAGCAAGTGCGGGACTTCCCACTGAGCAGTTGTTTGTTTGTTCACTGATCCCGCAACAGGTTGTAACGAGAACGAGGCAGACCACTTGGACCGGGATCAGCAGCCTTACCCACCCTCACAGAAGACCAAGCGCATGCGCACCTCCTTCAAGCACCACCAGCTCCGGACCATGAAATCCTACTTTGCCATCAACCACAACCCGGATGCCAAGGACCTCAAGCAGCTTGCTCAGAAAACAGGCCTCACCAAAAGAGTTTTGCAGGTAAGAAACCTCCATCATTGGCTGTGTGTAAATCTCCCTTACCCTTGCCAGTAAAAACAGTTCTCTTCCCTGTTTAGAGCAATACAGATATTTCCTGTACTGCTTCTCATTAGTTTACCTTAGTTATCTCCCCAGAGGGTGTGTGGAAATTTTGCAGGGGCTTCCGGGAGGGTGCCCAAAGAGAGACCCAGGATCTTCTGAAATGCAGCCACATTCTTCCTTCCTATCGATGGAGAGATGGGGCCACCCAAGCCAGCACAGCTCACCTCACTGCTCTGCTAATGTGGGTGATGTTATTTGTACACGTTGTGGCTCTAGAGATTTCCATTCACGTTAGGCTCAGTGCACAGACTTGAGGGGGACCTGCT
Organism: Neofelis nebulosa; assembly: GCF_028018385.1. NCBI lineage: Eukaryota > Metazoa > Chordata > Mammalia > Carnivora > Felidae > Neofelis > Neofelis nebulosa. The sequence continues at coordinate 43,427,011 of NC_080796.1, forward strand.
GGTGCTGTTTTACTTCAGCAAACTCTTGGCAGCCTCACTCACATGCCATGACCTTCCAAATTCAGATCGACCCTTTTCTTTCTTTTTTTTTTTTTTTTTCATTTTTTCAACTCCGGAAAAGCCACAGCCATGGTTAATGTGTCTCAGCAACCAAGTGTAGCAAGAATTTTCCCATTTTAACAAACTGTAGAGCAAAACTAAATACTGAGAGTTAGACCTGCTGTCCAATTGTTTTTCTAGACTTGTAAGGGTAAGAGTATACAACTCATGAAATTATAGTGGGTTGCTGTGGGTCACCTGTGATCTTCTTCTACTTCTCAGTGACAAAGAGCAGGCATTTAAAATTCCACCGACCAGTTTCTGGCTGCTTGGGGTCTGTGGCCCTGGGTTTTTCCTATGTGGAGAATAGTTATCACGTGTCAGACTCAAGAACAGCCTGAAATCTGTTTCAGTGATGTTCATTTCATAGGAGTCCTTCTTACTTTGTGAAACTTTCAATGACCCTGCCTTTCCTCATTCTCAAAAGATAACAATCGCTTAAGGAATCAGGATATAGTTTCCCCCTTGTATCTCTGTGCTTTCATGTCTATGGTATCTCCATTTAAGCATCAGTTGTCCCAAGTGGCACTTGTTAGTGCTGGGGGGATATATGCAGTTGAGAGGGAGTACCCATAGTATTACTTGAAATACTCTGTTTAAAAAAAAAAAAAAGCCAAAAACCAAAAACAACAAAAACAAAAACAAAACAAACCCCAGCCCTTCTCTCCCAAGAAAAATAAAAACAATTATATTTAAAAAGAAAACATACTCTCAAAAAAAGAAAAAGAAAAAAGAAAGCAAGCAAGAAAAAAAAAAAAGAAAAAAAAAAGGAAAGAAAAAGAGAGAGAGAGAAACAAAAGAAGTCTAAAATAAACATCGGTAAAGAAATCAATTGGGATTGGTTTGCAGGTTTGGTTCCAAAACGCACGAGCCAAATTCAGAAGGAACCTTTTGCGGCAGGAGAATGGGGGTGTTGATAAAGCTGATGGCACGTCGCTTCCGGCCCCGCCCTCAGCAGACAGCGGCGCTCTCACTCCACCCGGCACAGCGACCACTTTAACAGACCTGACCAATCCCACTATCACTGTAGTGACATCCGTGACCTCTAACATGGACAGCCACGAATCCGGAAGCCCCTCACAAACTACCTTAACGAACCTTTTCTAACATTGGTTTTTGTTTTTGTTTTTGTTTTTTCATTCTTCCTCTTCTTTTTATTATTATTCTAATTATTATTATTTTATTATTTACAAGATTTTTTTTTTTCTAACCCACAAGATATTTGGGAAATAAAAGCAACAGCTTGGTGTGTAGCATCTGCAGCCACTTGGCAAATGAGTTTACAGAATTGTCTCCTTTACAAAGTGGTTTTTTTTTTGTCGTTTTGGTTTTGTTTTGTTTTTTTTTGTTTTTGTCTACAATGTGTATTTGGATTTTTTAAAAAAAATTAATTAGAGCTTTCAGTTGGTAAGGAGAGTTTTTGAATTATTCTAATAAGTGCCTCTTAAAATTGTATGTTACTTATTTCCAGAATCTCGAAGAAAAAAAAAAGTGGTATGATAATGGGCAAATAATCATATTCCCAATTAAATGATTAGGTTAATAAAGAATCAGATAATTAAAGTTATTTTTTTAAATCTTGCGATTGTATGTATACTTATGGAATTTTGAAAACTTCACATTGTTTTTTTTTTAATTTTAAAAGTGAAAAAATGTTTTGATTATTCTTTCATCTTACAAATGAGGAATATGATTAAACAAAAAGCATTAACTATAGCAGCTCTAAATATTAAAGATTAATTAGGTGAGAAATCTGTTCTAGCAATGTGACTTTTCCTTCTCTTTAGGGGTGTACATCCCAGGAACACTTGTTAATTATTTGCTTTTCAACATTTGAAAAATATTTAAACTCCCTGTGTATCTATGAAAATTCCATATAGAGCTTGAAATTCTATACTGTTAACCTAAAGCTAAAAATGATAGTTCTAAAACCATTCTTTCTAAATTAATTTTTTTTCCTAGGGAAAATGGAAATAAGCAAAATATAATTTTTTAAGAAGTTAAAAAAAATCAGTATAATTTAATTAATAGCTCTATTAATTGGCTTCAGCTGTACCATGATATTGTATCTGGCATTCTATATGAATTATGTTAAAAAAGAAAACCTTAGTAGACTAATATTGACAATGAGAATTCTTTGGTTTGTTTTGCTTTATTTTACTTTGGCATAGGTTGATATATTTGTCAGAAAAAAAAAACTTTTCTGGCATTACAGATTTAAAGTTATTAGTATTAAAGTTAGATAAACTCAGAAGCCTCGTGGATGCTGATCTGAATATATTTCCTAGTTTACAGTAGCATTATTTTTCTTTTAATTTAAGCTAAAATCTTAATGGTCTGGGCAGTGGTGAATGTTCATCTATACGCTTCTGTTGTAGTTAAATACCAATTAGATTGTGGATTTCCTAAAAAAAATAAAAAAGAAGTCAAGATATATGTCTTGCTTTAGTGGATTGTTAAGAATAACTTTGCACATATTCTCCACTTTTTGGACCCCTTAAATCTCCTTTGGTGGTCGAAGTGGCTATTTAATAGATTTTAAAGGTGTCCTTCTGGCTGTATAAATGTGTGGTTACATATTGACAGTTCACTGCCCACATTAAAGTGCATTATTGTAACTTTTGCTCAGGGTCTTTAGAAAATTAGCACAGAAAGTAGCTTATTTTTTAAAAAAAAGATGATGGAAGATAAGTTAACACTGTAACAGAAGAAAGGTGTGATTGCCATTATATATTTAGCAAGTGTGGTTATCATCTTATATGGAGCTTAAATCTTGACTTTTCATATTTCTATTACATTTTGGGCATTTACCACTAACCAGACCAAACAACCTTGGTAAGGCTGAGATCTTATTAATACACTTTTACAGGTAAAATATTGATACTTATAAATTTTGTTCTTTGACAGAACAATGTATGGTACTATAGATCTACTTTATTAAGTAGACTAATTATAACTCAGTTCTCCTACGTGCCTTATGATATAACTTGGAAGTAAGTTTGTGAAAAATCAGGATATATGTGTTGTTTGTTAAATTAACTGTTTTAAGCCCTTTTGACACCTCACTAGTTTTGTACTGTTTTACCTCTTATTTCCGAAACTCTTTTTATGGTGTATCCTGTTAGAGGGGACAGACATGTCATAGAAAGCAGTTGTGCACTCTTTCAAATATAGTTGATAAATTCAATAATCTTATATATTGAGCTTCGTGTTTATAGTACAGTAAGTGGTCTAGCAAAATTGTCCATGTTTCTTTGTTTATTGATAAATGCATTGTATAGAAACTATTTCCCCTAAATATTTATGGACCAAACAATTGTGATATATCCTATTAAATTTGTGTGAATAAACCATTTTGAATCTAAGGAGTTTTATTTCCCATCAATTTAAGGTTTAACTGTACTAGTGTGTTTCCAATATCTATATGTAAAAGCTATTAAAGTGGGAATACAAACAATTTTTAAATATTCAAACATACAAATAGTTTTCAGATTTCCAAACTTCTGATTCATTTTAAATGTACACACCGTTGCATATGCAATGTAATTCAACCTCGAATTACCTTTAATATATTTTCTTATAATAAAAGTAATGCCCCACCGATTTGACTCCGCCCAATTTTTAGAATTAAAAAATAAAAGATAATTAGCAAAGTAATTGCATGAAAAGAAACTTAACTATGATTAAGATTTAATGTTAGGTCTATTGAGCACAAATGGATATTTGTAAATCAAAATAGAAATTGCAGACCCCTAAAAGCCAAGTTGCTCTGTAGTTAATAAATTGTCACTATGATTTTTTTCAGGGAGAACAAATCTTGGGGCATTACAGCCAAACATCCCGACGTTTGAAAATTCCCTAAAGTATTAAAAGAAGGGGAAAAGTTTGATCGGAAATCCACTGCAGTGAAGACAAAGACAATATTAGGTTATGATAATCATACATTTTAAAATCTATTGAGCCAAAAAAAAAAAAAGAGAGAGAGAGAGAGACAGAGAGAGACTTAAATGTCATTTACTGAATGTTAACAAAAATTCTGTTCTTTATGGTGTCTAACACAAATGGAGGCTTAAAGTTATGTGGTTTAAAACAAAATTAGTTAAGCCGTGTATAAACCAGAGCAACCTGGCAGTAATATGCCCACCCCATATTTGAAGAAAATTATTATTGCTAAAAAATCCCACACATTTGTCAAGCACAGTAGTTGTAAAATAAAGTCCAAAAACATTCATTTCACCTGCTTGCTAATGTGTATTAGTCCTATCTGTTGATGGCATTTTCCAATTGTAAATTCAAAGAAAAGCTATCACTCACTTGAGAGTATAGGAATCAAAACCCAGTAATTTTAGTATTATTGTTTATTACTTCCTTTTTAAACAGAAATCTCTGCATGCACTTTTACATCTGTCACTCCTAGTGTACATCTCTGTATGATGACTTATCTTTGCTGTTTCTTGTATGATAAATAGCTTTCATTAATAAACATTTTATTTGATGCGAACATAGTTAACTTTATGTTAAATACACACTGTTGAAATTACTTTTGAACACTGTCTTAAGAGGCAGCACAATACATTTCCAACTTGTTATACTTAGTAAAAAAAAAAAAAAAAATCCAAACAATATAATGAGGTTAAATTCTGGTAGTCTAGGATAAAATGACTTACTTGGTTTTTAACTTTTCATGACTATTTATTTGTTGTATTCAATTGGCCCATGTATTAAAAATTCCAAAAAAAAAAAAAAAAAACCCCACAGAGAAAACACAAATTACAACAAAAAATAAACCTTAGACTAAACTATCATGTAAAATTTCAGCAACGTTTTTAGATTATTAGGGTAAAATTTATAGATCCTGTGTAAGTTTACATGTTTGCTATGCAATGAGCAAATTTATTGAAGTATACAAATATATTCTGAACTATGGAAAGATCCAATCTTTGCATAGTTCAAATTACATATGATATTACAAACAAAGGAGCAAGTGGAAAGAAAAACAAATATTTAGGAATGAGGTTTTTTTAATTGTTAAAGGGAATATTTGAAGAAAGAATTTTTTAACGATTCCTATTTAGCTGTATATCCAAAGCATATGTTAAACAAATTAACATATAACTTTCCAGAAAAGTTTTCATTATGATGAAATTTTTATTATATACAAATGAACCCTATGTAAATGATGTAACTTTTATGAATGACAGACATTAAATATTTCACTTACATGTATTCTCAGAACTTTGAATGTTTTCTTAAATGCTTTCACTTCCTGAATACTAAAAAAGGAAAAAAAAATTAAAAGAGAGAGCAACTTACTCTTTAAAAAAATTTAAAAAAATGCAATGCATCATGACAAGTAGACTATTTTGACTGATCATGAAACATGTTGGTTTTGTCAGGAACTTAAATGTTTATGCCTCATTGAAACCTCATCCATGGCTATAGCAACTTAAATAGATTTTCCAATACGTTTGCACCCCGTTTATTCAAATCCTTGTCCTACAACTTTGCTTTCTTTCCCTGTGCTGTCACCTATGGCAGTTTCAGTTAGAAATATCTTGGAACCTCGCCTGGTTTTACAGACCTTTAAATATTTGTCTGGTATGTGAAATGCGGGAGGAGACCAAAGAGGGAAAGAACGTAACTGCAATTAGACATCTGAAAAAAATAATACAAATTTGAAACAGGCACATTTTGAAAAAGTAAAAGAAAGGAGCACTAATTATGTGAGTGGGAAGAGGGAAAAAAAAAAAAAGCATGTGATGTAGAGTTAGAAGGTCTGCCATGCCTTCCCATGATGCATGGCAGTTTTTGAGTCTGGGCAAACCACACACTCATTCTTGGGCATGGAAGAGAGGGATGTAGACTTCTCAGAAGGGAGCAAGGTACTAAATTTTCATAGTTTCTACCTCCCGGATGCCTGGGTTAGCCTAACTTCTGGCAAATTGATCTCGGGCAAAAAAAGCTTTACAGAGAGTTAGCATCTGTCCCCTTGGGTGAGTAGCCATCTTAATGCTGACTTAGTGAGTAGGTTTTTCATACCTCAAATAAGGATAAAACTCTGTAATAAAGGACCCAAAGCAAACACTTTTAAGACTTTTAAGGTGATTTTTCATCACCTAAAATACAGATAGCTTTATTTAACAAAACCCCTGTAGAACCCACAGCACACTCTTTTCCAGTAACCTTTCTTTGAAGTCAAAGCATTTTATAAACCACATTTACATAGCATCTCATTTTGTGTTGCTCGAGCGCTTGCAAAGGGCATCATGGAGAAAAGCGTTGGAAGTGGGAAGTTCTGGAATGGAAATGTGGAGTCGTGTCATTCTAGGCTCTTCAGGAGAATACTAAAGATGATACCATTGTTGTAAAAGATAAATATAAACCCCTAACTTGGTATGGAGTTTTAATTTTCAACTGTGTGTTAAACAAAGCTATCTTTACTTGTAGAGAGTTTGTGTACTCTCGAGGTGATTCAATACTTTTTATGTTTTATGGTCTCTAGACACAAGGATTAAATAAGGATACTATCACTTAGTCCAAATTAGTGAAATGACATTGTACTTTCTTTGAAACCATACATAGATAAACTCTGGATTGGCCTTTCAAATATTTCATACTCTTAGCAATTGAGAACCAACTCTGAATACTCAAATAAGTAAAAACCGTCTAATGTAAAGCCACAGTCCTTTGCTTTACAGCCAAAGTGAAAACAGGAAGTTATTTTCTTTGTGATATGCCATTGATTCTGAAATATTTTTATAATACTTACTCTGCCCTTCCAACATTTTAGCAGAATAAAATTACCATTTACCTTACTTGCAACATAAATTCTAAGTTAATATCTTATTTTTAATGCCCTCTGGGAAGATTTTCATTTTATTTTACCTGTTTCCAAACCAAAAAAAAAAAAAAAAAAAAAAAAAAAAATCAGAACTGTGCATGGGATTCAAGGAAAAGTCTATGAATATGATGTGAGTAGCAATATAATCACCATAACAAAATTGTTTTTCATCTGTGCTGCAAAATAGATATTTTTTTAATCTAACATCACTTCCCACTTCCAACATTTCTTTGTGAATATTAATATAGTAAATGCTCCCTTATCATGCATCACATTAGCAAGTTTTTCTTTCCTTGGATTTTACTAATTTTTGCTTCTTTGCACTACATTTATCTTGTGCTGAAATGACAAAAAGCGGGCGAGAATAAAGATCCAGGTATTAGCCATATGTCTAAAGTTCCTGGTGTGCATTTCTGTGTACTTTTTCTTCACATATTAGAATTGTCAGGAACAATTTTTTTCCTTTGGAACTTCTTGTTTACATCTTGCATGATCTTACAAATTAATCTGAAGAGTAACTGAATACCTTTTATGGTTATTTGAAAATAAAATTTGCTACAAATAAGACGCTTCAGTCTCTGTTGTCTCATATTATGCATGAATGTATTATTTTTTTTCTGTACTTTCCCACTCAACCAGAAAATATTAACCTCAAAGGATATTTAAATTGTTATTTGTGACAAATATACAAAGATGAAGAAATTCAAAGGTGAAGTTGCCTTTACATATTCTGCTTCTTTTCCTTTTCCAAAGTAGCAAAACTCACGCAGGGCTATCGGCTTTAACTTTGACATTCAAGGGTTTTGACAGCTTGCATCATTTAAAGTTATATTTATTATTCAGTAAACTTTAATTCTATAGAATAAATGCCCTTTATGAGATGTGATTTTTGAAAAGCACAAAGGTATTTCACCATTTCAAGCAGCTGGATCTGTTTGAATTCAAGAGTGGTTTTTCAGAAGAAAAATAGAGTGGAGAATTATTTTAAATATAATATTTGTAGCGTCCTACCAGATTGACCTAGATGCTCCACAGGAATTTTAAAGAGCTATAAAAACCTCCAAAATGTTATGATGTAAATAATTAAATGATGGTATTTTTCTATGATGTAAATTGAGACGGCTTATTTTATAAATACACTTACATAGTTACTTTATTATTTCAGCAGAGATATGCGGTCTCCTTCTGCCTTTTTAAATGACATCTTTATATTTCCAAGGGTTCTAATATAGTTCTTTATTCAGTTTCCTTCTGAAGCATCACCAGGCAGCGTGTGTGTGTGTGTGTGTGTATCTGTGTGTGTGTTGTAGACTTTCTTTCTAACACTCATGAAAAGATATATATTTTTAAAGAAAGAAGGCTCATCTTTGTAAACCAATTTTTAACTAAAAGCAAAACAAAAAAGAAAAATAGTGGCAATTTTCCTTTAGTTGGAGATATTGTAATAGACCTACTCTTTGTTAACCTAACATGGAGCTATGTTTCCAGAAGTGTCCCTGCTAAATCAGGAATCTTTCTAGGTTCTATGTAGGCTACTGTCTTCAGAGAGCTTGGCCACAACTTTGTTTTTTACTACAATTATGTTGCTTTTTTGAACTTTCTGTTCAACAAAGTTTTGGTTAATGTTTATATATCAACATAAACAACCATAACAACAACAAAAAAAGGAGGACAAATTTCATTGGAATGAATAGTTTAATTTATTTCATCTATTAAAAGAGGCACACTAGGTTTCTTTCACAATTCAGAGAGGACATATTTTGGTTTAGATTGAGCATTATTAGTCTGTTAAGGTGGCCGGACCTCAATGAGTTCATTAATGAACAAGAAGTATAAATCAGTTCATCCACCCATATATATGTACACAAAAGCAAATATTATGGTATGCTAAATATGCATGTTATATAATAGACCAAGCTAGAATCTGAGGCTTCCCAAGAGACATTTCACCATCTATGCACCTTTTTTTTTTTCCCAACGTTTTTTTATTTATTTTTGGGACAGAGAGAGACAGAGCATGAACGGGGGAGGGGGCAGAGAGAGAGGGAGACACAGAATCGGAAACAGGCTCCAGGCTCCGAGCCATCGGCCCAGAGCCTGACGCGGGGCTCGAACTCACGGACCGCGAGATCGTGACCTGGCTGAAGTCGGACGCTTAACCGACTGCGCCACCCAGGCGCCCCTCCATCTATGCACCTTTAATAGCCTGAACACCTAACTTTTAAGTGTTGGATTATGAAGCATATGGTATCAATTCTGGTATTCTATTTTTCTAGAGTACCTTGTACTGGAATGTATTATAAATATAAATGACCACTATGGGTTTTGTTTTTGTTTGAATTTTGACTCAGATATAGATAAACCCATGGAATCACTCTTGGTGCTAGAAAGAGCCTTATTAGAATGTCTGGTTCAAATTCTTATTATTATTATTTGCAGTTGAAACAAAGCACTGAGACAGACATGTATTGTTCTTAGTTCAGACATTTGTGAACTTCACAAAAGTATGGATATCAAGAGTTTCAGTTTAAATCTCTGAGGATCTGTTTTTTTTTTTTTTTTTAAAAAGCAAACCATTGCTGAAGCAGTATCATTGCAGCAATATACTAATACCTCCTATCTATAGCTACTGAATTGTTAGTGCAACTTATATTTCATTTAGAAACATCACAACTGGGGCATCTGGGTGGCTCAGTCAGCTGAGCATCCAACTCTTTTTTTAAAAAAAAATTTTAATGTTTATTTTTGAGAGAGAGAGAGAGAGACAGAGACAGAGACAGAGTATGAGTGGGGGAGGGGCAGAGAGAGGGGGACACAGAATCCCAAGGAGGCTCTAGGTTCTGAGCTGTCAGCACAGAGCCCGATGCAAGGCGTGAACCCGTGAACCGCAAGATCATTACCTGAGCTAAAGTTGGACACTTAACTGACTGAGCCACCCAGGCGCCCCAAGCATCCAACTTTTGATTTCGGCTCACGTCATGATCTCACGGTTTGTGGGATTGAGCCCTGCCTTGGGCTCTACGCTGACAGCATGGAGCCTGCTTGGGAATCTCTCTCTCTTTCTCTCTTAACATAAGTAAAATAAACTTAAAGAAAAAAAAAAAGAAACCTTACAATTATTACAAAACGTTGATGACTTTTACTTCATGGAATTTTCTATAAATGTTCACAGTTTCTATTTAGCTCATCAGCTGCTCTCCCCCATTCCTCTAAAATTCTCTTTCATCTCAGTTCTATTCCCATTGCACTATTGAAACATTTTCCCTTAAGTTAGCAATGATCTTTTTCTTACCAAAATCATGGCATTTTCCCTGTCTTTATTCACATTTGCTTTCCTGCCAGATTTTACACCCCTTATTACTTGCTTGTCTTTAAAACGATCTCCCTGACTGGCATTTGCCACGGGCAGTGCACCTGCTGCTTCTCCTCCCGGCTCTGCTGACTCAGAGCGAGCACATCACAGTCCAGCACCACATCTCCTCTCCCCTCTACTCGCTTCTCTCCAAACTGCATTCTTTCTTAAAGGCTCAACTTTTTAGTGATGACTCCAGATATATTTCTTGGGATATTCCCACCTACCTGTTCTGTTAGTTGAAGGGCAGCATAAATGAAATTGAACACATTTTTTTTTTCTCTTCAGCCAACTGTCCTTCCGGACTTTTCCATTTCTGCTAATGAGATTACTCTTCTCCTGGTCACGCAGGCTGGGAGTCATCGAGTTACCAATTTTCCCATTGACTTTTCTTTTAAAAATTATTTTGTACCATTTTGCTACCAAATCCTACTTATCCTTTTTTTTTTTTTAAGTTTATTGATTTATTTTTGGAGAGAGAGAGTGCTGAAGGGCAGAAAGAGACAGGAAGAAAGAGAGAGAATGACAAGCAGGCTCTGCACCAACACCACGGAGCCTGATGCAGGGATCCAACTGTAAGATCATGACCTGTGCCGGCATCGGGGACTGGAGGCTTAACTGACTGAGCCACTCAGGGGCCATCATCTTTTTTTTTTTTTTGTATATCTTAGGTCAACCCTCTTGATCTCTTTTTGCCATACCCGCTACCACTATCCTCACTGGAACTAGGTTTTCCTAGCTTGTGGGAAGATATTCTGTGTAGGAGGTCATAAGGTATTTCAGATGTATTTTGGATTATATTTAAACGAATTATATGACATAGCTTTCTTACTAATGTAGAATCATGTGACCTAAAAGATGGTGGAGATTTAAAAAGAGCCTTGTTGGGGTGCCTGGGTGGCGCAGTCGGTTAAGCGTCCGACTTCAGCCAGGTCACGATCTCGCGGTCCGTGAGTTCGAGCCCCGCGTCAGGCTCTGGGCTGATGGCTCGGAGCCTGGAGCCTGTTTCCGATTCTGTGTCTCCCTCTCTCTCTGCCCTTCCCCCGTTCATGCTCTGTCTCTCTCTGTCCCAAAAATAAATAAAAAACGTTGAAAAAAAATAAAAAAAAAATAGAAAGAGCCTTGTTACCTTTTATTTGGAGGAGGTGGAGGAGAGCTTTCACCGTCTGTGTATAACTGGAATAGAATATACTTATCATTAATTTTACTTGATAAAATTTTAAAATAATTGATTGTGTATTGAAACAAATGGGACACACAATCGGAGAAAGTAAGTGTTGCTCAAACTGGGAACATAAAATCTTCTAGTTCAAAGAACATTTTGGTATGTAGGTGGACCCCAGTTCCTTAGGAATACCCAGGTGGAGGAGTTTGAGAAGTATTGGAGTATAGGAAGTCTCCAAGATTCTTCCTGGCTCCAGCCATATGTGACAGGTGTCCGAAGAAGGAGAAGAATCATAGGCTTTGGACAGACAGACCTGAGTTCATAGTCTACCTCTTCCCCTGAGATTCTAGTCGAAGCCCCGATTTGCCTGCATTCCTTATACTGCAACTACAACTTTGTGGGTCCCTTTATGTCTCATTTCTCTCCACTCAGAAGCCTTCCTGTATGCAGCAAGGGTAATCTTTCAAAATACTGACTTTCAGCTACACCTTCTTCTTCAGGAATTGTAATGGATTCCCACTGTATGTATGATTAAATAGAAACTATCCGAGAAAGCTAAAGTTCTTCATAGTATGACTGTTTTACCTTTTCAGTTTATTTTTCACTCCTTCCCGGCACTAATCCTTCCTTGTCAGTATCACAGGCTATTCTCACTGTCACCATTTTGCACACCACATCTTCTCTATTCATAACATTTTTTTCATTGCTTCTTACCTGCCTAAATCGTAGATTTTTTTCTTTATTACTTATTTCATGCATAATACTAATATATCAACATTTCAGAAGAAATAAAATCACCTAATATCTTTGACTTGTCATATAGCATCTATGTATTTTTTTCCATGCTCTTTTCCAGTTCTGGTATTTTTTTATGAAATTATAATAATTTTGATAAAGCTCATAGTGTGGTACCTGGGACATGAGAAATAATAAATGGTAGTTGATTTGAATCTCAAAACTATCATTTCTTTAAATTATTCTGATTGTATCTTTATGAAAATTGTCTTCACTAGCACTTGTTTTTTTAATTTATTAAAAAAAATTTAATTCCAGTATAGTTAACATACAGTGTTATATTAGTTTTAGATGTGCAGTATAGTGATTCAACAATTATATACAGCACCCAGTGTTCATCACAAGTGTCTTCCTTAATCCCCATCACCTACTTAACCTGTGCCCTGCCCACCTCCCCTCTGGTAACCATCCATTCATTCTCTATAGTTAAGAGTCTGTTTCTTGGTTTGTCTCTTTCTTTTTTTCCTTTGCTCATTTGTTTTGTTTCTTAAATTCCACAAACGAGTGAAGTTATACAGTATTTGTCTTTCTCTGATTGACTTACTTCACTTGTTGTTAGCTCCATCCATGACATTGCAAATGACAAGATTTCATTAGTTTTTATGGTTGAATAATATTCCATTGTGTGCATATATCTCATATATGTGTGTGTGTGTGTGTGTGTGTGTGTATTTGTGTGTGTGTGTATCACATCTTTATCCATTCATATTTATCACATCTTTATCCATTCATCTCTCAGTGGATACTTGGGCTGCTCCCATAATTTGGTTATTGTAAATAATGTTGTCATAAACATAGGGGTGCATATATCCCTTCAAATTAGTGTTTTTGTATTTTGGGGGTAAATACCCAGTAGTGTGGCTTTACTGGATTGTAGGGTAATTCTATTTTTAACTTGTTGAGGAAGTTCTATACTGGTTTTCACAGTGACTGTACCAGTCTGCATTCCCACCAACGTTTGTGATGATCAATGTCGTCCTTCCTGACCCCGGCATAACTCACTGTATGTCCCATACACTTGATGTGAGTAATGTTAGGTCTTTATTATATATACATTGCAAGTCTAATTATTTCTTATGTCTCCCTCAAATATTATACCTGTTTTGAGAAAAGGGATGATGTCTTATACTTCTAATGTCTCTCTAAAAGTGCTAGGAAAACAGCAATTGCTTGGTAAGCATTTTTAAAAATTGAATTGTGAAGCAGTAACTTTTTCATAGATTAGTGGATAGGATAGACTGAAGAAGACAGTTTGACTTGAACTCAAGAGCAGCTTTCATTATGAATTTCTACTGGCCCGTATAATTCTTCATGATGTAAGTCAGGGGAAAGTTTACAGATATGGGTCCAGCGGGACTTGTTCAAGTCTTACTTTCCATCTTTAAGACCAACAAATGTTTCTTGGGGTTAATCTCTCCAGAATGATAAGCATATAACATGGCATATAATGTAGCATATAACACCCATCACCATTATCCATTTCTGATATGGAGAGCATTCCAGGGACTAGTCCTGGTGCCTCGACGGGGAAGCACAGGATCTCCTTGCCCTAAGCCTTTTGGTTATGTTACTATTTTGTTTCCAAAATAGTAAGAGATCCATTTTGTTAAGAGAACTTACCACTCTTAGTTTTTGAAGGTGCACTTGAAAAGAATTTAAAAACTCAAAGAGCAGCATCACTAATGATAAAAACACAATCATACTACTGAATCATAACGTCTTACAGGAAGACAAAGGCATTTATTTCTTGCCCCCATCACTTGTCTGTCTTTCTGTTCTGAGTCTTGATTTGCGTGAGATTGTGTATTGCCCTGACCAGACTTTCTTGTATATTCACCAAGCAGACTTCGCATTTCGATAAGCATAAATATTTTTTTTTGGTGCCAGATTAGTGTTAAGCTCCATTTTCTCCTCTTGCTGGCACCAAGTGTGTCTAACACCTAACCAACAACATTATCGTATCAGGGTATAAATGCAGAGCGAAAGCAAATTTTACACATAGATCAAAGTTTGGTATGAAACCTTTGCGGTATTCACAGCCTCGCTTCCACAGGCTGCCTCATTCAGTCGAGAATGCCCATGTTAAGAGAAGGCAGCATGCTGTTTTCTTCCCAAGAGGCCACAGCTCATTGGTGTTTATAGATCCTATTATTTTCCAAGGATGGTTGTTGGTTTTGGTATTCTTCACAATAGAAAACATATTAATTTCCTCCACCAAATCTATGTTAATAGTCCTTATTAAGCATGAACTTTTTGAGATAAATGGTAATCAGTATACTATGGCCATCTTCCCATTAATAAAGTAAGTATGACCTTTAGATAGATATATGTAGGTGTTATTAGCAACAAGGATTAATGAACATTGAAATAAGAGGCTCTTTTTTTTTCGAGATAGGTGAACTTTAAGCATGATCAAGTTTGCAGACGGGAATATTTTAGATCAGCTTCTCTCAAATTCTTTTCAGCAACAAAAGCTCACTTGCCAAACTGTTTTCACAAAAGCGAATATAAAAAACAGGTAAGAATCAGGCTTGTTCTGCTGGAGAGAAAAAGGCGTGTGGAAAATTGTGGCTCCACCTTTCTGTCTCCAACCCCTTCGAACACAGCAACCCCGGGCCTCATCTTGGGGCCCGGGGGGATTTTAGGTGTTCGCTTTGAAAACCACAATTTTGCATCTAGTCCTGAGACCTGTTACAGATTTTGACAAAAGTGCAGAGAGGAACAAAAGTGATTGTCTGTGGCAGCCAGAGGGAGGGAGATGGAAAGTGAAGGTATGACCTTGAATGAATCACTTGAACAGAGCTGGTGTGAGTTTCAACATCTGTAAAAAAGAGAGGTTACCCTCTTTCTAACATTTACCTGATCCTAAGGTTTACCTGGACCTTAGGTGCTAAAAAAAGTTGGGGCGAGGGGTCTTGCCTTACCCTTACTCCATGCAAGAGGACTAAACTCTGTTATATCACAATTATTCTCAAGCGATCAGGTAAGTTTGGGAAGAAAACACAAGTTTAGATATTTTCTTCAATAACATTCATCACCAACCGTTGTTGGGATTCCACTCAGTTCCTCTATTTCCTCCATAACTTCTGTGATGGGGACATTTCTTCAGATTGGGAAGGGTATAGAAAGTCTGAAAGGCAGGAACTTCAACATGAGGAAGGAATGGCAATTATATAAAAGGTGTTTTCCTCTTAGAAAACTCACCCAAGCAGCTGTCAGGCATCTTTTAGAAAGTAGCAAAAACTAGGGTATACATTGGAAGACTGCATTTGGGGTTCAATAAGCTATAAATGTCCTTTGGGGTGAAATGTGTACGGAGTAATAAAATGCCTAGTTTAGCATCTCTCCAGACCTCATCAAGCTGGACTATGGAGGTATCACATTAACCTCAAACATCCAAATCTCAATTTTTACCCACCTTCTGCTTCTAAAGGACTTACACATCCCTACCATTCTTCTTTTTTAAATGTTTTATTTATTTTTGAGAGGGGGGGAGGGGAAGAGAGAGAGAGGGAGACACAGAATCCGGAGCAGGCTCCAGGTTCTGAACTGTCAGCACAGAGCCTGATGCGGGGCTTGAACCCATGAACTGCGAGATCACGACTTGAGCTGAAGTCGGATGCTTAAAACTGACTGAGTCACCCAGGGACCCCTCCACCATTCTCTTAACACCCCCTTCTGGAAACGTCTGCAAATCCCCGAGGGGTGTTTTAGAGTTACCAATGTATCCATCCGTTGGGTACATAATAGGAGCCCTCATGTTCCTCCCTTCTGTTCTGGTTTCCCTGGGTGTCGTCTGATTGTAAAGCCATGTGACCATGCCAACCGTGAGAATGCAACATTTGTGCCAAAGGTGCTATTTCCTCAATGTTCCCAAAGAAGAAACATGCCTTCTCCCCCACTCACTGGTGCACTTCATCACTTGGGACCTGAGTAGTGCTGCGGGAACCCCCTTATCACACTCCTTCCCTCCGTTTCTGCCTATGGCCTCTTTTATCCCCAGACCTTGATACCAGTCCACAGGACTATGTGTGGGAGAAACACCATTTTATCTTATTATTTTTTTTAATGTTTATTTATCCATTTTGAGAGACAGGGAGAGCATGGGGGAGAGGGGCAGAGAGAGAGAGGGAGAGAGGAAATTCCAAGCAGACCCTGCACTGTCAGTGCAGAGCCTGACGCAGAGCTCGAACTCACAAACCATGAGATCACGATCTGAGCCAAAATCAAGAGTCAGACGCTTGACCCACTGAGCCGGCCAGAGACCCCAGAGAAATACCATCTTAAAATCACCCCCACTTCACTCCCAGGCATCTGTACACAACCCTCCTTCCTTCTTCAGCCCCAGACAAAAGTCCTCAGTCAACTACCTCCTTCAAATCTATTCTTAGGCCTGCCCCTTTTGCCAGACGCGATTCAACAGGTTTCAGTCTCAATTTGGGCCCAAGGCGGGAGAGCCTCTACGTCTAGCTGCGTAGATTGATAACTGATTTCACAAATCCAGTCCCAGAGAGTGCCAATTGGTGAATTAATATACCCTGAGGGGGGCATCTAGGGGCTTTTTCAAGGACTCTGTACTTTTCAACATTTATATTAACTGGATTAGTGTGAAGACAGAGCTGTGAAGCTGATCACACTTGCATATGGCACAAAGCTGGGAGGGACAGAAAATACCGCGGATGGAAAAATCAGAATTGAAAAGATACCAAGAAGTTGGAAGGCTGGTTTGAACCCAAGAGATAGTTTAGTAGAAAGAGAATGTAAAGCTACATGGAGGCCCTAAAATCAACCTGCCGTTTTAAGCTATGGTGATGAGATTTAGATTTATTTTACCATATAATACTTCCATCAGATAAAACCTTACCCGAATTCTCATATCTAAGATAAAACCTATTCCGGTTGAGATGGGAGTGGAAGACTTGGGGACCCCCTTCCAATTCCTCCCCACCTTTCTTTAAGGCCTCTGTGTTTTGGCAAGACATAGCTTGAAAACTCTTGGACTCTGGGGTAGTGGGGAAAGCGTGGGGAGAAAGGGATAGGAGGACTGAACATGGAATGTGAAAGAAACTTAATCAGTTTTAGTTCGAGGTGAACTCACTATGAGCCAGTGGTGTGAGGTTGTTGATCCCTCGAGCATGGTGCGTGAACAGACTCAAAGTGGTAAGACTGGGAATGAATCTCTACCGGACAAACCATACAGGAGCATTATGTTTTTCACACCATTGGGATCATCTGTAAGGTTTAATTTTGCGTCTTGCTTTTTCATAAACATTTTAACATTGTTGGAAGTTTGCAGAGGGATGCCACATATGGCTGCGCAGGCTGTGGACTGTGCAAGTTCAAGGATGGTATTTTCACAGACTATATAACAAAAAGGTGTTCGGCTTAACTTTTTCTCAGTTTTCCTTTAGATTAACTGCCATTCAGAACTCTAAGATGGCTTCTTTTAAGATCAGATGTACACCAATGGGTATGGCTGGAAAATGAAACAAATTTTTTTTTTAAACAAAGGGATTTTTGCCCCTCTAGGATTTAAAGAATTATAGTAACACCAGGGTGTGTTGTTTTCCTCATCGGGGTGTGTGGGAAGAGTAACTGAGGCAGTAAAAATACTCTACACAGTTAAGGTTCCCAGTATTCTTTCCACAACCCACAAAGGGGATAGATTATGTGTCTGTGTCTCCCAAATTAGCAGAGTGGCTCCACAGTTTTACCATGTAACTTAGCCCTGGCCTTCTTTAACAGTTACCTCACCTTAAAAAAAAATTTTTTTTTACATTTATTTATTTTTGAGACAGAGAGAGACAGAGCATGAACGGGGGAGGGGCAGAGAGAGAGGGAGACACAGAATCCGAAGCAGGCTCCAGGCTCCGAGCCGTCAGCCCAGAGCCCGACGCGGGGCTCGAACTCACGGACCGCGAGATCGTGACCTGGCTGAAGTCGGACGCTTAACCGACTGAGCCACCCAGGCGCCCCCTTTTTTTTTTTTTTTTAATTTTTTTTTTTTTTTTTTACAGTTTCCTCACCTTAAAAACAAGTGAACCAAATGGGATGATCTCTCAACGTTTCTTTCAACTTTAATGCTTCACAATCCTATCATAGTTTCTAGTTAGTGAAAAACATGTCTTTTAGAGACAGAGGTGATAATACACAGTATTTTACACTACAGTTGAATCTATCCACTCCGTGTCAGAGTCATGTAGTCTCCTTGTGGGGATTCTAAACCAACTTGTCTCAAAGTATGGTACCAGGGCCACTGGGAGTCCCAAGGGGGGGGGGGGGTCTCAGGGCTTCCACAGGGTCAACATTATTTGCCTAATAACACAAAGATGTTATTTGCCATTTTCACTCTTATTCTCTCATGAGTGTAGAGACTATGAGAAGTTCATGGTCATATTTCCAGATCCTATATTGCTGCTAACCTTTAAGAAACTACCATTGTCCGCGTCAGGCTCTGGGCCGATGGCTCGGAGCCTGGAGCCTGTTTCCGATTCTGTGTCTCCCTCTCTCTCTGCCCCTCCCCCGTTCATGCTCTGTCTCTCTCTGTCCCAAAAATAAATAAAAAATGTTGAAAAAAAAAAATTTAAAAAAAAAAAAAAGGGGCGCCTGGGTGGCGCAGTCGGTTAAGCGTCCGACTTCAGCCAGGTCACGATCTCGCGGTCCGTGAGTTCGAGCCCCGCGTCAGGCTCTGGGCCGATGGCTCGGAGCCTGGAGCCTGTTTCCGATTCTGTGTCTCCCTCTCTCTCTGCCCCTCCCCCGTTCATGCTCTGTCTCTCTCTGTCCCAAAAATAAATAAAAAATGTTGAAAAAAAAATTAAAAAAAAAAGAAACTACCATTGCCAAGGTTTGGTGCCATCAGACTATTCACAATTATCTGAAAGGCAATTAAAATAGTCCTCTCTTTTCCAATTACCTATTCTAATGAGGCCAAATTTTCTTTATATACTGTAACCAAAACAACACATTGTAACAGATTGAAAGCAGAAGCAGCTCTGAGAATCTGTTTTAATTTCTAATACAGCAAATATTGATATAAATAACCTGCAAGAGATGTTTGGGGTCCTCCACGAATATCAAGAGTCTAAGAGTGAGGCCAAAAGTTTGAGAACAGATGTTCTAAAAAGTTATCAAAATAGCAAAATTTCATTCTCAAGTCGGTCGCATGCTGCTGTTTCTCTCTTGAACTTCCTGCTCTTCTGTCCTTATTTGGTTTCATTAGGGTCCACCAGGAATTTGAAAAGTTATCATCCTGTAATACCGCTAGTTCTCTTTCCGTTCTTAAGTGTTGATTGTTGAAGCTCTGGCATGATTCTTTCTCATGGAAATTTTTGTCTGGATTTTGTTTCAATTAAGGGCATTCTTTGGGAAATCTGCCTGACAACAAAGTGTTAGGATCGTTACTAGATCTCCAGGGAATAAAACTGAAAAGTAGGGATGAAGAAGAATACTGGAGACTGATAAACAATACCAGAGATCCAAGATTGGAGAAGGGAATTAATACCCACCACCCTTTTGTATTCCACAAATGAGGATGTAGGGAGAGCAGGTGTCATGGTCACTGTGACAGAGATGTGCTCACAGAAAAGGAGAATGACACTTTTGTCTGGATAACCCTACTTTATGGTGTTTCTACTCCCGAGAAGGAGCCAAGATGTGCCCAGGTCATTGCATGATATGTATTAGCAGTGCCCAATGGTCGTGAAATTAGGGCCCAGTTTGTCATGACCGTTGCAGAGTCTGGAAGCCGTAAGGTAAGTGCTGGATGCTTCCAAATCTCTGCATGTACTTGGAAATGCCTCATTACTTGGGCTATTCTTCTCTCCCTCTCTCTTAAAAATAGTCTTCTGCTTGGATATTCACAATGCAGAAATCAAAAAAAAAAAAAAAAAAAAAAAAGGAAAAGCCTAGAAGAACTGAGTATACAAAGAACTTGAGTTTTTGTATTTTCATGTAAATTCTTAATGAATTTTCATATGATTTCTGACCTGTTAAGTTCCTGATCTCTCCCCTTCCCACTTTCCTTCCTTCTTTCCTTCTTTCCTCCCTCCCTTCTTCCCTTTCCCCTCTCCCTTCCTTCCTTCCTTCCTTCCTTCCTTCCTTCCTTTTCCTTCCTTCCTTTTCCTTCCTTCCTTCCTTCCTTCCTTCCTTCCTTCCTTCCTTCCTTCCTTCCTTCCTTCCTCTCTTCCTTCCTTCCTCCCTCCCTCCCTTCCTTCCTTTCTTCCTTCCTTCCTTCCTTCCTTCCTTCCTTCCTTCCTTCCTCTCTTCCTTCCTTCCTTCCTTCCTTCCCGTTGTTCTTTTTTTCTTTCTAACTTTTCCAGAGCCATATTCTTGTTTTGTCTCAGAGAAGATACATATCACATAGGCGAGGCAGATAGAGGCTGGTTTCAACCCCTGCTGGAATGCAGGCAGCATGAAAAGGGACATGGTGGCTTTTATCAATGCCACAGGCATAACTCCGGCCCTTTCATTCCCAATCAGGTCACCAGTGATGAGATCCTGGAACCGTTCCCCAGGGTCAGCCCCGGATGTTAAAGTCAAGCTCATTGCAATTTTGGCTCATCAGATGGAACATATGAAGAGGGGAGGTGACAGCCAAAATCCTAAGCAAATGTTGGAATAGTTAGATGTGGGCTGCCTTCAAGCAAGGTTAGAAGAAGTAGTGTAAGGTTATATGATAGACAATCGCATGTACTATGGTCTGGCTGTGATTATTTTCATCATGTTCAAGGAACTAAATTTAAAATATTTATGGAATAGAGTTTTTTCATCACTCACTCATTCGTTCATTCATTCATTCACTCACCTGTACACTTTTGCTAATACTCTAGTCTCTCTCGTTCCATCTTTCACCACATTTGACTGACAAACATTCAGATTTGGATGAGCCTGACCATTTTTTCCCATGACCGCAGTGAAACAGCTGAGCATGGCTGGAGAGATTTGCACAATAGGTCACAGGGATTTTGTGATAAATTCCCAATGTTTACCTCAAGATTTCCTGGTGGTCCAAGTATTCCTCTGATAAACAAATCTCTTACCCTCTGCAACAATTCAGATCTGCTCCACTCTTGTCAAGCCTCTGACATCATCCCTCCATGACACCACACCATCTCACTGTTCGTATGCAGATGACTTAGAAAATATCATCTATCAGACAGGACTGTATCAATGCTTGCTAACACATACCAACCTGGCCACAGTTTGGTGGAGATCTCTTCTCCCTTGTCACAGTACAGGAGGTTTACATCTCCTATATACAGTTCTTCCCCCGTGTGTCCATATTCTCCAGTGTTTTCAGGAGCCATACACAGAAATTCATTCCACTCTGTCCTGTTTGTCAACCGATCTGATTGTTTTTTTAATTTTATTTATTTTTTTTATTTTAGGGAATGACACCATCATTTATCCATTATGTAAGCCAGAAACCCTGGACCAATCTGTGACACCTAACTTTCTTCATCTCTAATATCCAACCCATCATCAATTTCTGTCAATTTTTACTCCAAAATGTTTTTGAAATCTGCCTCCACCTTTGCCACCTCTGTGGTCGAACCTTGTGTCTTTCCTTTTTTGGATGAAAATAAAAGCTTTTAACTGGTTCCTCCTGCTGCCTTTAATCCCTGCTGCCTTTAATCCCTGCTGCCACAGCCACTCCTGCTGCCCTTAATCCCTGTCCCATACTATGTGATCTGTTCGAGACACGTCTAATCACCACACTAATCCCACCCATCTTCCTGCTTTTATACTTTCTTAAATTGCATCCCATCATTTAAAAAAAAAAAAAAAAGACCAGTTTTTAACTTAGGATGGAAGGCCCATCTTTCATCATGGTCCTCCTGACTTTCTATGCTCCAGCCACACGGGCCACATTCCCCCTCCACCCAGGCCTTTGCACATGCTGTTCCCTCAGTCTGGAATGTGCATTAGTCCCTCTGCACCTGTTAGACACATATTCATCCTTCATTTCTAGCTTGAGTGACACTTTTTCAGAAGCACAGCTTAGACAAGATCAGTTCTCCACTATAAGGTTTCATAGCCTCATGTGCCTTTCCTTTATACAACTTATGACAGCTGCCATTTTATATTTATTTGTGAGATTACTTAATTATGTCTGCCTTCCTAAGTAGCCTATAAACTCATGAGGGCAGGGACATTTCAGTTTTTCCACTATATCCCTAGCAAAATGCCTGGCATGTAGTAGGCACTCCATAAATATTTATCGAGTGAATGTGGATTGAATATATAATAGTATGTTCAGGGCACTGTTTTAGATGCTCTAGGGCACCTGTTCTTAAACTTTAGCATCAGAATAACCTGAAGGCTTGTTAAAGCACAGATGGCTGGGCCTCAACTCCAGAATTTCTGATTCAGTAGGTCTTGGGTGTCATATAAGAATTTACATTTCTAACAAGTTCCAAGGTAATGCTCATGTTGCCGGCCCAGGGCCCACAATTTGAGGACCATTGCTTTAGGGAATTAAATACATGATGGTGACACGGTTACTGCCTTCAAGAGATTTACAATTCTGCCCAGGTGCAAAGAGTAGATAAGAGAAATTTGAGTCAAAAACGACAACATTTAAAAATTGGTGGGAGCCAGAGTTATTGTGGCCAATAATTGCTATGGGTGTTTATGAAAAAGAAAAATCAGTTCAGACTGAAATGATTATAGAAATAGTTCTTGGGCTTTACAATCAGCTTTACAGGAATTTAAGAAGGGTTGAGGAGGTGAATTCTCAGGGTGGAATAGGATGAAAAAATATATGAGCAAAGAGTGGTTACAACAATAGTACCAAGAAAAGGAGGCAAATACTGCATGTGGAGGTGTAGAGAAGCAGCTAATTTACCTGGGCCCTAGGATCCCCGTAAAGGAAGACTGTAAAATTAGGCAGGAAGTGGAAAGAAGGGAAGAAGCCTTATGAGCAGTGAGAACAGCCTAATAGAAGAAAAGGGAGACTATAACATTTGTGTGTGGGGGGGCCAAATCGTATCTATATTGATTTCTCATTCTCCATTCACTACCTGCCTCATTGATAAGGGAACAATGGTCCCGGGGAAAACCAAAGGCTTCTTCTATAAGCTGGGGGGTGGGGAGACCGCGAACTACTATGTGCTCCATTCTATCACTACAATCTCTAGTATGATGATAGAGACACATTGTAGGAACTAAAGCGTCCAAATTTTTGCAACGCTTGGTTTTTAGGTGATAAAAGCACGTCCTAGTAGAAGTTATCATAACCCGTTAAGATTCTACTTTTTTATGAAGGGTACTAAAAACATCAGTATGGTCTGAGTAGATTTTACAGCTATTGTTGTATCCAACCATTTTCAGAGATAAATTGCAAAACACCCAGGGCTACTGTAGAATGTGCCCTGCTCAGGACACAAGGACTTAAGTCATAAGGAAGTCATGTGCCTTGAAAAGTGGCAGCCTTCCACTCATAATCACAATTAGGTGACAGTGTGTCAAACTTGACACAGACTAGTTGTCATTAATATCTTTAGAAACGCAGCTGTTGGATTTATATGCAGGGGAAGCTCTTGGCTTTAGAATACAGAATACATCACTTTATACACATGGTATTTTTTCAGGATAATGAAATATCAAAAATTTTGGATTCTTTCCTTTATGCAATGAACACTCCATAGATAAGGAATCGAGTTAAGTAAGACTCGGGTTCTTTTTACATGGTCAGAAAATTTCAGCATTTCATTTCATATATTCATATAGGCTACACAGTAAACATTATGCTACGAAGTTTGCCAAATGTTTTATATTCATATCCATTCTAAGAAATTAGGGAGGAAAAAAATTTTTTCCCCGAAAGAACTCAAAAATTCTACTACCCGTTTCACAAGTGTGAAAGCAATATTTAAGAAACATTCTGCCCTCTCACACATTTACTTTACAAGGTAACAGTTTGCCGCATGTGTCAATTGCCTCTGGTGACTGACAATTTTGTCCTGATGTAGAAAACAGTGAGTATACAACCAAAGGGAATCATTCTGACCAGTACCCAGCTATCTTCCCTTCCTTAAAGACTTACGGTGTCCAAAGAGGAGTTACCTGTTCCTACTGGTGACCAGGAAGTCGTGTTGTGGCATGTTTCCGCTCTCCTGATCAGGATCGTTTTCTACTGGTGTGTTTTTGAAATTCATGTGGCATATTATTTTTGTTTTGTTTTGTTTTGTTTTGAAGTTTTTATTTAAATTCTAGTTAGTCAACAAGTCGTGTAGTATTAGTTTCAGGAGTAGAATTGAGTGATTCATCAGTTACATATAATACCCAGTGCTCATCACAACAAGTGCCCTCCTTAATGTCTATCACCTATTTAGCGCATCTGCCTGCCCACCTCCTTCCCAGCAACCCTCGGTTTGTTCTCTATAGTTAAGAGTCTGTTTTATGGTTTGCCTTTCTTTCTTTTTTTTTTTTTCTTTCCCCTGTGTTCATCTGTTTTGTTTCTTAAATTCCACATATAAGTGAAATCATACGATATTTGTCTTTCTCTGACTGACTTATTTCGCCTAGCATAATCCACTCTGGCTCTATCCATGTTGTTGCAAATGGCGAGATTTTATTCTTTTTGATGGCTGAGTAATGTTCCATTGTACAGGCACACCACATCTTTTTTTATCAACCCGTCAGTTGTTGGACATCTGGGCTCTTTCCATTACGTGGCTATTGTTGATAATGCTGCTGTAAATATCGGGGTGCATGTGTGGCTTCAAATCAATATTTCTGTATCCTTTGGGTAAATACCTAATAGTGCAATTGCTGGATCATAGGGTAATTCTATTTTTAACTTTCTGAGGAGCCTCCAAAGTGGCTGCTCCAGTTACACTCTCACCAACAGTGTAAGAGGGTTCCCCTTTCCCTGCATCCTCACATAGCATATTAGTTGCTATAAAGTTGACTGCAACTTTTGCAAAGTTGACTGAGATTAAAAAAACCAACACTGGTGGCTCAGCTGGTTGAGCATCCAACTTCGGCTCGGGCCGAGATCTCATGGTTCCTGAGTTTGAGCCCCGCGTGGGCTCACTATTGGAACAGAGCCCCCTTGGGATCCTCTGTCCCTGTCCCACTGCCCCCTTCCCGACTCATGCATGTGCACGCTCTTTCTGTCTCTGTCTCTCTCTCAAAAATAAATAAACGTTAAGAAATACCACAATAGGGGCACCTGGGTGGCTCAGTTGGTTAGGCGACCGACTTTGGCTCAGGTCATGATCTCGCAGTTTGTGAGTTCGAGCCCTGCGTCGGGCTCTGTGCTGACAGCTCGGAGCTTGGAGCCTGTTTGAGATTCTGTGTCTCCCCCTCTCTCTGCCCCCTCCCCTGCTCATACTCTGTGTCTCTCTGCCTCTCAATAATAAATAAACTTGAAAAAAAATTTATATAAAAAAAATACCACAACAGTACTTTCATACATAGAAATGCCATCAAGAGGCTTCATTGGGTTCAAATTGCACAGAAAGCTTCTGTCATTCTACAGCACATACTGTCTGTGACACGTTATTTGCCACTTCACTCTATCATGTCTTGTATTAATTGTACTGCTGTGCTCTGCGTAAATCTTTTCTCCTCTCTAAGAGCACAAGCTTCTTAAACCCAGGGACAGTGTTACATGTTTCTTCTGTGGTCTTTGTGGCCTGTATCTTTGTGCCTGAGCATAGCAAATGTTAGTAGCTGTATGACTGGAGTAAGAAAAACCACTTGCAAATCTTGGACCGTTTGTGTACTACTAAGGAATCAGATCATGAGTAGAACCTTGAAACTCCAATACTAGGTAGTGTTTTTATTTTGTGTTTGTGAATGAGACGTAATACATTTGAGCAGTGAGTAGAGCCATAATAATCATATCAGGAAGGAAAAGCATAGTTATCGCCATCAAAAGGATATTGTGTGTGAGGACAAACAAAAAAATATCCTAAGAATTGAATTCTATATATGCCATCACTCATTAGGAAAAGCAAGGCAGGGGGCACCTGGGTGGCTCAGAGGGTTAAGCCACCGCTCTTGATCTCAGCTCCGATCATGATCTCCTGGTTTGTGGGTTCGAGCCCACATCGGAGCCTGTCTGGGATTCTCTCTCTCTCTCTCCCTCTCTCTCTGCCCCTCTCCCACTCACGCTCGCTCACTCTCTCTCTCAAAAAATAAATTAACTTAAAAAAGAAAAATAGAAGATAGTTTACTCTGTGCTAGGCCTGAGGCAAGATGATTCAATGGGACCGGGTTATGGACTGAATATTTGTGTCCTCTCCAAAGTCATATGTTGAAACTGTAACCCCCAGAGTGGCAGTCATTGGAGATGGGGCTTCTAAGGAAGAAATTAAGGTTAAATGAGGTTGTAAGGGTTGGGCCCTGATGCCCTAAGTTTGGTGTCGTAAGAAGAGATACCAGAGAGCTCCCTGCATACCTACTGAGAAAAGGCCCTGTGAGGACCTAGAGAGAAGGCAGCCATCTGAAACGATGAAACAAAATCAGCCAGAACCCTGATTATGACCAGAACTGAGAAGATAAATTTTTGTTGGCTAAGCTACTCAGTGTATGGTATTTTGTTATGGCTGCCCAGTAGCTTTCCTCTCTTTGCTCCTAATTTGTATCAACAAACAGTCCCCCCCAACCCTCCCCCCCTTGCCAGCCCAGAGGTAAGACGGCAAGAGTGACTTTTCACAATTTTTGCTTTGCAGGTAATACAAGGGCATGACCTCAAACACTGGTGCACTACAAACTAGGGTCGTGTCACTACAAAATTCTTAATTCATGAAACAGTTTTTGAGGCATGTGGCAGGCACTGCCCCAGGTGCTGGGAATAAAGCAGCAGGCAGACAAAACCCCTGCCTTCATGAAGGCTGCATTCTCAGTTCATTGTCCGTGGTGGTGAAAGAGAGCAGAACCACAAATGGTTCCCTATGGAAATGGTGTTGGATGCTGATGGATTGCTATGGAGAATAGAGCAAAGCAGGAGAGTAGGGGAGTGCTTGCTGGGGTCAGAATTTCAAATGAGGAGCCAGCTGAGGTTGAATAAAGACCAGGAAAAAGGAAGGAGGGAGCCATGCGGCTAACTGGGGAAAGGCAATTCCTGGCCCGAGTGGCCTGAATGTTCTGGAAGAACAGAAAGGAGGCCAGTGTGGCAGGAGTGGGAAAGCCAAAGGAGATAAGCTCAGAACCTTACTGCGGGGGGACAATGTGGATCTTTAGAGTCTTGCCAGGTGTTCACTGGACTCTACTTTGAATTCTCTGTGAGGTGGGAAAAGCCACTGGAGGGTTAGCAGCTGAGGTGTGATGCACTATGTCTAAATGTCTAATGTTTAAAGAAGATCACTTGGGCTGTTATGTTGAAAAGAACCTGAAGGGAGCTAAGAGGCTTGTTAGGAGACCACTGTGATAGACCTTTTGAGAAACGGTGGGTTTAAGCAGGATAAGGAAATGGGGGTGGCAAGAAACAATCAGATTTGGACTTTTTTTCTTTTTTAATGTCTATTTGTTTTGAGAGAGAGAGAGAGAGAGAGAGAGAGTATGAGCAGGGGAGGGGCAGAGACAGAGGGAGGCACAGAATCTGAAGCAGGCTCCAGGCTCTGAGCTATCAGCACAGAACCCAACACAGGGCTCGAACTCACGAACTGTGAGACCGTGACCTGAGCTGAAGTCGGATACTTAGCCGCTTAACCGACTGAGCCATCCATATGACCCATTTTTTTTCTTTCTTTCTTTGTTTCTTTTTTTTTTTTTTAGAAACAAAGAGTGCACATGCACTTGGGAGCAGGGTAGAGGAGGGAGGGGGAGAGAGAGAATCTTAAGCAGGCTCCACACCCACGAGGAGCCCCAAGGGGGCGCTCTATCTCACAACCATGAGATGGTGACCTGAGCAGAAATCAAAAGTCTGTCGCTCAACCAACTGCACCACCAGGCCCCCCAGATTTGGATATATTTTAAAGATTAAAATGACAGCTTGGATATGGGCCATGAAAAGAAGGAATTAAGAACTACTCAAAAAACTTCCAACTCAACAACCAGAAGAATGGAGATGCCATTGGCTGAGGTGGGAAAGCTATAGGGGGAAAGGCCTGGGGTGGGGACATCAGGAGGTTGGATTTAGAAAAGTTAAGTTTGAGGTACTAATTAGATAGTCAAGTGGAGATGCTCCGTAAGCAGTTACTGTGGAATTAACTGACATTATTTGGCTAAAATGGGATAAATGACGTGATGTGTGTTTTCTGGCGGGAAAGATGTGGCCGAGATAGGAAACTGATAGTGTCGATAGAGGCGGAGGTCTGCAGGGTGAATTTTCTGGAGGAGGTGAATGAGGGATTGAGTGCCCCCAAGGGGCAAGGCAGTTTATTTGAAATAAGGAGAAAAAAGAGTTCGTAGCACAGATACAAGGAGTGGGTAAATGTGATGGTGAAAACAGGGTGGGGCGGGGGGGGCGGTGGTTAGAGTTCCTTACTGATTACTTCCATTTTCTCAGTGGAAGAGGAAGCGAGGTGACCAGCTGAGCGAGAAAATAGGTGAGGAGGCGCTGGAGGTTTGCTGAAAAGTGGATGCGAAACAATGGACTGGGAACGGATGGCCGAGTGGCCTGCCAGCCGGAAGGGCCCCTTTAAGGTTCTGGTGGTGAATTTAAACAGAGCCCAGCCTGTCTGCAGCCCCAATCGGCTGAGCAGGTGCAGGCGCGGATTAGGCAGGACCTGGAGCTTTGCCAAGGAAGGAAGACAAAGTGAGAGAGGGTCTTGGGAGTGAAGGCCTAACGGAGGGAGCAATTATCATGATGGACAAGGAAAGGAGCCGCTCCAGGAGACGAGCGATGACATGAGGGGGGCCGAGGACCTTGCAAAGGTGGCAGGATCAACAGACTGAGGTTCCCTGGACCCGCCAAGCATTGTTGGAGTCACGGTACCGGAGGAAATGAGCGGGCCTGACAGGAGGAGGCGGCCAGACGTCAGGAGACAGGAGAGCCTGGAAATGGGGATTGCGTCTTAGAGCCCGAGTCCTCAAAATTCAATTTACAGAAAGGCCTTTGACTAACAGGTAAAATTCATTAATTAATGTGAGTGTTAAATAAAGGTGGCGCGTGCCCCGCGGCCATGACTTCGATTTGTGACTATTTCCACAAACAGGGGGCAGGCAAATAAAAGCGTCAGTGTATTCCTGGGAGTTATGAAGAATAAAACCGTATGGCTGGGAGCAACTTCAAGAGGCCCTAGCTCAGGTTACCTCACCTTCTCCCACAGGTTCGACACACGTTGGAGAATGGCCACCGCTGACTGAATCAGTCAGTCATCTATCTGCCCTAGAACTCTTTGTCAGGGCACAGTTTTGTGACATGCTTGTCCTGAATTGAAAGCCTGTGGACTTCAACTTCTTTCCCCTTTAGCGCAGGGCGGGGGGGGGGGGGGGGGGGGGGGGAGGAACAGGTGCAGATCATCTGCTTATTAACCCTTAAAACACAGGCAGGCAACTTCCACTTAGACTTTGGTGTTTACCCAGTGTCACCAGGCAGAAGGTTTTCACCCGGCAGGGAAGCAGAGGTGGCGAAAGGCCCGTAAGCAAATTCATGACAGTGCCCTGACATGAAACTGTCCCACGCCCCCCCATGTTAAAACAAAACAAGACCTTCTCGACCGGCATCTGAACTCTCAAGAATAGCGTGACATCTCATCCAGAAAAACCGTGAGCCCCACAATTTTAAGACCAGAATCCACATTGTGTCAGAGGTTGGAGCCGTGTCTTCGCCGAGGCTTTGCATCGGCCGGAATCCGACTCCGAATCCCCCCGCTTGGCTGCCCGGGAACTCAGTCCTCCTATCTGGTTCTGCGGGGATCTGTAGACACACAGCTCGTTAGGGGACTTGTTACACAGTGAACCAGCTGACTCAGTTGCTCTTGAGGAGAAGTTTGCTCTGAGGAGAAACTCTATTATTATAAGGCCTTATTAGGGTTTCTGAGCCTTGGGCTTTTTGGCAGGTCAGTGTGCTAAATCATTAAAAAATATGGAAAGCCAGATAGAAGGTCTTCTCTTCCTTTTTTTCTTTCTTTGTAAAGCCTGGAAACAAGCCCGGCAGACAGACTAACCGGAAATCAAAGTGAAGGCAAAACAGCTGCTTCTTAAAGGCATTGTTGCGGTGGCCGTTGCTTGTATGTTTCTGGTTCTGATTAAACGTAAGTAGCTTTTAAAAGGGAATACTCGTTAAGAAAAAGGGGCCTAAAAGTCCCAAATTCAAGAGAGACGTGAGAACAAGGATCGATTATTTCAAACTTGCCTCGTTGGCTGCAGCAATAGACGCCTAGAGAAATATTTTTCAGAGAATTCTGCCTGAAAATTACGAGAAGGAAGCAGTTGGGAAGAAGAAATATGCTGTTTCAAGGTGGGACATGATTAGACATCTCAAAGAGGAAGGTAAGAAGAGCCATAATAGACTAAGTTGCAGAACTCACTCCATCCAGCCTCCGGGAAAATTGAACTGGAGGAAATAAACGCAGCCAAATCTGAGGGACTGGAAATAGGAGGTGGAATGATACTGGGAATCAGGTCGTATCTCTTTTTCCCTACCCTCCCCTCTTCCGCCCCACATCTCCACATGGTTTTTTGTCTCTGCTTTCTCTACTGTTTTTGCTCCTCCTCCTCTATCACCTTCTCCTCTTTTTACAAAAAATTTTTTGATGTTTATTTATTTTTGAGAGAAAGGGAGACAGAACGTGAGTGGGGGAGGGGCAGAGAGAGAGGGAGACACAGAATCTGACGCAGGCTCCAGGCTCTCAGCTGTCAGCACAGAGCCCGATGCGGGGCTCAAACCCATGAACCGTGAGATCATGACCTGAGCTGAAGTTGAACTTTTAACTGACTGAGCCACCCAGGCACCCATCCTCCTCCTTTTTTTAAGTTTATTGATTTTGAGGGAGAGAGAGAGAGAGAGAGAGAGAGAGAGAGAGAACGAACGTGAGCAGGGGAGGGGCATAGAGAGAGAGGAAGACAGAGAATCCCAAGTAGTCTCCGAGCTGTTGGCACAGAGCCCCTCCCAGGGTGTGAACCCATGAACCGTCAGATCATGACCTGAGCTGAAATCAAGAGTCCACACTCAACTGACTCAGACACGCGTCGGCCCCATCCTCCTCCTCCTCCTCCTCTTCCTCCTCTTCCTCCTTCTCTTCTTCCTCCTCTGCCTTCTCTTTCTCCTCCTCCTCCCCTCTCTCTGGTTGGGCATTTGCCGCTCTGCTACTCAACATGGGATCAAACATGGCTGCACCACAGCTCCTGTGTGCACATGTTGAGATCAAAGATCAGAGTGGCTACCGATTTTCCCCTCTCATAATTCTAAACTCCTGGAGAGAGATTCTGATAGGTCCCATGTAGTCAGGGCCATGCCAGAGAGGTGGGGTCATATGGTACAAACTAGAAGGCCAAATTTTTCCCTGGACGTGGGTGGGCCATGGAAGTTCTCTGACAAGGCTGTGGGCTGGGGCAACACCTCAGGAGTGATGAATATAAAAGACTGTATATCACTAGGTTGATTTAAATGGGACTTTGCATAGGTACATAGTTTGCATAGTGGTTCGGGTTTTTGTACAACTGTGTTCCTGTTGACAGGTTGAGCAATTTCTCCCCTGAGACTGGAGTAGATTTGGGGAATACCATATATCATAGTTAATTGCTATGGCTCAGTCTGGCTCTCCTTTCCAGTGCATCACTGTTCTGCCATATTCACAAGCCTTTTAGGTGACATGGTATCAATGTGTAGAATTCACCACTAAATAAGGGTTTAGGTGCCTTTTGGATCCTTCTCTCTCTTTAGTGCAATGACTTGGAACCCATGGATGGCACTAAGGTGAAGCTCATTTTTTCTTTTATCTCTGAACACATTAACACCGATTTAGTAAATATTAAATATATCTATTTTGTTACATTTAAAAATATTTGATGAAAATGCAGCTCAAAGGATTTTCAATAAATTTGACCACAGGCCCATTTAGTAGCATATTCCCATGGTAGGAACATGATAAACAGAAGGAAAATTTGCATCTTTAAGGAAGATTTCTAAATTTTATAAGTAACCTAGAAACTCTTTATGGAATGAGTGGCTGTGTATTTCTACATCTGTTTGGATTAGTATAGTAACAAAGGTGTGAAACCACGTAGTCTGTTGTGAGTCAAATACTCCTCTCTGGGGGCTGTAATACTTCACACATCCTTCGTTTTAAGAGTAAAATGGGGAGGGGAGTGTCTCTCTCTTTTCTTAAGAGGATATATGCTTTCATGTAATAGATTTTGGAAATAAAAATTAGGGCTCATTTTTCTTTTCCCAGTTTTGCACGCCTTTTGATTCACATATATGTCTTGCTGAGCAGCTTTTAAAAACCAATGGTCCATATTTTGAGATGCCACCCTAAACCAAGAAGTAAACTGTGAAATGCTCTGTAATCCTTAGATTTAACATACTTGGAAAACATTTAGCTTGTGTTTGGTGGTGTTGATATGACTATATTTTGAAAATAGAATGCTAGATTCCATTTTCATTTAAACCTTAAAACATCTTTTGTGGGTGAGTTGTTACAAACATCTTAGTGAGGACCAGACTGGAAACCAAGTTTGATGAGTATGTAAATTACCTTATGACGTATGAAGATTATTGTAGTATACCAAGATTAATATACCTTTATAGGCATTATTAATATAATCTTTCCTACTCTTGGCCTGTTAGCAACAGTAAATAATATTTTGTAAGAGAAAATGACCATCAGTATGAAAGTAGGTTTGAGATAATATCAGAGTCTAGGATGGGACTAAGGATTTTTATCCCTGCTCTGTTAACACATGATGTATGGACTTTAGCAAGATACCTAATATAATTTCAAGATTCTTCTTGTTCTATGTGTGAGAAAGACAAGAGTATCTAATGGATGTTCTTTTCAGGGCTGAAAATCATCAAACTGAGTAATTCATACTACACATCAGTGGTTGGTGTTAAAGACATACTGTCAGAGTCGGGACGTCGTGGAGGTAAGTGAGCTGGCCAGCTAGACAGGTTTTCTCAGGGAAACAGTCATGTGGTGGGGTTTTCTGACCCAGGGAACTTTTCCTCTGGTTTGAAAGCAAAGCATCCTAAATTTTCGCTGTGTCTTCAGACTTCACCAGCCTCTTCCAGTCTGGCTCATGTTAACCATCTGAACAAAAACAGCAATGAACATTTAATTTTATTAAAAGCAAAAATTTATTAACTTCCAGAAAATATATCCTTCTAATATCCAGGTGTTTGTTTCTGCCCCTCAGGAATGGCAGTTCCTAGAATTAAGTCACAAGGCAGGCCATATAAATAGATGGAATATCACTTGGTATCTGTGGAATCAAAGCAAAAGGAGTTTGATAACTTTTTTAAATTTTAAGCTTATTAATTTATTTTAAGAGAGAAAGAGCGAGCATGGGAGGGGCAGAGCGGGGAGAGAGAGAGAGAGAGAGAGAGAGAGAGAGAGAGAATCCTAAGTAGGTTCTGGCACACTGTCAGCTCAGAGCCTGATGAGGGGCTTGATCCCATGAACCGTGAGATCATGACCTGAGCCAAAATTAAGACCTGGTCCCCTGACCGAGCCACCCAGGCATCCCACGAGTTGAATTACTTTGAATGATATTTTAATGATGCCATGGTAAATTTTAGTGAATGTTCTCTGCTCCACAGCATATACTTCTGTTGTGACTCATCTTCTATGCTCAGTGTCTCTTTTTCTCTTTTCTGACTCAGAGTTGGATAAACACTGTCAAAATCTTGGCTCTTGTGTTTCCATGCATTTACATTCTATGCAGATTGCAGCCCTTCTGTTAACACATTCTTTTAATAAGTCATTCCTGTTTTTTTTTTTTTTTTTCCCCAGTTAATCATATTTTCCTGTAGCTAAGTGCCCAGTAAGGTTGACTGACCTGCGGGTTCTGAATGTTTCTCAACAGTCTAATTTTATTTGTTTATTTTTTTATGTCCTATGTTTTGAGAGAGAGCAAGTAAGCACGAGTGGGGGAGGGGCAGAGAGAATGGGGGACAGAGGATCTGAAGCGGGGTTTCTGCTGACAGCAGTGAGCCTGATGTGGGGCTCGGATCCATGAAATGTGAGATCGTGACCTAAGCTGAAGTTGGGCACTCAGTGGACTGAGCCACTCAGATACTCCTTCAACAATCTAATTTTAGACCATATTTCAAGGTGGACTTCTTTCACAGATGGCTGATCTCATGGTAATAATCACTGTCTTTTTTATTTTATTATTTTTTTGAGCCTATTACATACCACCAGGCTCATGTTATCTCTTGTGGGTTACAGGCTATGTATTATAACATCCATTTTAGAGGTCAAGAGACTGAAGCCAGAACAGGTTAATTGACTTGCTGAGGGTTGCATAGCTTGACTTTGCCTGAGCTGGGATGTGAAAGCAGTTCTGGCTGACTCAAAACTTATTCCCTCTAACATTGATTCTTCCTACTTTTACTATCAAGCGTTAACTAATATCTAAGTTTTGTAATAACCCTAATCTTAACTTTAAATGCCCTTAAGTCCTGATTATAGTAGAAGTTTTATATTTTGAAAATAAAATATATAATGCAGAGTCTTCTCATCAATATGACAGAAGTTTTATATAGCTAACATTCATTTAGCAGTTAATACGTACTAGATATTATTGAACCTGCTTGACATGGGTAATTTTATTTATTCCAAGGGACAGTTCTTTGAAGTTGATAGTACTATCATCAACAATGTGTAGTTGAGGAGACTGGGTCACAGAGAAGTTAAATAAGTCCTCAGGGTGACCCAAGTCATGACTTGAATCTACGCTGTCTAAGCAGGTTTGACCTCTTACCTATTACTGCCCTGCCTCTTTGGTCAATAGAAATTTTAGAACTTCAGGTCCAAAGATCATAATGCCTGAATTGTTTTTACTGGAAGTTTCATTCAACAGACACTGTATCTACTCTATACCAGGCCTGGTGCCAAAATATAACACTAAGTCCTTTCCTTTAAAAATTTTATTGACACGTAAGTGACATAACCATAATACAAGGTGATAAGTAAGGAAGTATATGAGGCCATGAGAATATAGATGAGGAGGAAATTAATTCAGCCTGAGGGAGGGGGATGAGAGGGCACTGTAGGTAGGAAATGAGAAGTGATGAGTCAGGTGAGTCCTAAAGTTGAAGTAGGACTCAGGCAGGGGAGAAGGACTGAGAAAGAGAAATACCATATTAGGCAGCGGAAGAGGCCTGGAGGCAGGAAAACACAGGGCTTGTTATAGAAGAGTAAATGGAAGTAAGCTGCTGGAGCAAGCCAGAAGAGGGTGCTTCTGGCGGGTGACAGGGAAACAAGACTGGAAGTCAGAATGGGACCAGATTTTGAAGAGCCTTTTATGCATGGAGTTGGGATATCATGGAGGGGGTTGGGGGTGGGGGTTAAGCATTGTGTGACATGATTAGATGTGTGTGGAAAATGGGAGGTGGAGTGGAAGAAATATTATGGTTTATAAGAGCAGCTTTACAATAATTTGGAAGAATAAAGGATGAGTGTCAAGCCTAGAAAAGCAATGATGGACATGGAGATCACTAAAGTAGAATCTACTGGAACAGGTGGTTGGTTAGATGGAGCCAAGGAGCTGAGGATAGCGTTGGGATTTCCAGCCTGGACAAGAAAATGAATGGTGATTTTCGTAACCAATATTGACCACTTAAGATGAGAAGCATTTTGGCAATGGTGTTTTTGTCGTTACTTTGTTTTTGACATAATCATTTTCTTTTAAAAAAATTTTTTTTCAACGTTTTTTATTTATTTTGGGACAGAGAGAGACAGAGCATGAACGGGGGAGGGGCAGAGAGAGAGGGAAACA
Source organism: Neofelis nebulosa (assembly GCF_028018385.1). Taxonomy (NCBI): domain Eukaryota; kingdom Metazoa; phylum Chordata; class Mammalia; order Carnivora; family Felidae; genus Neofelis; species Neofelis nebulosa. The sequence goes on from NC_080796.1 coordinate 43,463,107, forward strand.
GAATCGGAAACAGGCTCCAGGCTCCGAGCCATCAGCCCAGAGCCTGACGCGGGGCTCGAACTCACGGACCGCGAGATCGTGACCTGGCTGAAGTCGGACGCTTAACCGACTGCGCCACCCAGGCGCCCCTGACATAATCATTTTCATCATCAATTGTCTCTTGAAAATTCCTAAGTTGTTAGCATAAATTTTAGTTTGTATGGACTTAGTTTTTGGGTATTTTTTTCCTCCAACATAATCTTTCAGTTTTGCTCATATTTCTAGAAGATGATAGGTAATTCATTAATCAGATTTTTATTGAGTATGTACTGTGTGCAAGATACATGGTGGATACTTGACCTACAACAGCTGTTGGATCTCAAGGTGATACAAAGGCAGGCCGTGTGGTTTGATGACTAGGTCATACAGCACAAGAGGGAGCTGTGGCCACCTGAGAAGGGGGACCAGCGCTGAGAGCTAGAAGAATTCAAAGAGAGGACAGGGAAGCAGAAGGAGGAGAAGCTCCTTCGTGCTGCCCAGTAGAGCTCCTGAGTTCACAGTTCAGGAGCCTCAGTGGTTCTCTGGTCAGCTTGTGTTCATGAAGGAATACTCCAGTACCTACTCAAATCCCACTCCCTGAAGTACAAAGTCCCTCCTATGTTCTTTGGACTACACGACTCTGACATCTATCATAACAACCTGCCAACTACTTGAAGATGACTAATTCCTCCTTTTTCAGACTAATCATTTTCTTATCCAGAGGGTTTTCTTTTCAATCTTACATAAGAATTTGCCTACAGAAATTTATTTTTCACATGGTCATTTGGTTAATCCTGGTTCTTCAAACTAGGATCAACCTATAGCAAAAAGTGGACTTTGGGAACCTAGAGGGAAAATTCTGTAGCAATGAGAAAAAGGCATTTCCTTTATTCTTCTCTTTTCTGACTTTTGAACTATTTCCAGATACACCGATCTAAGGTAATTTTTTTTTCCCCAAAAGTTGTACCAGACTGTATTGATTCAGAAGTCAAACAAAGCAGCATTTAGTGAATAAAGACATCTTGTTGAAAAGATATCATAGTGCTTTCCTGTGATCCCAGGCACAGGATTTGAGGGTGGAAAGACTATATTTGGATGACTATTGCTTACATATTAGAAAGGGTCCTTTCATATTCCATGAATAGCAGAAAGCTAGAACAGAGGCTTTTGACTTGTGCTGGGTGGCTGCTAACATATGCCATAAATTCAGGTAGCCTGGCAAGATCAGAGACAGGCCAGGGGAAGGCTGTATGGCCAACCCACTTTCCTCTTCCCAGGAACTTGGGGATCCTTACTTTGATGAATCCTTATAAATAGGAGTATGCCCACATCATCACCAACACTTGTTTTTTTTTGTTTTTTTTAAAATTTTTTTTTCAACGTTTTTTATTTATTTCTGGGACAGAGAGAGACAGAGCATGAACGGGGGAGGGGCAGAGAGAGAGGGAGACACAGAATCGGAAACAGGCTCCAGGCTCCGAGCCATCAGCCCAGAGCCTGACGCGGGGCTCGAACTCACGGACCGCGAGATCGTGACCTGGCTGAAGTCGGACGCTCAACTGACTGCGCCACCCAGGCGCCCCACCAACACTTGTTTTTATCTGACTTTTTGAATATCTAGTGGGTTTGAAGTGCTATTTTATTGTGTTTTTGGTTTGCATTCTTCTGTTGACTAATGATATCAAGCATTGTTTCATGTACTTATTGGATATTGGTATATCCAATTTGATATATCCATTTGAAGAAATGTCCTTGCCTATTTTAATTAAAAAAAATTTTTTTTTAATGTTTATTTATTTGTGAGAGAGAGAGTGAGACAGAGTGTGAGCGGGGGAAGGTCAGAGAGAGGGAGACACAGAATCGGAAACAGGTTCCAGGCTCTGAGCTGTCAGCACAGAGCCCGACACGAGGCTCGAACTCATGGACCACGAGATCATGACCTGAGCCGAAGTCAGATGCCCAACCGACTGAGCCACCCCAGGCACCCCTGTCCTTGCCTATTTTTAAGTTGGGTTATATATGTCTTTTTATTATTGAGTTGTAAAGATCTATACCAGTTCCTTATCAAATATGTGATTTGCAGGTATTTTCTCCCTTTCCTGAATTATCTTTTCACTTCTTTAATAATGTCATTTGAAGCACAACAGGTTTTTAATTTGGATGCATTCCAACATATCTTTTTTTTTTTTGGTGGATCATACATTGGGTGTCCTATCGAGGAATCAATTGCCAAATCCAAGATCTTGAAGATTTACTCGTGGTATTCTTCTCAGAGTTTTATAGCTTTAGCTCTTATTTATAGGTCTCTCATCCATTTTGAGTTCATTTTTGTACAAAGTGCCCATTCTTCATGTGCCTATCCAGTTGTTCCAGCACCATTTTTGAGAAAAAATGATTATTTCTCTATTGAATGGTCTTGGCACCTTTGGAGAAAATCCGTTGCCATAGACACAACTCCAGAATTTCCGTTTGGTTCTTTTGTGTAATTTCTCTTTACTGATATTTTCTATTTGGTTTGATAGTATCATTACATTTTCCTTCAATTCTTTAATTGTGGTTTCATTTACCTCACTGAACATATTTATAATGATTACTTTGAGATCTTGATCTGTTAAATCTGATATCTGATCACTCTGATAAGTATCTGTTGCCTGCTTCCTGCCCACCTTCCCCCCCCCCCCCCCCGCCCCCGCCATGTATTGGCCATACTTTCCTGATTCTTTGTACATCTAATAAATCTTTTTTTTGTTGGAAACTAGAGATTTTAGCTAATATATTATAGCAACTCTGGGTACTGGTTTCCCCTCACCTAGGGGCTTGTTACTGACTTTTTTATTTGTAGTGACTGGCTGAATTATTTTAGTGAAGTCTGTTTCCATCCACATTGTGAAGCTTCTGAGGTTTCTCCTCAGGGGTACAGCCTTAGGTATGCCCACGGTCACCTTTGGATGATGGTGGTTTTGGCAAGCTTCTTTCTGACTCTTTTCCTGACCACACCAGCTGTTGAACTCCACCGCAGGCTGCTTCTCCATTGTTTTCAACAATGCCTCCAGGCACGAATTGTTCCACAGATGGATCCAATCAAAGGCAGGCTCCTTTGACAGAATAATCCTTGCCAGCAGAGTTTGAGAGTTGTTCTCACCTCAGGAGGGCTCCACCCCGCAGTCTTATTCCCCAGATGTCTTCAGGAAACTAGAAACTTTACGGGGTAGCCTCTATCTCCAAAGAATCTACCAGTCTCTTCCCTATTATGGAAAGAGATATGGAGTTCTCTGTCTTACAACTTGCTTTCCCTCCCTTCCATAGCCCCGCCCAATCTCTGAGCCAAGACCCTGAAGCTGGGGGTTGGGACAATGGCATGCTTTTCTTTTAATTACATCTTCACTTTAGGAACTGAGTGCTCTTTGCAGAACCTCCATTTTACAATCCTGGGCAAGAGCAATTAATGCTCCAGAATTCTTAGTGGTGCCAAACCCAAGACAGAGTTTCCACCTTATGAGTGGGGTACAGGTGGAAGAAGGGAGCCTCTATCTTTTGGTTGTACTTGTCAGGATATTAGATTCAACAACTGGTAGCTGGGGGCAGGATGAGAAATGTTGATATCCTGCTTCTCCCCTGCCCCATCCCCTTCCTAAGAGGATAGGCCTTTGACTAGGAACTGAGGAGAGAGCAAACTCTGTTCTTGGCTGCATCAATCTGGAGTAAAGTTTCAGTCACTGAGCTGGAAGAAAGAAGTAAGTCTTGGTCAAATACCACTCACTTCTCATTTTTCTTACTGAGCTTTTGTAGGTTTTCTTGTATAAATATTTCTTCATTTGCTGTATGCCCTTAAGACTATTTCTAGGGACTTTAAATATTTGGTTTTTTAAAAAATAATTTTCGGGGCACTGAGTGCCTCAGTTGGTTAACGCCTGACTTCAGCTCACGTTATGATCTCATGGTTTGTGAGTTCGAGCCCTGAATCGGGCTCTGTGCTGACAGCTCGGAGCCTGAAGCCTGCTTTGGATTCTGTGTCTCCCTCTCTCTGTTCCTCCTCCACTCGCACTCTGTCTCTCTCTCTCAAAAATAAATAAAGGTTTAAAAAAAATTTTTTTAAGTAATTTTCACTAGTTTTACTGGGAGTGGGTCCTTGGAAGTCCTGAGATTGTCATGCTAAAAGTGGAACTCATTTCTAGACAGTTGTCATTATTGTAGAATAAGTGAAAACACAATTCCTTTGGGTTATTTAGAAACAATACTGTATCTTCATTTGTTAGCTTACCTCTCCAATAATAGTGTTGTTTAAAAAATAACATTTTTCTTTCATTTATATGTTTATAAGCTCCCATATATAATAAAAAGAAACTGCTTCACTATAACAGCACAGTATGTTGCTACTACATATAAAATTTCCTTTTGAATCTCAAACCACTTCCCTTCCTCTTTATACTGACTACCCTTCCCTATGCTAGCAGCAGTCACCCATGAGGTCAATTAGCCTTCCTGTGCTACTTTTATGATAGGGAAAAATAGGATAAAATAGGCAGAGAAGGAAAGGATTAGGACCTGAAGTCTTGGGGGCAGCGGGGCAGGGGGAGGGGGGGAGAAGACACATATTTATTTATTCATTTTTATGAATATAATTTATTATCAAATTAGCTTACATACAACACCCAGTGCTCATCCCAACAAGTGCCCTCCTCGATTCCCATCACCCATTTCCCCCTCTCCCCCACCCTCCCATCCACCTTCAGTTTGTCTCTGTATTTAAGAGTCTCTTGGGATTTGCCTCCCTCCCTCTCTGTAACTATTTTTTTCCCCTTCCCATCCCCCATGGTCTTCTGTTTCTCAAGATTCACATATGAGTGAAAGACACATATTTTGTAACAATGCTGGGAATGTCTGACTACAAACCCCTTCAGGCATAAGGTCCCTCTTAAGAATGTAATAGACACTACCTACTCCCCCTCAAGTTTCCCTCAGGAATTTTTACAAAAGACCTGACTAAAAATAAGTAGACCATAAAACCTATGACCCACAAGGAAAGATTTGGCCATAGACCACCCCTCATACGTTGGAAACGAGCCAATCAGGAATGGACAACCCAGCCGATAAGGGTAGGACAATCAGGAATGGACAACCTAGAGTTACCCAGCCCATAAGGGTAGGACCTGAGAAGGAATAAGGGGAAAGGGAAGTGGGGGCTGACCAGAACTTTAGAAAACAAAAACCCTGCCTATAGTCCTCAGGCATTCACTTTCGAATCACTTTTGAATGCCCCCTCTCTGTAAGGAGAGCTTTCCTAGTATTCTTACTTTCTAATCTTCTTCTCTGATAAACTTTTGCCTGCTGCTCATTTTATTTTGTGCCCACCTCTTCCTTCTTCGAAGCCGCAAGACAACAAACCCCGGGTACTGAGGTAAAAGATCCGGCAACACTTTGAGTCAGTGGAGAGTGTAGGATGCTACATTCAATCATGGAACCAAGCTTCTCTTCCCCCTTTTCCATGAGGTCTTCATGTATTTCTGCCTCATAGTCCAAAGGAAGGATTCAGAAGGAAAATGTTCCTACACAGAGGACTCTCCAAATTCTTCCTAATGAATACACTATCATTTCCTCACTTAACGGTTTTCCAGTTTCCACTGTTGCTTTTGACTTCCCTCTCAGATTTGAGCATTCAGGGGCATGTAATCTGTACAGACACACTGCACTTCATGCTAAGAAGGGCCTTGCTGTTACTGTCTTGAAATTCTTAATTTTTGAGCAAAGGGTCTGCATTTTCATTTTGCTCCGGGCCCCACAAATTAGGTAGTTGGTCCTGCTGAGTGGAAAGTCACCATGTCCTGCAGCATGTCCTAGTGACCAAAAAGCAAACACAGGAAGTTTCAATCAATTTGGGTCCCTTGGCAGCTTTGGGCAGCCCCAGAAACGTTTTCTCGGTTCTTTGGAAATATTCTTAGGCCAGTTTAGCCACCAGCACATTGAGAACCATGTCTGCTAAGACCTTACTCTGCCCATGTTCCTTACAAGTTCTTTGAAGATTAATTTAACAAGCATTTGTTGAATATCTAATATATTCTCAGTACTACATTGGCTCTAAAAAAAATAAGAGACTAAAATCTCATTGAAAGGGATTAAATTAGAGTTATGTGATAAAATTATAACGGTGTTTTATTTCAAGGAATATTTAGACTATCCAATAAATATTTGTGTCCCTTAAGATATTAATAAGTGGTGCACTAAAGAAAAGTAATTACTAATAAGTTTGAAAATCGCTGGGTCAACAAATTCTGCCCTCTGAGAGTTCATAGGGACTTTTACATAATTATGTACACCTTGAATCTCTTCATATTTCTTTAAAGAAACATCTTTTTTTTTTTTAAGTGCCAATTACTGCTCAGCTACTTTGTGCCAGATATTGACATTGTTGCCCTTCTAATAAAGAAATTAAAGTGGAAAGGATTTAATGGGGTTTCCCAAGTATAAGAACTTGTCATTCAGACTCAGTTCTGATGCCTTCACATTTCTAAATCACAAACAAATTAATGAGTGAATAGATCTGGATAGATCTTTTTTTAAAAATATTTATTTATTTTTGAGAGAGAGAGAGAGAGAGAGAGAGAGAGAGAGAGAGTAGGGGAGGGGCAGGGAGAGAGGGAGACAGAGGATCCAAGCAGGCTCTGCCCCATCAGCACAGAGCCCAATGTGGGGCTCAAACTCGGCAACCATGAGATCGTGAGATCATGACCTGAGCCAAAGTGGGATGCTTAATTAACTGAGCCACCCAGGTGCCCCTGGATAGATGTTTTTAAATTGGTCTTTAGGATACAGAATTGGAGATAGTATTAATATGTGAGCTTAAGAAAGAAATATTATCTTAAAACTTCATAATTCTCAGAAAATTCAAGAGTTTGATCAAGCAGCTATTATGTATTATGTCTAAGTTCATAGAATAATTTAAATATCTCAAGGAAAACAAAATTTTGCCTTGATTACTCCTTTTTCAGATTTCTTTTGGTTACTTAGCTGCCAGAACTTTAAATATCAGATGTTCTTATTTGATGGTTAGTGCACTTTGCGGTATCTTTGTGAGAACTAGCTTTTTGAAAAAGCTTCTTCATCTGAAAATAACTTAAAGACTCTCATCCTGGGCATTACTTGAATGTTTGTGGATTCCTAGTTAGATGTGACCTCAGAGAGGCTCTTGTTATTTTGTAGTGAACAATCTGAGGCCGAGGAGAGAGAAGGACCTGCCAATGACCATCTGGAAAATTATAATAAAGCTAGGGTTGGATCCCAGAACAGGTGTCTTTCCTCCATTCCTGTGTGAGAAGAAATATCAACTATCTGCTAAGTAAATAGTAGACATATTCATCATTCATATTAAAGAAACACCTTTCACATCTCAGTACACTAGCATTCTGTAGAACACAGTTTGGAAAATGATGAATTAGAGACTAACGTAATCCTTATTTGTTTAAAAAATATGTGGGATAGGTAACGCACAATAATTTATAAGATGGTAGAGTCCATGTGGTATGAAACTGTCACTTAATAAACAATATTGGAAAGGCCCTTGGTGCCAAGATTTGAACTGTTGAGACCTCAGTGACAGGAAGAGGAAGAAAAGGAAGAGGCCAGACCAGCAGGAATTAAGGCCAAGAGAAATGATCAAGCTAGGTAATTGGTATAGAAATACAACTGGCAGAGTTGATCCTTGAAGCAAGAGAATGGCAACAACATGGTTCCTAATATTATATTTTGGAGCATAATCTAAGACAATGCCTGGGGCTGGCTGCAGGCCATACCTGTCTTCTGTTACTTTGTCAGCTCACAAATCTCTCAATGGAAAGACACAGCTCAACCCTCCTTCTTCCCATGCTCTATTCCTTTTCTCATGGACTCATGCCAGTGTTCTTGTCCTGATTCCACATTATCAAGTCTCCTCTCTCTTCCATGTCAGTGTCTTTATCCTGCTAATGTATTATGTCAGGTGTGATAAGGACATTAGCAAAAAGTACAAGAGTATTTTATAGACCCAAATATATACCTTGGATTTCCTCTAATTAAAATAAGATACATGGGAGCTCATTAATTAGGCAATTTACTTTTTATCTCTTACCGTAGAGTTTTGGTCCTCATCCAGGCAGAGTGCCAGTGGTTTGAAATCAGTGATTCTTAATGGGAATCTATTTTAAATTAATTAATTAAATTTACTTAAAGAAGTTAAACATAAATAAATTTAATTTCTTTCTATTGGGAGAAATTAAATATTATGGAATAAGATTTTATCTGGTGCAATTAAGTTTTAGGAGACTGGAAACCACTGTAATATCTAGATATTTTTCTCACACACACCCAAGAATAGATTTTTGTCCCCATGGGATATTATTTCCCCATTTGGGGACACAGTATTTCAGGTCTTCATGTATAACATCTGAATTGGTGTCTTGACTTAGAAATATATCAGAGATTGACTTTGGCACTTGAATTTGCCATAGGGCAGCTCCTGAGTGGCTGGCAGGGTCCAACCTTTTGGCAGACATCTCCATGAATGAATCTGATCATTCACAACAAATACACACCTATCTTCAATGAGCACCTACTAGGTGCTGCACTGTGTAGATAGTAGAGGTACAAAGTACAAAGAAGAATAAGGTAATACAGACTGGTACCTAAAATATAGTTTTCCCAGTGCAGTGATAAAGGTTATTATGGGAGCACTGAAAATGGAAATAAAAATAGCACATGGGCTGGAGTGAGTTGTTAAGGAAGCTTCTTGGAGATGTTGACACCGTGAATAAAATCAGAAAAACTTTTCATGGACTGATGGTCCAGAATCAGACTGAGACGGTTCACCTCGCGTGATCCCCCTCCTGAGCTGGGGAAGGGGAAGAGTCAGGGCTGCAGGGCAAAAGGGATGAAGCATGTTCATCCTACCATATCTGACTGTTGGCTGAATCGTGTGTTATGTATATGTATGTATCTGTGTGTGTGTGTGTGTGTGTATGTGTGTGTACATATATATAGTATAGGTATGCATTATATACACACACATACATAAATACACACTACATACACACACATTATATAATCTCTCCACCTTTCTCCATTCCTATCTTTCCGTCCCCATCCCCACCCATTTTCAGGGTGAGCAATGTTAATTATCGGATGTATATCTTTCTATATTTTGACTATTATAAACAATGCTTCAATAAATTCTCTTATGTACAGTCTTTTTCTTTAAAAGCTGTTTGCAAAATAGTTGATGTTTACTAGAGCATGGAATATTAAGAAAAGGATAATGAGGAAAATGACAAGCAAGGAAAAAGAAAACAATCAAAGTCTACCTTCAAGAAATAGGCACTTTGCACATTTTTGTGACTATTTCAGTTTTTTTTTCCTATGCAGCTGCATGTGGTTACTTGAATGCATGTGTCTGCACACACACTTCTTTAAAATATTGGCATCACACCATACAGCTGCTTTATGACTTTTTTCCTCTAAGTTGTGTATATTGTCAGTATTTTATCATATCATTAACAAATCCTCTTTATTTAAGAAATCTTAATTGCTGGGAGAGCCTGGGTGGCTTAGTCGGTTGAACGTTTGACTCTTGATTTTGGCTCAGGTCACGATCCCAGGGTCGTAGGATTGAGCCCCACATTGGGCTTGGAGCACTGAGCATTCACTCTCCCTTAAGATTCATTCTCTCTCTCTTCCTCTCCCTCTCCCTCTTCCTTTCTCTTCCTCTCCCTCTCTCCCTCCCTCTGCCTCCCTCCCTGGCTGATGCTCTCCCTCTCTCTAAAATTACAAAAAAAAAAAAAAATCCTAATTGCTTTTTTTCCCCTCTGAATGTAAAAATGATACGTACTTATTATATGTGCATATATGTGTTATGTACGTGAAGTATGCATACATATGTGTGCTGATGGTAGATTAGATTTCATATTTAAAATATGTATATGCATATAGATAATAACAGAAGTGAGATCATGTGATACATACTATTCAACAAATTGCATTTTTCACTTGAGAATATCTCTTGAGTCAGTTTATAGAGGGCAACTTTTACATGGCTGCGCAGTAGTGCATTACTATTAATCAATCTCTTATCAATAGATTTATCAATTAGCAACTGACCATCAATGGATGGACATATTAATTATTAACAATTCTCTTTTCTCACAAAGAATGTCAAATGAATAACTGATCAAATATCTTTGGGCATTAATGATAGCAGTTCAATTGGTGTGATCCCTAGATGTTCCTGTTTAGTCCCTAGAATATTTGTTTCTTATCATTTCTATGCCTCATAGAAAATAAGCCACCCATGTTTTTATTAAATAATTTTCTTTAAATCATCTAAACATGCCATGTGTTAGATTGTTTTTAGGGGTCTAAACGGACTGAATATAATTAATAAACATTATCTCACTTTTAGCAAATCATGATGAAAAAGTCCACCTTTAGTCAAATGCTGCTGTAGATTATAATGAAGTCACAAACTAAACTTTCCTTAGGCGAATGAGTGAGTGGTGGGTGACCTCTAGCAGTTGCAAAGTGCCTTTGGCTGAAGCAAAGACAGAGGCCAGTTTCACTGGCAGCAGTAAAAAAAAAAAAAAAAAAGACATCAAGGTAACAAGCAACCTGGTGTCCTGGTGTGGGCATATGCACCCTGATGGCAATCGATAAATTCGTACTGACTACTAGCTGTTGAATTATTTTAAGCATATGTGAAGAGTGGAGGTCAAGAAAAAGCAGTCCTATTATTCTATTAGAAGGGGCCATTTCTGATAACAGAAAGCTGAACCCAGAGAGAAGTTCCTCAACTAAAAGAATGAGGGATTTCTAACCAAGAACCATCTCCGACAAGGCAATGCCTGGAATCAGAGCCAGGAAGAGCTAAGTTGTCAAGAAAGACTTATTGAAGTTTGTTATTTATAAATCACATATTTGTTCAAGGATTCCTTCAAATCATTCAGCCAATATAGCATGGCATCAGGGTATTTGACCTAGAATTATAGTCCTCTCTGTGTTTTCTTTAGAAAAAGTTGAAGCTCCTTTTCTCCTTTCATTAGGTGCTGAAGTCCTAAGGTGTCACCTTCAGTCTTTTGGGTGATAAATTATAGCAAAAACATTATTTAAAATATGTTGCTTTAGCATAATGTGCCGCCCCTTTCCTTATGTAAGCAAAATGCTTTTATAACATGAACAATGTCTATTTTGTTGGTTTACAAATGAAGGCCCTTCTAAGCATATAACTAAATATGCATTATATTTATTTATTGAAGATTGATATAAAATATTATTTACATAAACAAGATCATAAAAGATGCACGTTTGAAGTATCCCTATCCAGGTTTAAGATAGGAATCTTGAAGGTGGCTTCTCGACTAGTGACACTTTCAGGAAAATATATTGTATGCCAATTATATGCTAGTCAAGGCTCTTGGGTAAACGGTTTTCTTAATTATGATGACTGTGAAGGAGAAAAACTAGTGAAAACACCGACTCTCTCCTGGTTTCAAAAAAAAATTAACTTTTTTTCCCCCAGTAAAAGCAGAGACACTTTAGATTTTAGGACTCTCTTGGCTCCTAAAACCTAAGTGCTGCTTGAAAAATGGCCCTTTCAGCTTTTAGCCAGCAGCCACAGCTTAAATCCACAAGAGAGGCGCCTTACCACTCTGCTTTCAATGGCAGCCTGCCATTTCGGAAAATTGTAGCTTTTGAAAGAAGAAAAAAAAACCCAGTAAGCCATTTAATTCACCCCCTTGGAACTAATGTAAGTTAAGGAAAAAATAAGTAGGGTGAGCAAAAAAGATGCCTAATTCCTAGTTCAAAACTCTTTCAACATTTGGTAGAAATAGAGTCGAAGTCACAGCATCCACAGTAGCCATTTAAATAGAATAATTTTAAAGAACTCAGCTCCTCTTAGAGTGACGGAATATGGATACCGTTCTTCCACTTGAATCTGGATACACTGAAAATCAGCAAACAACTAAGGAATGGGGATACTCAAAATGGTACAATTTGTAAATTTTGGGAAAAAATCTTTAACACTGAATCCCAAATTTCTTTTATGTGATTTTTGCTGCATACGTATCTGGTCCTCTGTATGGATATGGATATACATATATATATATACATATATATATATGTGTATATACATATATATGTACGCATATATATGTATATATATATGCGTACATATATATATATGCATACATATATATATACATATATATATATCCAGACACATAGTTATCATTATCAAAAGGACTCTAAAAAATGAGAACACACTTATGACTCGACCAACGTTCGTAAAGGGAAAGAGTAAGTTCATTTAAGATTCCACTCCAAGTCCAAGTCTGTGATTGCCAATGTGACATAATAAAATGCGATTGGAGACCCTGCGGATGAAAGATATTCCAAATTCTATTACCCTTAAAAAACACATAATAATTTTTATAAGTGTATGCATTTCATAGAATGTCAACATTTGACACGTGTTTATTGAGCACCGACACTGAGTGGGATCGTGAGCTTAGGCACTGGTGACACAAGATAAACCAGAAACCTTTTTTTTTTTAAGAAGTTTAAATTGTAGCAGTAAAGCACACCAACAAATCTTTGGTGGTTTCCAAATTCCATTCTACCCTTAAAGGAATTAGGCTCCATTGAGATTCCATGCTGATTCCATGCCTGGGGCAAGGAAAAGTACAATGTAAGCCTGAAACATTCTGTTGTTTCAGAAAGCAAGAGTATACACAAAGAATAATGGGTGTATGTCAAAGGGACACAAGAGCTGCATAGAAACATCCTACAAACCAAACTGGGCAATCTCCTCCAAAAAAAAAAAAAGGGAGAAATGTACGATAAACCTAAATGAAAAAAACCATGTGTGAGGGGTGCCTGAGCGGCTCAGTTGGTTGGGCATCTGACTTTGGCTTGGGTCATGATCTCAAGGTTCAGGAGTTCAAGCCCTGTATTGGGCTCTGTGCTGACAGATTGGAGCCTGGAGCCTGCTTTCGGATTCTGTGTCTCCCTCTCTCACTGCCTTTCCCCCACTCGCGCTTAGTCTCTCTAGGTCTCAAAAATAAATAAATATTAAAAAACAACAACAACAACAACAACGAATGTGTGAATACATAAGGATATTTTTTAAAGTTCTGTACAGAACAGCAGTGGTTTATAAATGCAAAAGGAATAATAGAATTGAAAAGAAATGACTACAGCCCCCTGTATAACCAACTCGGGCGAGGATTATCAATGGATATGAAACTTGTTAGGTAAGCATTTGTGAGCAAACAAGGTAGTTACGTAGTCTTGAGTTATTACCTACAGATTATGTATTAAATATAAACAGGAAAAAGTTACCTTTACCATGGATAAATCTGGCAGATATCATGTTAAAGAAGAGATCAAATGTACAGTCACCAATGATGGGACAAACTCACTTTATGTGTCTCCTGTGATGCCATGGAAAGTAGATACCATCACCCATGTAGTACTTTTTCAAGAAATGTGCGACTTGAATACAATCATGAGGTAAGAATCAGAAAAATCCAGATTGTAAAATGCTTAGCATCTGCAAGACAGTTGAATTCTTCAAAAATATCAATGTCATGAAAGACCATACTAGACGGGGCGGGGGGGGGGGGGTGTATCCTAGGTTAAAGAAGTCTCTATAAAGAGACCTGGCAGCCAAAAGTAAGGTGTATTCCTTGGTTGGATTGTGGATACCACTGACACACGCCTGTACATACATACACACAGCACAGCTATAAAGATTTTGATGACAATTGGGGAAATTTGAATGTGGACTTGTATTTTAGAATTATTGTGGGGGTGCCTGGGTGGCTCAGTTGGTTGTCTGACTTCAGCTCAGGTCATGATGCCACGGTTCATGAGTTCGAGCCCCACGTCTGGCTCTGTGCTGACAGCCCCAGAGACTGGAGTCGGCTTCAGATTCTGTGTCTTCCTCTCTCTCCCTGCCCCTCCCCCACTCATGCTGTCTCTCTCTCTTAAAAATAAATAAAAATGTTAAAAAAAATTATTGTGTAGTCTTGCATTTATTTAGTGTGATAATCATACTGTGGTTGTGAAGGAGAATATCCTTGCTCTTAGGAGAGGAAATTACTGAGGTATTTAAGGTAGATTATCATGTTTGTAACTTGTTTTCAAATGGTTGAGAAAAAATTGAAATATATAAGATATGTATGTGTGTGTGTGTGTATATATATATATGTTGCACAGATATTTGAGAGAGAAATAAAGCAAAACTACCAATATGCTGAAAATTGGTAACTCTAGGTGGACCATATATGAGTGTTCATTATACTATTTCAACATCTTTGTAGGTTTGAAACTTTTCAAAATAAAACATGAGGGAAATAAAAAAGAGTTAAGGTCTAATGGAAACTTAGTTAAAACAAAGTAATTCCTTTCCTTGAAAATGAGCATATTACCAGGCCTGGATCTGGATCATAATGTGAGTGAGATTGATTCTCATTCCCCCCACTCTATCCCAACTACATTAGAGTACTGCTGCTAATATGCAAGTATTTTCAGCAAAATTAGGACCACTTAACTAAAAGGAATTACAGAGATACTATCTGTTCTAATTTCTCAACAAAGAAAATTATTGAAGAAACATGTTATGATTGGTATTTTTGACTTTTCTCTTATGGCTCTCATTAATTTATCTGTCCACTCAACCAATGGGCATTTGGGGTCAAAGCCCAGTGCCGGGCACCAGGGATACACATGGCCAAGACAGAGATCTAACCATCTGGGAACCCAACTCTTTAATGAGAGTTACTTTAAGTCACATGTAGACACATCTTAGTGTTTAACTAGGTGGATGGATTATATGGATTTTTTAAAAAGAAATCTACTTTCATAAATTTTATCACAATAAGTATTTAGTGTCTGAGGAATCAGGCTACTAATGTCCATAACAGAAAAAGAATGTAGAACCATGTCATTCTTTTTAAAGTGGCATTTCTAGCATTTGTTGTTTGCTGAGAAGAAACTGTGGCTTAGAATTAATTATGAGAGGGGCTCCTGGGTGGCTCAGTGAGTTGAGCATCCAACTTCAGCTTGGGTCATTATTTCATGGCTTGTGGGTTTGAGCCCCACATCGGGCTTGCCATTGTTAGCACAGAACCCATTTCGGATCCTCTGTCCCCCTCTCTCTTTGCCCCTTCCCAGCTCACGCGCACGCTCTCTCTCTCTCTCTCAAAAATAAATAATTTAAAAAAAATTTTAAAAAAAGGATTGATTATGTAGAGTTGTTTACCTCACGCTATAGAAATGTTTATCAAAAATCGCTTAGTTCTCTCATCAGGAATTGTCATCTAAAACCCCTGAGGAAACTTTTGGAGAAAGAATTCATTCATTGAGAGATGAAAGCTAAATTTATATTAAATGTTTAGCATAGTACTCTGCGTGGAAATGCTCCCTTAAAAGGACAGAGATATTGGGGTGCCTGGGTGGCTCAGTTGGTTAATCATCCAACCTCAGCTCAGGACATGAGCTCGTGGTTCGTGAGGTTCTTGAGTTTGAGGATTATCTCTCTCTCTCCCCCTCTTTCTGCCCCTTCCCTGTGTGCATTCCTCTCTTTCCGTCTCAAAAAAAAAAAAAAAAAAGGGCTATTTGTTTTTTTATCATTTAATTGATTAATTTTGTCATCATCCATAAATGTACTCTTTAATCCCCATTCCCTATTTCCCCATCCCCCACCCAACTCCCCTCTGGTAATCACTAGATTGTTCTCTATAGTTAAGAGTCTGTTTCTTGGTTTGTCTCTTTTTCCTTTTTCTCTTTTGTTCATTTAGTTTCTTAGATTCCACATATGAGTGAGAGAGATCCTATGGTATTTGTGTTTTTCTGACTTATTTCACTTAGCATTATACTTTCCAGCTCCATCCATGTTGCTACAAATGGTAAGATTTCATTGTTTTCTATGCCTGAATAATATTCCATTGTACATACACCACCTTATCTTTATCCATTCATCTATGGATGGACACTTGGGCTGCTTCCATAGTCTGGCTGTTGTAAACAACACTGCGATAAACATATGAGTGCATGTATCCCTTTGAATTAGTGTTTTCGTAGGTTTTATTTGTAAATTCCCAGTAGTGTGATTACTGGATCATAAGAGTAGTTCTATTTTCAATTTTTAAAGAACATCCATATTGTTTTCCACTCTGGCTGCACCACTTTGCATTCCCACCCAACAGCGCAACAGGGTTCCTTTTTCTCCACATCCTCACCGACACTTGTTGTTTCTTGTGTTTTTAATTGTAGCCATTCTGACAAGTGTGAAGTGATACCTCATTATAGTTTTGATTTGCATTTCCCTGATGATGCATGATATTGAGCATCTTTTAATGTGTCTGTTGGCAAGGACAGGGATATTTCTAAACTAAGAGGATGGAATCTAGAGGTTGCTAGGTCTATGGAGGTAACATCTGTCTCATGTTGATCAAATGGTTTGTGTAACAGATATAGCATTCTAAGTTGGTTCTAATTCATTAATTCAATAAAAATTTATTGAGCATCTATGAAATGTCAACACTGTGCTAGACATGTGGAATGCAAAAATAAATGACTAATTCCCCAACTTGGAAGAAAGTACAGACTAGAGAGATGAGAGGAAAGAGGACACAGATATGTAAACGAAATAAGTGTAAAGTTGCTATTCACTTTATAACAGAAATACATTAAGGATATTACCTTAAAGTAAGTCATAAAATCAAAAATTCAGGTCAATGAGGGGAGGCAGAGAGTATGATCAGAAGAAGGAGCAGTGTGAGAAGAGGTATGTTTGGGGAATTTCTGTAGTATACAGCTGGAAATGGGACACAGGGAGCCGTGCTGATGAAGCTGGAGGTGTAGACAGAAGCTCAACCATGAGGGCCTTACAGAACAGTGTGTGTCTGGACATTAGACGATGGGAGTGACTGAAAATTCTAACATTTTAAGTGTAGAAACGAAATGATCAGAGTTGCATTTTGCTGCTCTAACAAATATCACTGTGGCTGGGAAGAAGGGGATAAAGGAATAAGATAGTGAGAACGTGGAATCCAGAGGAACGGATCAGCCTTTTTTTTGTTTTTTGTTTTTTTTAAGTTTTATTTATTTTGAGAGAGAGAGAAAATGGGGGAGGGGCAGAGAGAGGGAGAGAGAGAGAATCCCAAACAGGCTCTGCACTGTCAGCATAGAGCCTGATACGGGACTCTAACTCAGGAATCTTGAGATCAGGATGAGAGCTGAAATCAAGAGCTGGATGCTTAACCAACGGAGCCACCCGGGTGCCCCTCAGGCTTTTCTTTATGTGAGGACACTCCTGAAAGACTGCTAAGCAGGCAGCTAGGAAACATACGCTAGTTTATTTTGTTATTTGATTTCTAAACAATCACATGAATTTGCAAATAGGTTCTCTTACGAAGTTGGGTTTATTCGCGCATTGTAAGATGTGTAACAGTAGGGGACACTGTCAGTGCTCCGCTCGGATTCTCTTAGATCCCCTTATCCCTTGTACTGTTCCTGTGTGCTCCCTCCTCCTACCTTCCCCAGCCCCCCACGCCCCTCTCACTTCTGTGTGGTTGGGGTTTTTACAGCCCACCTATCACTCTCTCTGGAGCACTGCCCTTGGCCTACGGGAGCTGCTTGGTCTACTTGCCCCAGAGTCTGAAGTGTTTGGAGTTTAGATTCTCCACTCTTCCAACCCACAGTCTGCAGCCCATTGCCAAAGACTAAAGGGTGCCAAGCCCAGCTCTCTTGCCTTGAGCAAGGATAAACCCAACCCTGTACACAAGTTGTACTCGAGAACTCCCCTAAGATTCAGGAAGACTGGGATTTGGCCTGAGGTGGTTCCTTGCTTCACTTCTTTTCCTTCCTATCCAGCCTCCCCTGTCTGTTACTGGTTCCTTCTGAGAGTGCTTCCCTAATAAATCCCTCGCATATTCTTCGTCTCAGGGCAGGGACTGCTGCTGGTGCACCTGCTTGACAATGACATTTAACTCGAATAACTGAATATATATTTTTTCTGCATGGTCCCTTCTAATACCAAACTATTTGATTTAAGGTTTACATAAGTAGTTTTGTTTTTATTTTACACATTTTTTACATGAACGTCATAATAATGGTGATATATAGAAGTCTATGAATAAATTGATATAAAGAAGTCTATGAATAAACTGATAGACCTAATCTAGAGTCCTTAAAATTATTCTCTCATAAGTATCTCACAGTTTTGGAAGTCCAACCTAAATCATTATAACTAAGCAATGTTTTGATTTAAATCGGTCATGTTAATTCCACCTGTTAATGCATGCTCTATCAGGCACTGTGATTGCTGCTTTGCATGTATTATCTTATTTAATCTTCTTAGCCAATCTATAAAGTTGGTTTTATTATCTCCAGCCTACAGACAAAGAAAAGCAGGCTGTAGAAGTTAAGTAAATTGTCCCAGATTGCATGGTAGATAGCTGGATTCTGAGTTTGAACTCCTAAACCCATAAACTTGTCAGCAAATTTCATCGCATCAAAATGGATGAAATAGCAAGAAATATTTCAGTACAGTTTCTTCCTAGTTCATTAGAGTTAAACAGGAATGTGTTCTTTTGAAGCATTCTTGTTTTAAAGTTATTCATAACTCAGGGCGCCTGGGTGGCTCAGTTGGTTAAGTGACCGACCCTTGATTTCAGCTCAGGTCATGATCTTACGGTTCGTGAGTTCCACTACGTGTCAGGCTCTGCAAGGAGCATGGAGCCTGCTTGGGATTCTCTTTCTCTGTCCCTCCTACCTTCAATCTGCAGTATGATAAGAGATACTGGGACTATTTTTAAAAAAGAAAAATAAAGTTATTCATAATCCCATGAAAACTTTAAATAAAGTATGAGAAGTTTCTCATGAATAATCTTTTCCTTAACAGTGGTTTGGAAAGGAGTGCTCTCTAGTAGTAATGAGAGAGCCCTTCGTGAAAAGACTCCTGGACATTGTATCTAAATGAAGAAACAGCCCTTTGAAAAATGATCATTTTGGTATTTCAGGCCACTTAAAAATATGACATCAGCTCTCTTCAGACATTTGACTGATGAGATGGTAGGAAAGCATAAGTCAAGAAAGACAGTCACTTGAGTAACTCGATTTTTTGTGTCTCCAGCTATCTACACAATGGATTAAACAGTGCTTCTCTTTTGAAGGTGTTTTAAGAATTGTTAAACACACTGTTTTCATAATTTCTAATCAGGTTCCATATCATTCCTTGGCCGCAAGAAAGGCTATTGATAGAATTCAATCAGGCAGAGAAAGGGTCATGGCACTTGCTCTGGGAGTTGTTTGAAAACTCTCAAAGGACATGTGGTCAACTCCACTTTTGTGTGATGACAGATGGGCCATACATTTCTCTAAAAAGTTAGTCATTGACTGTGGATGCTAAGTTTGCACAATGAAAACTGCAGAAGTTATCAAGAGGAATTGTGTGTAACCTTACAAAATACACGGCAACTAAATAAAAGCAGTGTTACCAGAAACACTAAAAAAAATGCCCATGTGCCAATGGAAGATAAGACTAAAGAAAAGAAAAGCAAGTTTGGAGACAGCCTGGCCCTGAAAGTCTGATTTAGCCTCTTGCCTGGGAGTTGAGTACATAAATGAAAGAGGCATGCTATCCAATGTGCTGAGAGGAAAAGAATTAAGAACATCTGAGTTTCTGTGAGAGAAGAAATGGCCTTCTAAACCCCACTCATTTCTATGGGACGTAGTTGCACAAATGTTTTACCCTTCAGTAAAAGTTCCCAACCATGTGCTTGTTTCTGTTGTTTTTTTAATGTGCTGGCTGAATGCTGTACCTGAAATCGTTTCTGTGGACTGGTATCTGATATGTGTGCATTGTAACTGGAAGCAGTCATGACAGCAGGGTAGCAGTGTGGGTGTTTGTGAGAACGGGGACGTGAATGGTGGAGTCATTTAGAAAAATGGAGCATCCAGGCGAGCCACAGACACAATAGGATGGTGAGGAGGTGTTGGAGGAGCCTATAGAAAAGAACAGGGACAGGAAACCTGGAAAGGAAGAAAAAGGAAGTGGGGAAATGTGCCAAAAATAGGGAATTATACTTGTGAAGAAAATTTCCAATTATATTTTTTTTGTTGTCTGAAATCCACCCTCATATACTTGGCAGACCTGTTTGTGTTTCCATGTTGTCCCTGTTTTGACTCTTGGGCCTATTCTAAATCTTCAGCCTTCCATTTTCAAAATTTTACTTAAAAACGGTTCAATTCAAGCTAGATCTTGCTCAGGGAGTAGCATATCCAAATTCATATGACAGATTTGAAATCATATTTATTTAAATAGACACTCTATTTCCATGAGATTTCTCTGGACACTGAGAAAAGAAAAAAAGTAGCTCTCCTCATTAAAATATCTCTTCCTGTGTGTGCCCAGAATGTCAAATGGCCACAGCATTCTCCTCCGGGGAGTTTATAATCAAGCCCAGGACCCAGTTAGATGAGAAAAAAAAAAAAAAAGGCTTTTTTTAGGCTTAACAAAGTCATATTCTTTCTTCCACCAATCCTTGCCCTCTGTAAAAAATAAAATAAAAATTTTAAACCTGTTTATAAAAAAATGTTTCCACCTATTAGGCCATAATAAGGAACAGGAGTTTTATTTAGTATGGAGGCAGAATAAAGTCATATTTTGACTCCGTCCTGCACACACGCATAAGAAATTCTAAGAAACAGACTTTCTGATAATCATTTTTTTCTCAAATATTAGGTGTTTGCCAAATCTGTACAATACTCAATGCCTACACTGTTTTAGATGTTAGGAAAGGTACAGTAGATATGAGACACATCCTACCTTCAATTTGCCGTATGATAGACATACAAACCTAAAGGTCATTAGGGAAGTACTTTTGCATAAAATTCAGAGATGCAAATTCAAATGCCTACAGGGGCCAGACAGGTAATCTAAAGGTGCGAAGGTTAGCATATGTAAGGCATCTGGGATTGGTGGGACGTTTGGTGAAAATGAAGACATTGAAATAATAATAACACAAAAAATATCTTAACAAAGCACTGCCCCCAGACCAGCATCAGATTTGGCAGATCTAGTCTGTAACTGTTAAGTGAGCCAGCTCTGGCACAGATAAATGGAATGTTTATGTGATTATTTGAATGCACTGAGGAGTAATAAGGAAAGGTATTAAAAATAGTGCTAGCAGGTTGGAGATTAAGTGACCTTTATCAGGGATAGTTTTTGGGTAAAAAAAAAATGTCATGAGCTGTGGTCTAAAAGGAGCACACATTTTACTGCATTGAAGATCTCGAGAATGCAGGTGAAACATGATGGCTGAATGGCTTGTTTCAAACTGGTATTCCTTTTCTAAATACCCCTCTTGTACCATCACATTCTCTTCGCTGATTCTACTAATTTATTTTGAGTTGAGAAAGCCAAAGAAGAGAGAGATGGGAAGAAAAGATGGTGGGGCTGAGAGCAGAGGAAAGAACCTTTTCCCCTTTTCCCAACCGAGTATATAGAGGGTGTGGCTCTGGAGAGGAACAGCCTCCATGTTTTAGAATCTTGCCACGGGCGGGGGGGGGGGGGGGGGGGCGGTGTACCAAAATCTGCTGCATCACAGTGGAAGTAAACCAAGTAGCTGAGTGCTCATTCCTAATTCTCTGATGATGAATTGCATATATTTGTTTTAGTGTCAGAGAAAAATTTCCCAAGGATCTTCTGTGAGCATTAGGATGTCATTTATTTCAAGGGGAAGGAGGCTCAAGTATTTATCTCTCTGAAGGCATATTATTCTCTGACACATTAATTGGCCATGTTAGATTGATTTTTAAAAAAATGTTACCTTACTGAGGAAAAATTCTGATTTCCTGGTGCAATTATCTTCTTTCTGAGTACTTATCTTTCCAGTAAAAGCTCTTCACCAAAAGGTTTTCAGTGGCTCGTTACAATGAAGGTTTTTAAAACATTTTTAAAGAGCATTTTAAGGAAGAGATAAGAATGGTCTGTTGACGATTTAGCTTTGTCTTCAAAAGAATTTTAGGTGTTGGCAATTGCCTCAGTACCAGAAGCCTGAAATAAATTAGCAAAGATGTCTAGAAAATTAGTGAACCTGCCGAGAACCTCAGTGTCTGAAGTTGCCTTAGAGGTGACACACGTGGTCCAACTCTCTATCTAAGGCTTGGGTTCCTTCCACAATATCTTGATTGGGAATCCAGTTTCAGTTTGAAGTCTTCCAGTATCGAGAGAATTTACTCTTTCTTAATGCAACTCATTCCATTTTTCTTGACTTCTCAAGTCATTCAGAAATTCTTCTTTAAAGTGGAAATAATGCAACTTTTTGGAGCACGCTAAATAATTTTGAATCTTTTTGTAAGTAGATTTCATGTATTTGAAGATAACTACTATCACACTCTAAATAGAATCATTAAATCTTGTTTCCCTTTCTGTTTCATTTTCCTAGTTCAGTTATAGTATTGCTGGTATAATGTGGGGTTGTTGTCTGTGGTCGGATGGCAGTTTTTTCTAAACTCGGTGAGGAGAAAGGTGGAGTGGATGTACTTAGCATGTATCTGTCAAGATCACTCTCCTGGACTAGGAGTCTGGGGAAGACAAAATTAATAATAGATCTAAATCCCGGGCTTTTGAGTTCTAAAGCTGAAAGGAGGGACACAACATATTGCTAAGGGTTACTTCATGAAAGAATATTTAAGGATGAATGGCATGCACTCTCAGGTGAAGTTAATCTGGGAAGACTTCATGAAGGAGGTGAGATACACTTAGGAATTAGAAGATCTGAAGGTACATTGTCACAACAAACTCTGGGTCACAAATAAGATGTCAAGAGTCACTCTCAAAGTAGTTGTGCTTTCTTACTACCTACTTAAGGTGGAGATTGGTAAATAAAACCCAAGCAAATTTAGGCAAAACCAAAAATACATTTTACTGTTTGATAGCAAAGTTTTGTGTATGTATAAGCTTTTGAGAATTTGTCAGGTGTGTAAATGTATACATTTCTAAATGTAGTTGATATCCTTATTCTGAGTATACACCAATGTAAATTTTTTATCTTAGAGTGAAATAAATTTCCTCAAATTATTTGATAACTTTCCTTACCAGGTAACAAATTCGTGTAGAGGTTTTAACACACATATTTTAGATTAACTATGTATTCTCAAAATAATTTCTTTGTGGTAAAATTAAAAAAAAAACATTTTTTACCTTTCATAAATCATTAGTCTTTGTCGAGCATTTTCTTCAACTCCCCATCAGTGTTTCCCCTTTGGGCTGAGACCAAGCATGGAAAGTTTCACCTTACCAGACAGGCCTTTTTGGAAACCATAAGCAGTGGTAAGGGAGTTTAAATTTATATTTAACTTCAAATGCTTCTTACCACAAATGATATAACATAGGGTACTAAGCAATCATTTTTTGGTATAATTGAGCTAGCTGGTTGGTTTATTCAATTATTTATGAGCCACTTAAAGATTTCTTTAGGTATTTCGGCATACTCGGACTGCATCTCTCACAGTTGAACATCTATAGCTTCTAGGTTTCCTTTTTGGGTTCATAAATAAGAGGATTTCATACCCGTAAAAAACATTTTCATGATGCAAAACAATAAGGTGATTATGTATTATATGAGGTTATTGGGAACCCC
Source organism: Neofelis nebulosa (assembly GCF_028018385.1). Lineage (NCBI taxonomy): Eukaryota > Metazoa > Chordata > Mammalia > Carnivora > Felidae > Neofelis > Neofelis nebulosa. Next base: position 43,486,797 of record NC_080796.1, read on the forward strand.
CAAACATAAAGAATATGGGAATAAAATGCTGTGGAGCTCAATGTTGATATACTCTATGTTGATATGATTTGAGCCTGAATTTAAGAAAGCAATAGAAATAATTGTGGTGAGAGTAAGGCATTTGCTTCTTTTTTATTTCCTCATTTCAGGTTTTACGGTTGAAAACAATGGACACAATAGGGGATCGAGAAATCGGACTACTAAGTCAAAAGTGACAAACGTATACTCAGTAGAAGTGCCAAGAGTTAAACATTATGTTTAATGTTATTTAGTTATTTAGTTATTCCTTTATTTATTTGTGTTTATATATTTACTTATTCATCGCTCTGAGTCATTTGGGTAAAACCTACTACAACATAGGAATTAAATCTCTCAGAACCGAAGGGCAGAAAAAAGTGGGTAGAGGTAGAAAAAAAAAAAATCAGGAAGTAATAAAGGAAACTTGGTGAAAATCCAGAATACTTTTGATTAGATACAGGAGGCAGTGGGAAGTAATAACTGCGATTGGGACTGCCTTTCTGCTATAGGTGTCTTGGAATTCTTTGGGAAGGTGTAGACAGAGAGAGGTCATGGAAGTCATAAGTATTTGGAATGAATCGGGGAACAATGCTAGTGGAGTACTTGCCACTTATAAATGCTGGAAGGTGTGCCCTGAATCTGTCAGCAGGATTTCTGTCTGGGTTGAGTTGTATAAACAGCAGGGCAAGGAGATCAAACCTAACTTACTTTTACTCCGGGTCTTCATCGGCCCCTGGAGAAAGTGACAATCTCACTTACATTATTTTTTTATTATGACTTTTTGGCCTTAATTCTGCTTAACTTATTCAATGCAAGTCTCAATATCGGGGTTTTCAGGCCTCATACGGGATTAGCACCTTATTATGCTGATGGTTTACCCTGAGCTGCCTACAGCTATCACAGCATCAATTATAATTTGTTAATTTCAGCATTTTTGATCACATCACTTGGGGGATTTCGCTTGTTAGTTTGTAGTACAGCTCTGATTATTTTCGATGATATACTCATTCACCACAGCTTTGTGTGGCTAATTCCCTCCATGCCTCCCTTCCCCATACCCTGCCAAGCAAAGGCCCTCCTTGAAGAAACTTCAGAATAAAAAACAGCATGAAACTAACCCCCACAGTGTCAAAATGGCAGGGCATGTCCTAAATGACCTCTAAATAGTAATGAGTTATTTAAATAAATCAAAGAGAGAGGAATCAAATAACCACTACAACAACAAAAATCACAATAAGACAGGATTTCATTTTTTTTCATAGTGTATTGTAAGAATTTAATATACTAATGTGCATTATGCATCATCAATAAAGGACACTGTGTTTGACATTCCCCCCAACTTATTTAAGATTAAACTGATTTTTTGGCAGAACATCTAATAGAGACAATATTTAGCAGAACATGTTTTGAGAAATGTTGCTCTATATTGATTGATTAAAGCTTTTCAGTCTCCAGAGACGAGCCTTGCTTTTACTATAAACAAATTCGTACAAACTTCTAGTTATAAAATAAGTAAATCATGGGTGTGTAATGTACAGACTGTAGTTAATAATACCATATTGCAGTATTTGAAAGTTGGTGAGAGAATAAATCTTAAAAATTCTCAACATACACATAAAAAATGCGTAGCTATGTATGGTGATAGGTGTTAACTAGACTTATTGTGGTGATTATTTCTCAATAAATACAAATACCGAATTGTTATGTTATATACCTGAAATTAATGTGATGTTATATGTCAACTTTACCTCAATAAAAAGAAAAGGAAGAAGGTTCCATACAGGAACCTGGTTATTATATCCACACAGAGGGTTTGCCAGTCAGTTTAGCTCTGAATGAGCAGGTTCATTTTACCCTTGTCCTAGAGCCTAAGGTGGGCCTGGAGCCCTTGGGGAAAGCCAAGTGACTCTCGTTCTGGACATGTATTTTATGTCACCTGCATGGCTCTCTTGAGTGTCTCTCTCAAACTTGGAGGCAATGTGATTTGCCTGATGACATTTGAACAAAAGCCAAATTTGCAAATGCCAATTCATCAAAGAATCATTTTACCCTAGGACCAATTTTCTAAATTTACTGATTTCAAAACACTTGTTTCTTGTACTTTAAGAAACATATTCATAAACTTTAGAGATATTTCTGTAGAATAAAATTGCTTTCAGATAGTTTCTTTTGAGAATTTTTTAAAATGTTCTAGTTGATAGGGCCACCTGGGTGGCACAGTTACTTAGGTGACCAACTCTTGATGTCGACTTAGGTCACAATCTCGCAGTTTGTGAATTTGAGCCCCGCATGGGACTCTCTGAGCTGATGGTGCTGAGCCTGCTTGGGATTCTGTCTCTCCCTCTCTGACCCTCCCCTGCTTGTGCTCTCTCTCTCTCTCTCTCTCTCTCTCAAAATAAATAAATAAACTTAAAAACTGTTCTAGTTGATAGGTTTTCATAACTACATTTAAATATTTGATCTGTCTCTTGCTCAGCTTCTGCTCCATGTGGAGGATTGGGGACACAGTGGGGACTTTAGGTTGGAGAATGTGGACAAAGAGCTGAGAAACAACTCTCTGAGCTGCCTGCTTGGGAACTAGAGGAACTGAGGAGCAGATTCAGGGAAACTGGGTGTCTGAGAGAAGAGGAGACTGAAGGTCAGAGAGAGGAGGAGATGTTTAGAGAAAGAGGGAGGTGAAAGAGAGAAGACAGTGGAGAATAAAGAACAATTAGAGAGAAGAGGAGATTTTAGCGCAGGGAAGAGGGTGCCAAGCCATCCAATGTGAATTTCCGTGAACTTTACAATATATATATTTTAAAGTGTAGTAAACCAGTGAATTGCCAGATTTGATGAATAAGGTCATGCGTGATTACTTTAGTCAACTGGCTTTTGGTGACTTTATGTGGAACCTGAGGCTCATGACCTCCGATATTATCGCCAAATGTTAGTATTTTCTGCCCAATTAGATTCCTAGTGACTTGCACAGGCTCATACACATAGAGGAAAAGCAATAAATAGTTAAGAGAATAAAGGCAAGAATACATAGATGAAGGTGTGAATATCTGGAGCTGAACAGTCATCAGGTGACACTCCATTTGGCCTTCTCTACACATAGACCTACTGTGGACAATTGAACAAACTGATTTTGTTTGTACTCATTTAGGGGTCTTAAGAAGACATCTGAAAATCAGAAGAGAAACAGAATGTTGAGAAAATCTAATTACCAGTTAAAGAGAGAAAGTGTGATGTTTGGCAATCTTTCAAATTGTATCTGAAAGCAAATTGATTTGTTTATTTCTCCATCTTTCCCTTTTATTTATTTTATATGGTCAATAGAATTATTTCCACTTCATTGATAAACAGCTGCTAAGACTCCTTTTATTTCATAATACTTGCCCTTCCCAAGAAATTTGATTTTTTACAAATCACTACTTTCAGCAATTATCTCAATTCAGTTCAAATAGGATGCTTTTCCCAACTGTCCATCCACCATTTTGGTGATGATCGCAACTCCAGAATATTAAAATCTGACTCACACTCAAAGTACTATACTTTAATTTTCTTTCATCTCAATGGTTTACACTCATTTGATTTTATATTTTGATGATCATTATTGCCCCCTTTTCAAAAATGTACAACTCTTATTGAACCAAATGAAATTTTATGCATCACCAACTAAGCTAATTTTTTAAAAATGACTTTACCTTCTAGTGACTTCTTTCATCAAATGGTACACAATATACAGTAAAGCAGAATGGTTAGTGTATAGGAACTCTTTTTTGAAGCAAATATGTTTTTAAAAACAATTCTGATGAAAAATTTCAGACATTCAAAAGATGAAAAGAATAGTATAATGAACCCACATGTGATCATCACACTTGTGAAAATAAATTTAAAAAACTCATTTAACCTGGAGTTGGGATGCCCTGAAGGGGGACCTCTCACCCATATACCACTCACTGCATCCTGGATAATCAGGAGGAAGGAGGAAGCTACAAATTATCTTAATAAGAGAGGACAGTTTTCATATAGGAGTTTTAAAAAAAAGTTTATTGATTTTGAGAGAGAGAGAGACAGAGAGAGACTGTGGAGGAAGGGCAGAGAGAGGGAGAGACAGAATCCCAAGCAGGCTCTGTGCTAACAGCACAGATGTGGGGCTTGAACCCACGAACTGTGAGATCATGCCCCGAGCCAAGATCAAGAGTCGGATACTTAACTGACTGAGCCACCCAAGGACCTCCATTTTTCATATAGGAATTTATTTTCTGCTCTTAAGAAAAAGAAGGAAGGTCCCTCCCTGCCTGGCAATAATGTACCAGCTGCCCCTTGCAGCCAATGAGAACCTGCCACAGCCTCAAGCCGTAGTTCTTCTCCAATGAGCTTTTGTTGAAAACAACCCTCCCTAATTTCTTCTTAACCTAAAAAAAGCTGACCTTCCTTTTGTCTCTTCGGACTTGCCTATGGTTTGTCATAGTTTGCTTGTCTCGAATTGCAATTTCTGTTATTTCCAAGTAAAATAACTGACTATTTTATTTTTAAGTTTGACACCTGCTTCAACAGTCTTGTTGCATCTGTCACCTCCCACCCCGACTGGATTATTTTGAAGCAAATCCCAGACGACATATCATTTATCCTGAATGTTTCAGAATGTATCTCTTAAACATGTTTTTGTTTTAATTTTTTTAATGTTTATTTAATTTTGAGAGAGAGAGAGAGTCAGAGCATGAGTAGGGGGAGGGACAGAGAGGGAGGAGACACAGAATCCGAAGCAGGTTCCAGGCTCCGAGCTGTCAGCACAGAGCCCTACTCGGGGCTCGAACTCACGAACTGTGAGATCATGACCTGAGCTGAAGTCAGACGCTCAACCGACTGAGCCACCCAGGTGCCCCTAAAATATATCTCTTAAGGATAAGGACTCGAAAAAGTGCAACCATGGTTCCCTTACCAACTTTAAAAGTTAAAAATCAGCTAATATCAAATGCCTGGTTTTTACTTTTCCTTGATTCTGTCTTGATGTTTCTTAACAGAGCATTCTAATTAGGATCCACATAAGGTTGAATAGGCTCGAAATTTCAGATTTAATTTCTGCTTGGTGAATCCATTCTGTTTGAAATAATAAAATGTTCAATATCTAATGGGCTTATTTTCTAGGTCTATAGGACATAGGCGATTATCTGTCCCGACAGATATTTAGAAGTCTTTTGCTGTTATCGATACTGTGATATTTGTAATTGTATAGACATACCTCATCTTATTGTGCTTCTTAGAAATTATGTTGTTTATAAATTGAAGGTTTGTGGCAACTCTGTGTCGATCAAGTCTGTCTACTAGCACCATTTTTCCAACAGTATTTACTCAGTGCATGTCTCTGTGTCACATTTTGATAATTCTCACAATAGTTCAAACTTTTTCATTATTATTATGTTTGTTATGGTGAGCTGTGATCTTTGATGTCAGTAGTGTGATTGTTTGGGGGCACTACAAACGATGTCAGATGGCAAACTTAGTTGATAAATGTTGTGCGTCTTCTGACTGCGTTACTGACCAGCCACTCCCCCATCTCTCTCCCTCTCCTTGGGCCTCCCTACTCCCTGAGACATAACAATATTGAAATTAGGCCAATGAATAACCCTACAGTGGCCGCCAGGTGTTCAAGAAAAAGGAAGAGACACACATCTCTCGTGTTACATCAAAAGCTGGAAACGATTAACCTTAGTGAGGAAGGTATGTCAAAACCCAAGATAGGCTGAGAGCTAGGCCTTTTGTAGGAAACAGCCCAGTTGTGAATACATAAATGCTAAGAAAGTAAAACAGATTTATTGCTGATATGGAGAACGTTTGAGTGGTCTGAAGAGAAGATCAAACCAGCCACAGATTCCCTTAAGCCAAAGTCTAATCCGGAGCAAAGCACTACCTCTCTTCAATTCTATGCAGGCTGAGAGAGGTGAGGAAGCTGTACAAGAAAAGTCAGAAGCCAGCAGAGGTTGAATTCTGAAGTTTAAGGAAAGAAGCCGTCTCCATAGCATAAAAGGGTAAGGTGAAGCAGCCAGTGCTGATGTAGAAGTTGCAGCAAGCGATCCAGAAGGTCTACGTAAGATAATGTTTTTTTAATTTTTTTTAACGTTTATTTATTTTTGATACAGAGAGAGACAGAGCATGAACAGGGGAGGGGCAGAGAGAGAGGGAGACACAGAATCGGAAACAGGCTCCAGGCTCTGAGCTGTCAGCACGGAGCCCGACACGGGGCTCGAACTCATGAACTGAGAGATCATGACCTGAGCTGAAGTCGGATGCTTAACCGACTGGGCCACCCAGGCACCCCGACCACCTAAGATAATTAAACAACACATTTTCCATGCAGACAAAAGCAGCCTTCTATTGGAAGAAGATGCCATCTAGGACTTTCCCAGCTAGAGAGAAGGCAGTGCCTGTTTTAAAGCTTCCAAGAATAGGCTGACTCTCCTGTTCAGGGCTAACGCAGCTGGTGACTTCAAGTTGAAGCCAATGCTCATTTGCCATTCTGAAAACCTTGGGCCCTTAAGAATTTCACTAAACCTGCTCTGCCTGTGCTCTCTCAATGAAACAACAAAGCCTGGATGATAGCACATCTGTTTACAACATGGTTTACTGTATATTTTAAGCCGAGTGTTGAGACCTACTGCTCAGAAAAAAAGATGCCTTTCAAAATATTACTGCTCACTGACAATGAGCCTAGTCACCCAAGAGCTCTGATGGGGATGTACGATCAGATTAATGTTGTTTTCATGCCCGCTAATACAACATCCATTCTGCAGCCCGTGAGACTTCAAAGTCTTATTATTTACGAAATACATTTTGTAAGGCTATAGCCGTCATAGATAGTGGTTCCTCTGAAAGATCTGGGCAAAGTAGTAAAGTGAAAACCTCGGAAAGAATTCGCCATTCCAGATGCCATTAAGAACATTCGTGATTCATGAGAAGAGGTCAAATAACATGAACTGGAGTTTGGAAGAAGTCGATTGCAATCTTCATGGATGACTTTGAAGGGTACAGGACTTCAGGGGAGGAAGTAACTGCACATGTGGTGGAAATAGTAAGAGAACTAGAATTAGAGGAGGAGCCTGATAAAGATGGGGCTGACTTGCTACAATTTCATAATAAAACTTTAATAGATGAGCAGTTGCCTCTTATGGATGAGCAAAGAAAGCGGTTTTTTGGCATCTCCTCCTGGTGGAGATGCTGTGAAGGGGTGCCTGGTGGCTCCCCTTGGCTAAGCGTCCAGCTTTGGCTCAGGTCATGATCTCATCGTTCGTGAGTTGGAGCCCCGCACCAGGCTTGCTGCTGTCAGCGCAGAGCCTGCTTCAGATACTCTGTCTCCCTCTCTCTCTCTGCCTCTCCCTTGCTTGCTTGCTCTCTCTCAAAAATAAACACTTTTAGTACATAAAGTATTTAAAAAAAAAAAAAGATGCTGTGAAGGTGGCTGAAATGATAGCCAAAGATATAGAATATTTAGAATAAATTTTGTTGATAAAGCAGCAGTAGGGATTTAGAGGGACGACTCTGATTTTGAAAGAAGTTCTATTGCAGGTAAAATGTTATCAAACAGCATCGCGTGGTACACAGAAATCGTTTATGAAAGGAAGAGTCGCTCAATGAGCAAACGTCACTGTTGTCTTAGTTTAAGAAATTGCCACAGTCACCTTGATCATCAGTAGCCATCAGCATGGAAGGAAGACCCTATCCCAGCACGGAGGTTATGACTCACTGAAAGCTCACATGATGGTTAGCAATTTTTAACAATAAAGTATTTCTAAATTAAGGCATGTACTTTTTTTTTTTAGACTCCACGTTATGTCACATTCAACAAACTACAGCGTAGCATAAATATAACTTTTATGTGCACTAGAAAACCGAAAATTTCATTTGACTTTATTGTGATATTCTCTTTATGGTGGTGGTCTGGACCCAAACCTGAAGTATCTCCGAGCTATGCTGTGTTAGTAATTGTTGTGGTGGTGTTTTTACTGATCTGGTGTAGTTATGCTATTAGAATTAGGTTTAATCATTTGGGCTGCTTTGATTGTTCCCAAACCTTAGTTCAGAATCAGTTTTAGTTATGTTTTTATCGTGCAGCATAATTGAATACAACTAAAGCACCCATACAACAGTTGGAAACATATTTATCTACAAGAAGGACTATTTATATCAGTGATTCTGGTGCAAGCTTTTCAGATTTTAATTATACCCGAGGGAAATAGTTGTACTCAGCAATATATCAAACTTTTGATGCCTCTGGAGTTCATTACCATACAATAATCGCATTATCTGTCACACTTTATTGCTTAATTTTTGCTTTTCAAAGCTTCTTTATTGGCTACATTACTTGGTAGTAATGGAAAACACAAAGGGGTTGCTATAATTGTAAACCTAGTTTCTTATGTGGGTGGAGTACTGAAATAATGTGTTGGGTAATACCTTTTTTTTTCTTTTTAAAAATGTTTTAATGTTTTATTTATTTTTGAGAGAGAGAGAGAGCACACAAGCAGGGGAGGGACAGAGAGAGAGAGGACAGAAGATCTGAAGCAGGCTATGCTCTGAGAACAGCAAGCCCAGTGTGAGGCTTGAACTCACGAACTGCCAGATCATGACGATCTTGACCTGACCTGAAGTCAGATGCTCAACCGACTGAGCCACCCAGTCGCCGCATACTTTTTTTTTTCTAACTCAAAAGATACTTGGATTTTTAATCTAGATTTTGCTCATGAAATATAGGCTTGGAAACAATATCTGCAGCCAAGTAGATATCAGTTATTAACTCCTTCTCCACAAAAGCTCCCAAGCTTTCTCTACTATGTAAATAACATTCATTACATAACAATTAGAAAATACAGGTAGGCACAAAGAAAAAAAATCACTAGAGATAACAATAGTTAACCTTCTGTAAGTGCTTAGACTTTTTTCTAATAATATAGTATAATTTATAACATAAATATATTCATTTTACAATGCAAACTCTATAAACTGTAAATGTGCTTTTTTGCTTAATATGTTATGAATATCTTTTCACATTAACACACTGCAATTCAATCATTCTTTATTGCTATATAATAGTCCACAGTTAGACTCACGTGATATACACATTTACACCGTCTCTAATTTTCTTAAACATTTTAGTTTTAAGTAATCTCAACCTGGGGCTCAAATTCATAATCCCGAAATCAAGAACTGCACATTCTACCAACTGGGCCAGCCAGGGGTCCCTATAGTGTCTTTTATTTTTTGATCTTCTAAACAACTAAACAAGAAACGTTCTCATATCTATGATTTGTCCAGGTAAATTTTTCGATAAGTTGCTAAAAGGAGAATTGTCCAAAGTTGCCAATTTTAAAGGTTTATGAATCACAGTGGAAAAAATGGCTTCCATTAAGAGCTATACCAAAACATTCTTCTATGCTTTCTTGTGGATGAGGGATTCTGATTTCCCTACATGCTCGCTAACTCTAGGTAGTTTGTTTTTAATCTTTGTCAATCTGATAATAAAAATTTCATCTTGTTCTTATGTGCATTTGTTAAATCGCTAGAGAGAATAATTTTTTCGACATTTATATTTTTCCTCCAGTGAGTTGCTGCTTTGAATTTTTAGACTTGTTTTCTGCTAAAGCATTCATCTTTTTTCTTAATAATTTGAAAAGCTTTTGACATATTAAGGAGGTGATCTTTTAAGTATAATGCATTTTGTGAATGTTATCCTACTTCATACTTTGACTCTATGGGTTGTTGTTGTTGTTATATAAAAGTTATTAGCTACAAGAGGGAAATTTTACTGATTTTTTTTCAACAGGATAGAGGCAATAGTTATTTCTTACGCCTCTGTCTGGAATTTCTGGTTTTTTCTATCCCTAGTACTTTAAGCATCTATATATATACTTTTGGGTTTTGTTTTGTTTTGTTTTGGCTTTTATTTTATTTTTTTTTTAATTTAAATTTTAGTTAATTAATATATAGTGCAATATTGGTTTCAGAAGTAGAATTCAGTGGTTCATCACTCTCCTATCTAACATTTAGATCTTTCATCCATTTTGGATTTATTTTTGTGTATGGTGTAAAAAAGTGGCCCAGTTACATTTTTCTGTATTCCAAACACCATTGTTGAAAAGACTGTCTTTTTTTCCATTGGATATTCTTTCCTGCTTCATCCAAGATGAGCTGACCATATAGTTGTGGGTCCATTTCTGGGTTTTCTGCTCTGTTCCATTGATCTATTTGTCTGTTTTTGTGTCAGTACCATACTGTTTTGACAACCACAGCTTTGTAATATAGCTTGAAAGCTGGACTCATGATGCCTCCAGTTTTGTTTTTCTTTTTCAGGATAAGCATCTATATATTTTATTATCTGGTGGGCAAGTCCCCCTTCCTGGTGTTTCTTTGTTTTATATTTTGCTTTGCTTTAAAAAATATTTTGACTACTTAGCAAATTTATTTTTCACTAACAATTATTTTCCGATAAAATTTAGAATCTTTTCATTGATTAGAATTGGAACTATGAGTGTGTTAATTTAATAGCTAAATTTGGGGAGAATCAACATCTTTATAATATCAAGCCCTCTAGAGAGGAAACATGGTATCTCTCTCTAGAGAGTCAAGTTTGCATTTATGACTCTCAAGAATATTTGAGACTTTTATCTATATGGGTTGTATTTATTCTCTTAATAAATACTTATCAAGCACTTACTCTGTTCCAGGCACTGTTCTAGGTGCTGAGGATTTAATGGTGAAGCAGACAGGTGGGATTATATTCTTGTGAGGAGATAGAAAGTAAACATATGAACCAATCAGTAAACTTAAAAAAGCCAGAGTGGGAAGTAATAAGATGGCAGCAAACAGGGTAGTTAGTGTGATAGCAATTAGGTAGCAGGGAGTCTCCTTTAAAGAGGTGATGCTTGAACAGAGATTTGAATTCTAATAAAGACCCCCTTGTCTGGGGGAACATTTCAGGAGAAGGCAAGCAAACGTAAAACAGATTGGACTGCACCTGCTGTGTTTGAGTCAGCAAAAGGGGGCGTGATGGAGCAGACTGAGCAGGGAGACAGGTAATAGGGAGTTGAGATCTGAAGCAGGCAGGATCCAGATCATGTCAGAATTAGTAATCTGGGAAGAGATACTTGGCTTTACTGCCTTATTGCATCAGGAAGTCACTGAAGAGCTTTAAGCAAGGAGGGATACGGTCAGATTTGTGTTTTAAAGATAAGCTGGCTGCGATGTGGAAAATAGACTGTCACGTAGCAAGTGAGGATGTGAATGAAGATGCTTGTTAGAAGGCACTTAGGAGCCTTCAAGTGCAGAGCAGAGGTGAAAATGAAAGCAGCAGCAACTATGAGCAGGAACTGGGCACTCAGGTAACCTGAATACTTAATTCGCCGGAGGAAAATCAGGGCCATGGCTTCCCAAGAGGTTGCCTTCAAAGCAGTCTCTAATGCCTTACAGGCCAAGAGAGGGAAGGATGGACCCAGGAGGCAGGGACAGAGGATTTTAGGTAAGGGAAAGGAAAAACTACCCAATGATACTAGGTAGCTATTTTGAGATTATTCCGTTTTAAAAGGAAATACTTAATTCTTTTCTATACTTCCTCTGAATTTGTCAATATCTCATATCTATTAATGACTAGTATTATAATTTATAAAGTTTCATTTTAATGAAGATGGTGACTAATATAGCTAAATTTCCAAGGCGTCACATATCAGAGGAGAAAGCAACAATGACAACCCTGGAAATGGTACAAAGAATGCAAAAATATTAGCCAATGACAACTTTAGAACCAGGCGGGTCCTATGCCTTCACTGGAAATTGAAAATATCTGTGTACTGCTAATAAAAAATTAATATAAAGTGTTAGATAGTGGTGCAGTCTATTGACAAAAATACTATTTCTCATTACAGTTTTAGAGAAGCTAAAATTTCTACCACTAACTTCACTAGTTATCATTTTTAATAATTTTGCATTAATTATTTTTCTTATTAATCTATAGTTAACAAATTTGTTTGGTGCGACTTTGTTTAGTTTCTTCTGCTATGCTGTAAGCTTATACTTTAGCATTTTCATTTCACAGGTGAGAAAAAAAAATCAGAGATATGACATTGCCCATTGACGTTCACTCATTTGGAAAGTGATTATCAGGTTACTCAGATCCTGGCCCTCTCCCTCTAAAACCAGATTATGTTTCCATCAGTCACTGTCTAAAGATATTGCTGTGATGTTATTTTACATGGAAAAACAACTCACGGTAAGCATCATCCTGAGGAGAGAACTCCAACAGTTTTAGGGAGTGGAACAAGCAGAATTCTGAGGGTGCGAAGTTTGGTGATATTTGGACATTAGGCATTCAACAGTATCGTAGGGCCCCTGGGATCCATCAGAGACTAACCTCTGCAGTCTAGGACCCTCACCTGAGAATCAGCACACTGATCTGAGGCACCTTGGACCCTGCTCTGAAGGAAGGAGAATCAAGCACTTAATTTCTCATTTTGCCCTTGAATTCACAAAGAGAAAAAAATTTTGTCTAAATATAAACAAACTTGCAAATTTTTTTATTGATACTGATAGATTTATCAATCTTAATCCTACCACTGTTACACATCACCCTTGAAGTCAACGAGCTTCTCAGATCATGGATATATCTAAGAATCTTCAGACATTTTCCATGTCCCAGCCATTAACTGTTACCCTTGAACCTTTACTGAGAAATATTCTTTCCTCCTCTGTGATACCATACCGGCTAACTTGACAGGGAAGAATTTACTGTTCAAATATTATTGCCAGATTAAATATACTTCTGATGATGTTTTCCTCAATGCCCCTGAAGACCACCCTATTCATAATGCAATCAGATCTAATTTGGATATTGATTTATCAACACCTTTATGTCTAAATCAAGCCCAGACTAAAGATCTCAAGGAGATGCAGCCTTTTAGGGGGACACAAAGTCCCACAGATATAGGCAGGATTATTGGGGCTGCACATATCAAGGTTCAGATTGATTCATTTTAACCTCTACCCCAACTTGCACCATACCTTCTTAAACTAAAAGCTAAAGAAAGACCAAAACTAATAGCTGAAAGAATAATAATTAAAGGATTCATCATACCTTCCACAGCCCTTGTAACACTCTGATCGTCCCCATTAAAATTCCCAATAGGTGAGGTTAAAAGCTTTCTATGCAACCTCAGGACATTATTAGAATAATAATTCTCTACCTCCCTATTGGGCTAAACCCAAACATTTTTTCATCTCTGGTGCCTCTTGAGGTGACATATTTTACAGTTGTAGATTATTGTTCTGTGAAAATTTCTTTAATGTTCCTTTAGATTCTGAAGCTTAAATCAAAACAGTCAATAGTTTTTTTTCCCTTCTCCTGGGAAAGTCAACAATATACTTGGGCTGTTTGCTCTAAGAATTTGCTGAGGCACCATTCTACTTTACATACTAATCTAGACTTCAAGGACATACATTTCATTGTGATTTATTTTATCTAATATGTGAATGACCGTTTGTTGTGTTCTCAAGATAAGGTCAACTCTGGGTCCCTCTAGGTATTTATTGTTTTAGCTCAGAAAGGACATAAGGTTCCCAAAGAGTGGTATCCCAGGGTGGTGAATCCCTTATTTCCGACAGACCCTTGGCTTGTTCACACTCTTCCTAGCTAGTAACTAAGAAACAATCAACTGGATGTCTTGAGTCTCATTGTCTACTCTAGGCAATGATTCTGCAACTTTTCTGAAATTGTTATGCCCCCAAATGATTTAACTAAATCCTTGGTAATTTCTGGAATTCTAAACATGAACAGATTTAAAATTAGCCCTTCTATCACCACCTGCTCTGGTTTGACCTTGACTATCATTAGACCTTCTGTTCGTATATGAGAGATATGGATAAGCCTTTGGACTTCTGATTCAATTTCATAGTAACTATCAGAGATCAATGATCTCTTTCTTGATCATGCAGTGGCAAAGTCTACTCACCTTGTCTAAGCAGCTAAACTAGTGGAGGCTTCTACCAATTTAATCTGAGACTTTCCTTTAAATTTGATGGTCTTTTGTGATGCAGAGCCTTTGTTGCTGAAACACACACATTTACTAACAAGTAGCCTGACGACCTATGAAATCCTATTATTTTCCTGTGCACATATTTCCACTTATCATTGTAATAGTTTGAATTCTTATATTCTTCTTCTATAACTTAAAGAGGAGGAGATTCACGAACACCAAACTTTTAGTTATGAGCTAGATATAGTCAAAATATATTTGTTAGAAATACTTGAGGAGAAAACAAACTTAATCTTCTCTATCGTGGGTCATATCTTTCGTCTGAAACAGAAAAATATCAGGTAGAATATGCTGTAACAGATCTTCTAGAATATGACTTCTTGCCAGTGGTAAAACCTGACCAGATGGCAGTGCTCATTGTGCACATCAGAGTGTGTTATTAGCTAGAGATTAATAAATATACAGATAAGATATCCTTTTGGGGGTGGTACATGGTTTTGGAATGCTTTGGAACAAAAAGGGATCCTGATCTTATTAAGAATCCCAATTAAAAATGCTCAGCAACCTAAAGAACTTTAGAGCCTTATAAAACTTCCTAAGACATCTATTACAAAAGTAAGTGCTTGAACAAAAAATACGTGCTATTACAAAAGTAGGTGCTTATAGCTAGCCTGGAGACTAAAAAAAATAAAATGAAATGCCTTGATTGATCATGAAGCCAGGCAGATAGACTTCCCTAAGAGCCTAACTAAATCTCTGGAAAAGTTGAAAGAGGCTATCATAGAATGCTTGTATCCAGCTTCTCAGAAAATAGGTACTGGGATAAATGTGGGTGTAAATTAGGTGTAAACCAGCTACCCGTTTTCCTCTTTTGCTGGTTTAGGGCTACCTTTATCTAAGAATTAGATAAAGATTTATTAAGAATAAAGCCACTATTCTTAATGCTGCTTCTTGCATCCTCAATCACTCATTGATAAGAGCCCAGTATCATGCTTCATTAGTGAACTGACAGCTGGGTTTGTGCACATTTTTATTTAGGGGTGTGTTAGTTTCCAAGGGCTGCCATAACACATGACCACAGACCAGGCGGCTTAAAACAACAGCATTTTTTTTTTGGTATCATAGTTCTGGAGGCTCTAAGTCCAATATCAAGGTGTCAGCTGGCCTGCTCCTTCTGAAGACTGTGAGGGAGAATTTTTCCCTTGCCTCTCTCTCTGTCCTAGTGGCGACCATGGGCTCAAGGCTGTATCCCAACAATTACTGCTTTTATCACCACATGGCATTTTCCCATGTCCAAATCTCCTTCTCCTTGTAAGGACACCAGTCATTGGATTAGGGGCCACTCTAGTGTAGTATAACTTCATCTTAACTTGATTACATCCTCAAAGGCCTTATTACAAAATAAATTCATGCATACACGTTCCCGATGGGCTAGAATTTGTGGGGGGAGGCACTGTTCTACCTAGTATAGGAGGCCACCTAGTTTCCCTTGGCTCTAGTTCCTTGCAGTAATCAGTCGGCGTCCTGGGTAAATGAATTCAACCACTGGATGACTCTTTAGATGGAAACTACCACACAGGTTAAATAACCAGAAACCCCAAACTCCCTCTTATGTTGCACCTAGAAAAAGGAGGTTCTTATCTCCACTGAAAAATACTCAGCAACCTTCTGGGGAAACCAGCTTCTGTAATTACACCTTTACAGAAATCGAATGTGAAAGAGAGCTAGAGGACAGATGGTAAACATTTGGAGGTTATCTCATGAGTAAGATACACTCTACTTTTGAGCCACCTAATGATTGCTACACTGAGGATTTCACTACATGGCAGAAAAATATTCTTGGTAACAACATATTGCAACACTATTTGGCAATCAAATAGGTATATTTTGGCTACAACAGGTCACTGGGTGGCCTTCAATGACTGGTTTTGAATTTGTACACAGTAGCCTGCTAGCTGCCACCTGTAAGCTGGGTAGCAACTCATGATCTTGGTAAATGGCACATGGTAACTTTCAATATAGTTCCTGGCATCACTTAGGCTCTACTTTGGCCCATACATTTTGCCTTAGAACAAGTAGAAGACCAGGAACAGTAGAGGCAGAGTGACAAATGATGAGTTCGACTCATCCAGGTATCTTGCCCAAAGAGAATAGGACCAAAAAAATCAGGGAAACTGAGATGTGGTGGTAGTTGGAGGGGAGAAAGTTATGGCAAACATCCATTACATTAAAATAAATATTTGATCTTATTTGCAATGCTAATTACTTGTCTTAATTCAGGCTGCTATAACAAATTACTATATACTGGGTGGCATATGCAACATGTTTATTTCTCTGTTCTGGAGGCTAGAAGTCTGCAATCAGGGGGCCAGCAAGGCAGGATTCTGGTGAAGACCCTCTTCCAGGTTGCAGACAGCTAACTTCTTGTATCCTTACATGGTAGAAAGAGAGTGCGCTAGCTCCCTGGCCTCTTTTTATAAAGGTACTAATTACCTGTAAAGGCCCCATTTCCAAATACTATCACACAGGGGCTGAGATTTCAACATATGGATTTTGGAGGGACACAAATACGCAGTTTGTGATACTTACATTGCAATTTGAAAATCCATATAAATATCCTCTAGACATGCTCCTTTAAGTATAATCCTGTGGATGGATAGCTTGGAAGCTTGTTAGAAATTGGGTAACTCAGGCCATACTCAAGAACAGCTGAATCAGAATCTGCATTTTAACAAGACTCCCAGGGTGACTTATATGCACAGTCGAGTCTGAGAAACACTAGAGCACAATAGATCTTGGAGAGAGCTAAGGAACTTAACACAGACTCTCAGGCCCTCCTGGGGTCTATTCCACTAGAGTTTTTGTGGACAGATCCTGAGAAAATGGAGACGAGTTTAGGTCACCCTTGGAAATTGAAGCAAGTAAATCAACACATTATAGGTAGGATTTGTCATTGCTAAAAGGAGGTAGCATATTAGAGTAGAACAAAGCCGGAGGATTTAGAGTTCAAGTTCTGTTTTTGTTTTTCCATTTATTATCTGCTAATTATAAGCTATTCCTTATTTAAATTTTGGGCTTCAGTTTCATTGATACAAGAGATATAACAACATCTTCTTGAGGAAGGTCTTATAAGAGTTAAATGCAAATCTAGGTGAAAATGCTTTGCAAGCTATAAATTCTTATATACATGTAAATCAGTTAAATTATGTTATTTGGCAAGTATCTTACCCTAGAGATGGTTTACACTTACATTCATGATAATGGTCTGTTTTGAAATTATCCATCTGTGATCTTTAGGTGAGAAAATTTCAGTATGACTTATATTTTCCAGATATTTTCTGCAAGTCAGTTGTTTGCTTCTGTGGATTTTCTTAGAGGAATAAGACTGCATGGACTGATTTCCTTCCTTCCTCCCTCCTTTCCTGCCTTCCTGCCTTCTTCCTTCCCTCCCTTCTCTCTCCCTCTTGCTCTCCCTCTCTCTTTCCCTCTCCACCCCCCACCCCCCAACCCATCTCTCTCTCTCTCTTTCTATCTTGTTTCATTCAGCAACCATTTATGAGTATTTGGGACATTACACTGGGAATACAGTGGTGTTGACACTGTTGACAAGGGTCAACAAGGGTTGACAAGGTTCTTGTCCTTATGGAACTTGTATCTTAGTGGGGAAAACAGATTATTAAAAACAATGGGAATATAATTTCAGTTGGGTGAAATTTCTATGAATACACTAAAGTAGAATCAGGGCATAGAAGGGCTGGAGGTGTGTAAGTAGGGGAGGAAGACCATGTTAGTTTAGACAAAGTCATCAGGAAAAGGCCTCTGTGGGAGTGATTTTCCATCAGACATCGAAATAAAATGAGTGTGAGCCATATTAAGATTTGAATCAGCAGGACTTCAGGTGAAGGGAAAAGCAATTATAATATCCTTCTCACTTACCATGTTTGAGAAAGGGTAAGGATGCCATTCTGGTGGGGGTGGAGTGAGCAGGGAGGACAGTGGTAGGAGGTGAGGTTAGAGAGGAGGCAGAGGAGGGAAGCCTTTCAGGGCCTTGTAGCAGAGGTAAGGAGCTTGGAGTTTTTCCTAAGTGTGCAGTGGGCAGGAATTTCTGTTTATAAATAGGTATACTGCCTTTTGTGTATTTGTCTGACGTGAATTAATTCCTACAGAGTCCAGACAACTTTTGATACACACACACAAATAAAGTGCTTGAGTCTGAAGGCCTGATCCTAAACTCAGCCAGGTGACCCCTTCATGGATCAGGCAGGTTGTTGCTTTTCGATTTTTTCTTTGGATTCATCAGGATTATTTTTATCTTAAGACATAGAAACCTATCAGAATATTTGTGCCAATTTTTTCCCCTCAAGGCTAAGCAAAGAAAGAGATTTATCAACTTCTATAAAGGAAGAGCCCATGGGTAGCTTGGCTTCAGAAATGATCTAGCTCAGACCAACTCACGTGATCTCTCAGCTCTGCGTCAGCTCTACCCCCAGGCTTCATGGGGTTGCTTCCTAGAACCCAGCTTGTTTTTGTTTGTTTTTTTGTTTGTTTGTTTAATGTTTATCTACTTTTGAGAGGAAGGGCAGAAGCAGGGGAGGGGCAAAGAGAGAGGGAGACAGAGGATCCAAAGCAGGCTCCACACTGACAGCAGCAAGCCCGATGTGGGGCTCGAACTCATGAACCGTGTGATCATGACCTGAGCCAAAGTTGGACATGCAACTGATTGAGCCACCCAGGTGCCCCCATTTGTTTGTTTTTTAATGGCTGTAGCAATTTGATTCTCAAATACTCTTTCCTTGCATTACCAACTAAAAAAAGAAAGCACATCTCTGAGAGATGGCTTGGAATATGGAGAGGGTAGGGGGAGAAGAGAGGAAACTTATTTTTCAGAGCCCTAGCAACTGTTTCCTCAGGTCTCATTGGATTAAATTCCATCTTGATCCACTCCTGAATTAACCCTATGGCCAGGGAGATGGTGTTCTCTTATTGGCTTATACCAATCAAACCCATTCCTAGAGCTAAACGTATCGTTAATCCTACTCTAACTGAATAGCATAGAATGGGGAAAGAGTTATATCTCTAAAGAAAAATCTAAGTGTCTTGGTGGAAAGGGCAGGGGCGGGGGTAGGGGGGAAGAATCCACAGTAGACCAAGACAGGGCAGACTATAGCCTGTGGGCCAAAGGTCACCTACTGACTATTTAGTATACCTTGGGGGCTAAGAATGGTTTTTACGGGTCTTTTTTTTTTTTTTTAAGATTTTTAAAAAATTTATTTATTTATTTTGAGACAGAGAGAGTGCACACAAAAGCACGAGTTGGGAGAGGCAGGAGAGACAGAGAGAGGGAGAGAGAGAATCCCAAGCAGAGCCCATGTGGGTCTGGAAATCATGAACCGTGAGATTGTGGCCTAAACTGAAGTCAAAGTCGAACGCTTAACCGACTGAGTCACCCAGGCACCCTGGTTTTTATGTTTTTGAATGGTTTTTACAAAATTTAAAAAATTACATTTTGTGACACAAGAAAGTTGTACAAAATTTAAATTTTGGTGTCCACAATAAAAGTTTCATTGGAACCCACTTATGTTCATTTGTTTATATGTTGTCTACAGCTGCCTTCATGCCACAGCCAGAGTAGTTGCAATAGAGATCATATGGTATCCAGAACTTAAGTAAAACCTATTTACTCCCTTTTGAGAAAAAGTTTGCCAACCCCAGTACTAGACCATCTAAATTAGCTTAAGAAAAAAAAAAAAAAGGTGGGGTTGGGGGAGTAAATGGCTAACATCACCGAAAATTGCAGAGGTGGATGTTTTCAGGCCTGGCTAGGACTAGGGACCTCTAACGAGGTCCCCAAGATTTTTCTCTCTGTGTCATTCTTATTCTCAATCTTGCCCTTACACGCTTTTCCTTTCCTGCCATCCCTCAGCTCTGCTTTTTTTCTAGGTTAGTTTTGTTGGCAGGAATGCTCTTCCCAAGTGGTAGCAAATATACCACTAGCAGCTCTAGACTTATATTGTTCTTATGGTTAAGTGAACCCTGACAGCATATATTTCCCAAGAACTTTGGCAAAAGCCCAGAGGAAAATTCTGATGGCTCTGCCTTGGAACTATAGCTCATTGATGGGATGGGATCTCTGGGCCTGGAGAGGGAAGGGTTCTGATTAACCACCGGGGGGGATGTGCTCAACCTTGTTTCTGAGGCCCTGAGGCCAGAGTACAGATAACCCCACTAGTGGTTGGTGGAAAATTCCCAAAAGGGAAAGATGTCAGAAGACACAAAGCATCAGATGTTTGCTCAAAACCCACCCTTGATATTATTTAAACGATTTTTTTTTTTTGCTTTGATAGATATTCATCAAATCGCTGATTTTATTTCATTAGGCTTGTTTTAAAAAGTATTTCAGTAACTGTGTATGGTAAAAAAAAAAAATGCGTTGAGGGGTGCCTATTTCAAATTTTGGAGAATTGTTTAGAATCCATTCTGTGATAAGAAGCTGGCATTGTAAAGTAGATTCCACCCCCCCCCCCCCCCGCCAGAGCCGGTTCAAGGGAATCTATGCCTGCTTATCCAGTCGAAGCATGAAACAAAAGGGAATGTTTTCACGGCAAACAGCTTTTCAGAGAGAACAGTTGCTTGGGCAGTTTTTAGGAGCGATGGGATTTCAACGTGGTGGAAAATACATAAAGCCCAAATACCTGATGAAACTTGTCAACACTTTTAATTCTACATCTGTTGTTGATCACACTATGGGACTTGTTAATATGTTTATGGTCATGTTGCCACAATGGGAAACACCAAGTTCAATTGTCATGTCTAGTCAGGTAGGGCACCGGGTCCTTCATGTATATTTCATGACAAACTATTCCATTAAAACATGGCTGGGTTATTTCATTAATGTAACTCACAGAAAACCTTGTGTTGGGTTTTGTTATTCTTTGTGCCCCAGGCATAAGCAAGTAGAAGAATTCAAGACATTGAAGCCAAGAAAGTGGCATAGTAATTAGCTCCCCCATTAACAAAACATCAGTTTTGTGTGAAGTGCTAGTTAGGTTTGTAGAGTTGTCATCTTTCATCTGGTTAGCAAGTGAACAGAAAAGCTGGCTTTTTGATGTGGAATGTGCTAGAGTTCAGGTACTTGTTAAGCACTTCTAGTTGTTAAAATTGAGAAAATACTAGGGGCTTGTGCTATCATATTGCAATTAACATTTCCTATCAACATTAAAGTAAACCTTTTTAAACAATGAATTAAAATAGAATCCCCCCCCCCCAATCTGTAATATGTCTGCCCTCCTCCTGTCCCCACAAGTTTGCCTCTGAATGAGGTATAAGTGAGAGGTATAGGTACCATCCAGTAAAGCCTCCTAGGCTTGAACACACCACACAGGAAATTACATGGGATCTCCTACTTAAAATGCTTCATGCTTAGGGGCACCTCAGTGGCTCAGTTGGTTTCAGTGTCTGACTCTTGATTTCAGCTCAGGTCATGATCTCACGATTCATGCGATCGAGCCGCTTGTTGGGCCCTGCACTGGTGGCATGGAGCCTGCTTGGGATTCTCCGTCTCCCCCTCCTAAGCCCTTCCCCTGCTTGTCACTCACTCTCTCTCTCTCTCAAAATAAATTTTAAAAAAATTAAAAAAATACTTGATGCTTAAACAAAATAACAATAAGATCCATTTAAAATAATTAAAGAAAAAAGTTTAGAGTTGCATTGACAAATGCCATCTATAAGCTTTAGGTGACTCAACTCCCATAGACTTCAGCCATCCCAGACCTCTGACAGACCATGTCTGATCCACTTTTGTATACCAAGTGCCTAGCAGAGTGCCTGGCACACAACAAGCACCACATAAATGAATATATAAAACTCTTTCCCTCCATGCACACATCATTTTCCATCATGTTGTTATAGTTTTGTGTATGTCTTAACTTCCACACTAAAAGCCATGGTCCTTGAAAGCAGAATCTATTATGAAACACCACATATAGTCTTTAATGTCTAGTGTGCATGAAATATCAATTTTTAAGTGAAAATAAGATATTTATTACATCCAAAATATGTTGCTCATGGGAAGTAGAAAATGGTGTATATATCCTGATTTCCTCTTAATAATGGTTTATTTTCTCATGAGAACTAGTTTTTATTGTCTTCATTAATGATCTGGACAAGGTAGAGGGATTTAAGCAGATGGTACCCATAGCTGCTCCTTTATTCTCAAACATTTGAAATAAAATGAAGGGCGGGATAAAGTTGTAAAACAGGAAGGCACAGAATCCCAAGTTGAAATATTCCCTGGTGTTTTTCAGCTGCTTTATTTGGGAATGATCTTTACCCTAATGCCTACTGGTTGGAAGATCAAGTGAGGAAAAACTCTCAGATGGATACCTAGGCAGAAAATGAATATCCTGATGAGACAAATACTAACAATATATTTACGAGATTTGACTATGGGTAGAAAATAAGAAATGAGGGGCAATGGGGAAAATGAAAAGAATGGACATCTATAAAAACAATCCAGATGGTAGATATTATAGCTCAAAGAGGAAAAACCAAAACCAAAACCAAAGTTTCATGGAATTTTATAGCAAAATGTGACGCAGTAGACTCATGCCATTTTGCGTGTTTAGTTTCTTGAATATGAGCTCAATGAGATTGGGGCAGTGTTCATTTACGCTCACCTACTACAATGCCTGGCATATAGTTGGTGCTTCATAAATATTTGAGGAATGAATAAATGATTTCCAGAGTCAGGAGCCTAGTCTCAAACTCTGCATTGCCTTAACACCGAGTTATTAAAAGTATG
Source organism: Neofelis nebulosa (assembly GCF_028018385.1). Classification (NCBI taxonomy): domain Eukaryota; kingdom Metazoa; phylum Chordata; class Mammalia; order Carnivora; family Felidae; genus Neofelis; species Neofelis nebulosa. The sequence continues at coordinate 43,509,615 of NC_080796.1, forward strand.
AAGACACAGAACACCCAAAGTCATCGAGCATTGGGAGGAAACTTGATACTTTTTGTATCCTGTTCTTTCCAGTTTTTTCTCTCATTTGCAATCTTTACTGCTTCTCAAACTTCTTATTCCTTTTTTTTTTTCCACACAAAAAATATTTGCAAATGCTTGCAAAAGGATTGCTTAAGGAGAACAACTTTCCTTTCAAGATCCATATAGACTTCTGGTAGTATGAACACGCACTTTAAATAATTAATTTTTTTTAAGGTTTTGTATAACACCTTTCCACCAGAGAATATTGTTTTGGTTTAAGAATTTCCACTTTTTTTGTAAACAGGAAAAAAATCGTTCTCCTTTGTGGCGAGGATGTGAAAACAGAACTATTCCCAAATAGGTCTCATTAAGACAACAAAACCAGTCTACGTCCCAAGAGCTTCTCTCTCTGCACCGTCTTGCAGCAATCCCATCTGTTTCTGACTGTTGGCGTAACAGTTAAAGTAATCTTTTAAGTTAATACACAGCAACAAGCTAATTTAGCAGACGTGATAAAACAATATGTTTTTGTCAAAGTTTGCTTGTCAAATTTGATGGAGTTTGACTAAGAAAAATGGTAAAGGAAGAGCTAGCCATTAAAACTAATGTTTACCTTTACAATTAATATCTGTAACAGCGAAGGAAAGAGCCATCATAAACAGATGATTTAAAATGGATAGCATGCTCCTCAATGCTCATTTCATGGGACATAGCCCAGCACTTAAATTTATCGTCAGTGAAATAATAAGATAGGCTCACCGGTGCTCCTGGTACTATGCTAGACTCAAAGAATAATGTCTTGAACTTCCTCCTCTTTCTTTGACCTCTTCCCATAAAGCATAAGGGTTACTAAGCACCAAACAAATCTGCCACCATTTTTCAAGCTGACTGAGCATTTAATATAAACAAACCTTGCAATTCTTTGCCTGTCTATGGGTAAAACCTTGCCAGAGTATTTTATATTGGCCAGTGTTTAAAGATAATCATTATTTTTGCCTTCAAAATTATCTTAGCAGCTGCTATAAATTTAAGATATGCAAATATGCAGTGAACAGGTACTATCTACAAAGCAAAGTGAAATGTGACAAGTAGAATAAGATTTATTATTTAAATCATTTCTAATTTTCACAGAGATTTAGGCAGAATGTTCATTTACCTCATTTGGAAATGAAAGAAATGATGCCCACATTGCCCATTTCCAAAAGATGTAAGGAGCAAATGACATAATTATGTGTTAAAATGTGTGTCAAATACTATATAATAGAGGGTATTGGTATAATATCTCTAATTAAAAAATACTAAGTAAATAATGCTAAATGTTTTCAAAATTCTTTTTAATTGGATTATCTTGACTCCTCAATTTTATTTTATTTTATTGTCATTTTTTTAAATGTTTATTTATTTTTGAGAGAGAGACAGAATGAGAGTGAGGGAGGTATAGAGAGAGTGGGAGACACAGAATCCGAAGCAGGCTCCAGGCTCTAAGCTATCAGCACAGAGCTGGATGTGGGGCTCGAACCCACAGACCGTGAGATTATGACCTGAGCTGCAGTCGGATGCTTAGTCAATTGAGCCACCAGGTGACCCATTAATTCCTCAATTTTAGAGACAAAGTTGAGGTGTATCCTGGAAATTTTGTAGTTTGGGGATATTAGCAGGGATCATATTTAGGTTGGATTATTTTAGTTCAAAGTATCAGAAAACCTCAACTCAATCTGACTTAAATAACAAGATCACAAAACATGCAGTCTGGAGTTTTGAAATGATCATTCAGAATCTTCTTGGCCATGCTTTTTCTTTGCCTACTCTCAGATCCTCAGACATAATTAGATGCAAAGGGAAAAAAAAAAAAAAAGGACAGTCTCTCCCTGCTTCTTTTTTTTTAAATTTTTTTTTTTCAACATTTTTAATTTATTTTTGGGACAGAGAGAGACAGAGCATGAACGGGGGAGGGGCAGAGAGAGAGGGAGACACAGAATCGGAAACAGGCTCCAGGCTCCGAGCCATCAGCCCAGAGCCTGACGCGGGGCTCGAACTCACGGACCGCGAGATCGTGACCTGGCTGAAGTCGGACGCTTAACCGACTGCACCACCCAGGCGCCCCTCCCTGCTTCTTTATAGAGGATGAGGAAGTCCTTCCTAGAAACCCCCAACAAACTTTATGTCATGTCTCCTGACAAGAATGATGTCACAAACCCAATCAATGACAATGAGAACAGGACTCCCAGGGCTGGCTTAGACAAGCTAGGCTATAACCCTAGATCCAGGGTGGGGCCCATGAGCAAATTGGAGATTCTGTCAGAAGAAAAGAGTGGGGGATGAACACTGGATGAATAACCAACAGAATCCACTATACCTGGGTTCTTTGGCCCCTTCTCACTGAATTTTAATTTACTTATTTTGAATTTACTCACTGTTAATTTTCTCATTGTTTTAATTAACTCATGAGTTTATTATTTCTCTGGGAGTGACTCTTGAACTTCAGATTCATATTGCCAAGATTCTACTAGATATCACACATTTATATTAATAAATCTCATCATCTAAACTCTTAAGCTTATATATCTTTGACTTTGATAGCACCATTTTTCCAGTGTGGCCATTTTAAAATAGACACTCAAATTCTGTGATGCTCCTCCCATTGAGGGGTGGGTTTATGTGCCTACACTGTAAACGTGCGTAGCCTTAATCTCCATTGACCAATAGAGTACAGTGAAAGTGACAGAGTGTGACTTCCAAGGCTCATAGCAGGCCATGAACTTCTTCCTTATTATATTGAAACCCTTGCTCTTAGAGCCCTGAGGCGCAATGTAAGAAGTCTGACTTTCCTGAGACAACCATGGAGAGGCCACATGGATAGTCTCCAAGGAAAGCCAGAGACAGAGAGAGGCACCATAAGCTCAAGCCATTAGTCACACTAGACTAGGTGCCAGACCTGAGAGTAAAGAAACTTCCAGACAATTCTAGCTCCCAGGCTTCAAGTCAATCCCCGTCATTTAACACTTTTTGGCTGAAGCTCCAGACATTGTGGAGTAAGGATAGGTAATCCCTGCCATACCCTATTTGAATTCTTGACCCACAGGTCATGAGTATTGCAGATTGTGTCTTCCAAACATGACTATAACAAAACTTCCCATTCTAGATGCTCTATTGCACTGGCATTCCCCCTATAAAGTGGTGGGATATAAGTCCCCTACCCTTGAATCTGCACAGGCTTTCAAGTGCTTTATCAACTGGGTACAGAAGAAATGCTGCTCTGTGACTTCTGAAACTAGGTTATAAAACACCATGTGGCTTCTGCCTTGGTCTTGTGCTCTCTGGATGCTCCTTTCAGGGATTCTTCCTCTCAATGTCCAGCCATCATGCTAGAGGAGCTCAGGCCACATGGAGAGGCTACATGTAGGTGCTATGGACAACCATTCCAGCTAAGTCCAGCTTTGAGTCATCCTAGCCCAGGTGGCAGACATATAAATAAATAAGCCTCCAAATAGCTCTGGGTCTAGATGTCCAAGTCACCCCTAGACATTAGATACTTCCCATTACATTACAGACATTATAGAACAGAGACAAGCCATCCCCGCTGTGCCCTGTCTAAAATCCTGCCATCTTGTTGTGGATGGATAGATGGACAAATGGATGGATGATAGATGGATGGATAGCCGTGGATGCCTAATGCCCTGCACACACAAACTGCTGAGTGGAAGCATTTCAGTGAGCATGACAGCCTATGGCAGGAATATATGTGTGTCTGTCTGTACAGACAAAACCTTTACACTGTAAGGCTTGGAAATTTTCAAGACAAAATGTCACGGAAACAGCAAAGCCAAGGACAGAGCCACGCCTGGATTCCCAATCTCAGGATGTGTGGAGGGCTGTGCTTGGAGGCTCTAATGAGTTATCCGTTCAGGCCTTGGTTCAATACAGCCCTGAGCAAAAATGAAGAAAAGTTATCTAGTAGTACATAATCTAGTAGTACGCATAATCTATCAGTACAATATAATAGTTATTGTTTTGTGACATTGAATTTGGGGTGTCTTGTTATGTAGCAATGTCTTTCCAAAACAGCATAATTAGTTGGTTCTTGCTTTAAGCCATTGAGGTTTGGGATGGTTTGTCATGTAGTAACAGACAATAGAATACCAGATGCTCAAGGTTGAAATTGTTTCACTCTCCCCTTTCTTCCCATCCATGTTCACTCAGAATTATTCCGAGAACTCTACTTCTACTATGCTCCTTGAATTTATCTTCTCCTTTCTATTACCAGTGTCACTGTTTTGTTCAGGAATTTTGGCCCTTTTTCCAGAGAATTACAATAGTCTCTTAACTGATCTCCCTGTTCTCAACTGTCCTACCTACTATTTCTCCATATCCTCTGCCCAGTCTGTCCCATACACTGCCACCAGGATTGTCACTGTAAACAGAGGACTGAGTGGTCATACTGTGCTCCTGCTCAAAAACTTGCCGTGATTCCCTACTGCACACAGAGGAAAGTCTGAATTCCTTGCATGATGTTCAGAGATCCCCACAATTTTATGTTCTAGCCAGAGGAGTTGTATAGCTCTTCTCTTCAGGCTTCTTTCTTTCTTTTTTTCTTTCTTTCTTTCTTTCTTTCTTTCTTTCTTTCTTTCTTTCTTTCTTTCTTTCTTTCTTTCTTTCTTTCTTTCTTTCTTTCTTTCTTTCTTTCTTTCTTTCTTTTCTCACTCAAGATATGTCTTTTGCCCTTGGGTCCTTCTTCAGTGTGTATTCTTCAAAGTCCATTCCAAACCCTAGCATCTTCTAATATGGTCACTAAGTCTTCCTGGATCGCCAAAAGACAGAAACTGTTTCACATCCCTAGAAGACTTCATTTGTACTACTAATAAAGGATTTATCATATCTGCCTCATATTACGATTCTCTATGTAAATGTTGTCTTCTTTCACTATATTGAGATCTCCCAAAGGCAAGAATTTTTTATTCACCTTAAAACCTCTAACCTGGGGCATCACATAGTCATTTCTCAATAAACATTTGCTAAAACAAATGGAATCATGTATTTATTCTATGTGTTGTCAGGAGATTCCTTTATCATACACTGGCGCTTCAGTTAACTCGTTGTATTAGTTCTCAGAGCTGCCATGATACATTACCACAAACTTGGTAGCTTGAAACAACAAACATTCATTCTCTCCCAGTTCTGGAGGCCAAAAGTCTGTGACTGAGGTATTGGCAGGGCTGCGCTCTCTTGCAGGTTCTAGAAGGAGTCTATCCCTTGCCTCTTGTAGCTTCTAGTGGCTGTCCAACACTCCTCGTGCTCCTTGGCTTGTGGCCACAATCACTCCAATCTCTGCCTCTGTCTTCACATCACTTCTCCTCTGTGGGTCTGTGTCCAATCTCCTGCCTCTATTTTATAAGGACATTCCTCATGATCCTTAACCTACTAGCATTTATAATAGAAGGTAATTTTCATAGATTCCAGGGATTTAATATGAATATCTTTGGGGAGTGGAGGTGGTATTTTTTGGCCTACCATACTTCTCAAAGCTACTGAGATTTGCTCTCTTTCTATCTCTTTTCCTGCTTTTGTTGATTTCCCTCCTCTTTACTTAGAATTCTTATTGTAAATATTTGCGGGTCCTTTTTCAAATTTGTTTTGTTTTCTTAAATCTCTTACCAACTCTTTCTACTTCTAAGTATTAAGAATATTTATCCATCATATGGGATATTTTAGTGGCAGTGAAATATAAATTTTATCTCGTTGGTCTTTTTCTGGCTTTTATTAACAAATGTCGGAACAAATGAAATTCATTTGCAGCACATGCCTGCTGAATCAGCTTTTGGATTTCCAAACAAAGCATAAACCTCAAAGAGCATGGCAAGCAGGCCCTTTATCTCTTTTACAGGCGAGAAGAACGAGACGAGAATAATAGTTAGAAATCCCTCATCTGCAAGTACCAGAAAACCAACTTATGATGACCTAAATAAATGAGAATCTGTTGTTCTTACAATGTTGCTGTTGACTTATTGGCTGAGGGGTCAGTTGATGATCTCTTAGATTCTCACGGATTTTCCTCCATGTCGAGAGATGGCTTCCCCAGCAGCTTCCGACATGATGTCTATGTTCAAGGGAGGAAAAGAGTGCAGCCATTGTTATATTTGCTTCTGTTAATAAGAATAAAAAAAGCAAATGACTTTCTAAAGTCTCCAGCAGACTTACAGTTTTATCTTATTGGCCAGAACTTCTCCTGGTTTTGAGAAAAGCAAGGAAATTAGTATTCATCCTCCATTGAGAAGGTGGCAAAGTAGAAGGGTTTGCAATATCTTGCTACAACAGCCAGAAACCAGATTCTGCCTTAGAATGAAAACTGATCTTCTTGTTACAGACTTGGCACCCTGAGGCTTATTTATCAAAGATAGAATTGGTCTTGAATTTTAAGTCTCATGTAGGTATTAAACACAGAAAGCCCTTGCTAAATATCAGAATTTAGTCTTCACTTGAGCGACCTACCAAAACACCTCCTTTCTTTCTTGCAAATGACAATCACATCAAAGGGCTTCTTTTGCTTATGAGAGTTAAAGGACTACTTTACGTTAAGAATTGGGAAGGCCCCAAGATTTTATCCTACTTGCATGGTAATAAGTTAGCCTGCCACTTACATGGATGCTGGTAGAAAACATGAGACTTGTAGGTCAGAGACAAAGGACTTTATTCCTCATAGCATTAGAAGTAGCCAGAGTATCAGCGTTTTCTGGCTCCACCTTCCCTGAACCTCCCGAACACTCATTCCCACAGGGAGATGTGAAAAGGGTCAGATGACACCTGCACATTCATTGGGTTGGAGTAGGAGCCCTAAGCTTATGGAAACTATATCTTTTATACCGAGGAGTAAATATGTCTTCCCTTGCTCTGGAGGGAAGCATTATCTCTACCTTCCAAAGAACTTCCAAAGATGTTTGCTATGAAACATCCTTGAAATGGTAGTCTCAAACAAAAGCAGTTGGTTCCTGTGCTTGCAAGACATGCAGAAATGTAAGAAACCCAGGGGAAACGGTCACCAGCACTCTAGTCCATCATACATACCCTCACCTGCTCATCCTACTCTATCTAATAGGACAGTATCACCACGATTTCAAGAATCAACAGAATTGGCTTGCATAAGACAGAATCAGTTTTGGAAGCTTGCTAATTCTTGTTTTAATGTATCCCATGATACATGGTCATGTACTTCAATGCCCAAACCCCTTCTCACCTTGCAGTCCTTCCCAGGACCCTGTTCCATGGCTTCCAACATATCCATAGGCACTTTCACTAGCATTGAGAAAAGGATACTTCCAAATTTGTGTACTGAATAAGTTATTTCACTGAAAGACAAAGGTTGTGACCCGAGCAAAGGGTATATAAATTATACCATCAATAATCAGCACGGTACTAATTAAATCTTGGGACAACTGGGAGGTAAGAATTTATCATCTCTGTAAAAAGAATGATGAGTGATTTGGGACCATGCTACATTGGCTTGAATTAAATGGGTTCTGCAGAAGGTCATCGTTAGCTGAGCAATATAGCTAACCATTGACTAATAATAATATTGGATTTCCATAGAAAGAATAGGACGTAACGTGGCTCAGTTGGTTTAAGCGTCTGATTCTTGATTTCAGCTCAGATCCTGATCGCACCATTTATAAGTTCGAGCCCCACGTTGGGCTCTGTGCTGACAGGGTCCCTGCCCTTCCCCCTGCTTGTGCTCTTTCTCGCTCTCTCAAAATAAATAAATAAACTTAAAAAAAATAGTATGTTACTAGTTGGATGTAACTTTTTTATTTTTTATAAAGGCTGGAAATAGGTTTTAAAAAGTTAAGTTTACCCTATTTTACCACGGATGCATCAAATTCTTTGTTGGTGATAACATCTCTGAGAAAAGATACAAAGGGAATCATATGGATTTTACGGTAGAGAGACCTTTCAAAGTTTCATTAAGCATAGATGAAAAAACTGACTAACGAGCTTCTACTAGACATTTCAATAGTACCGGAAATTGACAGTACAAGAAAGGCATTCGTTTTTTTAGATCAGGACACACTCTGTAACACTGTTAAGGAATAAGCATTCGGTGAGTGGTCATCAACCAGTAAATCATGATTCATGGTCAACTGAAAGGCCCTTAAAACAATTGGATCCACATTCCCCAGGCTCCGGTCCTTTGATTTATGAGGAATCATGCCTGAGAAAAGAATGTTTCTGGAATGGTAGCCTCTTCCACCACACTCTTCCAGCATCTTTTTGATGGATTCCTACAGTGATCTCAGATGCCGAAGGATTTGACAAATAGCTTTTCCACGTAAGAGGTCAAGCTACAGCTTGTTCCGAGCAGCTATCTAGATGGACGCTTCCATAAGTGTGCTGATGTATCTGACCTCATACATCGCTATTCTACAGCCAAGTTCACTTCCTTACATCCACTCTCTACACCACATGCCTCCCTTTCCACCCCATGGCTTTGCTTATGCTGGTTTCCCCTGTTCAGACGGCCCTGCCATCTTTCCACCTGCAGAAGCCTGCCATATTCATCAATCCAAGGCTCACCTTACTGCCTCCAAGATTTTTCTTACTTTGCCTTCCTCAGCATCAGAGTGACAATTTGCTACATTATCGGTTCACATTTGGTTGTTGTTGTGTCACTTCTATCTATTTTCTACTCCCGGATAAGAAAGTCTTTTAAGTGCACCAAGAGCCAGGAGGTAAAAACAAAAGCAAGAAAAATCAGTCTTAGCACTCTGAGATCAACAGAGCAGCTGAAGAGATTTTCACCTTTGTGTGAGTCATGCTCACTGCAATCTGCCAAATGCAGGGAAGCTTGATGCCCATGGGAAAACAAAAGAAGGATTAAAAGCAGTTTCTTTTCCATATTCTTACAAAACATGAATTCATTTTTTTCTCACTGAGATACCGGAACCGGGTCAATGTCACCTATTCCAGGGTGGTGCTTATACTAGGATGATGGGTGGCCATACTTTTCTCTGGAGCAATGTTCATGTCTGCTCAAAAACAGGAGTGCCCCCACCTGCACTGCCTGTTTGGGAGGCAGGGAGATATACTTACACAAGCCAATGTGAGCAGAATGGGGAGAGGATGCAAGAAAAGAGGGGTGATCCAAATACATGAGTTTATGAAGAGATCAAAGGAGAAAGTGCAGTATAAAACTGTAGATTCCTGAGCCTCAAGACAGGCAGACTAAGAATTTAGGGTGTAGGGGCAAGGGAGGGGAGAGCAGGAATCTGCATTTTAAATATTTAAGGCGAATCAGGAGGTTTTTATCCAGAAGGTTTAAAGACGACATTTTAAAAAAATAGCATGACTTCGGAAGACCGATAAAGCCGCTTCAGTCATGTTTCAGCAGTGTGGACCTAAGTCTTGGTTTTCTATCCCGGGAAAGGAATACCGACTCATCTCCTGGGGGCTTTTAGGAAGTTTGAAGCGGCAAAAACTGCATGGTGTCTGGAACAGGGTATCTCTGGAGATATTTACAGTTCTGCCATTTTAGAAAAGGTAATAAATGTATGTATCTAAAATAATCCTCCATTTGAAGTGATGTGAATTGGCCGAATCTCTTTCAGGTGGACTGGCACGGTAAGGGATAAGGGGTCGAGCACCTGTTCTTTCATTTCTATATTTGTGGTGATGCGAAAACATCCTACGTTACAAAATCAACTGAGGAGAAGATAATCTGCTTATTGTAAGCATCTCCATTGGCTGTTTTTTTTTTCTTCTTCTTCTTCTTCATTTTCATGGAAATAATAGAGCTGAGAATTAAACTAGATGGTAAGAATTGTAAATGCCATCCTGGTGTAGGACAGTGGTTTCTTTTATAATGTAGAACTCAGGGGATATTCTGGGAGAGCACAAAAGTCTCTTAAGAAAGCTAAATTCAAAAGTTAAAAAAATTATCCGTAACTATTCTTTATAACCTATTAAGGACCAATTGTGACATGAAATCTAAATCTATAATAATGCCTCACTGTGAGACACTAATATACAGAAACTTAACAGTTGAAAAATTAGAAATTTTGAAAAAGAGTGAGTCTTTGAAAAAGTAAGGCAAATTTAACTTTAAATAGTGAGCTCCCTGTACTACTTTTAACATGATGCCATTCACCAAAATTTAATTTATAATATTTTTTTTTCATGTACATTGCTTTTATAAACATGGCATAACTATATTTAAATTTTCAACTTATACAGTCTGTTGAATAACAAACTGCATTTTTATTCTGTCAGATAAATAGAATTTTCTCTTATTTTACGTTTCTTGATATATTGTTCAAATTTCAAGTATTTGTTATTTTTCTTTATTCAGTCTTGAGCTTCAGCGTTAATTATCTCAGCATGAGGGACCACAGCCTTTTTAACCAATCTTCACAGGAAGCCACTGACTCCACTGGGTCATTTTAGTTACTTTCCTGGACTATTGCCATAATGATTTTTTTTTAAGTTTATTTATTTATTTTTTAGTACTGTCTACATCCAACATGGGGCTCAAACTTATGGCCTGAGATTGAGTCACATGCTCCTCTGACTGAGCCAGCAGGGCGCCCCTCACAATGCTTTTTTTTTTTTTTTTTAATGAAGTTATAGAATGTGATATCTTCATTTTGGCTTCTCAGTATAAAGGAGAACAGAATTTATACCCCAAAATGTGCCTCTGGCAAAAGGATTATTTTAGGCTAATTATTTTTAAGAAGCAACAGACGCAGGTGAAATTCTGAACACTGAGCAGAAGTTAGTCTTTTGTTAAGAGACACTTGCATTTATAAGGGAAATCTGCATTTGTAAGGGTGTCTCCCTCTGTGTACCAGGAAGAGGGGAATGACCAAATCTCTAGAAATTTGCCAATGGAGAAGGCATTGACATATCTGTACACCCTTGTTCACCATTCTTTCCTGGTAACCTCCCATAAGTGGTCTCCCTAACACTTTTATTTTGTCTTTAGCTGAGGGTGGTATTTAAGGTAATGGTCTTGGCTGTTTCAGAGCATTAATGAATTTTTCCTGGGTCTGTACAGGAGGTATACCTGTTTTAAACCTGTTTGTTTGTTTGTTTTCCTGTGAATCTGCTTTTTTATTACAAGGGTGTCTCAGCCAGGAACCTAGACGAGTAGAGGGACACCTGGATGGCTCAGTTGGTTAGGCATCCAACTCTGGATTTTGGCTCAGGTCATGATCTCACGGTTCATGCGATTGAGCCCCATGTTGCGCTCTGGCTGACAGTGCTGAGCTAGCTTGGGATTCTCTTTCTCCCTCTCTCTGTCCCTTCTCCACTCGCACTCTCATGCTCTCTCTCTCTCTCTCTCAAAATAAATAAACTTTTAAAAAATGTAGAAAACTAGAGAGAAAATTATTTTGCCCCCAAAATGCATTTTAACAAATCTTTATTTGACAGATGATTTCTTAAGTACTAAAAACACTAATTGCATTTATTTTACAAGTTGAAGTGTAAACAGCAAACATGAATTAATGGCATTCAATTGCATATTTTCAGAACTTGCTTCCTTATTAGGCTATTCAGCCCACAAAATAAACTGGATTTGAAACTAAAATCGTGTACAGTTGACCCTTAGACTATGTGCAGGCTTAGAAAAACCAACCCTCCCCACCAATATAGTCGAGAATCTGCATATAACTTTTGATTTTCCCAAAATGTAACTACTAATAGACTGCTGATAACCCGAGGCCTTCTGATAACAGAAATAGTTGATGAATATATTTTGTTTGTTATATGTATTATCCATTGTGTTCTTAAAATAAAGTAGAAAAGAGAAAAGAATATGTTATTAAGAAAATCATGGGGAAGAGAAAATACATTTACAGTATTATACTGTATCTATTGGAAAAAATCCACTTATAAGTGGACCCGTGCAGTTGAAACCTACATTGTTCAAGGGTCACATAAACTGAGAATACTAAAGTTGAAAAAGACTTTAAAGGTCATCTGAGCCCTATTTTTACAGGAAGAATAATTTTAAAATTCTAGCACACCTTTTTTTTGCCATTTATTATCTTAAGCCTCACTGTTTACAGATATCTTTGTCAGCCTAGCTATTAATAGTAAATCCCCATCAAGAGAGCTAGGACAAGGGTGCCTGGGTGGCTCAGTCAGCTAAGCCTCTCACTCTTTTTTTTTTTTTTTTTTAATTTTTTTTTTTTTCAACATTTTTTATTTATTTTTTGGGACAGAGAGAGACAGAGCATGAACGGGGGAGGGGCAGAGAGAGAGGGAGACACAGAATCGGAAACAGGCTCCAGGCTCCGAGCCATCAGCCCAGAGCCTGACGCGGGGCTCGAACTCACGGACCGCGAGATCGTGACCTGGCTGAAGTCGGACGCTTAACCAACTGCGCCACCCAGGCGCCCCTAAGCCTCTCACTCTTAATTTGGGCTTAGATCATGATCTCACGGTAGTGAGATGGTAATGAGTTGGAGCCCCAGGTCAGGCTCAGTATGGAGCGTGGAGCCTACTTGGGATTCTCTCTCCCCTTTCTCTCTCTGTCTCTCCTCTGCTCGCTCTCTCTCTCTCTCTAAATAAACTTAAAAAAACAAGAGAGAGCTATGACAAAAATGTCACTTCCTTTGCATTGTTTCATATTATTAATCTTTATTTTCTCTGTTTAGTAACTGTATCTGATATTTAGATATTCTGACAGCAAATGTATTCACCTTCACCAGTTTACATAGTATTTCAATAAGTAAAATATAATTTAGGTAACAAATATCAAGAGAGCTTAGTAAGATGAAAAATGAAACATAATTTTAAAATATTTCAAAAATAACCATTTTCTCATTACAAAAATAATATTTGTCTATTTTGGAAAGTTAGTGTAATGTACAAAAGCAGAGAGAAGAAAATAAATTTAAAAAATTTTTTTAACGTTTATTTATTTTTGAGACCGAGAGAGACAGAGTATGAATGCGGGAAGGTCAGAGAGAAAGGGAGACACAGAATCTGAAGCAGGCTCCAGGCTGCGAGCTGTCAGCACAGAGCCTGACACGGCCGAACTCACTGAGCCGTGAGATCATGACCTGAGCTGAAGTCGGACGCTTAACCGACTGAGCCATCCAAGCACCCTGAAAATAAATTTCTAAGAATTCCACCATCGTAAAGGAACAAAACCTACAATAGCTTGATGTATATATAGATGGAATGATAGAAATATACTTGTACAATATTTTTTGTGTACTTATGCATATATTAAAAATATTTTCAACTTTAAAAGTTGATACATATGCATCTTGAATTATTATTATTATTCTTGTTTTTTGTTGTGGTTGTTTAATACTCTCTATACCTGACGTGGGGCTCGAACTCACAACCCCAAGATCAAGAGTTGTACACTCTTCCGACTCAGCCAGGCAGGCACCCCTTTATTTGGAATTATTGATAGACACTTTTTTTGAGTTACAATGGACCATGGTTTTAGATACTGGCATCTAAATCTAAATAATGGAGGTCAGACCTGAATTTTTTGTGTTATTATAGGGAATTAAATTTTTAACCAAAGTTCAGATGTCCATTTTGTGACATAAATAATTACAAACAATGATATTTACTGAGCACTTGAAGTTTTTTAGTGCAGGCAAAATGAAGATGAACGTTTGCATTAAGAACATAAGATTCAAGAAAGATTCAAAAAGATTCAAGAAAGATTCAAAATTTAGATTTTAGAAAGATTTAATGGGCATTAGAGACTTAGGGTCATTTGTTGTTTTTAATAAAAATCCTCATAAGTTGATTTTACTTACACATTTTTCTCACTGCAGTTTTTTTTTTTTTTTTATTAAAGTCTCCTGAAATATCGGAGATGGGCTTTTCCCCCCACATTGCTTGCGCAATCACATCCATTTTTGTGCCAGGATGTTAAAAAGGCTTTGGAAATGAGAACGGCCTGTAATTTTATTGTTCCTCTACTTGATTCTTCACCTTCTTTAAACTTTTTTTTATTATCTGTAAGGAAGGATTTCATTGCTTTTATCATAACTCCATACCTCAATAGTTGAACACCTCAAGCGGTTTATCTTTTACTTCTTCTCAGCGTGGGGAAATCGCTGTCCTTTCTGAGGATTTCTTGATCAGCCTCCAGCTTGCTTTTTCATTCTCTCTCCCCCTGCTGGCTTCCCCAATGCTCTTGTACTTTGCTGAAAAATAATTTAGGAATAGGAGGATTTTGGAGGTCCCTGGAGAGGCTTCTAGAATTCCACAGCAAGGTTAAGACTGCTGCCAAACGCTCACCCGCCCACCTCTGCAACCCAGGCTGGTCATTACAAACCTGAGCGGGTTGACTCAGGGCTGGCGATCGGTGAATAATCACATGCGGTTGCAGAAGGTACTTAGATGGTGAGAGACGACCAAACCATATATGCCCTTTCTTTCTCCTCCAAAGTTTCTTTCACTGAGAGGAAAAGCAGTATCCTCTTGGGAAAGAAGTTGCAAACTAGCTCTGAAAGCAAAGTACATATAAGACAAAATTTCCAGCATAAAATGGAACAGTGATGGTGACTCAGAGTGTGCCATTCAGAACAGAGTTCCAGTACAAACATGGAAATGATGTTATAAATAACTTTAGGAAGTTAGGAATCTTAAGAGGATATTGGAGAAGCGTTTAACATTTGGATAAAAAGAATTTTGGGTCACATGTCTATAAACAGAATACTATCACAGTAATTAAATAGTCAATTATAATCTTAGATTGAGAGGATAACTAAAACCCATTGATTGAGGAGACCCAGGCCTGTGAGAAGTGAAACAATTTCCCTGATTCACATGCGTTGAAGCTTTGTCCGATAGTGTTGGGGTTAGAACCTGTAAGCATGTTGCTTTCTTCAGTGTTATTTTTCATACATAGAGGAAGAAATGGGCCATTTATGACTTCATTCCCTGTGTTTCCTTATTACATATCTTCAAATTCCCAAAGGGTTAACCCAGCGCTGATCCAGCATAGGGCAAATTGATCTCTTCTAGTGACTATGTAATATAAATAGCTAAAAATAATGACTTTAAAATAAGACATACTTGAGTTTTTTTTTTTAATTTGTTTTTAATGTTTATTTATTTTTGAGACAGAGAGAGACAGGGCATGAATGGGGGAGGGGCAGAGAGAAAGGGAGACACAGAATCGGAAGCAGGCTCCAGGCTCTGAGCCATCAGCCCAGAGCCCGACGTGGGGCTCGAACTCATGGACTGCGAAATTGTGACCTGAGCTAAAGTCAGACGCTTAACCAACTGCGCCACCCAGGCACCCCGACATACTTGAGTTTTAATTGTGTCTGTGCCACTCCAGAGTTATGTGCCCTGAACTAATTTGGCTCTCTATACCTCACTTTCCATGTCAGGAAGATACAGAGGGTAAGAGCTACCTTATCTCTAGGACTGACTCATAGTTGTGCGAACAGCATGTTGTAATCCATATAAAATGCTCACTTCATTGTCTGGCCCTTCCAATGCGATTCAATATTATTGTTTTAGCAGCTATGTTTCTGCCACATCACAATATGAGTTATTTCCTGTGTAGGAATTAAAATCAATAATAATAGTAATAATAATAATAGAAAGCCTTGATCAAGATTTAAAATCTGCTTTGAAACCCCAAGTTGCCAACAGAAATCTGTCCCAATTCATTTGAATGTAAGGGGTGCTACTGCTGAAGAAGCAATATGTATAAAAAATCTCACAGAGAGCCCCTCAGTCCATGATATCCAAAGAGGTAAGCAAAAGGGGACTCCTGTAGGTGTCCCAGAGAACCAGAGTCAAAGAACAAATCCCCATATAACTGCAAAGGTTTATGCAAAGAGGCATTCTATGCACAGTGTAGAGAATATGATGGAAAGAGCCATCAAACATTATGAGATCCCTCCCCTGCAGCACATAAACAAAGTGAGGTGGAAAACAAAACAGAAAGTCTGCATGATAATCCTCAGCAATACACTGCTCCATGAAAGGGCATTTTAGTTCAAATGTGGGAAGCTGTGCCAAAAAAACTGAAGGCAAGCAGGCTGAGCCAAATTAGAACAGAGTATAAGATTTGTCATACCTTTGTAATTCACACAGCAGCAAATTCAACTCGACCACAAGCTGTCCAGATGTTGGCCATCTGACTCTTTATAGCCGTGGTCTGTTTTTTCTTTAAAGCCCCCTTTCCTCTCTGTGGTCCCAGACACTTGGCATTTCTCTTGAAGTGGACCCAAACTGAGTTAAGAAGAATTACTCATCTTCTCAATTTTCAGGATAATATCTCTTTAAGAGAAATATTTTGAAACCTACAAAGTCTTTGATTAAATTTACATCACAGCAAAGAAATTTAGCCAAGTGATTGATAGCCTTGCAGCCAAACAGGTCTGAAGCAGAGTCTTGGATCAGTCACTTATGGGTTGTATGAGCTCAGGCAAGCGATTTAATCTGGCACAGGAAAATGGAGACACCGACAATAATGAAATAGCACCTACCTTATAGGATTCAATGAGATAATGTATTTAAAGCATTAACTATTGTGCTTAGTACATAGTAAGCTCTCAATAAACACCAGTTGTTTTTGTTATTTCTATATTGTATTTTAAAATCGATTTTGTCCCTGAGACCATTATTTCCTAGAAGCTTCACTGATAGAAAGGTTCCAAAAGGAAGGAGATGAAGGTAAAGTCACTGTGTGTCAATTTGTTGGTGATTCTGCCTTTAATAAGTGCTGAATTCTAAAGAGAATGCAGCTCTACTTTTGAGATCTAAAGAACATGTGTGTGCATATGTCTGTATCTCGGCCCTGGGATTGGATGCCTGACTGTTCATCATGGTCACATGGCAAGGTGAACACACCTTCCCAAGTCTAAAGCCAGTTTTCTTCATTCCACCCAGGGTTGGTTTCATCCATTCTCTACTTGGAAACCGTAAGAAAGACCCAGAGCTAAACTCTCCCCATCGATTAGAAGGGTGAGGTTAAAGCAAAAGAGTTGTGCCGGCAATTAGTTTACACAGCCTAGCTCATTTTGAGTTTATTTTCCTCTTCTAAAAATGTTGAAAACACATCACAAAACTCAACCGCTATTTAGAGCAAATTACCCTCACCAAAGAAAATAGAGCTTGCCCTAAATATAATACACCCATGTATCATGTTTTCTATGCAGTAAGATACAACCTTCTCCTTTGGTGATGTCAAATGTCAACACATTTCGACAGATAGCATAGGGTCTGACAGCACAAAAAGTGATCTTATTCAGCGACATGTATGGCAAAACAACAGCTGTGATTGTGTTAGGTAATGGAAAAATAATTAATGTATCATAAACAATGATGAAAATATTTTCATTTGATTGTAAAAATATAATAACGTGTTTCCCCAAGTTTTAAAATATATGGGCAAAGAAAAAAAAACGGTAGTAGTTCCCAAATTCAGCTAGTCATCAACATTTCTTAGGACTCTTCTATAAAAATTCTGACTCTCTGGCACCGCCCCTGAAGGTTGTGATCGAGCAAGTGTAAAGAGAAGCCCGGGGTTCTAGTGTGGGAACCACTCTCTGGACTGTACCATGTTGACTAGGTCTTATATTTTTATCTGAACTTCTTTATGGTATTTTTAAACCAAGATATTTGTGACTTAAGATTTGCATGTGTTGTCAGAATGATGACAATTGAGGTTTCAAATTAAGAACATGATGATAACCACCATGAAACACTTGTTCTTGTCCTCAGTTGTGAAATAATTGAAATTCGTCAAGTTCGTTCAATGAATATTTGCTGAGCACTTACTCTGTATCAGGCACTCTTCTATGTGCTGGTTACCCAGAGTGAATACAATGGAAAAATATCCCTGTTCTCAGAGGCCTGACATCTTATAGAGATAGACAGAAGAAAATAAATACATAGAGTGAATGGAAATAATGATATGATTTAGTTAAGAGAAAATGGTGAGCCCCAGAATGTGTGTGAGTATGTGATATGGGTTTTAAATAAGGTTAGGAAATGACTCCCTGAGATTATATTTGAGCAAAGATTTGAAGGAGGTGGTGGGGGGAGGGCTAGAAATACTGATATTTGATGGAAGGGAATTTTAGGCAGAGGGAACAACAAGCACAAAGGTCTGGAGATGAGTGTATTTTTTAAAAAAGAGAGCAGTATACAGACAGACAAGTGAACAGAAGCTTTCAAGAAAGAAGTAATGACTGTGCCAAATGTTTCTTGAAGGTGAAGTAAGATGGGAACCCGAAGAGAGTGATTGTAAAAGAGAATGGCAGGGCAGAATTGGAGACGTGGAAAGACCAGATAAAACTTGTGAGAATTTGCTATAAAGAGAAGAGGAGACTGTGAGGTCTCTGGAGAGGGAAGTAGGATTCTTTGATGTTTTTAATTTTTTTCCCTAAAGATCTTTATTGACGGTAGGAGTGACCTACTATAGGAGGGAAAAATGGATGATGGCGGAAAGGAAAAAGTGGGAATGGAATCTAATATAGATGGGTTGGCTTCCCCAGGCAGGTGGGAGTATGTATCTTTCGTAGAACATCTCTACATCTCCAGTAGTACAAGGAAACAGAGATGCTGATCGGTGGCAGATGAAGTATGAAAAGTCCAGAGACACCCACTGTGTCACATTTCCAGCCGACAGTGAGCGTAGAAGAAGCTAGTGTTGGAGGTTGGAGGAGAGAGGAGGTATGAAACGATTCCCTGGGAGATGCACAGTGAAAGCACCGGGGAAGTGGCAGCAGTATTACAGACGTTCATGAAGTTCATGGTCTTGAATTTAAAGTCAGACAAGTCAGCGTTGTGCATTTATTCTGCAGCCAGCTGGGGCAACAGGAATGCGGGACTGAAGCTGACGGAAAGGTGCACTGACAAGAGCCGTGATTTCACCCAGCCTGTATCTCACTTCAGAGAATGCCGTGGAGTTGAAGTGAATGCGAGGAAATGATGACAATGATCAGCGATTGAGTTTAAACCAGATAGGAGGGAAGTGAGGACACAAGTGGATGAGGTGACACCAGAAGGGTGATTTTGATGGATTGTAGGTAGTTCTGTGGAAAGATGTCAAGTCAGAGCTGTGGGGGGATGTGATAGACTAATTGCAGAAAATGGCCCTGATATGCAATCCCCTATGCATCCAGGCCTCTCCTCTTGAATGTAGGCTGGCTTTGTGACTTTCCTTCACTTAATAGGATGTGGTTCAAGCGACCCAATGTCATCTTAGGGTGTAAGGCCTTAAGCATATCTGCTCATTTTCTTAGATCTCTGCCTCTGTCATGAGAATCAGCCTGGGACATGGGAGATCACGTGAAGCAGAGTTGAGTCACCCCAAATGAAGCGAATCTAGCTAGCACACAGCCTACCGGCCAGCTGACCACAAACGAGCAAGACTCCCTGAGATCAGCCCAGCCCGGGCCAGCAGAACCGTCCAATCAACACATAGACTCATAATAACAAAAGCCTGTTATCTCAGAGCGCCGACTGAGCGGCTCAGTCGGGTAAGCATCTGACTCTTGATTTTAGCTCAGGTCATGATCTCACAGTTCATGAGTGTGAGCCCCACCTCAGGCTCTGTGCTGACAGCATGGAACCTGCTTGGAATTCTCTCTTCTCCACTCTCTCTGCCCCTCTCCCACCCCCCCCCCCCGCCCCCGCTATCTCTCTCTCAAAATAAATAAACTTGAAAAAAAGCTGTTATCTCAAGCCACCAAATTCTGAGGTTGCATTGTTTGTTATAAAACAGTAGCTAACTGATTAAAAGGAAGGGTTAGGAAGATATATGGTAGGCATTAGAAAGTATATCCTTGGAAATCGAGCTGATGGAGGGGTTGCAGTCATTGGTAGTTACTAGGCCTAAGGTATGACCGTGGGCTTTAGTGACTAGGGTAGAGTGGAATGCAAGAGCATGGGAAGAGAAGAATTCAAGAAGCTGATCTCTTATGTGGGCATCCCTTTTGTTTTGTTTTGTTTTTCCTCACTCTGGGGGCCAAAGCATTCAGCCTTTCACCATTAAATATGATATTAGTTGTAGGTGTTTTGTAGAGGCCTAGTATCAGATTTAGGAAATTCTTTCCTAATCCTAGATTGGTAAGAGTTTTTATAAAGAATGGATGTGGGTTTTTTTTCAAGTGTTTTTGCTATGTCTACCAAGATAGTCACATTCCATTTTTTAAGAGCTTGTTATTATACTGAATTACATTGGTTGATATTTAATATTAGACCAACCTTGCATCCCTGGGATAAATCACATTTGGTCATGATGTATTGTTCATGTTATAAATTGTTGAACTATACTTGTAAGATTCTTTTTAAACATTTTATGTCTATGTTCATGAGGGATATTGGTCTGTAGTAATTTTCTCTTGTGATGTCTTTGTTAAGTTTTGGTATCACAATAATGATGGCCTCATAGAATGAGTTGGAAAGTATTGCATCCTTCATTTTCTGGAAGATATAAATTATTTTTCAATTCTGAAAAGCAATGTAATGTTACAAAGTATGGGAAAGTAGATTTTAAGTAAGCAAAACACAACAATATAAATACAATCCTAATGTTGTTTGTTTCAGATGGTATTTTTAAGATTTTAAAAAAACAGAACTACTTATGTGTAACATATAACATACTTTTAAATATACGATGTCATAATCCGAATTCACATTTCCTTATAATTTTTTTTGAAAGTTTATTTATTCATTTTGAAAGAGAGAGAGAGATTGAGAATCCCAGAAAGAGAGAGAGAAAGAGAGAGAGATTGTGACAGCACAGAGCCGGAGGCAGGGCTTGATCTCAAGAGCTGTGATATCATGACCTGAGCCAAAATCAAGTGTCAGACACTTAACAGACTGACCCACCCAGGTACCCCCACATTTCTTTATAATTTTTAAACAAAATTTTAAATGTTTGCCTCATATTCTATTGAGTAGATATAATTGTACATTTCCCCTAATATTGTAATTTCCCTTAATATATCAATATTGTACACGTTCTGTGAAGAACATCTGAGAGCTCATTATTTTCTAACATTTCGGATTATTTCCTTAGGATTGCACACCTAGAAGTAGGACTAAAGCACAAAATTTGTGAATTTTTGTATGTTTTAAGTGTTTTCATAAAATATTTTAAAACAAAAATAGCACATGAGAGTCCTTTGAGTGACATTTGAATTGTTAAATCTGGGGCAAATGCATTAAAATATGTAAGAATTAAAGTGCTATTAAATATTTTACAACAGCAAATTGAGAAAAAATGTTAACAGACTCCTAAAATATCCTGTGTATGTGTACTGAATAACTTTGGCTCCCTACTTTGTTTTGTTTTGGCTGTTCAGAACACAGGCAGGTGTTTTCACATTTTATTAGCTACAGTAGAGACCCCAGAGCTGCCCCATTTCCTCCCCTGCCCTTCCCCCCACTAGGAGCCAGACCTTCCCAGAAGCCCCTGCCCAGGGCTGCCCGGGGCTGCTGCACGTGAGCCAGCCTGTCCCTCTGTTGCTCGTGAGCCAGCCTGTCCCTCTGTTGCTCGACTGCCTTCTGATTTCGCCGCGCTCAGTATCCGCAGTGATGTAGTCCACCCTCTTCCCCACTGTGGCTGGAGCCTCTCCCAGCTCCTGCCTGACCAGCAGGAAACCAGAAGTGTAAAGACCACATTGGGCCCATCCAGCAGGGCCACGATATCATTTTCTGTTAGTTGCGCCTCAAGCTTCTGCCTCCCTAACATGGATTTACTCAAATCCTGCTGTAGCTCAAGCTCTTTCTCCACGTCTCCCTGTAGCTTCTTCTGGATTAGCTCCGTGGTAGAGGGGACCAACTCCTTCCCGGGGAGGGAGAGGGGTGCTGGGTCTCACACTCTGGAAGGCGCTGGAGCTCCCCTTTCTGGCCTGGCCTTCTCCCTTCACTCTTCTGGTTCAATATGTTTTTAAAGAATACAACAAATCTCTTGATATTTATAATTTTGATAAATCCAAGGACATATTTAGAGGCAAAATACCTAAAACAATAATGGTTACAATAAATTGGTGAACATAAATCGATACGTGTGTATTATTATTTTTTTTCAACGTTTTTTTTTTTTTTTTTTTTTTGGGACAGAGAGAGACAGAGCATGAACGGGGGAGGGGCAGAGAGAGAGGGAGACACAGAATCGGAAACAGGCTCCAGGCTCCGAGCCATCAGCCCAGAGCCCGACGCGGGGCTCGAACTCACGGACCGCGAGATCGTGACCTGGCTGAAGTCGGACGCTTAACCGACTGCGCCACCCAGGCGCCCCGATACGTGTGTATTATTAAATGCACGGGGAAAGTATGGCACATACTTTAGTTACACATAGAAGACATGTGGAAGTCTTTTTATTATTCTCTAGCTGCTTAAAACTGGGAAACTCTCAACATAGATTAGTCATTTAAGACATTGTGTGAGATGTTTTAATACTGTTACTTCCTTCCTCTTAATGAAATTTTCTAGAGATGTCACAAATTTCTGTGTCATTTAAGGAAGTTTGTCTTGCTTTTATTTTTTATTCATTTATGTTTATATATATATATATATATATTTAATTTAATTTTTTAATTTACATCCAAGTTAGCATATAGGGCAACAATGATTTCAGGAGTAGATTCCTTAATGCTCCTTACACAGTTAGCCCATTCCCCACCCCCCCCACAACCCCTCCAGTAACCTTCTGTTTGTTCTCCATATTTAAGTCTCTTATGTTTTGTCCCCCTCCCTGTTTTTATATGATTTTTGCTTCCCTTCCCTTGTGTTCATCTGTTCCGTGTCTTAAGGTCCTCATTTGAGTGAAGTCTTATGATATTTGTCTTTCTCTGACTTATTTTGCTTAGCATAATACACTCTAGTTGCATCCATGTTGTTGCAAATGGCAAGATTTCATTCTTTTTGGTCGCCAAGTAATATTCCATTGTGTGTATATATATCTTCTTTATCCATTCATCAGTTGATTGACATTTAGGCTCTTTCCATACTGTGACTATTGTTGATAGTGCTGCTATAAACATTGGGGTGCATGTGCCCCTTTGAAACAACACACTGGTATCCTTGGATAAATACCTACTAGTGTGATTGCTGGGTCACAGGGTAGCTCTATTTTTAATTTTTTGAGGAACCTCCATACTGTTTTCCAGAGTAGCTGCACCAGTTTGCATTCCCACCAGCAGTATAAAAGAGATCCTCTTTCTTTGCATCCTCACCAATACCTGTTGTTGCCTGAGTTGTTAACGTTAGCCATTCTGACAGGTGCGAGGTGGCATCTCATTGTGGTTTTGATTTGTATTTCCCTAATGATGAGTGATGTGGAGCATTTTTTCATGTGTCAGTTGGCCATCTGGATGTCTTCTTTGGAGAAGTGTCTATTCATGTCTTTTGCCCATTTCTTCACTGGATTATTTGGTTCTGGGTGTTGAATTTGATAAGTTCTTTATAGATTTTGGATACTAACCCTTTATCTAATATGTCATTTGCAAATATCTTCTTCCATTCCGCCAGTTGCCTTTTAGTGTTGCTGATTGTTTCCTTCACTGTGCAGAAGCTTTTTATTTTAATGAGGTCCCAATAGTTCATTTTTGTTTTTGTTTCCCTTGCCTCTGGAGACATGTTGAGTATGAAGTTGCTGTAGCCAAGATTAAAGAGGTTTTTGCCTGCTTTCTCCTTGAGGATTTTGATGGCTTCCTGTCTTACGTTTAGGTCTTTCATCCATTTTGAGTTTATTTTTTTGTATGGTATAAGAAAGTGGTCCAGGTTCATTTTTCTGCATGTCGCTGTGCAGTTTTCCCAGCACCACTTGCTGAAGAGACTGTCTTATTCCATTGGATATTCTTTCCTGTTTTGTCAAAAATTAGTTGGCCATACATTTGTGGGTCCATTTCTGGGTTCTCTATTCTGCTCCATCAATCTATGTGTCTGTTTTTGTGCCAGTTCCATGCTATCTTGATAATTACAACTTTGTAATACAGCTTAAAGTCTGGGATTGTGATGTCTCCTGCTTTGGTTTTCTTTTTCAAGATTGTTTTGGCTATTTGGAGTCTTTTCTGGTTCTATACAAATGTTAGGATTTTTTGTTCTAGCTCTGTGAATAATGCTGGTGTTATTTTGATAGAGATTGCATTGAATATGTAGATTCTTTGGGTAGTATTGACATTTAACAATATTTGTTTTTCCTATCCAGGAGCATGGAACATTTTTCCATTTTTTTTTTTTTTTTTGGTGTCTTCTTCAGTTTCTTTCATAAGCTTTCTATAGTTTTCATATCTTGCTTTTAGATACACCAAGATTCATGGGCTTTCTGGAAAAGCAAGTGAAATAAGAAAGGCAACTGATTAAAATGCTGTATTTTACTTTATTTTTTTAATGAGGATTGTTTTATTTCATTTATTTATTTTTTTAATTTTAGAGAGAGCAGGGGAGAGAGAGACAGAGAATCTTAAGCAGACTCCACCCTTAGCATAGAGCCTGACAGGGGCTTGATTCCATGACCCTGGGATCATGACCTGAGCCGAAATCAAGAGTCCAGCACTCAACCAACTGAGCCACCCAGGTATCCCTAAAATACTATATTTTAAAGACAAGGATATATAACTTTGATCCCATTGTATCATTTATCTTTTTATCTACTTTTATAAAACCATCTTCAAAACTATTTTAAATTCATATATCGCCACCATTTTGTTTTAAATCAAGAGTTTTCTTTAAAATCACCATGAAAAATATTTGAAGTAAAATATGTTGTTATTGTAGTATTTGATATCATAATTGATTCCTGTAACACTTATAGATTAACAACAATGGTCTCTATTAGAATCTTTGTGAGATTTTTAAAAACCTGGAACCACATGTTTTTTTCCTAACCAAAAAATGTCACTTTGAAAGGCTGTTGTAGTACTATTTTGTCTGGATTAAGTTATCTCATAACTTTGGAAAAATACTTTCCAAAAGTTTGATGGCAGACAGTTGTGACAGCCTTGAGAATGAGCTTTGTTGATCTCCAACTACGGGGATTGTGATAGGCCAAGGGTCCCAGGTGCTGCCCTCTGAGATCCATCACCATCACTCTTCCAGCCAGTGACTGAATGTGACAGGGATATTAAGACAGGCCTGTTACTGAAAACATGGGGTCGCCTCTGATGGCCTCCTTTGGCTCAAGACTTGCAAACTTTATTACTGAACTTTTATTAGATTGCATGGTATTCTGGAATGTTTCTGTTCATTCAACCTTTTCCTCCTTCTTTTCTCCTGCATTTTCTCCCCTGGGGTCCGATTTGCATCATGGTCTGACAGTTCTTTTAGCTCCTTCCATTTTCTCTCACCAGACATTCTATCTGATAGAACTCTTACACTGTTGGGGCGCCTGGGTGGCGCAGTCGGTTAAGCGTCCGACTTCAGCCAGGTCACGATCTCACGGTCTGTGAGTTCGAGCCCCGCGTCAGGCTCTGGGCTGATGGCTCAGAGCCTGGAGCCTGTTTCCGATTCTGTGTCTCCCTCTCTCTCTGCCCCTCCCCCGTTCATGCTCTGTCTCTCTCTGTCCCAAAAATAAATAAAAAACGTTGAAAAAAAAATTAAAAAAAAAAAAAAGAACTCTTACACTGTTAATCTCGTCTTTATCTTGCTTCTCAGAGGATCCAGCCTAGGACATTAATGTAGAAAAATCTGAATTAACCATAACCAAAGTATAACCAAATATAATTTCTTTTTACTAAAATAAATAGAATAAATAAAATTCTAGCCTTAGTGTTAAGTCTATATTTGAACATATAAAGTGCATGATCCTAAGTCTTGCCTGTGGTCTCAACATGATGGAAAAGTACACCAAATGTTACCTACCGATTAGATATCTTGTGCTTCTCATTACAAGTGCACACTGAATGTCAGGATCAGCAGAGGGAATTAAAATAAAATAATATTTTTGAAGGACCAAAAATTAACAAGGCCAACGAGTATTTGAAAAACATTTTTTCTCCCCTGAGACCAAAGAGTAGAGAGAGAGTGCAGATAGATTTTTTTCAGGTATATTTTTAAAATAAAATAATAATTGTTATGATGATATGTTGGCATTAAAACATAAGGGGAATGCGTACAACAGGGTATTATGAGCTATTAAGGGGATAATACCGCTTATCATAAGGGGACTATTCTTTCTAACGTAGCAATGCTGCAAGCTTGCAGTCAGTAGGATTGGTTCTCTGAGTTCTTTTTCTGATCATGATGATAGTTTGCCCTGAGCCATTTGTATCTTCCTGCGTGGTTCTCTTTATAATCAGCAATATTGGTTTGTAAGATAGCCGAATAGGGTTTGGATGCAATTTATAGTCATGGATCTTTTCTCTTTACACCTCTGTCCTGCTCAATAAGGGCTCACACTATGACTTCATCGTTATTAATACTGTGCTCTAAGCAACTAATTGAAAAGCTCGCAGAAAGGAACTACAATATAAAGACCAATAACATTTGTCTGGAAAGTGGGTTGCTTGGACCCACTGTTCTTTTCCTCTAGATTTTGGCAGGAAAGGTTCCTTTTGTTCCACCCTTCAAAATTTTCTTGCATTTGCCTATAGGCTATGCAAGACCTTCAGAGAGAGCAGTAGGCTCAAGGTGATTATGAAATTGAGTTTTAAAAGATTTTTTTAAAAGAAAAAAGAGTGATTTTTGATTATATGGATTATTTGAATTTTTAGTTGTATAAAAATTAATCCTACCATCTAGTTTTCACCAAAAGGTATAATATAATTTTAGTTTGAATTTTAAGCTGTTTGTGGAAATAAATTTTAAAAGCAATGTATGATTTTACTTTAGACACTAACTTACCATTTATGATTTTATTCTAGAATTAGAATTAATTAATATTCATTAACTGTAAAAATAGATGACATTTTCTTTAATATATAACACAATACAAGGTAAAATGGGGGGTCCATTAACCTAGGAGTGTCACAAAGATAGTTTTAAGAAATCTTTTGTGGGGAGCCTGGGTAGCTCAGTCGGTTAAGCGTCCGACTTCGGCTCAGGTCATGATCTCACGGTCCGTGGGTTCGAGCCCCACATCGGGCTCTGTGCTGACAGCTCAGAGCCTGGAGCCTGTTTCAGATTCTGTGTCTCCTTCTCTCTGTGACCCTCCCCCGTTCATGCTCTCTCTCTGTCTCAAAAATAAATAAATGTTAAAAAAAAAAAAAAGAAATCTTTTGTATGAAATATAAAGGAGAATGATTTACAGTTCTAGGGACAATTATGAAAATAAAAGTAAATTAAGCATTAAAAACATTATTTTTGGCACTTCTGTTAAAGCTCTTTTCAACTTTCCAATTAATACCTGCCTCATCTTTGTTTTTTCTAATCATGGTGTATATTCCTTCCTCTGGTCCCCAGCATGCAGAACTCACGGTGGCATGGGAGGTGTCTCAAGCATCAGGGTGGCTTGTTGAGAGCCCTGGTCCCCTCAGTACGTACTGCCAGGTGCTTAACTGGCTCAGCTAGAATAACCCAAGGTGAACTCTTCCAGAGCCAAGACTCATGTTACATTAGCCACAGTGACACCTTTTAATGCTTATGATATTTCTCTCCCTCTATTTCAAAAGTGCTCAGGGATTTGCAGGATTGTGCAAAGAACTCAATTCCAACTATGTGCATAAACTTTTTTATTTTTTAAAAAGGAAAATGTAAAACCTTTAAAAGCACTGCTCATTTCACTTTGCCATTTATTTGCAAATTTATTTCTTCTTCTGAAATATAGATATTGTGTTCCTGAGGTAAATCAGACCTGGTCATGATGTATTATATCCACTTTATAAATTGTTGAATAAGATTTGTAAAATTCTGTTTAGACATTGTGCATCTATGCTAATGAGGAATATTGTCTGTGGTTATATTCTCATATGTATGGTTGATCCTTGAACATGAGTTTGATATACACAGGTCCACTTAGATGTGGATTTTTTCCCCCAGTACTGTAAATGTACTTGAAGTGCATTAAATTATGATATAAATATTATACACTGGAGAAATAATTGATGTAAATGGACACATAAAAAAAGAAAGCAATTTTATATAACCAATCCTCTAATATTTAAGATGAGTAATTTAATCTCACAGTCCAATGGAATTCTTTTTTTTTTTTTTTTTGGATCGCTTTTTCTTGCCACCATTCTTTCTTGTATCCCGGTTATCCTTTGTGGGTATTCCTTTTATGTTTCTTGTCCAAAGAGAATCAGAACCTTACAACAATTAAACTCTGAATAACCACTTTAAACTTAAAACATGAAAGGAATCTACTTACACTTTTTCACATGAGTGCATGGATGGTAATTTTCTTTTCGTTTGCTTTGTATATCCCAAACTATCTTTATATCTTTGTCTCTTTATGTCTTCCTTTATAACTGATAGTTTCTATTAATATTCTTCAAAAATGTGAGAGGAAATTATTTCACAGTGTTCTAGCACTCACTGAGGCTAAAGAGAAATGTGATTTTCATTTTGTTGTAAGATACCAGGTTTTCCACTCTGGAAACTTTTTTGATTTCTCTTTTTGTTTTCAAAATCTAGACCATTTATAGGCATAGACATTTTATCCATTTAATATGCTTGTATGTGGTAGGCTCTTTTAATTAAAATACGCAACTATTTTTTTTAACTCAGAAATTTTTTGGTTAAAATAATAATGTCTATTATTTATTTTCTACCTTCTGTTGTCTGATTTTTGCTTCTGGAACTCTTATTCCTATATATTTGAACTTTGGGATCTATCCTCTGTGTTTCTGGACTTTGCTATTTTCTTTGTCTTTTTGGAAAATTATTTAATTTTTCTGTGCTTCAGTTTTCCCATCCACAAAATGAGGGTGATAATATCATATTAGACTATTTGGTAATGTCAAGTCCTTAGAATAGTGCCTTATAGTAGGAGTTAAATATGTATTCTGTGAACTATAGTAGGTTTACAAATAATTCTGCATTATGGGAAATTTTTTGATTTCATGTTATAGTTACTAGTTTGGACTTGAGAGCTTTTCTTTCTAATCACATTATTCATTGAATTTTTATTTCAACAATCACCTTTTTAAATTCCCAAGTGTTTCTCAGATTGCTATTTTTTTGTAGCACCTTCCTTTTTTTTTAACATTATGAGATCTTTAATCTCTGTGGATCACATACATATGCATAGATATATTTAATTAGTTTAAATTTATTGTGATTTCTGGTTTAGATGACTATAATTTACCTTAAAATTACTAATTGTAATAATTTCAAAATATATTACACTGCTTCTTTTTTTCTTTTCCTGACTTTTATTAGATCGAGTTATCTTATTCCCCTCTTTTCCCACTATTGGTGTGAAGTGACAGATTCCATATCAAGTCTCTTAATTATTAACATGGAATTTTAACATCCATATTTGACATAAAAGCCTAAAGTTAATCAGTGACTATATCTTTTGTTCAAAGAGAATCAGAACCTTAGAACAATTAAACTCTGAATAACCACTTTAAACTTAAATCCTATTTTCATCTGACTTTATTTCCATTAATTTTTTAATTACTCACATGCTTACTAATTTCTTTGCTTCCTGTTGCTTCTTACAAACACTTGTATCTTTTGAGTCCAATTTCCTTCTTCTCAAACTATGTTGTTGAGAAGTTCTTTCACTGAGAATATTTGGCTAAATTCAGTCTTTGAAGTTCTAAAAATGTGTATTTTTCTCTTTCTCTTGAAAAATAGTTTAGCATTTTGAAGAAATCAATTAATGTCTCTCCTTACTGTTCATCTATTTTTGGAGGTAATTTGTCTTTTCTTTTTGGTTGATTTTAAGATTTTCTTTGCCTTTAATGTTCTGAGTTTATCAACAATAGGACAAGATGAGAGTTTACCTTTATCTATTTTTCTTGAAGACTTTCTCTGATTTTAGGATTCATGTCTTAATCAATTTTGAAAAATCCTTAGCCATGATCTCTTTGAACACTGCCTCTCCTCTTTTTATTTGAATTCTCTTCTTGAAACTCCTCTTAGATTTGCACTAGATCTTCATATTTTACCTTCCATGTCTTATAACTTCTCTTTACTCTTCTCAATCCCTTTATATCTTTGTGCTATAATTGGATATTTTCCTCAAATCTATCTTCCAGTTTGCTAATTATCTCTTCAACAGTATCTAGTGTGTTGTTTAGTCCATCCATTTAGTTTTATAATTTAGTGACTATATTTTCCATTTCTACCTGCTATATCTAGTTCATTTTCAAATATGTTTATTCCTTTTGTAGTGTTTTCTATAGCTGTTGTAGTTTCTGCTTCCTTTTGTCATTTAAATTATTTTAAACATAATTATTTCGTGATCTATTTATGAGCATCATACTTTCTTAAGTGCTTGACATGCAAATCATTTTGTTTGTTGTATTTTCTGACTCTTACTCATGCTCAATCATTTTTGCATGTGTTCTGTAATTTTTAATCATGAGTTTATCTTCAATGGATTACGGTTTCTCTGTGACAGTTGTTGGGTCCTGTTTGTGGGAGGGTTGACACATAAGAGTTTTAGATTTGCTTCTGCCAGATATCAGATGTAGTGAAACCAGACTGGGGACAATTTTTTTTTTAATGTTTATTATTTTTGAGAGAGAGACAGAGAACAAGCAGGGAAGGGGCAGAGAGAGAGGGAGACACAGAATCATAAGCAGACTCCAGGCTCTGAGCTGTCAGCACAGAGTCTGATGCGGGGCTCGAATTCACAGACCGCGACATCATGACCTGAGCTGTAGTTGGCCGCCCAACCGACTGAGCCACCCAGGCGCCCCAAACTGGGGACAATTTTACATTATTTTTTGGCATGGAGATACTTTCCTCAAATAGATTAAATTCTGACTCTGAATTCCCATATGGTTCTGATACTGGTTTTTTTTCTTGCTAATCCTAAGCTTTGGGCAAGGATAAATTTCCTTGTCACATACATAAACTGTTGAACAGTATTTTTCTAGTCTCTCTTCAGACTGGTTTTATATAAACCTCTGAATTTCAATTACTACACATTTATAC
Source organism: Neofelis nebulosa (assembly GCF_028018385.1). NCBI lineage: Eukaryota > Metazoa > Chordata > Mammalia > Carnivora > Felidae > Neofelis > Neofelis nebulosa. Next base: position 43,540,626 of record NC_080796.1, read on the forward strand.
ACCAAAGATCTCTTCTTCTATTCCAGCATGGATATTAGAATCCAAGTGCCTTGTTGTTTGAATTTACTTCTTTATGTGATAATCCCCTAGATCCACAGCATTTTGTTTATTGTCTTGTTTTTGTTTCTTAGGAATTTGCCTCCACGTTCAAATTTGTATTAATTTCTTTTGTTCTTCTTTTATTTATACCATTGTTAGTTATTTTACCTCCTTATTTGCACTGCCTACCAATTTGCCAATAGAAATTCTAATTATGTATGTATTTTAAAATTTATTATTTTTTTCTTAAATTGTCTCTGTTTTCTCTGATGGCATTTTTTTCCTCTTTGTTATTAGTTTTACTTATGTGACTGGAATCCTTGTTTTTTGTTCATATTTTTGAATAAATATTTAGTTGATTATTGTAGGAATTTGGTGTGTGTTTCTTCTGAAGTTGTATAGTTGTATGGTTTGTTTTTCTGACATGCCACATTCTTAAATGGGAAGGTTACTTTTAGACTCTCCAAATTCTGAGGCCTGTAGGAACCTTTATCATTAATAAAGTAAAGAGAGCTTTACTCCAAGGTGCAGTGTTTTAGTATGTTTCACCACTGGATGGAGCTGCCTTCTCTTTCTATTAATTTCCTTAGTGACCAATGTGATGGTTCAGCATTAATGGTTTTGCTCTGCTTCTCTTGGAAGTTCCAACAATATATTGACTTCTTTCCCATATAGGGGAACAAATTTGAGTCTTATTCTTGAGGGATAAAATCTCTGCTTTATATACTTTGTATATGAAGAGGCTGGAAAGGAGGAAAACTTCCTAAAGATTCAGTTGTACCCAAGGCAACTATCTATTTAATTGTCCTCACAGTTCATTCTTTCTCTTTGTGGTGACTGACTGAGCATTTTTTTGGAAAGGGCAATTCTTCCTTCTGGTATTTTGGGATAAAATTTTCCTGACTTGTTTTTTCCATCAATCAGAAATTTTCTGGTCCTTTGGTAGTCCTCCTTCCAGTTTACCTGCCCTCTTATGGTTCCATTCCTTTAAAAATACTCTTTGTGTCTTTTCAGTAAGACCTCCATAAAGGATAGAGGTAAGTGCACATATTCAGTCTGCCATCTTGAGCTAGATGAAAGCCCTTACCAATATTTTAGAAGCGAACATTTAAATAAGATAAAGAAGCAAATTCATTTTTAAGTTTTTATAATAATTTAAGTAGGGCATATAAATATGACAGTGTAAAAATATAAATGTTCAGCTCAGTGAATTTGTATGAAGTGAACACATTTATGTGATTAGATCAAGAAACAGAATCCTGCCAGGATCCCAAACATGCGTGGCTATTGATCACTTAAAATGTGGCTAATACAATTGACGAACACAGTTTAAAATTGTATTTAATTTTAATCTATTTATAAATAATACCCACATATGACTAGTGGTAACTGTATCGGACATCTCATGTCTAGATGATACAGGGTCTTCTGGTTCATGTCACAAATTTGTTCCTATCCTGAGAGCAGTAGGAAGCCATGGAAATGTTTCACAAAAGAAAGATACAAGATTTATCTTCAGAAAAGATTAGACTGGCTGCAAGTGGAGAGGGGCCTCTCTCAGCTACCTCTTGGCCATTTTGGGGGTCTTTTGCCAGGGAGTAAAGGATCATTTTAGATGTTCTTCAATCTTCTGGTTTTATTGAGATGGGGATTAGGCATAGTTGCAAGTGTCACAGGCCATTTTTTCCCTTTAGTCACGGATCACACTTACACAGGAGATATCAGACGGTTTCCTAAGGAGGCCATTTTGTTTTTTTATAATGTGTTGTCTGTACACTGGTCACTGTCACCAGAATGAGTCCAAGTGTGTCTTTCAGGTAGCTCAGAAGTGATAGAAGTTTCAGCTTTCCAGGATAAAAATGTGAGAAGTTTAGAGATGTACAAAGATTTAAATAAAGGAATATGATGAGCAGTAATACAACAGTATTTTAAGTTTCGTCTGAAATACAAACTTGCAAACATCATGATGCTCTACATACAGTTGCTGATACATGTGGGAGATTTTCCAAATGTTTAGTTGATCCGATTAGCTGGACATTTCTTCATGATTTTCTCATCTAACCCAGTCCTGCTTCCTTAAACTATTAAATGCATCTAAGTCCTTTTTATTGTTCATTCCATCAACGACTTATTGATAGCTTTCAGGTTCATGAACAATTATTTCTCATCTTTTAGAGCAAATGACTTACATACAGATTATGACTAAGCATTTTGTCTTGTTCTGAAGTAATTGTCTACTCTGGGCTTCTCCTTCTCTGCTGCTCATCTATCCTTTATCCTGGAAGCATGATGAGTTCATAAATTTAGACACAGTTCTATGTGGCAGAAGTGAAAGGCATAGAGCAAAGGGAAAGGGCAGCACAAATTTGTAGTAGAAAAAATTCTAAAGGCAGGTCAGTGCTAGATCATTATTTAACTGAAAGTTATAGGACACTACCAAAGGATTTTAAACATTGGGAATGGTACAGTATTCCAATTCTTATCCATGCTATACAGAGAAGATGGAGTCTTCAAAAATTGCAGCTCCTGTCATAGTTCAAAAATTTTGAATGCTTCCTTATAGGCTTCTCAATCAAGATGAGATTGTTTTATTTTTATTTTTATTTTATTTTATTTTATTTATTTTATTTTATTTTACTTTTTAAAGTTTATTTATTTATTTTGGGAGAAACAGAGACAGTGCAAGTGGGGAGGGACAGACAGAGAGGGAGAGAGAGAATCCTAAGCAGGGTCCACACTGTTAGCACAGAGCCCATCATGGGGCTTGAACTCGTGAAACTGGGAGATCATGAGCTGAGCCAAAACCGAGAGTCAGATACTTAACTGACTGAGCCACCCAGGCACCCCTAAGGGTCAGATTGTTTTAAGATTTCTAAGTTGCTAAGGGAACAAACAGTTGCAAGTTCATGTGAAATGTTTTAATAATACCAAGGTATGATTAAAAAATAAAAAGAACAGGTACCATTGCAAGTCAGTGAAGCAGATTACATAAGAATTAGATCACTATGGAAATGAGACTTCACTAGGGAGATGGAAATCGAGTTATATTCTAGCAAATACATGCAGTTATATGCAGATGTTTAGCTGACTATATTTTCTTTAATTTTTTTAATGTTTATTTATTTTTGAGAGAGAGAGTCGGAGCATGAGCAGAAGGGCAGAGAAAGAGAGAGACACAGCATCCAAAGCAGGCTCCAGGCTCTGAGCTGTCAGCACAAAGCCTGACGTGGGGCTTGAACTCACGAGCTGTGAGATCATGACCTGAGCGGAAGTCAGATGCCCAACAGGGCTGAGCCACCCAGGTGCCCTGTAGCTGACTACATGTTAAACAAAGATTGATGTGACTGGGGAGGAAGACATTTCAGGACAGAAGAATTACATAAACACAAGTGTGGCCATGAACAGCATACGTGAGGAACAGTTGAAAAGCCTGACCTGACTAGACAGAATTCAACAGATCACTATCCAAGAGACACTGACCTGAGAAAGAAAAAAAATCACTTGACGAAGCCCTTGATCTGAATGAGTGTAGGTTTTTGAACAGAAATAGCACTTATAGGAAATTTTTAGGGGATATTTTTAGTTTGAAATTTGGTCAGGTTCAAGAAAGACCTACAGGGAGAAATTTTGGAGAAAAAGAAGTGTTAATGCCCATTGTAAGCTATATTCTAACAGATGTATGCTAAGTTGAAATGCTGTTTGTTTATCGGAATGTAGAGTTCTGAGGAAATGAGCGGCAGAAAGACTTTGATGAACTGGGGTTGATAAGCTGCAGGAAAGGCAGTGCTGATGGAAAAGTTGACTCCTGACTCGGGTGAGAACCTAAGCAGTGGAGACTTCTGGGAAATTCATGAGGCGGAATTAAAGCGTACAGAACTCTGCCACAGTTATGACTAGAAGCTTCCCTGGCCCTGTTCACTGATGTAAAGCGTGATTCGTATTTATTTTCTCAGCATGTTATTATTCCCCTGCATCCGTCAGTTTGAAAGTCTTTTCTAAAGTTATAATCAAGTTCAATATTCTCAAAATAAACCCCCTAACTTAACAGTTTTACTATATTTACCTATATAGTCACACTTGGTGTTTATAATTCCACGTAGACTGGTAAGAGGCTTATCCTTCATCATATATAAAAGTCTGTGATTACTCTAGCATTATTTCTCTCAGCTGCTAATGTAAAAAGGATCCAAGCATATCATATTTGAAAAATAAATAATTGTTAATAGAAATAAAGGGAACACTATTTCTTTTTCTTTTCTTTTTTTAACTTTTTTAAATGTTTATTTGTTTTTGAGAGAGAGAGAAGAGACAGAGACAGAGCATTAGCAGGGCAGGGGCAGAGAGAGAGGGAGACACAGAATCCAAAGCAGGCTTCAGGCTCTGAGCTGTCAGCACAGAGCCCGATGCGGGGCTCCAACTCACAAACCAGGAGATCCTGACCTGCGCCGAAGTCAGACTCTACCGACTGAGTCACCCAGGCACCCCGAGAGGGAACACTATTTCTAATGTCAGAAAATCCAACTTATGAAGAAAAACAAAAAGGATCCAAACATAATGAGACATTATGTATACTCTATAGAAGGTAACATACATTTTTTTAGTGGCATTTCTTCAAAATCTAGTGTTACCCTTTCTTTTTTCCCTCTTCCTTTTTTCCTTTCCCTGCATTCCTTTTGTTCTTCCTTCCAAGATGAAAGTATTGATAGTTTTCATCAGTGTAAACTGGTTTACCTTCCCTTCAAAGAATGGGAGAAGAAGAACTTCTAAAGCAGTCTTAAAATTACTCATAAAACACAAAAAGATTGAATGGAATCCTTTGGAGGACATTATTCACCCATAAGTCTTGATAATTTGATGCTTTTCGTGTGTATGATTTGTGTGCAAGTTGTGTTAATTATACATCATGTTTAGAAAAATATTTTTTTTTTGTTGAACAGTGTAAATGTCAGTCTCATTAGCCATCATTATTACCTGTCAGCAAGAAGATGCTTTCAATGAATGATAATTTCCCTTCATGGTTCTGTGGATGCATACATGTGTAAAAATTATTTTTTATGTTATCTTATTTTCAGTGTCCATAACCCTTTTTCTTCCTTTCAAAGTGTTTTCAAACCAACTTCTAAATTTGAAAAGGAGAAAAAAAATTGGCCTGATTATAAACCGCTAGTTTGAACTAATTCAGATTGATTTACAGACAAAAAAAGAGAGCAGACGTATGGAAGACCCACTCTTTAAAGAACCAAATTTGAAAATGGTAATAAGGCAGTTCAAAGGTGAGGGTGGGGGAGGCACAATCCCTGCCTAGAACATCCAATTTCAGCATGACCACTATAAGTGACTCCATCTTTGTTTCAATTCCAAATAGAGAGTGCCCATGAAGTCTAGATATCAGTGGGCTTTTAATAAAATATGCTTTTTAAAAGAAAAAGCCAGCCCTCTGCTTTTGCTCTAGTCCTCTGGTATCATCACTGAAGCAGGGCTATGAAAGACTTTATGCTTTTCAAACAACTTCACAACCCTTGTCTGTTTCTTTTGACTCCTACAATAACACACTGTGGTATGATCAGAGAATCCTAGAGATTGTCTACCCTAAATCCATACTATATGGTCACACTGAGACCCAAAGAAGGAAAATGATGTACCTGAGGTTGTAGCACCAGTGACTAGCAGAGAAAGCACGTTTTGTATGCTGCGCATTTTATATGGGGCACACAGGAAGCACTTAACACATATTTGCTAAGTCATATTATTATTCTTTTTTAAATATGAGCAAAACCCAAAGGCACAGGGAAGGAAGAGACATAAATAAGATATCATAAATTGATGGCAAAACTGGATCTGGACACTTGAATCACTTCCCTTTCCTACTCAATTTTGTACCTTTCGCACAATTGAAAATCTAGATTCAATAGTGCATGTTCAAGGTTACAACTTCTACAGAGCTACTGAACAAGGAACCAGGGGACCAAACAACAATGGAATATTAAATGGCTTTCACTGAGGAATAAGACACACCCAGAAAAAATTAGACATTTAGGAACTGTTCTGTAAGGACATCAATTCCCTGTCCACACACCATAATCCATCTGTGATTGCTGGTGGGATCTACTAAATTCAGGTGTATCTCCTTAAAAGAGTGAGAAGTTTCTTAGGACTTTATCAGTGTAGCAAAAACTTTTCATAGCTTAGTCAATAAAAATCTCAAGTTGTGTCTACACTCCAAAATTTCATTGTAACTGAAAAATAGTTGTATTGATCTTGGATAATTTAAAATATAGTGGTATCAAGAAAGAACTTACCTGAATTTTTCATGATCAGATTTACATAATGTACACTATGCGTAATATACAATGCCTAAATCTTTTTCCGAGGATTTTTTTTGCAATCGATTCTGTTTTCCATACATACTTGTTGGTTTTTCCTCTTCCAACTTAAAAGATTATCCCTTTATTTAAGTAATATTCCCCCCCTTAAATTACCCTATAAACCATTATATTTATACTTTATTCTTCTGTGTTCTTCCCTTCCAACAGTGCCTAACGATGCCTTTTCATAACGTGCTTGCTTCACCTCTCCCCAATCCCTAATCCCCAAACCAATAACATTTGCCACTTCTATAATTTTTTCATTTCTGGAATGTTACATAAATGGAATAATACAGTGAACAACATTTTGGTATTGGCTTTTTTCAATCAGTACAATTCCCTCAAGATTCATCCAAGTTGTATACATTGATTAGTTCGTTCTTTTTATTGCTAAGTAGTATTCATAGTTGTCAGTGTATCACAGTTTAGCTGTTCACCTATGGAAGAGCAAATGTCTAGGTTATTGCCATTTGGGGGCTATTATGACTAAGGCTACTATGAACATTTGTGTACACGTTTGTGTAGGAACATCAGTTTTGATTTCCCTAGAATAGATGACCCAGAGTGTGATTGCTGAATGCAAATGCTAGTTACATGTTTAGTTTTATTAGAAATGGCCAAATTGTTTTACAGCAGTAAATAAGTGATCCAGTTTCTCCACATTCTTGCAAGCATTAGGTGCTGGAAGTCCATACACGCTTGTGATACTGTTGTATGCTTAGTCTCTCAAATTAGCTTTATCTAGATGTGGTTTAAACAGTTCACTAACATGTATGTAATTCTTTTGGAGCCATTTGTGCTATTGGACTAAATATTTGCATTTTGGAAATCTGAAAAATCTGATAATAACTTTACTTGTTTATTTATTTTCATTTGAGAGAAAGAGAGAGAGCATGAGTCAGGAAGAGGGGCAGGAGAGAGAGAGAATCCCAAGCAGGCTCCACACTCAGTGCAGAGCCTGATGCGAGGCTCAGTTCCAGGACTCCGGGATCATGACCTGAGCCCAAATCAAGACTCTGACCCTCAACCAACTGAGCCACCCAGGTGCCCCCAATAATAACTTTTTAAAAAATGCTGCATGGCTTACATGAAAATTTGATCTATAATAATTGAGAAATATTTAACATTGCTTTGTATCATCCAAAATAATTTTATTCATTGCATCTGTTATAATCTTAACAATTTGGTTTTGTATTTCATTCCCTAAATAGCATGTATATTATATATGATAAATATGATATATAAATTATTATGCTATATTATTACTAGTCATTGCTGTGGTTTCTGCCAAATGAAAAAAAAATTCCCATTACTAGGTTCATAAAATCTCTTGGATGATTCTGTGAACACCATGATTATCTCGCCAAAAATGGAATTGTGTGTGAGTTCAATGACAATATATACTTTCCCTCACTTTACATTGTCTCTTTCTGCAGCATTATTAATAACATTTTTCAAATCAGATACCACTTTTGAATACTTAGCACTATTGGTATGGATATGCCTTTCCATTTCTTTATATTTACTAAAATCTTTAATAAATGTTGCCCACCCACCATCTCACCCTTCTTATTCTTCAAATTATCATTTTTTGTAACCCCAAAGTGTTTTTTTAACAAATGAAATGCAAAACCTTTTTAGACAGATGGTCAAGTAGGATATGGGATTACTTGTGACCACTTGGATGGTTTTTGTGTGTAATAGGTTCCCCCAAACTTCCTACTTGTAATGTAGTTTTTAAAGTTAAAATTTCTTACTTGAGGTAGATAATTGTCAACAAAATGTTAGTATTAAATAATGTTCAAATTTTATGTCTATGGAACTGGGTTGGCAGAAAATACATTTCGTTTAATGAAATTTTTAGTTTTTAAATTTTGTTTTGTTTTACATTGTTTTTAAATAAGTTTTAGTTGACATGGAAGCAGAAGTGAAATTCACCTCTCCTTTGATCTGTCAATCCTCTCTTCATTGTAGCATGTTTTTGTATGACTGAAAAGATATAGTTCTTGCCAGTATTATGCACTAGAAGTTGTGTCTATGCAATACTAGGGAATATACAATCTATAACCTGGTCAGTTTTATGTTAATCATCCCAGCCTGAAAAAGTTTGAAATTTTTTGTCTGTGTTGAGGGACGCTCTTTCTTGTTTTCCTTTTGTGAACAGATTAGAGAGAGTTTGAGTAGAGGAAAAGTCTGCTCTTTGCTTCATTGTGTCACAGAGACCAAAGTTCAAACACTGGCCCCTATGCATGTGACTATTAGATGTCTTTCACTTGTGTGAGCTCACAAAACGATACACAAGAGGACCCGTGTTGGGGGAGGGACCCACTTAGGCGCAAACTGATTAACTGTGCAGGAATCTGCCCAGGTCACTTTTCTACCAACGTAATCATTTGTTGAATAAACATTGCTCAAATTAGATGACACATAAAAAATATGTATATGTGAATATATGTGTTCATATACATATAAATAATATGTATGCACTTTGAGAAATGTAAAGCTAGAAGGTGTTATTTTTTTTTCACTAATTTATAGCACACCAGCTAGGAAAAGAAAGGTTAGGTACCTAACCAGTGGTTCTTGTTCTCAGCTAAACATGGAAATCGCCTTGGGTCCACATTAAAGGTAAGGATTCCTAGGCCTTACTCCAAAGATGTGAGATCAGTAGGTCTGATGTTGTGTCCAGGAATCTGTATATTTTTAAAACTATAGAAGTATTCTGATATCCATCCATGCTACTGGATTTTCCTTTCCTTTTTCCACTCTGATTTCTTCCCACTCTCCTTTGTTCTAGATTACAGAACAGGCTTGTCTCTAAAAGTGGTCATTTAAAAAAAAAAATGACCAGATATCTACCATGTACGCGGCATCATCAACAGCATTATTGGAAATGCAAATAAGATCCAATGTTTTTTTAATTGAAATACAGTTCGCGTGCTTTGTTACATTAGTTTCAGGTGTACAACATAATGATTTGACAACTCTGTACATTTTGCTATGTTCACAAGTGTAGCTACCATCTTGGCACCACACAATGCTGGTATAATGCCATCGATTACGTTCCCTATGCTGTATTTTTATCCTTGCGACTTATTCATTTCATGACTGGAACCCTGTCCACTCCCCTTTGCCCATTTTACTCACCATCCTGTCACCCAATATTCTGGCAACCGCCAGTGTGTTCTTTGTATTGATGGTCTGTTTCTGGTTTATTTGTTGGGGTTTTTGTAATTTCTTATTATTTTTTTTAATTAAAAATTGTTAAAATTTTTAGTTCCAGTATAGTTAACATACACTACTGTATTTGGATGTTTCAGGTGTATACAATATAGTGCTTAAACAGTTCCATATGTTACTCAGTGCTCATCATGGTAAGTGTACTCTTGATCGCCTTCACCTATTTTACCCACCCCCTCACCCCCCCCCCCCCCCCCCCCCCCCGGTAACCATCAGTTTGTTCTCTATAGTGACGAGTCTGTTTCTTGGTTTGTCTCTTTTTTATTTTGTTCTTTGTTTTGTTTCTTAAATTCCACTTATGAGTAAAATCCTATGGTATTTGTCTTTCTCTGACTTACTTCATTTAGCATAATACCCTCTAGGTCTGTCCATGTTGCAAAACGGCAAAATCTCATTCAAGATCCAGCTTTTAAGGAGGTTAGAATTTGGTAGGGGAGATAAAGGATAACCTGAAAATGGTAAGTCTATGGGAAAAATCATCACACTACCTGTTCCATTCACAAGAAACTGATGGTGCTTCTCCTAAGTCTTGGTTGTTTTAATCTGTGTGTGGTGTCATTGGAAGGGCTTCCTAGCTGGCATTCATTCAGAGATGAAGAGCAAGTGAAATATTTAATGCAGATTGAGGACACTGAATGCAATAACTCTTTGTCTTATGGAGGAGATAGGAATAATTAATAATTCCTACCTTGAGTTAATATAGAGAACTGTATTTTCAGATTTAATATATCATGGCGGCTTACTAAGCACCCTTTCATTATTGTTGTGGATATATTGTCTACGTTTACTTAAAAATATCAAAGTGCTATTTTCTGAACTGATCTATAATTTATAAGGAACATAATTATAATTACAAATACTACCATATTACTATTATCATGCTGCATTCGTTGTGTAGGAATGATAGCTTAACGCTTATGATAATTCCTTCCCTATTTCTCCACAACTGATTTATCACTTGTCTGACCCAACTTCTCTGCACGCCATTGTTCCATTTTCTCTGTACATCTCACTTCACAAAGGAATGTTAATAATGGAATATGTTATTCACTTTTTCATTTACATGCTTCTAAGGTGCCGTGCTCTGTAATTAATCAGCATCACAAATACTCTGATGTATATGCTTTGTACATATATACTCTTACTGGGTCACTGAACTAATAAAACAGCTTATTCTAAGGATTGTTGCAAATCACACCCTATAGTTACAAGGTAGTAAAATGCATAAGGTAAGCACAGATCTGCAAGGTATTTTCGGTCAGGTGCAAATACTGAAAATCTTTTGTTTTAAAATAATGCATGTGCTAACAGGATCAAAAGTAACCATTCTGTATTGTGTTTAATAAATAATATTGTTTTTATAGCTTTTACATATTTATAAAATAGTTTTAAAATAAATTGGTGAGAAGATGGGATTCACCATGTGCCCTTTTTCTCCACACAGAGAAGTTGGTAGCATATTGACTCTAAATAGAAAATTTAGACACCTGGTTTTGTGTCTGTCACTAAGGTCAATGAACCTACTAGATATTAACCTATTAAGAGAGCTACACTTTGAAGATTTTAAGTGAAGTATCTTCCTTCTCACTGCATTTCTCTTAATCAGCAGAACAGATGAATTTCTCAAAAAGTGGTGGGTTATAAAGTAAATATATTTTCTTATACTTTCTTTGAGGAGAGTTGTATCTAGAGGGCATCCTCTGTTCCTTTTTTTTTCCCCCATTAGTTTAACGACACTGACCATAACATGGGAAAGGGCTTATTTTCTTCCAGTTAAGGTGAAAAAGCTACATGTATGATACTTGAGATTCAACCCAGTCAAAAAGTGTGAACCCTGGAGCAAGGATGTAGCCAGAAATTGAAATCACAATGAAATAATCAGATCAGTGTCAGAAACACGGTAATCAGAATTTTAACTACACAGAGGTGCCAGAAAAAATGACATTGGACACATAGATTTTTTGAGTGAGGTTTGCTCATTCATTTATTTACTCCCTCACTCCCTCACTCATTCATTCAGCAAACATCTATAAGACTGTGCAAGGCCCATCCCTTTATGGGACTCAAATTGAGGGGTATAGGAGGTGGGGGTGGAGGCAGACAACATTTTTATTTGATTAGAATTATGATAGGTACTGGACAGTACATGATGCTGTATAAATGGGAGCCTAGGGGCTAAAGGAAGCTGCCCCAAAGAAGCAAAGACTGAGATGAGCTTAAAGGATAAACAGGAATTGTTAGAACAGAGCAATGCACAAAAGCATGAAGTTGTACTAAATTTTCAAGTCGGACTCAGTACAGTTACAATGTGAGGCCATATGATAGGGAGGCACAGGGTGTTAGCACAGTGCAGGACAGAGCTCAAAGACTGGGAAAGCAGACAGGAAAACTTGAAACCACAGGTTCAACTTTTACTAGCTACATTATCTTCAATACATCAACCTTATTTGAGCCTCAGTTTCTTTAACAATCATGAATAAATACTACATAGTAAAATAGGTAATGGATACTAACATCTACCTAGCATTGGGAAAACTAATCTTGGAATTCTGCTATTATTGAATTTATGACTTCATCCACAATAACTAGCTAACCGGTAACAATTCAGAGTGCCTTTGAGTTGTTTTTGGAGTTTATTATGAATCATGCCTGAATGTTCAAATTGCGATGTTTATTTACCATGTAATCAGGACTCTCATTAATACATTAATACTGTTCATATGCATTCCATAGCATTTTTATAATGCAAACTTGTGCAGCCACTCTGGAAACCAGTATTGAGGTTACTCAAAAAATTAAAACTAGACCTACCCCGAGACCCAGCCGTCATACTACTAGGTATTTATCCAAAGGATACAGGAGTGCTGATTCGAAAGCGCACATACACCCCAATGTTTATAGAAGCACTATCAACAATAGCCAAAGTATGGAAAGAGCCTAAATGTCAACCAACTGATGAATGGATAAAGAAGCTACATATACACACAATGGAATATTACTTGGTGACCAAAAAGAATGAAATCTCGCCATTTGCAACTAGAGTGTATCATGCTAAGCAAAATAAGTCAGTCAGAGAAAGACAAATATCATATGATTTCACTCATGGGGAATTTAAGATACAAAACAGATGAACATAAGGGAAGGGAAGCAAAAATAATATAAAAACAGAAAGGGAATCAAACCGTAAGAGACTCTTAAATACTGAGAACAAACTGAGGGTTGCTGGTGGAGTGTTGGGTGGGGGGGAAATGCTGGAGGGGTGAGGGACATTTGTTGGGATGGGCACTTGTTGGGATGGGCACTGGGTATTATGTGTAACTGATGAATCACTAAATTGTATTCCTGAAATTATTATTACATTATATGTTAATTCACTTGGATTTAAATTGTTTAAATAATAAATAAATAAATAAATAAATAAATAAATAAATAAATAAGTGAATAGAATTTCATCTAGGTTTTATATTCGGAAAAAGTGTACCTTTTACATTTTGTGAAATAAATACAAAAGCAAAACTAATGTATCTTAGAAGAAATGAATTGACTTTGTCACTAGGGGGAGACCTAGCCAGGTTTTGAAACTTGCCCCAATTTTCACAGACAAAAATTTTGTTCTTTCCTTGGCATCTCAGGAGAAATGACAATGTAGGAAAAGGCATTGAGAAAACTTGGTAGTCTCAACAGGACTGGAGCAGTTTTCTTTCTTTCTTTTCTTTTAGTGGCTTTTGACTAAGTGTGTTCTATGGGATGAAGAATAAACCTTAGGTGATACAGACACCAAGCCAGCCTAGGTGACTAAACAAATGGTTTGAACTCAGTTCCCTTGTTTGAGTTTCTGGCAGTGTTATATCAAGTCCTGGAAGCATCACAAGGGGCCGAGACTTCAGAGGGGGCAAGCCAAAGGGGAATTGAGTGTCTTCTCATGGCAGCCATCTGAGAGAGTAGGGACATTTAATGAACACCGAGTTTTCTCACTGGAATTTTCAGTGACCATAGACAGTCTCTCTCTCTCTATATATACTTTTTTCTATTATGTATTTTTCCATTAATTACATTTTCCTATGTAATCTTGAATCATAAGCACTTCTGAAGAAGTGAGGGTGGCCTATCTTGACCATTCTAGAGAAGGAGAGAACCAAGGAGTGCTAGGGAGAGAAATGCTTCTCAAAGATAATATTCCATAAACTAATTAATTACCTGAGGAACTAACCATAGAGATTAGAATTATATTTAATTATACTTCCTTTTTTTTAATTTTAGAGAGAACATGCATGAGTGGGGGAGGGGGGCAGAGGGAGAGAGAAAGAAAGACAGACAGAGAAAGAGAGAGAGAGAGAGAAAGAGAGAGAGAGACAGAGAGAGAGACACAGAGAGAGAGAGAATCCCAAGCAGGCTTCATTCTCAGTGTGGAACCTGATGTGGGGCTCAATCCCACAATGCTGGGATCATGACTGAGCCACCCAGGTGGCCTTATTTTACTTCTTATCAAACAAAATTTTAAGCTTAGAATGTAGTTAATGCAAACCTATTTAGCTTCTTAGTCCTAATCTAGTAATATATATTTTTTATTTTATAGAGGACACTTGGAATAAAACAGTAGACTTTTATTTAAGAGAATTAAGAATTAATATAAGCATAAAATATCATTGGTCATGAAGCTGTTTTAAAAAATAACTTCAAGTATACTGTAGACAATAAATGCTTCTAACTGTACAGTTTACAAATATCAAATTCTAAACTTCTTACCCAAGTGCCAACTTATATTTAACAACTTGGCTATTGCCTTACTAAGCATCCTTTCTTAAGTCCTTGTGAATTCCATTAATATAAAGTTCAAAAGAGTCATATTATACTATGTGTGGCTGAATTGGATGTTTCCAGAAAACTAATGGAAATACTTTGAGTATTTTTTCTGATTATAAAAATGAACATGATGAAGAAATTTTAAATCATCTGTAATTTCTTCACCAAGTGGTAATTAACCACTGTAGACATGTGGAATTATTTTCTTCTAGCCCTTCTTCCATGAAAACGTTTTTTAAAAAGTTGAAATCGTTCTGTATGTACAATTTTACATTCTGATCATATCTTTCCCCCAGAGAACATGCTTTGGTGTTTCCATACTCATTGCTTTCTACAAATGGAGCACATTTCATACTCTCCTTTTAAGCACAAAATTTTTTAAACTCCATAGTTATGCATCCCTTTCTCTTATCATTAAAAGTCTTTGTAAATATAATTTTAAAGGTTACAAGATATTTCATCACATGGACATATCCCAACTTACTCTACAAATTCCTTCTTGTTCGATATTTAGTTATGTCAATAAATAATCCTGGAACTAATGTATCTCTTCATAAAATTTTAACCATATTTCACTGTATTTAATAAGGATCTTTTGCATTGATAGCAAAAGCTATCTTTAGCTACAATTAGATAATTACATTTTAAAATAAAAGTTATAAACCACAAATAGTAGAACTACCAAAAGTATAAGAATTACTGTGACATATGAAAATGTCTTAGGATATTAGAAAATTTTTTATCACAAGAATTGAATATAGGTTTTAGATGTTTCCCACAGCAAGGACTTCAGATTCAGCCCTTTGGTAACTCCCTAGGCACAGCACGTTGGGTTCCCTGGCAGTGTGTATTGAGATGGAGTTTGGGGGTATTAGATATTTATTAGGGATCAACATCTCTGAAAGGAAGAAGGAGAAAGGATTGAGGCAGAGGGAGAACTGCAAAGCAGAACTTACTAAATCTCAGTCCAGCAAGGAGCTTCTGCCTTGTCACTGTTCAGTCACCAGATCTGCATGATGGCCCATAAAGGGTGTGACTATGGGGGAGAATACTCTTTGCAGCTGAGGCAGACCCTGGAGGACCCTGACAGTGGGCACCTATGTTATCCCCACACTTCCTACAACTGGAAAGCAAATCCTGCCTGTAAGGGAGGTACGGATGGTGCATCTCTGGGTATACCATGTTGGGAAATTTATCAATGCACTATAGTATTGGGTTCATATTGTTTAAAAACCGATCATAAATAGTGAACATTTCTTTGGTAAAGGTTAGAAGGTCCAGTCTGATTAATATAAAACTCTAGTAAAATTAGAATTGATTGATGTTTTCTTAGCATGATAAAAACACACATTTCAAGCTAAAATCCAGTGTCACAATTTACAATTAAATATTAGGAACAATTTCTGTTAAAAGTAGGAAGCCAGAATTATGCGCTAGTTCTCTGGAAGTTCCATCAATGCAGTAAGACCAAGGACAGAGTCAACGTTTTCAAAAAAGGGAAGAAGAAGCAGTATTTAAAAAAATTTTTTTTAATGTTTTTATTTATTTTTGAGACAGAGGGAGACAGAGCACGAGCAGAGAGAGGGGGAGACACAGAATCG
The DNA here is from genome assembly GCF_028018385.1 of Neofelis nebulosa. Lineage (NCBI taxonomy): Eukaryota > Metazoa > Chordata > Mammalia > Carnivora > Felidae > Neofelis > Neofelis nebulosa. Next base: position 43,556,674 of record NC_080796.1, read on the forward strand.
GAAGCAGGTTCCAGGCTCCGAGGTGTCAGCATGGAGCCCGACACCGGGCTCGAATCCACGGAGTGTGAGATCATGACCTGAGCTGAAGTCGGACGCTCAACCAACTAAGCCACCCAGGCACCCCAAGAAGAAGCAGTATCATCATTACTTGCACATGATATGATTTTTTAAATCTAGAAAACCCAAGAGAAATAAAAATGATTCAGACAGTAAGAAAATTCAGTAGGGAAGTTGCTTATAAATTAATACATAAAATTTAGTAGCTTTCCTGGCATATTTTTTCTGTAAAGGGACAGAGTAAATATTTTAGGCGTGTGGTCATATACTCTATCACAATCACTCAACACCGCTGTTGCAGTGTAAAAGAAGCTACGGACAAGGTGAAAACACAAGAGCATGGCTGCGTTTCAATAAAATTTTATTCAAAAAAGAGGCAGTAGACCAGATTCAGCTCATGTTGGTAGCCTGCTGACCTCTACTATATATGAAGAAAAGTCATTGAGGGGCCCCTGGGTGGCTCAGTCAGTTAAGCGTCCAGATTTGGCTTGCAGTTCACGAGTTCAAGCCCTGGGTTGGACTCTGTGCTGATGGCTTGGAGCCTGGGGCCTATTCTCGATTCTGTGTCTCCCTCTCTCTCTGCGCCCCTCCCCCTCCGCCCCTCATAATCTCTCTCTGTCTCAAAAATAAACAAACATTAAAAAAAATATGCACGACAGTAGAGAAGGACATAAAAGAAATTTCAAGTGAATAGAGAATAGCACCTTGCTTTGAATAGGAAGATTCTATTTTGTAAAAATATCAGATTCCCCTAAATAAATTATGTATTCAAGGGAGTCTCCATTTTAAGTATTTACATGACTTAAAGAATATCTATATTATTCTTTTTAATTCCTGTATATTATGATATCATATGTATATGTCGATCTTCCTTGACTTGCAGTGGGGTTACAGCCCAATAAATCCATCGTAAACTGAAAACCTTCTAAGTTTAAAAATGCATTTAGTACACCTAACTTGCCCACTATCACAGCTTAGCCTCGCATGCCTTAGATGTGCTTAGACCGCTTACATTAGCCTGCAGTTAGGCAAAATCATCTAACACAAAATCTGTTTTATAAGAAAGTGTCGAATATTTCATGTAATTATTGAATACTCTGCCGTAAGTGAAAAACGAAGCGTTGTATAAATACAGAATGGCTGTAAGTGTGCCGGTGGTTCACGCACGTGATCAGGAGGCTGACAGGGCGCTGTGGGTCACTGTCACTGCCCAGCATCATGAGAGCGTATCACACACATATCACTAGCCCAGGAAAAGATCAACATTCAAAATTCAGCATACAGATTCTGCTGAATACAGTAGAATACTTTCGCACCCCCGTAATGTTAAAACAAGTTTTTTAAGTCAAACCATCTGTGCCCTACGACACTTTCCTCAGATTCCTATTGATAATACCTTTGATTTTTGCTTTCTTTGTTCCTTTTTTTGCTACCACCAATCATTTTTGCGATAAATATCCTTGCACATGTTGGAAAAATGGTGACAGTAAATCCACAGGCCAAATTGCCAGAAACGGAATTACTGGATCAAACAATCGGTCGTTTTTAGTGTTGATGAGGTTGTAACAACCTGAACGAGAGTGCCCTTTCCTCTACATCTTCTCAAAAATTGGGTGGCATCAGTTTTTTGTTAGTTTTTAAAATTTCTGCTACATGAAAAATCCTATCTCCTAGTTTTTAGATCAATAATATTCGATATTATGAAAGAAGTTAGACATTTTTTCGTATACTCAATGACTGTAGGTATTTTTTTTCTAAAATTCTTTTTTTTTACCACATTTGATTTTAATTATTTTAATGTTTATTTATTTTTGAGAGAGAGAGAGAGACAAAACATGAGTGGGGGAAGGGCACAGAGAGAGGGGGACACAAAATCCAAAGCAGGCTCCAGCCTCTGAGCTGTCAGCCCAATGCAGGGCTTGAACTCACCAACTGTGAGATCATGACCTGAGCAGAAGTTGGATGCCTAACTGACTGAGCCACCCAGGTGCCCTATGACACATTTTAAATTTATGTGGTTGTTCTCTTATTGATTTATGTGAGCTCTTTATTAGTTGTGGTAACCATCTCTAGGTCTCTTGTTTTCCTTGCAAATTGGGTTTTTCAGATTGTATGAAAAAAATATAAATTTTTTTCCTTTATGAGTTTGAGGTTTTGTGTACTTCTTAGAAATGTCAATCCTTTATATCACTCAGGACTCTGAAAAAAAGATTACCTCCTGGGAGGCTTCTAATTGCCTTCCTAATGTCCACAGAGAGTAAATAACTGGCCCAAGATCACAAAGCTAGTGAGTGGTTGAACTTGGAGCCAGAATTTAATGTCAACATCATCTTAGCACAAAGTCAATATTATTATCTATATTACCTTGTCCTGTTCTGGCCTTATCCACCCACTGTGGGTAGTATTGGAAGAGACACAGTGTCCTAAAAGATCAATCAGGAAGGACATACAGATTTCTGGTAGTAGATATTTCATGCTTATCAGCTTGACCAATAGTTACTTTTGGAGAAGTTCTTAGAATTATTTTACTATGATATACAGAATTAGCATTAATGCACTCTCATTTTCAGTACCCATCATAGAAGTTAGACATTATTATATGCAATTATTATTATTATTTGCCTTAGGAAAGGTGATTCCTAGCTATGTTTCCTAGCTGGATTTAATAATGAATCCCCATAAGTATAGTATTTATTATTCAGAACATTATTTAGTAGCAGAACTATGACTTTCAGTAATTAAGAGTTTCTATGAAACTCTTTTGGAATGAATTTTCAGATTTAGGAAAAATAAAAGGCTGATTAATGGCATGTTCCTACTAAATGTCATGAAAACAAAACATATGCTCTCTGTCAGTAAATCAAAATTACTGGTAGTTCTGGAAGAATGCATAATTAGAAGAGTAGGTAATATGCTAACTCATTTTTGTATTTGAATTAATAGATGAATGATTCTTTACTGACCATGGGAATTATATTATTTGAATTGAAAGGTTGAGGCTTAAGGGTTCTACTCAGTAGGTCTCATTTGTAATAAACTCACTGTAGTAAATTCACCATTCGAAAGTAGAGAAAACTAAAATGTCACATGATTTTGAATAAATGGCGAAGATATAAGAAATCTTCAACTTAAACTTGATTCCGGGAAGATCCTCTTTTGAGAGTGTTCATGAACTCTTCTCTTTGGAGAAGAGAATGTGTTGAAGCACACCACTGGGCACAAGAGTGATCAATGTTTATGCCACCAAGTGTTGTATCTGGTTTTCCAGCTTATAGAATCAACCTACAGGCAAACACCAAAGACTTTTTTGGGCCCATAAAAGAATGTAAATGGTATCAACCTTGACAACACAAAAGTGAAATTTAGTTGCCACATGGAGAAATGGAGGGAAGGATGCAGGTGGCCGCATGGCCATTTACAAACAGGGAATAAAGATAACCAATAGTGGGACCGATATTAGTGATAGAGCTCTACTGAGAAAGGGGGGGGGAAGAAGGGAAGGGGGGTATGGATGAACTAGATCTTCATGTCACATTGCAGAAGTCAACAGATAACATCCAAAGCTGGTTATTCAAAAAGAGGTGTATACACGTGGCCTCTAATTGATCCTTTAATGTTCATCCTCCCTTTCTATACAATAAAAATAAATCGGAGTACATGGCCACCCAGCCAAAAATGGCATTTTCCTTGCAGCTAGGTATAGCCAACAGTAGGCTGAGATGCAGTATTGTGCAATCTTTAGATCATGTCCTTAAAATAAAGCATGCCTTGCCTTCTTCTTTCTCTTCACCTTCCCTGGGCTAGAGTGCAGCTAAAGCAGAAAGTCAATGAAGTCTGTGGAAAAGAGTCACATCCTCCACCAGGAGGCCAGAGTTTATATCACTGTATTTTTCAGTTCCACATTAGAACAGCCTCTATCCTACTCCTGCAAATAAATGTTTAGGGACATAAAGGCATGTAAGACTCAAGATAGAAATGATAAAAGTTAGGCACGCCTGGGTGGCTCAGTTGGTTGAACATCTGGTTCTTGATTTTGGTTCTGAGCGTGGAACATGCTTAAAATTCTCTCTTTCTCTCTGCCCCACTCCCTCAGTCTCTCTCTCTCTCTCTCTCTCTCTCTCTTTTTCTCTCTTTAAAAATAAAAGACAGAAAGAAAGAAGGAAAGAAAGGAAGAAAGAAGAAATGATTACAAGTTGTTTTCTGAAAAGTAGAATTGAGTGTGGGGTGGTGGTTGGATAGAAGATAAACACCACTTTTCATTATAAATATTTCTATCTAATGTTAAGCATGTGAATGCACTATTTGACAAACAAAAGTTAATTATTCTCATTAAAGAAAAATAGAACATATACAGTAGTAAAATGAAAACAGATAACTCTCTCACCACCCTGAGGAAACATTTTGGTGATTTATTTCAAGCTGTTTTTCTACATATAGTTTTTTGTTTATTTGTTTGGAAGTCTACATTTGAAGTTTGGACAGAGGAAAGGGATTCCACCAAGAGAATGCAAATAAAATATTTGGAGAATTAATGGATAAATCAAGAGAATTCAATATCAAGAAATCCAGAGGAGGATAGAATTTCAGTAATGAACAGATTCATTAATGGTTTCAAACACAATGGAAAAGTCAATAGTTTGAGATCTGGCAATAGGTTAATTGAATTTGGACTCTTGGGTCATTGATGATCTACAAGAGGAATATTTCAACAAAGTAAATGTGATGGGAAAGAGACAAGCTAGAAACAAGTTTAGAGTATTTGAGGAGAAGGAAGAAAGTCTGTGGGTCTGGAATTCAGTGAGCAAATGGGAAAATGGTAGGAGATGTTTGGAGAGGTAGGCTGGGCACCAGATCATGTAGGGTCTTGGCCATAGAGAACACTGTGGATTTTATCCTACATATTAACTTAAAATATTTATTATTATGTATATATATTGTTGTAATTGGACCTTGGGCTCCTTTGTGAAGACTGGACCCTAGGGGGTAAGATAAAAACAATGTGGGAGCACCTAGATGGCTCAGTTGGTTAAGCATCTGACTTCAGCTCAGGTCATGATCACACGGCTTGTGAATTTGAGCCCCATGTTGGGCTCTGTGCTGACAGTCAGAGCCTGGATGCTGCTTCAGATTCTGTGTCTCCCTCACTCTCTGACCTTCTCCCACTCACACTGTCTCTCTCTGTCTCTCAAAAATGAATAAGTGTCAAAAAAAAGAAAAAGCAATGGGACCAGTTAGAAGGCTTTTGTAGTCCTGGCAGGAATTAATAGTGGCATAGACCTGAGTAATAATGATAGAAGTAATGAGTGAGTTTGGGTTCTGACTGGACACAGTTTCAATTTTGGTGCCAAAAGACAGTGCATGAATAGGACATGACATGTGAGGAGGTGGAAGAGCTACTGGGCAAAAGGGAAAGAATCAGTGATAAGTAGCTTTTGTGGAGGACTAGGTTTTAGGTAGGAAATCAATAATTCAATTTTAGACATATTGCTTCAAATATCTATGATACACTTAAGTGGAGATGTTAAATAGCAGTTAGATATAATAAATCTAAAGCTTGAAGAGAGTTTAGAAATACACACACACACACACACACACACACACACACTCATATGTTTTAGGTCCTCAATATATACGTTGTTCTTAAAAGCAAATGATTGGATGAGGTCCCATGAGGAGTAGGGGAGAGGTAATGAAGGGCTTCTAGGACCAAATTCTGGGTCATGCACCACATAAGATCAAGAAGTGGAACTGAACCCAGAGAAAGAGTGTTCAGTAAGGAAGGAAGAAAGCCAGAAGAATGTGGTCTGAAATCTAAGTGAGAAAATGATTGAAGAAGGAGTATGGCTGTAAACTAAATGTTGTGTGTCTCCATGAAATTCATATGTTGAAATCGGATCCTTACTGTGATAGTATTTGGAAGTGGGACTACTGGCAAATGATTAAATCATAGGAGTGGGGCCCACATGAATGAGATTAGTGTCCTTATGAAAGAGACCCCGGAGAGCTTTCTCCCGTCTTCCTTTTCTCTGTCATTTGATGACACAGCAACAAGGACCATCTGTGAACCAAGAAGTATGTTCTCACCAAATCCAACCATGTTGGTGACTTGATCTTGGAGTTCTCATCTTCCAGAACCATGAAGAATACATTTCTGTTGTTTCTAAGCCATTCAGTCTATAGTATTTTGTTACAGCATCCTGAACATACTAAGACAGGGTGATTGTGTGAAATACTGCTGACAGGTCAAGTATGATGCGTGCTGAAAACAAACTCTTGAGTTTATCATTGTACCGGTCAGTGGTAATGAGTGGGAGGTATAAATACCTGGTCAGAATAGTTTAAAGAGATGGAGGGTATCTTTAGATGAGAGAGATGTGGCTAAAACTGTACCTAAGATTTAAGACCTAAGCACAAATTTGTAGATAGGTATTGCTCAATCCCCTGATGGGATTATAATAAATTGGTTCAAAAGCACAGGTGGAAACTTTGCCTTGACAAGAGGGACATTTCATCCTCCAAGACCACAGGAAAAGGGGAAATTCGAGGAAAGAAGTTTATCATTTCATTAATGAATTAGTTTACAAAGTAGTATCTTATAAGAGTGAGCCTGTGGGCTTAACAAGGGAAATTGTTTGAAATAGTTGGCCTGGCGATTTATAGAGGAGACAGACTGAGGGTTCATCAAAGTGTCCTGTGCACTTTAGTAAGATTATCCATTATGGAGACATGATCATCTAGATCATGGGAATAGATCCAGTAACTCCCAGCCGCTTAGAATTGGGAACAGAAATAAAGACAGCTGGTTTAGTCCAGGTTAGTGTATATTGGTAGTATTTCCATTTCAAACATTTAAGGTAAAAAGTAGCTTTGATATTTTCTATTACGTAGATAATTTAGATATGCTGAGTAGCGTGTTTATTAGTGGGTCAAATAAATTTGACATGCAATAGTAAGTGAACCTCCTTTTTATTCATGTCATAAATTCTGCATTTTTCTCCACAGAAATTCAGTGCATTTGTATGTCTTCCCCAAATTTACCTGTTTTCTCCCTTCAGAAAAACAAATACTCAAGGATTTTTTTCACTGATTTATTTGAAAAAATTAATAGAACTAGGAAAATAAAATGGAAACACATGTAGAATATGTTTAAACTGTATATTAATTCTGCAGAGCCATTCTAATTGGACTCATTGACTATTTCTGCCCTGATTATTTTGGGCACAAGCTATATGGACCTGTATTTAGTTCATAAAATGTTAAAGGAAGGAATGGATTGTAGTGTTTTCATATCTTTCTCTGTTTTCTGACTACAAAATTGACAGTGACTCTTTATGACAGGAAGTGTTTAGCTTTAACCCTGTGGCAGTCTGGTAGGGACCAATGGAGGCTGGAGATTTGGTTGTAATTACGCTAGAAGATTCTGGCATATTTTCTCTATATCTATAGCATGAAGAGTAATCTCAGAAATGTAGCCAGGGCTGTTGAAATGGGTTCAGAATCTGATAAGAAGCTTTTTTTTTTTTTTTCGGTTTCTCACAGCATTTGATTGAACTTCAGATCACCTTCCAGCCAAGGTTATTTGCACCGTATTTTCCCAATCTGTTCATCCATGAATACCAAAGAACTTAAGCATAGTTCAAATAAATATATAATGCCATCATTTCAAGACCACTTGCCAGCTTCCTGTTACATTATTTTTTCATACTCTCCTGCCCCACTTCTTTTTTTAAGCTCTGCAAGAGCTTACACAAAGTAAAACAAAACATAGTTTAAAAAAATAATCAAATGAGTTCTAGGTATAACTACTGCTCCAATGGTCCCTGCAAAACTTCAAGAAGCCAAAGGGTCCTGAAAGTACCCATTTGGAAATCACTTTACTTACTAATTCTAGCTCATGTCAGTGTAACCAAGGATATTTTGTTACTATAAGACATGTCTCTATTTTCTATATCATATCTTTTCTGGTGGTAAAACACTGACAGAAACTTTGTGTTTTTTTGTTTTGTTTTGTTTTGTTTTCTTTTTTAAAGTAGGCTTCCTGCTCAGTGTGGAGGCCAATACAGGGCTTGAACCAAGACCCTGAGATCAAGTCCCAAGCTGAGATCAAGAGTCAGACACTCAACCGACTGAGCCACCCAGGGATCCTCTTATGGCATCTTTCCTGAGATAATTACCCACGTGGCTAGAATTTCACAAGGCAAGTGACAATCTTCTCTTTTCTTTTTCAAATATGTTAGACTCATTCAAATTTAGTGGTTCCCCCAGCATTACAAAGGGATCTAGGGGTCTTTGTACACCTGGATGTGTTTGGGGAGAGATTGGTCCTCATTCATCTTTGGAAGAACCACAGAAAAGCCTTGGGTTTTGTTACTACGTTGAAGTAATACCAAAGGAATTGTATGGTGGTTGTACCTAAGATTGTAGAGTTTAAGAACAGTTGGCACGATGCCATGCAAGATGAAATAAGGAATTTTATGATATGAAAACTATAAAGTAAACTAATAGTGTATACATGTGGCCTATTTAAGATCTCCCATGAGTACAGGGATGACATATTTGTAATCTCTCCTAGCTCAGGCACTGGTGGAGAACAGTGACTCAGTTTTTGTTTGTTGAAATAAAACGTAAATGAAAAGTTGTGAATGTATTATTTGTGTAATTAGATGTAGCACTTTCCTAAATTTTTGAGACTTAAGTCATAAGCCACTAGTTCAACCAACCATCTGATCCAGTTTCATATTATGGTCTTAAAGCTGCATGCCAGACTTGTTAGTAAAGATAATAAAATTAAAGATTTTTTGAGCTGGAGGGGACTTACAATTTGATTCCAAGGTTGAACATTGCTTGACTCATCAAGATATTATAAACATCTGTGAATGCAGTGAGAGATCTCAAAGGAGCTTAAAACTATGTGTAGAGAAAATGTTTAATAGCCTCCTAAGCCCTGAAAATTATTGATGTTGGTGAAATTCTGCTTTGGGCTTTGGGCAAATGCTCTGTCTTCTCTTTTCTTTCTGATTTACTGGCAATTTTAACACTTCAGCTGAAAGCAGTCACAGCACACTCTTAACCACACTTTCAAACTCTTTAACTTTCCTCTACCTTTGAATCTCCTCCTAAGCCAGGAAGTAGGAGGGCAGTTGAAAACATTAAATGTAGCAAAGAAATAGATATTAAAAGAAAGATAACAAAAAAAAATGCCTATGCTGCATTTCACCTAAATCAAACACACAAACATTTCCCCTGGAAAGATAAAAAAAATAGGTTCAGTGCTTCATAACCGTGAGTTCTGCTCATCAGCAATCAAATCCGTGAGATAGTTCCAAAATCTTCAGTTGAAGATGTAGCTTTGTCTACAAGGAGAGCTTGAACAAAACTGGACCTGGAAGTTCTGCCTTACACATTCTGTGCCACTGGACATGCAGAGTGAGGCTGAGGTTGCAATGTGGTGACACAGCAAGGCGACTGTATCAACGCTGACCTCATAACTAGAATAAAGGCTCCTCGGTGGAGAGGAACCTTGGAGATCTCCTAAAGCCAACCCCCTCCGTTGGACATCTCCCACTCAATGAGGGGTGGCTTTTCTATTAAAATTACATTTTTTGTCCATTTTCCCTAGAGTCAAAGAGTTTTTGGTTTATGTATTTTGATGCAATGACAGTTGTCGAACAAAAGTCTTTGTTTGGCGTTGGTTTGTAAGCTGTAAGTTGTATCTTTGGATGATAGTCACCTGCACGGTGCAAGGATTACAAAACAGAGATCCAAACAGCCAGCCCAGAATCAGAGAGATGGTGACAGAAGCAAAACTAGATACAATCTTGCTTTTCTAGCTATAGCCTGGAGCCATTTTTTAATTCTTATGCTATATCAACTATATGGAGGCACAGCCTCTAGGTATGCCATTTATTGCCAAAGTACCATAAGTCTGTAAATAATGAGAGGTGAATATGGAAAATTACTGGGACAATTGGGATTACATTTTTCAGAAGACAGAAGGCAATCTTAACCTTGGTTTTCTAAGAACGGTTTAAATGCTGGGCAAATATAAAAAAAAACTCTAACAAAAACGCAACTATGGAAGAGGCAACGTAGAGCTTAAAGTTAGAGGACCTACATTGGAGTCTTGCCTCTGCCATTTCTCGCAAGGCTACCACTCAAGCAGCCTGGACAAATTAAGTCAGATGCCATGATACTGAGGAACCTAACAGTGGGCACCTCCTAATCAGTGACAGTTCAAGCCTGGTGTTAAGGTGTAGAGGATCAAATACGATCTTGCTAAACTACCATAAAAAACCAGTGTCTCATGCATTCTGAGTGAGTTTCAAATCAGGAATAGGCAGGGCTCTTTAACATAATCTGGCCTTTGTTTCTGGCCATGAGGTTCCAAGAGACTTTGATTATTGTGCTCTATCTTATCCTGTAAAATTCTTATGGAAACATCCCCACTTATGACAACCCCAAGCAGTGGAGCCTACTTAAAGGGACAGTAGCAGGAGATCTAACACTTACAGAACGATTAATTTTCCAGGTATTCAAAAAATATATAAACTTACTTAAGTTTCCCCCAAATTCTTGGAGTTAAGAATCATTTTATCTATTGTGCTGATGCAGAAATTAAAACACAGCAGTAAAATGCCGAATTCAAACCATTTCTGTTTGATTTCCAAAATCAAGTCTCTTTCCACTCTATCATACTGCCTTCTACTCTAGCATACTGCATTGTCTGGAATATTGGGTACTTCCAATGAAAACTACTATAAGATATTTCATATTCTTATTATTGTGTGCAAATGAATTGGACTTTAGAAGTTTGAAGGATAATAGTGATGATAACTCTTTTGTTCTTCTGTTAGAATTTGAAAATTATTCATTAAGATCAGGGGAATTATTATCATTTTGTATAATGAGAAGAAAAAAGCCAAAACTTTAGAGGTAGAAATATTAAAGACAAACAACCTTGAAAAGATTGAAAATATCATTTTACATTTGATATGTAAAAAAAAAGTATTTTATTTTGCAATCTCAAAAGAGAGCATGGCAACATATTTTTATGGTAGTCTTCAAATATGTAAAGATACAGTGTTAGAATTCTTCCCATTTTATGGTTGAGAAATATGAAAAAAAGAAAGATCACCAAATCAGAAACTAAACCATTAAATTGTGGTTTTATCTCAGTGTAGAAAGATTTTTTTTTTCAACGTTTTTTATTTATTTTTGGGACAGAGAGAGACATAGGGGCACCTGGGTGGCGCAGTCGGTTAAGCTCCGACTTCAGCCAGGTCACGATCTCGCGGTCCGTGAGTTCGAGCCCCGCGTCAGGCTCTGGGCTGATGGCTCGGAGCCTGGAGCCTGTTTCCGATTCTGTGTCTCCCTCTCTCTCTGCCCCTCCCCCGTTCATGCTCTGTCTCTCTCTGTCCCAAAAATAAATAAAAAACGTTGAAAAAAAATTAAAAAAAAAAAAGAAAGGGCATAGATCTCTGTAGGCTGTGTAATACCACACAAATGTTTGTTATTTGTGTTATTATCTTTGGGTGAGGATAGAGGCCCATGTAGGATATGAATTCATTTTAAACAGCTGTCCCACTAATGACTTGGAAAGCTACCAGCTGGTCTATATAGTATCAAAAGTCATGTTTATTATGTAAGTAAACAGTCTTTACTATGATTTTTTTTACCTCTTTGTAAAATATCAAAACAAGTGAAAATAAATCTAAGAAAATAATGCACCAAGTGCCCATTTCTCACAGCATTTTTTTGCCTCTCTTCTCTCCTCGAACTCTCAGCTCCTTTGTCTTTTCTCCTGTCCTTCCTTTTCAAAGATAGAGATGATATTAGAGATGGGAATGCAGTGGAATTATTTTTAGATTGTAGCTCTTTTGACTTTGTCTCTCCTTGGATATTCTGGGACCATCATCATCATTGGCTGTGATTGGGTGGAGGCTTCTGAGAGCTCTTTTTGTTCAGTCACCCGGTTGGCTTGGCATTCCAAGTCTGCGACTGTGACACACACAAGCACAAAAGACCCCAGCAGCAATCAACCTGCTTCCCACAAGTCCATCTGAAACAGGCTTGGTGTTCATTTCCATTAGAATACTCCTCTGTTTTTAGTTTCAACAAGCCACGCTTCTTTTTTTTTTAAATCCTTGGAGCCCATTACAATTTTAAAACAAACTGACAATACAAAATACAATTTGAATGCCATAGGAAGAAATTAAGAAAGGAGAGAGAGACCAAGGTTATATATATATATATATATATATATATATATATATATATATATATATAAAGAAATTTACCCACCGTCCAATTATTTCTGTCAGCTTCTGAAACCTTCTACTTCCTGTTATGGTGCCTCTGTCATATAGCTGATGATTCCCAAATGAGTAAACAAAACACCCAATACTTGATCTGCACTTGTGAGTTCAGTTTTACTTCAGGTCCTGGAACAAAAATGTCTTTAGAAGATTTTTACATCATTCGTATTGAACACTTAGGTAGTTCAGCATCATCAGCCTTGCTGTTGGTGTGGCTCCAGGGTCAAATGCTTTGGAACCTAAGACCCTTTCTTCAAAGCTTGTCTCTAAACCTGAAGCCCTGCTTTCTGTTTGTCAGTTTTTCATTCTCTGCCCATAAAATTCCAGTGGAGTCTGAAGCCCTTTTTCCTCTTGAAAAATACCTTTTTGTTCTCTACCATTGGACCACTTGTTGCTATAGTATTCCTGTGTAGAACAATGATCCCTCGGTGATGTTAAGTTACATGACAAAGTAAAATTAAGGTTGCAGATGGAATTAAAGTTGCCAATCACTGACCTTAAATTAGGAAGATTATTCTGGATTATTTACATGAGCCCAATACAGTTGCTCCTTGGACATTATGAGTGTTTGAACTGCACAAGTCCACTTGTATGTGGATTTTTTTCTATAAATACATTTCAGTTCTGTAAATGAATTTTCTCTTCCTAATGATTGTCTTAACAATTTTCTCTAGTTTACTTTATTGTAAGAATACACTATATAATACATATAACACACAAAATAAGTGTTGATTGACTGTTTACATTATTGGTAAGGCTTCCAGTCAAAGGAAGACTGTCGGTAGTTAAGTTTTGGGGAGTCAACAGTTATACTCAAATTTTCCGCTGTGTGTGTGTGTGTGTGTGTATGTGTGTGTGTGTGTGAGTGTGTGTGTGTGTGTGAGTGTCAATGCCCTTAACTGCTATGTTGTTCATGTTAACTGTATAATCACAAGAACCCTTAAATGTGGAAGAAGAAAGCAGAAATGTTAGCGTCAGAGTAATGCAGAATGAGAAAGACTGGATTGGCTATTGTTGGTTTTGAAGAGGGAGGAAAGTGGTCATGAGCTAAGAAATGTGGGCAGCCTCTAGAAGTTGGAGAAGGCTAGGAAACAAATTCTTTCCAGAAGGAATGCACACTTCTTGTTTTAGTTCAGTGAGATCCTTTTCTGATTGTTGATCTCCAGAACTATAAGATAAATGTATATTGGTTTCAGCCTCCACAATTATGGTATTAAGAAAACTAATACATCCTGCATGTCCTTTCATTTCTGCCATTTATGTTTAACCCCCCAGTGAACCAGCCACATCACTGAATCTTTTGCTAGCATTATTGAAATGACTGTGTCTCTTGGTGAGTCTAGGTCACAGTAAATCTCTTCTGCTGTGTTACAGTTGTTCTTTCCATGCCCATGTCACAAAAGTTGATCCTCAAAAGCCCACCAAATAGAACCTATGATTCAAACCCTGAGGATCTTAGTCAGCCAGACTACATGTATAGATACCCATCCACCTGCAAAGACCAGCCCCCTCTATCTGTGACCTTGCACAAATGACTGTTCCTCTTGGAGCCCCTGTTCTTTCATCTGTAAAATGGACAGTAGAACTTCATTGGATAGGATACTTATGATGGTTGAAAGATAATGCCAGAAAAGTGCTCAGCACTGTCCCTGGCACAAAGTAACATTTACATAAATATTATTTGTTAATATTCTCATCAATATCTGGTTCATTATCTCTCAACTGATACAACGGATACACTAATTTAACTAAAGACCTGGATGGAAAATCTGGGCATGGAAAATCAGGCATATGGTTCCCTTTACATTCAAGAACCACTAACTATGTTACTCCAGCATATAGACCATGAAATACCCCATAAAATTCAAAAAGCTTGAGATCCAGTGCAAATATAAGTGAAAAAAAAATTGGCATCTGTAGTATATGTACATCTTTTCATACTTAGTATATTAAATAAATTAGTTCTTGGTATAATCCTAAAACTGGTTAAGGCAGCTTAGACAAAAACCTGGGCAGGTTTATTCCATGGATTCATCCCTGGTATAGGAACCCCACTTTCATACCAAGCCACTGAAATGTGTGTCTTCTCAATAAATACCCTTAAGTAAAAAAATAATGTACTCAACACCTATTAGCATGCCGATTAATATTTATTATTTTTAGATATCAAATATATTTTCCAATTTACATGTCTCACCCTAAGTTTTGGTGGTAAAAGCCAGTTCTCCCAGGGGTTTCATGATCCTTGAAGAAAATTAATTATAAAGATTGAAGATGGGGGTACCTGTGTGGCTCAGTCAGTTAAACATCCGTCTCTTGATTTCAGCTGAAGTTGTGATCTCACAGTTTGTGGGATCAAGCCCTGGGTAGGGTTCTGAGCTGGCGGTGCAGAGCCTGCTTGTGATTCTCTTTCTCCCTCTCTCTCTGCTCCTCCCCAGCTCACATGTGTATGCATGCTTTCTCTTTCTTTCTCAAAATAAATAAATAAACGTTAAAAAAAAGGGAAAAGATTGGAGATGGAGCGGAGTAGAGAATCAAATCTTGACCTACAGAAATGTATCAAACCATCTCATGCTCTTTCCTAAATGATACTTCTTCATTATAAATCTGCTCCTTCTTGCAGCATAATATTGCACAGTTTGGTTAAGAAGGCAGGGTAGAGGTTAGGGATTCCAGATGACACTGGTGCCAGCTGAGACAGAGCTCCCCGTGTGTGTCATGTTGAGTAAGGTTTGGAGGAGAGACGAGCACTTTGCCGTCAACCTGAAGTGCCTCATGGAACTGGGGAGACTTGTTCCTCCAACATCATGGAGTAATCGTTGTGAACCCCTCTCTTGGGACTCAGAGGAACTTTTGTTGTTAAGAATGGGAACAGTTTGAGGTGGTTTGAGGTTTGAGGTGGTTAACCTTTCATTTATGGGAAGGAGAAAGTAGACAAAGACAATGTGTAGCGTAACTTCCCCTTGGGCCATGAGGTTGGCGTTCTTGACCAATCTAAGAAGCTGGTGTCCTCACAACCAGACCACTGGTGACTAGGAAAAATCTAATCTCTTTTGATATGTTCCAAGATGAAAATCCTATGTATAGACCTTAAAAGAGCCTATAAAACAGTGTCCTTATTTTGGCCTTATAATTAAGTAATAATAGAAGGGCTGCACTGTTTTACAAGGCAATATTCTAGTTCCTAAGTGGGTAAGAGACACAGATGCTTGCCAAAAATTGTAATTTATTCTGACAAGTACCCGCCACCCCTGCTCCCACCCCATTCTTGATGAGAGAAACAGGTCTAGCCATGCTGTGAAAGAGTTAAATAAAGATACTTAAGCTCATGTGGGGTTAAAAAAAAAAAAAAAGGAGCAGCAGGGGCCATTGACTAAAGCAAAGTTATGTTGGAGTTGCCATTAGAGCAGGCATTTTGATAATCTTGAAGAAAAGCCCTGGGATTAGCAAATGAAGGCTTTCTGACTGTTGTCTCTTTCTGTATGTAAGAAGTCATGAAGTCCAATCCTGGTCCCTGGCAAAACACAGGAGTCATGGGAAGGTGCACCATCGCACATAAAGAAAAGTGAAATGTGTTTTCATTTTTCCTCCATAAAAATAATTTTTAAAGTACGGTTTGGTTTCCAGACAGTTTTAAGAGCTAAAAGGCTCAGGAGGTGGGGGTGGGGTGAGTTAGGAATGGTAGTAACATTTATGTGTGCAAAAAATTACCTTAATTTGAGTGACTTTCAGGAATTGTATATTTGATATTGATTTCTTTTCAAATCAACAGCCTAATTCTTAAAATATTCACATTCTGCAGAGTCCGGATATAACTATATTATAAAATGAGATGTTTGAAAAGCATTTGTTTCCAGAAAGTATGGTCCCAAAGGCCCACATTTTAGTAAACTTGACTTTAGAAGACCTGCTCCAGGCAATTAAATCTATGTAACTTAACAAAGCCCAGGAGCAAGGCTGCCTTCTGCTGCACTATTAGAAAAAAAGATTTCCCTAAAAACTGCCTTTCTCTTATTCTATTCTTGAAAATGATTCTCTAAATATTGTTCTGCATTAAAGATAAAGTAAAATGATTCTTAAGTGAGCTCAAATTTATGTAAAAGGAAATGAATCTATGATGATTTGCATCCTTTCCTCTGGAAGGAGGAAGAAGGTAACACAAAAATGGAATACGTAGTGATTGGCTGAATTCATTCCTTGGCCCTTCAGAAATTATGTGCATTTCCCAAAAGCCTTTTCATTGCCAAAAAGCACAATCCTAAGTCATACACATTTTTTCCATTTGGAAAAAAAAAGTACATAATTGAAATGTTTCCAAATGCAAAAATATTTGATTGCACCTTTGAAAATGGCTTTCAGAAAGGCCAATAAATCTATGGACCCAGTGATATGTAGAAAGAATCTAAAAATGTCATTGCTTATTTATGGTCTATCAAGTATCTGAAATATTCCGTTAGACATACAAAATGATTGGAAGCTCTACAGATATCCTGACATCTCCCCAGAGTTCTTTATCAGTTATCTAGTGCTACATAAACACTTCCAAATACAGTGATTTAAAAGAGTAACAATGGTTTCTCACAATTCTGTGGGTTAGCTGATTTTTCCTGGGTTCACTCATTCTACTCCGTCCATTTTCTGTTCTAAAGTGGGACAGTTGGTCTTCTTTTTCTTTCTTTCTTTTGTTTTTTAGTTTTTTTAACGTTTACTTATTTTTGAGAGACAGATAGACACAGAGCGTGAGCGGGGGAGGGCCAGAGACGAGGGAGACACAGAATCTGATGCAGGCTCCAGGCTCCGAGCTGTCAGCACAGAGCCCCACACGGAGCTCGAACTCATGAACCATGAGATCATGACCTGAGCTGAAGTCAGAGGCTTAACCCGACTGAGCCACCCAGGTGCCCAGGCCTCTTTTTCCAAGTAGTCTCACATCCTGGAACTCTCTATGCCATGGCAGCCTAGGGGAGCACTCCAAGAGGCTCAAGGTGGAAACTGTAAAGCCTTTCAGAGGTCTAGGCTCCAGAATCTGGCAGCATCCCTTTTGCCACGTTCTCTTGGTCATAGCAAGTCACGAATAGAGCCTGGATCCAAGGGGGTGGAGAAAGAGATTCCACCTCTGGATAAGAGAAGTGACAAAGTCACATGGCAGTGGAGTGTGAATACTGGGATGAGGGGAATTTGTGCTCACTAATTCATGGTGCTATAACAAAATACCAGCGTGGGGAGCTTAGGAAGGGAAATGTATCTTTCACAGCTCTGGAGTCTGGGAAGCCCAAGATCAAGGCACTGGCAGATCTGGTGTATGTTGAGGACCTGCTTCCTAGGCAGCCATCTTTTTGCTGTAACCTCATCTAGAGGAAGCAGAAAGGGACCTTCCTCAGACCTCTCTTATAAGGACACTGATCCCATTCAGGACGGTGCTGCTCTCACAGCCTAATCATCTCCCAAGGCCCCACCTCCTACCACCACGTTCGGCATTAGGTTTGCAACATATGAATTTTGGAGGGAACATAAACATTTAGTGTGCAGCAACGATCTACCACAGGTGAGTTGTAAGATTTGGTACTCAGATCAGGCATGATGAGTGGACATCTTTTTTGACGAGACAGATGATAACAGACTGAGAAACAGATCCATTGGTATTTTCTACCAGTACCCACTGATTCTTTGTGACTGTCTAGATTTGATGAAGTATCAACCTGGCCTAGGAAGTGGCTGGCCCATTGTAGAGCTAAATAGATATTGAATGCATTGAATTAGGAAAACACATATGAGTAAAACCTTACTCGTTTCATGATAAATGAATTTCCAAGAAAATAATTCCACGGTGTTCCTCAAGACGCAGTGGGGTTAAGTAGAACTGATTCCACCTTCGGAGTCAGACTCACAGCTCTTCTATCACAATTTTATGTCACAGCACAGTTCAAAACGGTAATTGTGGTACAAAGTGGAAACTGCTCTGTGTGTATGTGTGTGTGTGTGTGTGTGTGTGTGTGTGTGTGTGTGTGTAGTGGGGGGTGGCAGTCTAGTGAGCATTTCCTGTTGCTTGAAGGCTGTGGGGATCAGTATATCTCATCATGCTCCTAACTACAGAACACCTGGGTTGAAGCCCTGAATGGATTATTGGATATGTGGCCTTGATCAGATCACAGGAGCTATCAGAATAAGGCTAACACCCTTCCCTGCTTCCCCACAGTTTATTGTGAGGGTGAAGTAACACGGTAGTAAATCTGGATGGTAATACCTGATACCTTCCAAAATCCAAAGCTGGAATGTGTGGAATACATTATTTTTTTCTCAAATGCACCAAATTGCTTACGGAATCATTGTAATCTATCTCACACCAAAGAATTTACTACTTTGTAGTTTGTAAAGCAATGTACAAAAGCAATGTACGTCTGAAGGGGTGCCCGATACAGTAATAATTGCAGCCATTATTCTCGTGTTGCGTAGAATACGTCCAATCCCTGAAAGAAAAAGCCAAGTAGATTTGAATGAAGAAAACAAAAATCTGAACATTATAAAGACATTTGCCAATAGAGTCCCAATAATAATTTATATGAATTGAGTGGTGATATGTCATGGTACATAAAATCTGTTTTACATTTAATTTTACCCATATGCCTTCTCATTTCTGTTATCATTTTAATAAATGTATGAGGATGACCAGAAAAATGTGTATGGTCACTGGTGAATATGCCCTCCAAGAAAACTTAAATGACCCGAAGAGCAATTCCAGAGACCTGTATCACTCCTGGAGATGCCAGTCCCAGATATCACCAGCTTCCATGTTTTCGCGTCCACAGCATTGCCTTGATTGTGCTTGCCTCGACCAGGTTAGAAACACAGCTCCACTAATATACAGTAAGACAAAACAAAAAGTTACTTTTAGCAACCATTTGAAAAGTTCAAAAATTTCACTAAGGATCTGAAGATCACAGAACAGACAACACAGTCTTAGTGTGCTGTCTTCTGCGTGCTCTTTTTTCCCTCTCTCATTTTCTTCCTCTCCTTAAGAAACAGAGAAAATACTGCTGTCCTTGTCTTCAGTAGATCAGCTCCACCCTCATGGAAGACACCAGAGGTCTCAGAATCCCCAAGTGACTGTATTAATTTCCCAACAAAGATTTCTCACTAAAATATCCCCATGCTAGCCAATAAGTGAGTAAAAGTATCTTCATAGTTTAGCATAATTTTATCTCAGGTTTCCACTGTATGAGCTGATGTCTATGTTCTGTTTAATTCACTGAGATTCCTAATGGCATTAATGTCAAACAAATTAAATTGGGGATAATGTTCCTTTAAAACTTAATGTTATGCCCCAGCAACCTGTCTGCATGTCCAAACTCTCCCGTTTGCCACAGAGACCATCGTGTTCCTTCCCCAGCTAACTCTCCCTTCCCAATTTCCGCCCATGTCCTTTCTTGCTAAATCACAGATCAAATGGAGGTCATGAGGCATAAGTGCCTCAACGTGGTGTTCCTCCACCTTCTGTCTGGTCTCAGAGGAAGTGGTAACCCTCCTCCAAGCTCAAAGTTAATTTGGCCAGCTGTTCTGTTGATGCAATCAACCCCTACCCTCCTCCGTGGTTTCATCCAAGTCCCTCTCCTGACACCGCAAGCCTCTGTTTCAGCTGTTACTCTTACAATTCTCCTTCACCCCCACTGTATCTATACTTCTCCCTTTCTTCTTGCCTCTGCAGCCAAACTCCCTAAAATGAAAGAACATAATCACTACGACGACTTATTTTTGTTGCTGGCATCCCTTCTTCCTTCATCTGATTTCCCTCAGAGGAACCCGTCCCTCCTGCCCCCTGGGGATGGGAACCTGACCGAAACAATGTCTTGATTGGCATGAGCAACACTGATTGAGTCGGAGATGGACGTGTGACCCAAGTCAGGCCAATTAGACTCAACTTCAGTAATTTTGTTCAAGTCCTGGAGAAAGTACGTCTTCTTTACGGAGGGCTCAGCACCCGGAAATACACAGTGCTGGAGCTGCAACAGACTGTCTGCCCACGCGAGGAGAGAGCCCAGCCTAGAATGGAGCAAACGTGGAAGACTAGCTGAGAAAAGGAGAGAAACTGGATTCTGGTGACGTCATCGGTGCTGCTGAGTCCCGCAGTGACTAAAGCCAAAAACAGTCTTGGATATTTTGGTTCTATGAGCCAATAGATAGCTTTTTTGCATAAGTCGTTTCGTTTGTGTTTTCCTTGACATTTTCAAGCAAAAAAAGAGTCTTATGTGATGCTCCTCACTGTTTCCAGTTTCTCGTTCATATTTTTTAAGTTTATTTACTTAGGGAAAGAACGCAAGCGGGAGAGGGGCAGAGAGAGAGGGAGGGAGACAGAGAATCCCAAGCGGGCTTTACACTGTCAGCACAGAGAGTGATGTGGGGCTCAAACTCACGAGATCATGACCTGGGTGGAAATCAAGACTGGGAGGCTTAACCGACTGAGTCACCCAGGCAGCCCTTGTTCATTTTTCAGCCCACTGTACTGTTTTCTAGTTTCACCACACCACTAAAAGTTCTGTCACCAAGTTAATCTCTTCTTGGCCAGGTGTTATGTAGCTCATCCTTTCTGTAGGATTTGAAAATATTGGCCATTCTCTCCTTGGTTTAAGTGACCTTATGCCTTGAATTTCTTCATTTCACTTTTGATTGGTTTTCCTCCTGTGCCTCTGCATTTTCTTTTCTCCTTTCCTCAAGTCGTACATCTTATCACAATCAGAGTATCAGGCTCTTCTTATTCTCGAAATCTGCATTCCTTCCCTGGATGATTTCGCCAACCGTCAAGGTTTTAATGATCATTATATCTAGTAGTTTCCAAGTTTCTCTCTCTAGGTGTAATAAGTCCTCTTTTGAAGTCTAGATTCAGACCCCCAAATGCTGTCAAGGATGCATCCTTACCTAAATGTCCCAAATCACAAGTACCATATCCCCCCTCCAACCTGATTTACCCTTTTCTTATGTTTCCTGTATTTGCTTATGTTTGTATATTCATCATGTCCAGCAACAACATCTTGAACTTACAGGTTGGTCACCATCCTTGGCCCTTCCACCTTCGGTCCTCCTCTTTCCTACCCCTCATTCATCCCCAACTAGCTGCATGACCTTGGGGAAATGCTCTAGACTTCAGTGTTCTCATAACTAAAACAGAGATAACAGTAATATTTGTTTAGAAGACTAAATGCAACATTCACGTAAGGTACTGTGAACAGTGTCTGGTGCATATAATGCCTTAAGTAAATATTAGCTTTTGTATCAGTTATCTACTGATGTATTTAACAAGCTACCCCATAATTTCATAGCTTAAAACAACCAACTCATGAATGTACTTGCTCATGAAGCTGTAAATTAGTTAGCGCTTGGAGAGGACAGCTCACCACTGCCCTGTGCAGCATCTGCTGAGGTGGCTGGAGTCAGACTGGAAGGTCTTCAAGATGGCTCACTCAAATGGTTGGCAAGTTGGTGCTGGCTGTGGCTGAGCTCACCTGGGGCTCTGGCCCAGCACCTAGGTTCTTCTCCATGTGTGCCTCTCTGCCCATTAGTTTTCCTCACAGTATAAGGAATGAACCCCCAGGAGACAAGAGGTGGGTTCCGAAAACAAGCACCCCACAAACAAGAAGTGGAACCTGTTAGTAGCTTAAGACCTGAGCCCAGAAGCTGGCACACTGTCGCTTCTACCATATTCTGTTATTCAAATCACAGGACCCAGATTCAAGTAGAGGGGTCACAACAATTTCTGAAGGGCAGATTGTCAAAGGGTTGAGGGGCCAAGTTATGAAACCACCATAGCTCTTCCCTTGCACACCACCACCCTTCTTCTCTCCATAGTCACCACCAGTACTTTGCTTTAGCTTTTAGTTTATTTCCTGAACTGTGGTCAGCAGCTCTTGTCTCCTTGCCTCTGTTCTCACTCTCCTCCCATCTCTTCCCCACACTGATATTTCTAAGACTATGTTACCTCCTGTTAAAATCTCTTTGGTGGCTCCTCATGATATAGATAATATCCAGGGTGGCCTGGGTGGCTCAGTTGGTTAAGCATCCAGCTCTTGATCTCGGCTCAGGTCATGATCTCACAGTTTGAGAGTTCAAGCCCCACATCTGCTTGAGATTCTCTCTCTCCCTCTCTCTCTGCCCCCTCCTCTCAAAATAAGTAAACTTAAGAAAAAAAAAAGAGTGGGATAGGAAATAAGGGTGGTGGTGTGCAATCTGTTAGATTATTAAAGAATAATATAAAAGCTTACTTTTTGTTCAATTTACATGTATTTTATTTTCAAAGAGTTAAGTTTTTAGGACATGATTACTTAAATGGTTTGGACCAATTACTTAATAAACAGAACTGTTAAGTATTTCATTTGTCCTATGACTGCCATGAAAAAATTACTGAGTTGCTAAGGACACATTAAGCTGAGAACATTTGGGAACCTTGCACATAACATATGAGACAGAAATTTAACAAAAGATATTTTATTTTTTAAGTTTATTTTTACTTATTTTGAGAGAGAGAGAGAGAGAGAGAGAGAGAGAGAGAGAGAGAGAGAGAGGAGGGGCAGAGAGAGAGGGAGAGAGAATCCCAAGCAGGCTCCATGCTGTCAGCACAAACCCCGATGAGGGGCTTGAACTCACAGAACTGTGAGATCATGACCTGAGCCAAAATCAAGCATTGGACACTTCATCAACTGAGCCACCCAGGTGCCCCAACAAAAGATATTTTAAAAACTCTTGGCCACCTGTCCTTTCTAAAACCTCTTCCCCAGCCACCATGGCACCCAGTGAAGAGCAGTTTCCTTGTTTGCTTGAGTTTGTGAGTATGTTAGTCCGTGTGCTACACATCCTATTTCCTCCATCTCTCCCATAAATGTCAACCCTCTCTGGCCAATTTTATTTTTTCAAATTCTTAGTCTCCTCTAATACTTTGTGCCTCCTGTTCTGTAATCTCGGTTTACACTCCTTAATTTCTGTTCATTGTACTCTCTGGAACTTTGTCCGTGATTTAATGACTCTCCCATATCCTGAGTTTCTTAATAGCATGTATGCTACTCTTTAACCAAAACCGAGTTTTCCCCTGTGTACATGGCTTTTCCAATAGCCTTCTTAAATGGAAGCTTCTTATTATTCTCTCATAAGTATCTCCTTACATATTCTTTTACTAACTTGCTTTTCAAAGCTAATACTGACCTTTACTTTCTAGTCTGTTGGAAAGACTCGTGCTCCTATAAGACTCTTGCTGTGAAGTTATATCCCTTACCCTGCCCCCCAGCTCCTCTGTCATGAAGAGCCTTTTGTTCTTACCCCTCACTGTACCTTCCCCTGTTCATTGATGACTTTGCCCTCTGGCTCACAGTCCTTTTCTCCACCCTGTCTGGTCTCCATCCTGAGTGACCTCAGCAACCGTTGGACTGAGTCATCACACACCCAGGCCTCCCTATTCGTTGGTCTCCTCATCTCCAATTACCTGCCTTTCTACTCCACGTCAACCAGCCAGGGTCACAGCCTAGCCCAGACTTCTCCAAGTGTGGTCCTGGGGCTGGCTGTGCCGGGATTGTCTAGGAAGCTTGATAAGATACAGATTCCAAGGCCAATTGCCCACTCCTGTTGAATCACAGTTTTTGAGAAAGGGTCCTGGCATTGTAACAATCCTCCCAGGTGATTCTTAGGCAAAGTGACTTTGAGAACTACTGTGCTAAACTTGGTTTTCATCAGAAACTACCTCAAAATCACAAAATCACATTCTGTAACCAGAATCTCCTATCCTTCTAGATCATTTTCTCCATTGTTCCCATTACAATTGCTCTTGATACAAATCAGCCGCTCCCTTTGCATTTTTTTTTTTTAATTTTTTTTTTCAACATTTTTTAATTGATTTTTGGGACAGAGAGAGACAGAGCATGAACGGGGGAGGGGCAGAGAGAGAGGGAGACACAGAATCGGAAACAGGCTCCAGGCTCCGAGCCATCGGCCCAGAGCCTGACGCGGGGCTCGAACTCACGGACCGCGAGATCGTGACCTGGCTGAAGTCGGACGCTTAACCGACTGCGCCACCCAGGCGCCCCTGCATTCTTTTTCTTCCTGCGCTCCCCTTTCATTTCACTTCCCTCTCTCTTTAGCTTAGATTTTTAAAGTAGTAAAAATAAAACAATTTTTCCTATTTGCTATGTGGCAGACACTGTTCTAAGTCCTTTACTATATTAATTCTTTAACGCTTACAATAACTTAATGAGGTAAGCACTCATTTTAATCCTCATTTTTTTTTCTTGCCCAAATTTTCAGTTTTCTTGCCCTTTTATTCCTTCTGTGCTTCTGCCTAGCAATACCCAACCCAGGATCCACCCTTCAGTGCTTGTACTCTCACCACTGAGCACAGCAGGAGGGATTGGTACAGTATGAGTTCAGGGTCACCTGCCCTAATGGGTGCTATTCACTCCATTGCTGGAGTTGGTATGCTCTCTTACACTTGGCAATCCAGTTCAACCTCTCCCTCCCTTTCTGCAGAGAACTTGGACTTCTACTTCATGTGACATGTGAACTCTCAGAACAATACAATCTAAGCTCACCATCAGATCTACAAAAACATCTCCATTAGCGCCCGTGCTTCTTTCATTGGCTCACATATTTAACAAATATTTATAGAATACTTACCAAGCGACAGGCTTGTGCAATACTGTTTCAAGCAAGAGATAGGTTCTATGCCTGTTCCTCTTTTACAATGTGAAAACTAACGGAGAAGTTAAGAAGCTCACCAGATTACAAATACAGTCAGCGGTGCAAGAGCTAGTCAGACCCAGTGTCTGAGCTCCTAACTGGTGGGTGGTACTGTGGCCCCACCCCCCTTGGAGTCTCTGGGCCAAGTGATGGGGAAGCTTAGCTGATGAGTTCTGCCTGGGGCCACAGAACAATGAGAGAGCTGGACTTTACCTGTTTTACATATTGGATTGTGTCTTAAGATTTTATTCAAAAAAATTAATTAAAAATATTTTCTTAACAAAATTATTGGAGAAACCACTGTACCTCATTTCTCTAGGTCCGTTTATGAACAGCCACCCGTGATCTGTTTCTTCTGAGGTTAGAGCCGGTGGTTCAGAATAGCTTTGTTGACTCTAGAATCTATTTGCTTTATCCTCCAGACATTGAGGACTACATAATTTATTACAGTAAACTTTTGCTTTGTCATCCTGGAAGCTTAGGGCCAAATTCCAACTCAATGAGGAACTTGTGGCTTATCTCTTTGTGTTCTTTTCTCTTGGGCCTTAGCTATCCATTCCATTTTTCCCCTGTTGGCTCAAATGTTTTTTAGCACATGTTTTCAGTGAGTTGCTTCAAATCCATTTTAGAGCAAGATTTGACACAGAGATAATGTATACGAAACATTTCCTAAACTATAACTGTAAATGTACAAACATAAGGAGATAAATACAAGAGGTTTAGTCTTTCAACAACTGCCTTACAGTCCAGCTGTGTGTCTAAGATATGGAACTACCAATTTGGAGAACTAGATAGAGCCCTGTAATTCCCCCATCTGGACTTTTGGCAACTTTTGAAGGCAGCACCTACTTGAATTAAGGGTTCATTGCTCAGCAATTCAAGAAATATTGGGATTCCTCATTCTTTTTGATAGAGTGTTATTTTTGAAGCTAATTCATTGCTCTCATATACAAAGAACTTTATGCTATGGATATTTTTTCCAAATAACCAGATTAATTTGATCTGTATACGATAAGTATTTAGAAATAATATGCCCACTAAGAATTTTTAAAGAGACTACTGCAGACTTGCATGTTTACTTAAACAAATTATATAGTCACGCAGAAAAGCTCACAAGAGAAAAAAAGTATACAATAATGTTTTATAAAATGGAAAAAAATGACAGAGGCATTCAACCAACTATTAAATATTTATTGAGTGCCTACCATACACTAGGCAGGGTTCTAAGCACGGGGCACACAGTGATGAAAAACACAGGCAAGTTCTCTGCAACCTATAAACTGGATTAAGATTTTGCTCAACCTCAAATGTAATCCTGTTTTGGAAGGATGCATCCCTTTTGAAAAGTAACTCATGCGCATAAACTTATATATGTCAAGGATTTATCCAGTAAGTACACCCATGGCAAGAAAACGCTATTGTTAAACATTAATATTATTATAGAATAATCCCTGTCAATGAAGTGTGAGATGCTGATTCATACTGATTAGTTCACTGCAGTGATCCATGTAGATCATTGAGAATTCCCTTTGGTTACTTTTATTTGCTCAAATGTATACTGGATAGCTTCTTGAAATAAATCTGTTTTAAAAGATAAATGCTGAAATAGAAAATATAGAGTCTTTTGGGTTTTTTTTTTTTTTTAGCTGAAGTTTTCTTTTTAAATGATTTATATGGATAAAGGAATGTGTAGCCTTGTAAACTCTTGGGAGTTGAAGAATCAGACATGAATATTAGTGCTATCACTATAAGCTAGCTGCAAAACAAGAGGAAACATTACTTTAAAAAATATTTCATATGTAAGACAAGAGGACATAATGCCTTGCAATCCAGAGTAAAGAACACAGGTATTCCTCAGTCACATCTGCCTGAACCGTAAGGTTCACTCCTTGGAAGTTTTTCTATTCTATCTCATTTTTCTGATTTGTCTTCATAGTCTACTCTCTTTTCAATGTTTAGAACATATTCCCTAACAAAATAAATAATTAAACTATAGATGAACTGTCAAAAGGGAACATTATTTTAATGCAACATTAACATTTTGGTAATTAACATGGAAGTTAATGCATTTAGCAGATGTAACAACATTAGACTTGTAAATTTTAATTAAAGTTAATGGTTCATGATAGCTGTAGGGAGCAGGCATCCTCTCTAGATACTGAAAACATGTCTAATGTGATTAGAAATACTAATTGTAGAAAAAAGGATAGTGCTAGCAATGACTATTCTTCCTTTCGTACAAAGTCAGCAACTTGAAAGCCCTTTCAAATGAGGAAACTGGCAAGCAAAGAGAAGCTAATAGAAAAGGTGATAACAAGATTTAAGGGACTGCATCAAAATACACAAACTGTTCTCATATACCTCCCTTTCTCTATGAAGCTACCTGAGATCATGCCAACACAACCGATGACGGTATTTAGTAATTTTAAACTAGGGACTAAGGTGTCATCTATAATTCTCTCTGCAGTTTCTAATGGAAGGTTGCCATCCCAAACTATATTCATGTGGCTCAGTCTAGATTTTTTAAAACAAGAGAATCAGTGACTTTGGCAAACAAACAAAACCCCTCCATGTTGCAATTTTGCTAAAATGTTAAAAAAAAAAAATGATGACTGTCAGGTTGCCACGCTTCTCAGAAATGTAATAGTCAAATTCAATTATCTTTATTTCCACTAATTCCTGACTGAGGCTACTGATTCTAAATAATTCACTTAAAGTACTGTATGTCTCCAATTCTCAGATAATTCTTTTTTATTTAGTAGGATGTGATCTCCTTGCCTGTCTTGTTATTACAGCACTTGGCAAAAGTAGGAACTCAATAAATACTAGCTGAATAAGAGAATAAATTTAATAAATTTAAGTTTAAATTAAAAGATTTAAAAATGTAATATTTGGGTGGAAATTTAGTAATGATTTATATAGAAATTTAAATTTAGAATTTAGAAAACACTTATAATTCATATATATTTGGTTTTGGTCATTAATTATACATTATATACATTACATCATATGTGCAATTAATATTGCTTTCTTGTTCGGTGCCCAAAAGCTGTCTTAAAATCCAGAGTGTCTTACAATGGGTGATGGAGTAGAATTAAAATGTAGAAAGTTGAATGTTTCCATCAACTTTATTCTGTTAAGAATAATCTGAACTCTCCAATAATAAATCCTGCCCTCTCCCCAAGCAGCTCTGAGTGAAAATTTTTCACGAATCTTCACTGAGAATACAAAATACAGAAGGCTCAATTAGGATGAGCTTTAAATACCAGGGACTTTGAACACTGGCACTCCACCAAAGAAATCAGTCTCTGAGATATCAGAGCTCACTCATCACTGTCAAATTCCTTACAGTGTAAATTCCTCCTAGAACTGGTCAGTGCTAAAACCTTCCTCATTTTTTACTCATAACAGTGGTGAGGCCTGGATTGCAGGAATTATGGATTAAATAGAGACCGTGTTAACTTCTTTTAACACTCAATTCTTGGCTTCGTTTCCACCCTAGATGTAGACAGGCTAATTTGCAGGGCTAGTGAAAAGTGGTAGCCTTGAGGTTTATTGTATATTATAAACCTAATGGAATGTTGAGAGTTAAAACTTGCTTTCCAATTGGTTACTCTGCTACTCTTTAAATGACTTTTTAAAAAATGACGAGAAGTACAAGAAGAACAGAATCTGTTGGCAAGTGACCGTTCAGCTTCTCACATTTCAACACATAAAATATTGATTATGTAATATTTATGTTATGAATTTTAAGCCACTTTCAATAATAACAATGACCCCCAGGTCAAGTATTTTCTAGTAATTAGTAACTAGCAGGGTTAGGAGTCCAAATCTCATAAAATATTGTTAAGATGATTTCATGTTTTTATAATTTAAAAGGGTCAACCAGTGAAGTTAGAAAGTTCTCCGTTCTTTTTTTCTAATGGTAAATATAAACTTACATTTCACTTAATATCACTTGTCATATACAAAACATGGACTCTTACTGTCATCGGGGCAGGAAAATATAACCGCAAAATTTAAATATTTGAAAACATAAGAAAGGTAAATAATAAATTTGCTGGTGAACAGGAATTTTAATTCAAAACATGATCCTTTGTCCAATCCAGTATAGACACAGTAATTTTTCCAGCCACCAACCTTCAGGTCACTTCTGACTTTAAGAATAATAACAGTATATCAACCTGGCACCTAGTTTTGAACTAGAGTTGCCAGATTTAGTAAATAAAATTATGGATGCCCAATTACATTTGAATTTCAGTTGAAGAGCTTTTTTTTTTAGTATTATATATAACATACTTATGCTAAAATATTATGTGTTGTTTATCTGAAATTCAAATGTAATCGGGCATGCTGTGTTTTTTCTGGCAACTCTGCCTCCCTATGCAGACTCTGATCTCTTTCCCTCACTGGTCTTTCAACACTTTCCAGTCTCCCAACTGTTGGAGTTCAGGTGGAGTGGCTTGCGGCAGGTGTGTGTGGTATCCTACGTGGTGTAGCAGTTGCTAAGGAACAAGAATTTTTCCCTGAAAGGTCCATCTTGGCAGACAAAGAATCAAATTGACATGAGACAGATTAACAGGCAAAAATAAAATTTAATAGTGTATGTATGGGGAATCCCATGGACATGAAAGTTCCAAAGATACTCACGAAAAATAGGTATATATGTCATCCTGAACTAAGGAGAAGTGGGTGGGGGTCTGGGACTTCAAGGGGAAGGAAAACAATCCTCAGGGAGATGAAAATGAGTAAATGTTCTGTAAACAAATGTTTGCTAGATAACTTAGCCCCTCAATGGGACAAAGAGGACTTTGATCAAACAGGCCTCCCTAGGTTCCTCCCTGACTATTCTCCCTACTTCAGATCATAATGGAGTATGATGAGTATAATGGTAAGAGCTCTCTCCCTGAAGCAGGTCCTTTATCTAAATTCTTTTTAGGCAGTTGTCAGGGGAGGTAAAGGACTTTTCCCAAATTGGCTGGGTCTTGATTGCTTTTAATGCAAAATAATCTTTATGCCAAAGTGATCCATCTTGGGGCAATCTGCCCTTGGCCCCAACACAATCTCAGCGTCTTCTCTCTCCCCAGACCTGCCATACCACTGTCTATATTTCACTCAGTCTGTTCCATATTAGTGTGGGACTTTGAGGTTATCTCTTCCCAGAGCTCTAGGCAGGAAGTAGGAATAAACCCCTGTGCTCAGGACAGGAAGTCTATCTAGTGGTCTCTAATTACATACACTTTCGACATTCTCAGCCACAGGCCAAAAGGCATTTCAGAATCTCTGATCTCTAGATACACTCTACCTCCAACCCATTCCCCCCTTTCCCTTTATCTCTAGGATCCCACTCTGGAATAACCGTCTTCCCCCCACCCTTTGTCAGGCAATAAATCACTCGCTCATCAAGATTTTCCTCACTGTATGGTTTAATCATATTGTTTTTGAATTGGATAACCTGGCTTTCCCATCTGTTGTTTCTGTCAGACTTCAAAGACCTATTTTTGGAACTGAAAAGCTGAATATTGAGTGTGTGTTTGTTTTTACCTTTAATCTACTTTGAGGCAGAGGTTGTCTGGTGGAGTTGGGGAGGGGGACAAGTCACAATACAACAAAGGGCAAAAAAAAAAAAAAAAGAAAAAGAAAAAAATTTACTGTGGTAGTTTAACAGTATTGGGTAGCTACTCTTAGAATGTCACTTTTGGCTGAATGTTTTGTCCAAAACTACTTCTGTCTTTTCAGATTGAACCGGTGGTCATATTTACCAACAGTCAATGGGCTATTATTTGAGTGAGTTTTTGAAAATGCTTAAACTTATTGGTTCTTGGTTTTCTTGCATGTTTACAAAACAGAACATGTTGGGGGAGAGTTTATTTAATATTTTATCAAATGACTATTATGCATCAGGCAATAGGAAGTACTTTATTACACACAACATCAAATACCAGAATTCCTAACCTATAAAGAACAAACTATAGTACAAAACATGCACTTGAAATGTAATGAATGAATTCAGGGGTCTCTAAGTTTCTTTCTTACTATAAATTATATGAATCTGTGTGGTGATGTGATCACATAATATTGTGAATGGGTCACAGAATTTCTGAGTTACAAGGATTCAGATTGCTTATTTAGTCAAATTTCCTCATTTCCAAAAAGCACTTAATTATCTTTCAATTAAGAGATATGGTCAGAAAGTCTCAGAAATAGTTCCACTGTCCTTTACAAATGTGTAATTTCACACTTCACATTCATCACGCTTACCATTTCATATTAATCTTGTCAGTGGAATGTGTCACCTTTGAGATTGGTAAGTCTAAATAAAAGATATTCACCTATCTAAGATTGAATTGATCTTTACTGGGGTTACTGCCCTCATGTATATATTTCCCTCTTAACTCATAAAAATCATACACAACAATTTAAGAACCAGGACAGGAACCAATGATTCTATGGTGAAAATGTGTATCAGTTATTGGTAAAAATGGAAAAATATATATATAATTGCATAGATAATCAAAGAACTGTGAATTACAACAATGAGAGGACCTCTTCCCCCACCCCTCTTCCACACTGGCAAAGATTAAAACAATTAGGATACTCCATGTATGTGGAATATATTAAAGTGAATCAGAAAAGCACACCTTGCTCTGAAATGTTGGCATTATTCACTCGCATTGTCCTAATCCTGCTTCTTTTCCCCCTTAGCAATGGTATCCACCTTCCTGGCTTCATTTGCCATCTTTACATTTATGTTTCAAAAATAGTTATTACCTATATATTCAGACCTGTGTAATCAATCAACTGGCTACTTGATAACCACTTAGATAACTCAGTTACCTCCAATTCAATACAATAATGGGATTAGGCCATATGTATTGTTCTGCAATTTTCTTTCATCTGTAATTGTGCGTGTTTTTCATTATGGTACATTTATATCATTAAAAAAGTAAATTTATCTCAATCTGTCCATTTTTGCTATCCATTTTCACTGTTAATGCCTCAGTCAGGCCATCATAATAGGTAGCCTGGATTTTTGCAAAAATTTCCTTTACTTGTCTTCTTGTATCCACTCTTGGCCACTTTCAACCTATTTTTCCCTAATTAACCAACATCATCTTTTTAAAAAATACTAAATTTAGCTCTTCCAAATATTAACTGTGTGATCTGAAGGACCTGGTGGTCCATGAGAAGAAGTTTGAATTTTATTCCAAATGAAAAGGAAAGCCATTAAAGAGTTTTGGGGGTGGGGAAGTCACATGCAATGACTCACCCTTTTCAAGGTTTCTTTGACTGCTGTATGGAAAAATGGATTGTAGGGAGCACTAGTGGAATCAAAGAGACTACAGTAATGAGGAGGCTTTAGCAGTGGGCGTTGAGGGAGGTTGGGCTGAGGTAAAAGCAGTGATGAGAGGTGGAAGAATTCTTGAAATATTTTGTAGGTTTAATTGACAAGACTTGCTGACAGATTGGATGTGGGAAGTAAAGGAAAGAGAGTAATTGAAAATTATGGAAGATAGGGAAAGGTATTAGTTTCAGGGAGAAATAAAAAATTTCACTTTGAGTATAGTAATTTTGAGATGCCTCCAATACATTCAAGTAGAGAGTTAAGTAAGCCCTTGTGTACATAAGTCTGGGGCTCAGTAGAGGAGTTTGGGCTAATGAAATAAATTTGGGACTTATCAGTAGAAGATGGTATTTGTAGCCAGAAAAATGGAAGAGAGTGAGAATATAGTAAGAAAAGCAGACACAGGGAAGAGTCTAAGGAGCACGTATCTTTAGAGACTGAATGGTAGGGGAAAAGCCACCAATGGAGGCCAAGAAGGAACCGTCAGAGAGATAGGAGAAAAACCAGGAGAAGGAGGTATTGTAGAAGCTGAAAATGACAGTGTTTTAAGAAAGGGGAAGTGCTGCTAAAAGGATGAGTAAACTGAGGACAGAGGAGTACCCAATGGACCTGGCAACAGAGTCAAAGAGAATCCTGATATGAGGTGTTATTACCATTATTTGCCAATCATAACTTGTGAGCCTTCTGCTTAAAATGTTTGGCCTTATGATGCAGTTCAAAATACTCATCATGTTTTTTCCATCACTCCGCATTCCAGCCAGTGTCTTGTTTCCTGACACCTGTCTCCACAGCCACACTGGACTCTTTTCAGTTGCAGTTCTGGAACATGCAATGCTCTCTCTCCTCTCGAGGTCCTCACACAGGTCTGAACTAGTACTAATTGCTAGACTGTAGAAGCCATATAACACTGTGCTTCAGAGTACAGACTTGAGAGCAAGCCTACCTGGATTTGAAGTCTGGCTCTGGCTTTTCTATTTGTGCAATCATAGGGAGATTCTTTGCTCTACTTGAGTTTTCTCATTTCATATTGGCTCTCCAGTAAAATAGGAACAAGAAAAATACTTGCCTTATAGAATTCTTGTTAGAGCAAAAGGTCACATTCAAAAGAATGAGAATTACAAGACATCGGACCATCGATGCTAAAAAGGTAATGGAATAATACCTTTCAAATCTCAAAGGGAAATTATTCACAATCCATATTCCTGTATCCAGAAAATAAAAAAAGACCAGCCAATTAGAAGAGCAAAGTAAAAACATTTTTTTCTGACATGCATGGATTTAGAAAATTATCTCCCACATTACCTTCCTCAGGAAATTATTTGAGTATGTACTACTAAAAATGAGGGAATTAAAAAAGGGGGGGGTAGGATGGAGACAGGGAATGCAAGAATTAGTGACGATAACAAAGAAAAGTGAAGAGAGAAAGAAGGTCTGAAAATAGCTGTAGAGATGGCTGAGATGACAATTAGTCCTGATTGGAACCAGAGGATAGAGGACATTAGAAGTTCCTAGGACAAAATACAGGATCCAGAAATTTGATCAGATTCCTAGATTTAAGGAGCTGGATGGTCTGAAGAATGAAATAAATGTTGTCAGTACAGGAAGCGCCCAAAGACAATAAGACACTGCAGGATAAACAAAAAAGGTACATAGGATAGTTGGTCTACTAATTGGATGTGAAACCAACAAGATTTACATAAAGTTGAAGTTTCATTGTTTCTTAACTTCTGGAATTAACTTATAGACAAAGCATAGAAGATTTCGGTATGGCGACAAAACGAAATATAAATGTTATCAACCTTGATTCCCTAAAAGTTCAAGTTTAGATTATTGCCCTTGGAAGTAGAGAGTAAGCTGATGGGAAAGATAGGGCCATCAGCACCCTCCTCTTACAAAACAGGGAGTGAAAAGACAAGATCTCTGGTTGCTGGCATTCATCAAGGGTGTTACTGAGATGCGAGCAAGGGAGGGTGACTTTGACTTTATACTAAGCGGAAAAGAGATCGTTAAAATTATATTGGAAAGCTAACAATAAGAGTTCAGTTTTGGCGGAATTAAAAACAGAACAAAACAAAAACAGGCTTAGGGCTGTCTCTGAGAATAGTATCTAAAAGTATGTCGCAGAACAGGTCTGTAACCCTTGGTGCTGTCCACTGAGAGGAACCTGCTTCTGCTGCTCCACCAGTTGGACTTTGTTCCAGGAACTCCATGATGCGTCCCTGGCAAACCACTACCACTATCACTGCCACCATCTGCCACACACTGCCATCCACACACCCACACAAATGGAAATTCCAGAGGAGCCTGTTTCTCTTCCCACATGTTGTTCACATGAAATGGACGCATCTGGTTGGGAGAAACCGGGTCCCGTGATTCTGCTATAGATGCAAGAGAAACGGGACTTTGAAACGTGGCTGGAGGTAACGGCAGATGTCTACCACCCTGATGAAACCATACCTAAAAGCATTAAGTATATTATATTTAAAGTTACAAGGGTAATTTGAAGAGAGACTAAAATTACTGCAGTATCATCTGTTTATCTCTTTTTCCTAAAACCTGAATCCAAATCTTAGGAAATCCTGTTAGTTCTACTTTTAAAATAAAGAAAATGACCTCTCCTAATTCCTCTACTGCTTATATCTTCATCCCAGCTCCTGCAGTCTTTGCCCTAAATTACTAAAATAGCTTCCCAGCTGGTCCCTCTGCTTCGTTCTTTGTCCCTTTACAGTATATTCGAACTCAGCAGCCAGAGAGATCCTTTCAAGATATGAGAAAGATCCTGTTATGCCTCTGCTCACAACCATGCAAAGAATTCACAGATGACTGAGTAAAAGCGTAAGGACTTCTAAGAGCCTGCTGGGTCCTCCATGATCTGTGGCTCTCCCTCTGTGGTCCCACTGTGACCTCATGTGGCACTCCTGCCCTTGCTCACTATTCTTGCCACTGTGGTCTCTTCTCCTTCATCAAATATGAGTGACAAGCTCCTAAGCACCTGCTTTCGCCCTTAGCACTGGTTGGTTCCTCTACCCAGAGCACTCTTCTCCAGGTATGTGCATGGCCCATTCTCTTACATCTTGGAGACCCACCTGCCCTAAGTATGACAAGTCTCACTTACCTTTTCTGCTTTACCATTTCACCTCCACTTACCCTTTCTGCTTTACCATTTTACCCTTTTTTCTATAGCTCTAATTACCTCCTATATATTATATATAATTTACATAATTATGATTTGCAGCTTCTGTCTCAGGAAAGGCAGTAATTGTATCTCTTTTATTAGCTGATGTATCCAGGCACTTAGAAATCTCCCTAGAATAGGAAAATAATAAGCAATTGCTGAGTGAAGGAATGGACGGATGAATGAATAATTGATATAAAACTTTCCAGGGAAGAGTTGGAGGAGTTTTTACCTAAAACCTGGTTTATCAGAGCAGAAAGCCAATAGATAGATCCTAAAACTGATGGATCAAGCATATAGTATTTAGAATTATGGTGGTAACTACCAGAATTGCTAAAAGCAAAAACATGTAAAAGTGGTTGTGTTTGCAGAACAGGACTAGGTGAGAAGGAAGTAGGGCAGAGCACTGTGACTTTTCATATGCAATCTTTCTGAACTCTTTGATTTTTAAAAGTCACATGGATGTAACATTTCGACAAAAAACTTCTGTTTGAATATAATCAATAAAAAGGAACTATAATGGCATAGAAAAATTCTAAATACATAATAAAAAATCATTACAGGGGCGCCTGGGTGGCGCAGTCGGTTGGGCGTCCGACTTCAGCCAGGTCACGATCTCGCGGTCCGTGAGTTCGAGCCCCGCGTCGGGCTCTGGGCTGATGGCTCGGAGCCTGGAGCCTGTTTCCGATTCTGTGTGTCCCTCTCTCTCTGCCCCTCCCCCGTTCATGCTCTGTCTCTCTCTGTCCCAAAAATAAATAAAAAAAAAATGTTGAAAAAAAATTTTTTAAAAAATCATTACATTCTCCTTATTAGTAGAAGGTGGAATTTACAAGGAGAAGTTGATACAGGCTGAATGTTTGTGTCTTTCTCTCCCCTCAAATTCACATATTGGAGCCCAATACCCAATGTGATGATATTTAGAGGACGGGTTTTGAGGGCAGTAAATTAGATTTGGATGATGTCGTAAGGGTAGAGCGTTCATGATGGGATTGGTACCCTTAAAAGGCATGAAGAACCCAGAGTTCCCTCTGGGTTCCAGCCATGTGAGGATATGAGAAGTTTGCAGTCTGTAACCTGGAAGAGAGCTCTCACCAGACCCTGACCATGCTGGTGCCTTGTTCTCAGACTTTCAGCTTCCAGAACTGTGAGAAATAAATTTCTGTTGCCTGTAAGGTACATAGTCTATGGTACTTTGTTATAGCAACCCTAAACTGACTAAAACATAAGTAAAAACCGTAATAAATATAATAAAAATAATGAAGTAATTTCAACAATTTTCTTTGGGACAAAATATCGTGCTATTTTTTTTTTAATTTTTATGAAGGCAGATTTTAAGCAAAGAATGAATACACCCACCTCTTAGCTTTGTCAAATCCTAACACTACCCTTTTTTTTTAGTTTCCTATTCTTTCACTTGCCTGACGTGAGTCCAAATATGGGTATAGATAGTTCATGAACTAAGTATGGGGTTCGCAACTAAAGTATTGACAGATGACTCTACACCTTTTTTAATAGTAAAGGTAATAGCACATGTGTTATCTGGAAGGAATTTCATAAATTACAAGTAGAATAATGCTGCTGCATTTCACTAGACAAAATATAGTTCAGAATTACATTTCTAAATATTTTGTTTAATAAATAATACCAGTCAAATCCTAAAGGCAAAAATATGTATGGAATATATGACATGTGTGTAACCGGGAGAACAGGATCTGAAAATTACCCTATAAAGATATTATACATTCTTGGGCATAACTGAAACTCAAATTTATGACTCTAGAAATCTAATTGTTGGGTGCCAAACTCATCCTCTGAATAATAATAGGTGTTAATCTCAGTTGTTTCCATTGAAATTTGCAACTCTATCTCTAATCTGTTATGTATACTGCCATTTTGGTAAGAAATGTATAATAACGCTATCCCCAGTATATCATATTGTTTTTAATTGCTCTTTTAATGGCCTTTTAAAACATTTCTTCTACCTGGTTATAATCTACCACTCAGTGAGGACAGTGGGCATCAGCTGACTGGCTTGGAGAACAAGGAAGTCACATCACTCTTAAATCTGTCCTACTCACCAAATTAATGAGCTGTATTACCACCTGCCTCAGGAGAGACTGTGTGATCAATTCTCCCAGTTCTGGTAATGCTGTCATGATGATGAATGACTGAGAGAGATGTTTTAGAGAAAGAAACCTAGTTTAGTTAAAAAAGAAAAAGAGCATAACCTATTTTAATAAGAAAACAAATTAGTATTAGCACCCTTAACCATTTTGACCTCTGTAACCCTCAAAATCTTAACAGAAAAAACCTTACCAACTTAGCTCTTTCTCCTTGTTTACTGTCCTTCCTAATGAATGATTCAGGGAGGCAACCTCGGTTTTAAGCTACCTGTCAATTGTAGAATTTATAGGAACAGAGAAAGTAGTTACTAAGCACAGTGGTCCTATAGATTCTCTAGCGAATTCTCAGCAGAAGAATATTAACATAAACCCCTTGGGAATTACAGTTTTTGACTCAAAATTTTACTAAACTCACATTAAGAACCGATATTTAGTAGAGATATATAAGTATTTATTTTCTTCTTATGGATCCTTAATGCTTCATAACCATCATCATATCACCTTAACATTTTTAAGATCTTCTCTTAATTACATTTTTTTAAACATTTATTTATTTTTGAGACAGAGAGAGACAGAGAATGAACAGCGGAGGGGCAGAGAGAGAGGGAGACACAGAATCCGAAACAGGCTCCAGGCTCTGAGCTGTCAGCACAGAGCCCGACGCGGGGCTCAAACTCACAGACTGTGAGATCATGACCTGAGCCGAAGTCGGATGCTTAACCAACCAAGCCACCCAGGTGCCCCTCTTAATTACATTTTTGTTGGTTACAAAATACAAGCTTTATTAGCTTAATTACTTTTGTGGAGGTAGATATAAAGACTCTACAGACAAAGAGCTCTAGAAATGTTTTAATGAATGGATCTCATTTTCATGGGAACAAACCACCAAAACCGATCAGATTGAAATGAACTTGCACATGTTGTGCAAATAGGAATTCAGAGAAAGCTATGAAATTGAAAAGAACTATCAGAACGTACTAAAAAATTTAACGAGACATAGGTAAAAGGCCAGCTAAGCTCAAATGCAATAACTACCCTTCACTGGAAATTGGGCACATCTCAAAAACATTATACTTGTTAAATGAGTTGAGAAAATCACGTGCCACTGGAATTTTCAGAGCACTGTTTCTCTCATGGAGTTTTAAAAGAGAAGTAAACTCAGAACCATTTTTATTTCTTTTCCAAAATTCTAACCAGCATTCTTACTGATGGAGAATATTGAAGATTTTTATAACAATTATTTAAACATCATCCGCCATTTGGGTTCTTCAATTAAGAAAACAATCTCCTCTGGTTTTTGGAGGCTTGTATAACAGACAAAAACATGGTTGAGTAACATGGTAAGATTTCAAATACACTTTAGTTATTCACCTAAGATGCCACATTAGTTTGCTAGGACTGTCATAATAAAATACCACAGATTAGGTGGATTGAACAACAGAAATGTATTTTCTCACAGTTCTGGAGGCTGGAGGTTCAAGATCAAGATGTCGGCAGGGATGGTTTCCTGTGAGGTCTCTCTCCCTGACTTAATAGGTGACTGTCCTCTTGCTGCCTCTTCACACTATCTTTTCTCTGTGCACACATATCCTTAGTCTCCTTTGTGTGTACAAATTTCCTCTTCCTTTAAGGACACCAGTTAGATTGGATTAAGGCCCACCCTCACATCTTCTCAGTAACTTAATCATCCCTGTGAAGGCCCCATTTCCAAATACAGTTACATTCAGAGGTACTAGAGGTTAGAGCTTCAACAGTATGAATTTTGGGAAGGTCACAACTCAGCCTGTAACAAATGCCAAGCCAGCTCAGTATTTCAGAATTTAAGTAATAGCTTTGTAAATAACCTTCTCAATGTCCTCTCCTCTCCCCCCAAAATACCTACCCGCTACCTACTTACGTCACTCAGATTGAAAAGAGTACCAATTGACCTTCGGAGGTTGTATAGGTAAAACATTTATAAAAGTCCTAAATGGTGGGGCCCTGGGTGGCTCGGTCAGTTAAGCATCTGACTTAGGCTCAGGTCATGATCTCAAGGTTCATGGGTTCGAGCCCTGTGTCAGGCTCTGTGCTCAGAGCCTGGAGCCTGCTTCAGATTCTGTGTCTCCCTCTCTGCTCCTCCCCCACTCATGCTCTGTCTCTCTCAAAAATAAATAAACATTTAAAAATTTAAGAAAAAAATCCTAGTGATTAGCAGTTATAATTTCCTATGCAAATGACCATATTTAATTTATATTCAGATCTACAAAATAGATAATCCACCAGCACATAAGGTTAGTGAAAGAAGAACCACTTTTCCACCTGATGGACGAATCGGGGAAAGAACAAAGAAACGTGGAAATGTTGAGATAACATATTTGGGCCACACATGGGGAGCAAAGGAGACATGTGATGAAAACTGCTTATTATTTCCACCCTTAGGTATTGGTGGCTTCAATAGGTGGTGGTCTTCCATTTGATGTAGTGAGTGTTTTCAACAAAAATCTCTTCAACAAAGAAGACTTGTGTAAAATGAGGTTGTTTCCTTCTAAGCTAGAGAAGGATGGCTATTTTTACTGGTGGAAGTCCTTTGGCACAAGAGCAAATTTTGTAATGCCAGGTTCAGTTTTCACCTTGATGAACTATTGTAAATTTTACTTATTCCAGGTCTCTTGTAGTTATATTTACGTATTTCTCCTCCTCCTCCTCTTCTTCCCCTCCACTGCTTCTCCACCTCTTTCTCCTTCATCTTCTCCGCCTCCTTCTTTTGTCATTTTCTTGATAATTCAATAATTCAAAGTCTAATTAGGGAATCGTTGAAGAAACAGGAGGAATGTTTTAAAAGTTTAAGTTTTTCCTGATGCTTTTCTCTAAGTCCAAATCTGTCGCACTAAAAGACATGATAATAATTTGGGGAGTCAGGCAGAACTTTAAAATATTTGAGGGCCTGAATTGGTTCAGTGCCCCCTTGGCACGCATTGGCAATGGCACAGTCGTTCTGGCTATGAGGTAAAATATAAAACAATTCTTTAGATCAGCACTTAAAAATTTTCAAGTACTAAATTTTTATCACTTTACTCTGGTATCAGGAGTCTCCCTATTTAAAATGCTAGTAGGGTTATTCAGTTTAAAAAAGGAAAAAAAAAATGACTAGTAGAACTTTCCCAACAGTGTTTATCCTGTGGGATAAGATTGTTCTAAAGTTAAAATTTTCCTTCCTTGTTGCCCAACACATCCAGTGGAATCTCTAAAGGTGAAGTGACTAATCTTTCACCCTTGAAGGGTAATGATCATGTTAGTGAATGCTGAGTCTGCCTGCCTGTTCCTTAGCCACAAATGTCATCTTGCTACTCTGTCTAAAGCTATTGCTCTGACAGCTTCAAATTGTCAAGTATATGGCACATGAAGTGTTCTTGAATTATTGATAAATCTGCATAATTTGGGGAAGTTGAAAATGGTAACGTGATGGAATTAATGGTTGCTCTAATTCTCTCTTCAGGGATAGGGCATTTTTACATGTGTTGCACAGAAGAAAGATCTTATAACGAAATAGTTCATTTTGTAGAAAGTATAGTTGTGTAGGAAAGTTATAAAGGGTACTTAGAAGGGAAGTCTTGTATCATTCATCAGTATGTGCCCCTGAGTACTTTGTACTTTACAGCGAATTTTCAGTCAATATTGGTTGAATAGATGAGTTTATATGGAGACAAACCAAATTCGGGTATATTAAAATTCAGATTGTCAAGAGCACTAATTCTCAGCTCTAATGCTGCAATTCACTGGTATGCTACAATCAGATTGTAGAGATTGCGGAGATTCCCAGACTTTC
Organism: Neofelis nebulosa; assembly: GCF_028018385.1. Classification (NCBI taxonomy): domain Eukaryota; kingdom Metazoa; phylum Chordata; class Mammalia; order Carnivora; family Felidae; genus Neofelis; species Neofelis nebulosa. The sequence continues at coordinate 43,598,201 of NC_080796.1, forward strand.
TCAGTTCATGGTGCCCTGAAGTGTATCAGTAATTTTTTTTTTTTTTTTACAGAGATCCTTGGCAAAACAAAGAAACAAAGAAACAAACATACAGAACCTAGCAGTTTAGTTCACCAAGTAGTTAAATCTAAACAACTTAGAACTCATGTTCTAACAACTTAGTAGCCATTTGAAAAAAAAAAAATACATACAATTAGAAAGAACAAAGGCTTTTTTTTTTTTTAATTTTTAGAGAGAGAGCAAGCAGAGGAGAGGGGCAGAGGGAGAGAAAGAGAATCCCAAGTAAGCTCCACACTTAGCATGGAGCCTGATGCAGGGCTAGACTTGGGGCTTGATCCCACAACCCTGGGACCGTGACGTGAGCTGAAATCAAGATGCTCAACTGACTGAGCCACCCAAGTGGTCCAGCAAATGCTCTTTTTATTTCATTCTTGAACAATCAAATTGCTTACTAGTAAGATGTGAACGTCTGTTGGGCACTGCACAGCTTCTCAAACCTCAGCATCAGATTGGACATCTCCATATCATTTTTGGTTCCACATTGATTACCTCGTGATACTTCCTTTTTAATCTCAGCGATCTCTCAGAACTCAGTTGCAGACAAAGATATGATGTCATTAAAAGGAATATAATTCTATTTAATGTCCAGTGAAATACCTTGAGTTAGTAGTTCATAAGATGTCTGACAAATGCCAGATATTGTTGTGATTCCCTTGAATTTTTAAAATATCCCTAAATATTCCTATATGAGTTCACTGTGGTGAACACAGTTTGAGCAAATAATGTGTTACCAATAATAGTTAGAATACCAGGTATATCAAGCATTTTCTTAAAAACAGGAGTGTCTCCAAGATTATCTTTATAATAATATGACTTACTTGTTGACTTTTCTTCTGTAGAGGGAAGCAATGAATATAACAGCTAGGATGTAGGGACTGTACATAGCCAACAACCCACTTAATCTATTTCCCTGCACCTGACAATGACCATTACTGATACATCATTAACACATTTGGTAATTAAGACTTAAGGCGATGTTTTTGACCACAGGCAAAACTTATTTCACTATCTAGATATAATATCACTCTCTACCCCCAAGTCCCAAGATCACATTCACATAGGCAAACACTATCCCCAGGAGGGAAAAAAATACTGGTTTATAGCAGTAGCTTGGAAATTTTTTGTGAATTAGAATCATCGGGGAGCTTATTTAAAAATGCAGATTTCTAGAATCCCTAGGCCTCCTCTCTGAAATTCTATAGTCCTGGGGTAGGGCAATGATATTTTTAAAAAGCTCTCCATACGATTCTAACGCAGACCACATTTTGAGAAACACTGGTGGAGGGTACTGCTTGTGTAGCACAATGAAACAAATCATGAGACCTTCGATGTTTTATGTGTGTCTTATTAATGTGCTATTTGGGCATGTGTGTGTGTGTGTGTGTGTACATGGAAGGTTCACATGCATCCTGCCAATACCAACAGATGACACTACTAATCTAATACCAGTCTCACAAATACTTAGCAATGAGAGTGGTAGAGTTTATGGTGGTTGGGGATCATATTATTGTGTGTTCTTTATAGAACTTATTCTTTACACCCCTCAGAGTATTTAACTTTATATTCCTTAACCCTTTATATCCCCCAAGGGTACTTACTATGGAGTTTTAGCCATAGTAGGAACTCAATAAATAGCAATTACTCATGGTTCTTAACCTAAGCTGAACATTAAGATCCCTTAGAGAGCTTCTTAAAAGTATTAATTATCAAAGACTCCTCAAACTAATTGAAGCAGAATATCTGCAGATGAGGTCTGGTATAGCTGGGGTTGAGAACCCCTGAGCTGTATCTTTCCTTGGACCTCTACTTTAGCAAATGCATGCATTTCACATCCGTCTGATTGGGCTTATGTGTATGTGTGTGTGTATGCGTGTGTGCATATACGTGTGCATGTGTGCGCACACACACATTTTTATGGAACTCTTTTCCAAGATAATACAATCACAAATATATAAAGGAGTACTTTTTCTCTTCTTCTTCACAAGTATTTGTTACTCCCACCTTTTCTGGGCACTTATTATTCTTTTTCAATTTTTCTACTGGAAATGTAGAGATTATAACCAGTCTCAATACACTCTACTTGCTATCACCTAGGAGAGTTTTTTTTAACATTTAAGAGTTTGCTTGGCAACTTCTTTCTTTCTTTCTTTCTTTCTTTCTTTCTTTCTTTCTTTCTTTCTTTCTTTCTTTCCTTCCTTCCTTCCTTCCTTCCTTCCTTCCTTCCTTCCTTCCTTCCTTCCTTCCTCTTCCTTCCTCTCCTCTCCTCTCCTCTCCTCTCCTCTCCTCTCCTCTCCTCTCCTCCCCTCTCCTCTCCTTTCCTTTCCTTTCTCTGCCTTCCATTCCCCTTCCCCCTTTCCCTTTTCTTTCTTTCTTTCTTTCTTTCTTTCTTTCTTTCTTTCTTTCTTTCTTTCTTTCTTTCTCTCTCTCTCTCTCTCTCTCTCTCTTCTTTCTTTCTTTCTTTTTCTTTCTTTCCCTCCCCACTTCCCTCTCTCCTTCCTTCCTTCCTTCCTTCCTTCCTTCCTTCCTTCCTTCCTTCCTTCCTTCTTTCCTTCTATACTCTTTCCTGCAATTAAGCTATTCAGCCACTTGGTGGTGATAAATGCTTTATTCATAGTGGCCAATTACTGGATGTGCTTTTCGAGATTTACTCAAAATTATTTTCCCATTATTTTCAGATTTCTAAAATTATTAAAACAATGAAACCAGCAAACATTGAATTGTAAACTAAATCTAAATAGAACTTAAAAAGAAATAGGAAAAATTTGATTTAGTGCCTTCTTCACTAATCCTTGCATAATAATTTAGTTATAATTTGTATTTCAGACTCAGATTTCAATCAGAATATTCTTTTTTTTTTTTAACAGAGATTCATTCTGTGTACCATTGTATCAAAGTTCATTGATTCTAAGATATCATTAATTATGGGATGCATTCCAACTCACAGAGGTTCAATGTTACAAAAAAAAAGAAGTAATGAAATGCTGTATTTGCAGAATCTACTAGAATCTTAACTCATGGGAAACATTTAAAAAATAAGTCTGGGGAAGGAAGGAAGGAAGAAAGGAAGGAAGAAGTATGTGAGGAAGAAGGGAAGAAGATGGTGGAGGGAAGGGGTGAGAAGGGAGAGAGGTAGAAAAGCAAGAGAAAAAGCAGCAAAGAATAATTATATAGCCTTCCCAAAGCATTGGCATAATTCTGAGGTGTTCTTGGTAGAAAAATTTTCCAGTTTTCCTTTTCACAGATGGAAACTTTATTTATTATATCAGTAGTAATCCATTTCTCAGTTAATAAAAATGAAGCCACTGAGTTAACATCTTTGTAACTGAGGCTGTAAGCTCCTGCTTGCATTTCTTCCGTGTGGAAGGGAGGAAAGACAGATGTGGCTGCCTTTGCATATCAGGCAGCTGCTTCTCCTTGCTGCCACCTTCATACCCTTTAGCTGCTACTTTAAGTGTCATTTTCCTCAGCGTAGCATTCCTGGACTGTCCAATCTAAAGTGGGTCCCCTCTCGTTATTCCTTTGTAGAGCATCTCATTCTTTGTTCTCTTCAGACTGTCTGCTCCTGCTCAAAGGTGCTGTGGCTTTCCCCCAAAAGCATATACACTTTGACAAGGATATCAAAGATCAAAAAACATTTAGGAACCAAAGGAACGGAAGCCTGCATACTAATCACAAGGTTCAGCCAGAAAAATAAACACAGTGATACGCACTAACACTTAGTACTCTTCAAACTACAGAAGTAAACACGTACAGTTAATCCACGATGGCAAATAAGAACAAAGCTCTGTACCGAGGGGAATAAAAGTGAAACAAGGACAAACTGGACTTATTTCCATGTTTTCCTGGAGCCGGACTGCTACCTAGCTACTATGTAAGCTTATTGTGATTTACGTAAACTAATAGGTAAGCTTATGTGATTCTAGCCCATCTTGTTTGGGACAGGTTATATTTAAACCAGGCCAGAGATGAGCTAAATTCAATTTCAAATTTCATCAGAGAAGGGTATTTGAGAGCCTGTTCTGCAAAGTTAGGGATTCCTTCTTGCAGTTAATTCTTGGCTACGTCTTCTGGAAGTTTTTCGTGTTTCACCTGAGGACACTTTACTACTCTGTCTTCACTGGTGAAGGAGAAGAGCAAGTCTATTAATACAGGAGTTTCATTTTCCCTTTGCTGTCTTGGGCGGTGATAACAGGAAACCCTCCATGCATTTTGTTAGAGTTGGAACCTACATTCCGCACCTTGGTCCCACCATCTTTTCCTTTGCATCACATCATACTCTGCCATCGTAGGGAGAACCCCACAGGTGAACTACTGATGGAATTCTATCCCAAAGTTGTACTGGCCCCAGAACTGGCTCATGAGCTGCTGCCACCTTATTGGTGTGAAAATCTCTTAATGTAGCAGCTGATTATCTCCACATGTGTTAAGAAACAGATGTGGGTATTGCTTTTGATTTTTGTAGCATTTAGGTACACGTAACTTCAAAGAATTGTGAAATAGGGAAATACATAGAATATCCACAAAGGGAATTAAAATATTAGGTTCTGAAAGTGATAAAAGTAGATTTCTAGCTTTTAGAGGCTAAACAATCAGCCACAAAGATTCAGATGGTGTGATTGTTCTGACTTAATATAATCGCTATACATATTTAGATTTCAAGACAGTAAGTGGACTAAAATATTGTTAGTTAGGTATTAGAAATAAAGGCTTGGCTATGTAGTGACAATAGAAATATATTTTTAAAAAATTCATACGGGAAATTGAAACTAATTCATGTTTCATGAAACCAAAACATGACAGAATTCATTTTCATGTTTTTCCCCCCAGTTATCTCTAATTTACATTATGCTATTTCTACAAACTTCCTATTGTAAAGAGTAAAACATATCTGTCTATTTAAGAGTTAAAGATATAGACCTGATAAAGTATTTAATTTCACTTAATTTAGAACACAAAGAAGTAATATTTTATTATTTATTTGCCTTCAGAAAAAGGTGATTATTTTTATCTCTCAATTTGAGCAAGGAAAGAACAAAGAAAAAAAATGGAATTTTAAATAGTTGCATACTTGGGTTGCCCAAACTATGCATTGTATGTGTGTATGTGTGTGTGTGTATTTATATACTTTAAAATTATTATTATTTTTATTTATTTATTTTGAGAGAGAGAAAGAGAGCATGAACAGGGGAGGGGCAGAGAGAGAGGGGGAGAGAGAATCCCAAGCAGGCTCTGCACTGTCAGTATGGAGCCTGACATGGGGCTTGAACTCACAAACTGCGAGATCATGACCTGAGCCGAAACCAAGTCAGACGCTCAACTGACTGAGCCACCCAGGGGCCCCCAAAATTATTATTTGAAGCTGTTTACATATATAAAACCTTTAAATAAATTTTACATGTATATTTAAAATACAACTTCAAAATAAGCTTTTATAATAACATTTAAAAATAACCTATATACAAAAATAATAATCATATATTTGTATATAAATTACTTTGGGAAATGATTTAAAAGTTCCACAGATTAAATGAATCCATTAGTGATATAGTGATAAATAACACTGATGAGCAAATGTAACAATATTGTCCAATTAGGACTGTTTGCAGTTTCCATGCTGACAGTCTACTGTTTGCTCCTACTCTTTCAAAGAACGGATTATCCCATAAGCCTATAGGTAAATATTGGCTTGCCTTCTTCAGTACTTGAATGGTTTACGAATTTAAAGGTTCTTGCCCTGACTTTGAGAACCTGCACTTCATCAAGTTTTTAAGCACGTTTCTGATTTTTGCCCCCGAATTCTCAAGTTCTGGAAATGATACTGTTTTATTCTGCAGAGTGTTGTCTTAGGTATTCCTTCCTCTACATAATACTAACTTTTAGATGAAAAAGCTGATATGATAGAGATAATAAACAAGAAATAAAATGTCTCCATAATTTGAATTTTACCCAACAATGAATTCAGTGACAAAATTGTGGAGGATATTGACACTGCTTATGATTAACTAGGCTTATTGCCAGAAAGACAATAAGAGCCGGCTTTAAGAATGTCTGTGAGTTTGATGTGGCATGATTCCAAATCTGGCTTTACTCACATCCTGTATTTCCAAATAGATTGAACATTAACAGTACAATTGAACTTCTTAAGAAATAATTACTGAAGCGTTTTAAAGTACACTTCAGACATTAAGTAGAACAGTTGAGGAAAAGATTGGTGAGATGTATGTTTTAAGCAATAAGGCTTAAGTATCAGCAAAGAGGGTTAGAAAGATAAAAACAATAGTGAATGCAACTTTTCACCTCTTGCGTTGACTTTGTTAGGACGTACTTTCAGATCTGTAGCCTGAGAGTAGTCTCTCAGTTTAACCATGTGGAAATACTAAAAGCAAAGAGAAACACTTATTATTTGTCATTTTTTTCCCATTTGGAAAAATGAAAATTGCTCCATTTGTTCAGATTTGAATGGATACGGTGCATCCCAGGGTTAGGAGAAAAGCACAAAAAAGAGCTTGACGAGTCAGAAGATGTAGAGGAAAGGCACAGATTAGGTAGACCTCTTGGACACCTTTCCATTCTGCTTTGTGAAATCACAGGATATTTGTCACATCCCTTTCTCAGGGTGGATGCATGCACACAAAATATTCTAGAGAAACCTGTACTTTTAAAAATTATCTTTGGGATTGATGAGCAAATCACCACAAATCTCTGTGAACACAGATAATTGAGGAGTGCTCGTGAACACTCTGTGAGAAGGCCACCATTGTTTGAAGAGAGTGTGTCCTGTGAAATGGCCTCACAGTCTGGCTCCAAATCAAGGATAGAGTGTACAAGTGTGAAAAGGGAAGTCGTTTTTAAATGTATTTCCTTCATTGCTTTGACTTTTGGCCCATTGCATATTGGCCTTCTGGCTTTTACATTAAGGAGACAAAAAAGCATAAATTCAACTGGATTGTTAACCACAGAAAATCATAATACGAACATGACTGCTAGTTGTATTGTTTCCTGTTTTGCAACCAATATAAAATATTACATTTCCCTACATTAAGGGTATATATTTTAAAAATATGTATATGGTGCATTAAAATGTTTCCCCAGTTTTGTAACTACTGCAAAAATAGCCAGGCAAAAGCCACTGTCAGTATGCCACAATTTTTAAAAATGTTTATTTATTTTGAGAGAGAGAGAAAGAAAGAGAGAGAGAGGGATAGAGAAAATCCCAAGCAGGCTCCCCATTGTCAGGGCATAGCCCAATGTAGGGCTCGATCTCACGAACCGTGAGATCATGACTTAAGCCAAAATCAAGAATAAGGTGCTTAACCGACTAAGCCACCCAGGCGCCCCACACATACCACAACTTTTAACTATGAACTGTACTCTCAGAATACCATAACTAGATCATGGGGACATAGCAGAGTTGCCCTTCTGATTTTGAATTCTAGGGATTTGATGTGAGAATAAAATTAAAGCTGGTTTTATTGTTTGCATAGGAAGCTCATTTACATGATCCATTGAAAATTAATTGCAAGGGGCTGTTAAAGTGAAAAAACAGCTTTCTAATATTTTTCATGAGTGTTTTCAAAGAAAGATAAAGATTTATTTTCTGACACTGTACAGTGACCACAGCCAGGACTAGAGAAAAGTGATCTCCCCTGGGTTGTCTGCAGTCTGCACTTTGACTTCCTCCTCTTGGCCCAGTTTAGTCCAGACATTTCAACAGCTTGACTAAGCCTCATCACCATTTAGCTGCCAAATTCAGTGGCTGCCAATATCACTAGTAGCTTTTTAAGTACACCTGTTGCCAGCCCTATGTTTGTGAGTCCAGAAGACTAGACATTTCTGGTCTACCCCAGTGGCTAGGATCTTTTTCAAAGGAGACTTATTTTTAATATTACTTCATCATCCTTCACTAGAAAAAAACATTTTTTTCTAGCAAGCTTCTCTCCTTACAGAGGAGGTGAATTTACGATGAACCTGGTATACGTAACGTCTGGTCTGGTTTAGCCTATGGATAAAAATGGTTTTGGTAATCAATGCTACTTTTAATTTTTATGTTTAATTATGGGGGGCCAGCAAAGCTATACGAATAATAAAATATGAAGACGGCATAAACTGACAGGCTTTAGGTATAATAATCAAATATCATTCACAGCAAAGTTAACCTGATAGTTAATGGCATGTATTACATGGTAATTAGGTATAAACATAGTTCATTAGGTAATTAGGTAAAGGATTACAATCAGGGTGTTTCGTGGATCCAAACAGCATTTTTGGATTAAGGTTGCGTGGGAGATGAATAGAAGCAGAACTCTGCTCTGTGGGGCTAGAGGAGCCCCCTTGGCCAGATCTCTCGTTTTTTTCCATTAGCATTTGCTCCACCCCGGGGGCGGGTGGCGTGGGCAGCCCTCCCATACCTCCACATAAGGTGATAAAAAGTCACAAGGAGAAAGTGCAGTGGATTCAGGTCTGACAGTCTTAACAACCTTTGAAAGGTTGTTACTACTACATAGCTGTAACTTTATTGTCTTTTCAAGTGAAGGAATAGGACACACACAGATGATCTCAATACTTTGGACACCTTGTAGCCACTAATAGGATATTTCCTAGACAAAGTCTTTGTGACTACAAGGGCTTCCTGAGCTCATTTTATTTGCTTATCAGTGTTCATAAGGTGTATGCATTTTCTTCACAACAATGAAATATCTGGTCTGTAGATGAATCTGAAATTTATTTCAACTGGGATGTTTTATTATCTATCAATCTATCTACACTTTTTAAAAGATAGTGCAAAAGATAGTAAAACACACACAAAAAGCTCCCCTCTCCCCAAGCTTTAATCCTACTTCCTGTAGGAAGGTTGAAGTGTCTTTACCTGGGCAATATCTGATTATTTTTCCTGCAAAAGTATGACTATTTCCTGCCTATGTATGACTCAAGTGACACTGTTCTTATTTGACTGACTGATTTTAATTTGGTGTGATGTGGCAGAATGATCTGATTCAAACACCAACTTCATTGGCTTCATCTTTGCCTCCTTTTTTACCCCCCATCCAACCCACTGGCCAGTCTTGTTGGCTGCATCTTACAAATATAACCGGTGCATCTTAGAAATATATCTGGAATCTGACCATTCTTATTACCACAATGGTCTAAGTCATCAATATCTTTTACCTGGCCATTGGAATAGTCTCCTCTTCTAGTTGTTCTGACTCTGCAGTCTATTCCCAAAGTGCAGCTATTCTCTCCTAAACTGAGTCTGATTTGGTCACCCCTCCAATGGCTCTCCACTTCATTCAGAATCAATTCTAAAACTTAACAAGGTTCTATATTTTGCCCCTTCCTGTACCTACCCCCTCTTCTGATCTCATCTGCTAGTATTTTCCCTTGGTTCACTGGATTCTAGCTATGCTTACCTCTGGGTTATTCCTCAAACATGCCAAGCCCACTTCTACCCAGGATCTTTGCATTTGCTGTTCATGGCTCATTTTCTCACTTCCATCAGGTCTCTGCTCTAATGTCAGAGGCCTTCCCACATAAGTATATTTCAAACAGCATGCTCCCTGTCCGTGTCCTTATCCTGCTTCATTTTTGTATGAATCACCATCTGACATAGTATGTATTTACTGGCTTTTGATTATTATTATTGCCTTTCTACTACAATATAAGCTCCATGATAGCAGGGACTTTGTATCTTGGTAAGTATTGTATCTTCATTACTTAGAACAGTGCCTAGTATATTTATTATTACTTCTTGAGCCAATCGAATCAACATCTTTTCTTGAGATCTTTATTATTATTTTTTGCTAAAAATAAACTTTCCAAATATTAACTACATAGCGTTAACTTTTGAAGTATTTGAGCTATAATCTACTCATTCTTGGCTCTCTACCCTTTGGTAGGTAAGTCCAACTAGTGAAAGACCTAAGGGCAGTAACAACTACTTAATGAGTACTTACATGTTAGGCTCTTGTATTTAAGCACTTTGCTTATCTCATTTCTAACCGTAATCCTAGAGATGAGTATTATTACTATTCTCGTTATACAAAGAGACTGATACCCGGGAGAGGTAAAATAACTTGAGGCCAGGTCACAAAGTTAATAATCCCTGAACTGAGATTAGAATCAAAGTGTGGTTGACTCCATACTGCCTCCTAGCTGTCGTCTCCCAGTAATACATGTCCAGTTATCGAAGTAGTAAAGCCTTTTGCAGTTCCTGTACTAGGGTTCTGGTATATCCTCCCCACCTACTCTCCCCCCCCCCCCCCCCCGCCAAAGATTCCCAATACAAAACCACCTCGTTCACCTTTCAGACATGTCCTAAAAGCCATTGTTCTCTAAGCTAGGCCTCTTTAATGTAAGGTGTGCTTAGCGCAAAGTCAGTTTAAACCACCTAGTGAAAGAGGATGGGATCAAAACGCTGTGATCCAGAAGAAAGGGGACGTCACCGGTTCGGCTTACTGCTTGCAAGTGGGGTAATTTGAACATAAATGGATAAAAGACAAGTTCTCAAAAAGCAGCCGACCCGGCCCAGAGGGAAGTTGGCTCCAAGTAAGGGAAGGGGGCTGGGGGGGGGGGGGGGAGGGCAGATGGACACCCCCCGCCCATCCCGCCAGGCCTGGCAACAGGGAGCCACACGCCAGAGGGGCCCCCTCCGACGGCTTCGGCTCCAGCGGGGAAGCGGCGGGGTGCACGGCGCCTAGAGGAGGAGAGCGGGAGGCCGGGGCGCGCAGCCGGCGGGACCTGCGGCGCGGGACTCGGGGCGCGGGGAGGGGCCGGCGCCCGCCCCGCCCCTCTCCTCGGGGATGCCGGGATGTTTACACTCCTGACAGCGGCGGCCGCGGGAGGAGGAGCGGGAGTCTCGGGAGGATGGGCCGCCGCTAGGCTCGCACTCGGGACGCGCCTCTCCTTGCGCAGGGTGGGGGCCCGCGCCTGCAGCGTCCGCGGGGGCGGCGCGGCGGGAGGTGGCGATCGGCTCCCGGCCTCGCAGCTACAGCCCCCGGCCCAGCGGGCCTTTCCGCGGCGCCGCCTGGCCGAGCCGCCCGCCCGCACGCCCCGGGTCCCTCGCGGGCAGGAGAACGGAAAACTCCCAACTTCCTGGTGAGTGGCTGCCGGGGTCTCGGGCGGCCCCGGCCGGGTGGGACCGCCTGCGGAGCCGGGAGGGGTGGGAGGGAGGTCGGGAGGGCGCGGGGCGGCCTCCGGGATCCCCCCGCCGGGGGAGGTGGGGCGGGGCGCGCCGCGTTCGGGCTGGGTGGGGGTTTCAGTCCAGTTCGTTGGCAGTGGCGGGAGCGGGCGGCAGGAGCTTTGTGCCCGGCGGGGGCTCTGGCGGCCTTGGCCGCCGTGGGCGCCGCGGTAACTAAGAAACTCCGCGGCCACGGCGGCGGCGGCAACAGGTCTTTGGTTTCAGGACCCGAGGAACTTAGGCGAAGTCCTGCCTCCCACCCCCCGGCTGCCGCTCATTGGCGGCGGCGGTTATTTATCCCTCGCCGATTGGTTAAGTCCAGCTGTCAGGATTCGGCAGCAGCCAGATTTAGAGGAGTGAAGTTCACTGGAGACAGTGGGTGGTGGGAGCCGTGCAGCTAAGCGAGAAGCTGAAGTGGCTTGAGAAGTAGAGAGGACGGCGGACCTGTTGGAGAATGGGCTTTAGTGGGACCCTGTCAGGATTAGCAAATGTGAGAGAGATTGCAAGGCAATAGAGAACTTTGCTGGTAATCGTGGTAATGGAAAAGAAATAGAGAATTGAGGCCAAGGCTAGAGAGAAGAAGGGCACCCCCCAAAAGAAAAATGAGTTGGCCACATTACCCAAGGACGGTGTCAGATGCTGCAGTGAGATCTGAAGAACCTTCTTGTCTCTTTCCTGTATGCTGTAGGCCTTGGGAAATGATGTATCAAATAGATGAATCGTGTTCTCTCGTAGCTGTAGTCCTTGTTAGGCATAAATACTAAAACTGTATTTATTTTACAATAAGATAGGCTCCCATCATGAGGCAGTTCTGGTGATGGAACTGAAAGTCTGAAACACATTACAAAAATGAAATGATTTTCCTCTTCTGCTGATCATAAAGATGCTGTTGAAAAAAATCAAATGCGTGTAGTTTGTAGAACATCATGTATCCATCATAAGAGAACCACTGTGTCTAATTCTTCCTCCAAAGAGTTTGTAGTTTCAAGAAGTATGCACACTCCTTGCAGGCGATAGCTGTGTCTCTCGCCAGGTTGCTCTATAGGATAAAGTACAGAATGTATGTATGATAAACTTATTTTGTACAGGAGCTTGAGCTGTTGCAGGTGTGACCTAGTATTAGGGACAACCGGACAAAACACTGAAAACGGTGGATAGTTTAACAGGAGATACAATGAACCCTGTAATACTTTGAAAGTGGTAACTCTTACTGAAGAGGTGCTGAGTTTTCTTGGCTTTAATGCTTGCCGAAGGCCAATGCACTTAAAACAGTTAACATAAAACTTAAACAGTTATCATTTACAGAGGAAGGAATTCTCTGCTATCCTCGGGAGATCCAGTCCACAGCTTGCTTAACTCCCCAAACCACAGCATCTTCTGTTTGGTCCTAGACTGGGAGCTTGTTGGGGTGGGGAAGAGATGTTGGAGCTTAGAAAAAATTGCCTCGTGGAGGAGTCAAACGGGCAGAAACTGTATGGGGACGTTGAGAGAGGAGGGCTCGCAAAATAAAAAAGGGGAAGGAACCCCTAGTGGAGGCTGGCTGCTTTCTCTGGGCTGGGAAGCCCACGGACCCTCGGAGAGGTGCGGGCCTGAGATTCTGCTCTCTGCCGGGAGGCCCCGCCCTCTGCGGCACTGACGGCTTCCACAGCCAATAAGCGGCGAGGACACCGCTGTTCCCCGCTCGGGAGGGCGGGTACTTCCTACCCCAGCCCTGGGCTCGGAGGAGGGAGAGAAAGTTCCTCCTGGAAGGATGTCTGCTGGTGGAGGGTTCCCAGTCTGAGGGATGAGAAATAGATACGTAAGAATAAAGGAGAGGAAGTTCCAATTTTCTCTGACCCGTCGTGTACGTCTCGTTTCATAATTGAGCTGCATCTTGGACTCACCACCGCGATTGAAGCTTTATAGTTGATAAGAAACGAAGGTGATCAAACTAAATGTCCAGGTGGACTCACGGAGTTTTACTCTGAAATTACCTGTAAACGAAAACCAGGGAATGTCAGAATCTAAACTGTTAAACTCTTCCACAATTACTTGGGAATCTTTCCACGGTTAAAAATCCTTATCAATTTAAAAAGGAAAGAGCGTAACTTCAGTGCAGTTTTATTCTATACTCGGAACTACTATTCAGGCTCGTTTATGAAGATTATACCTGTAGCACCCTCCATTCCTTTTCCCACTTAGGCATTTTCCTGGCTGGACAATTTCAAGAGCTCTTTTCCAGTGCAATAAAACAGCACTTACTCCAAGAATGAGGAAAGCACGTCTGGTATGATGGCAACATACTGGTGGAGGAGGGGAGATTTAAGGCCAGCTTAATAACGTACCCAAATTGTAAAAATCAGAATTGTCTTTTTAAATGACTGAAAGCGCGGTTATAGTTTGTGTATGTAAGTATTTAATCTCACGCTTCCCTCCCCTTCATCTTCCTGCTGGTTACAATAGAAAGTTTTGAGCTCTGATTTATTGCAAACATTCAGGTGCTCTTTTCTTCTCAACTAGTGTGCCCTTACTGAAATGTAGATTTCCTTTTTTTTCCCCCCCATAAAGATGTGGTCTGAGATATCATTAGAGACATCTACAGAGTTTCTAGAACCAAACTGTCTCATGTTTTAAAATGTATCTCTGTAGTGTTACTAAGGTAGCCACCATTCAGGGTATCTGAAAAGAGAGAATGGTGATTAAATGCAGTTTTGGAAAAGAAGTTGTTTAATTAGATAATAAGTTGCAAAACTCCTTTCAGGTTTATTTCCTTTGATTTTTTTTTTTTAATAGGTTTTGGTATTTAAAAAATTTGCACTGTATCTGCAGTTACACAAAGCAGCCCTCTTGTCTACATTCCTGGTTTCCTTCAAATTAAAATATTTGTCCTTTCAGGTATTTGCTCTAGAGTTTTGTGGGTGGAATTTTAGTTAGTACATTATATATAAAACATGGTAATATACTTAGTGTAATGCTTGAGGATGTCTTGGAAATGACGTATGTGATTATTGTTTCTCTGAACTGCTTTATCCGCAATTACTTTATTGACATTTTCATAAATATATTGCTAGATGCTTTAAGAAGTGTTTCTTCATATTTTTGAGTGTTTCAGTTTAATTCCTCCTCCCCTCATTTTTGTAGGGAATATAGGCAAATTACATTTGGTTATAATTTTTTTTGTTTATGTTTTTATTTCATTTTTGAGAGAGACAGAGCGCGAGTGGGGAAAGAGCAGAGAGAGAGGGAGACACGGAATCAGAGCAGGCTCCAGGCTGTGAGCTGTCAACACAGAGCCCGACGCGGGGCTCGAACTCACAGACCGTGAGATCATGAACTGAGCCGTAGTCAAACGCTTAACCGACTGAGCCACTCAGGCTCCCCGATAACATTTGGTTATATAATTGTAATGAAATATGTTTATTTGCAGGATAAAATGGCAGTTGAGAATTTTTTCACGTGTGTAAAACTAATGTGTAACAATTCACTCTTAGAAAACTTCCAAACTATTGGTTCTTCTTTTGATGACTAATAATTTGATTACCACCGCATGTTACATATCTTCATAAAATATTTTTTCATTCTGATGAAAACAGAGAATGTGTTTCACGGTTTTTAGTGAGCAGTGAGAATAAGGATGGCAGATAGATGATCATGAAACATTTCTTTCTTTTTTCTTTTTTTTTAGTTTATTATTTTGAGAGAGAGAGAGAAAGTGAGAGAGAGAGAAGCACGAGAGAGAGCATGGGAAGGGCAGAGAGACGGAGAGAGAGAATCCAAGTAGGCTCTGCACTGCCAGCACAGAGCCTGACTTGGGGTCTGGAACTCATGAACCATGAGATCGTGACCTGAGCCGAAATCAAAAGTTAAATGCTTAACTGACTGAGCTGCCCAGGGGCCCCGATCATGAAACATTTCTTATTTTTCTTGAACAGAAAAACTGTAACATTTGTCAAAGTAACAGCTCTGCCGTATTATTTATATAATGAGCTTACACAATGAACTGTTTTGTAATAGCTATCCACGGTGTTAATCAGAACAGGGTATAAGTGAATGGAACTTGTTTAATTGGTCTGTAAAAATTTAGAAATACTGTTACTTAATGGAGATAGACCTTTCTGTAAATCTTGCTATGGGTCTTCTGTTGATAATCAGTGTAAGTGAGTAGTTAAGGGTAACTTTCTCATTCCAGGCTGCTTTTGTATAGAACAGGGGTTTGTAAACTTTGTAAAGGACAAGAGAGTAAATGTTTCTGACTTTGTGAGCTGTATGGTCTCTGTCATTGGCTGTGTTCCAGTAAAGTTTTATTTGCACAAATAGGCTGGAGGCCCACCCCAGCTCTAGAAGATAATACCAAAGATTTAAATAAGATTCTAGACCTTTGATGTTTGGCTTGATGTGTATTTTCCACAGGAGTATTTCATAGCCTTTTTTGGTTCTTGGATGCTTGCGACAGTCTCTTGATCTTTCCCAGTCCCCTCAGAATAATGCCCAGTTATTCATACCCCAATTTTGTGTTTCATCTCAGAGACTTCATAAGTCTTAGAACCTCTTTTAGATTTATCTGCTTTTTCAAAGTTTTCTATCATTCTTTGCCTCTTGGGGTCCCCACACCTATCCTGTGACACTGAATGAATGTGCTCCTCTCTAGCTTCTCTCTTACTAAACCAAGATGGAATCTGATGTCATATATTTAATCTTTGCTTGATTGACAGATAACACTTTAATATAAATGTATTTTGGTGTGTTTCTTTAACTCATAGTTTTTATTTTAAGCTGATTGGAATGACTCCTTCTGTTACTTTTAGGGGGAATTTCTGGCATGAGCAAGACAGTGGGCAGATTTCTTCTTCTTCTTCTTTTTTTTTTTTTTCAAAATTTTTTTTTCAACGTTTTTTATTTATTTTTGGGACAGAGAGAGACAGAGCATGAACGGGGGAGGGGCAGAGAGAGAGGGAGACACAGAATCGGAAGCAGGCTCCAGGCTCCGAGCCATCGGCCCAGAGCCTGACGCGGGGCTCGAACTCACAGACCGCGAGATCGTGACCTGGCTGAAGTCGGACGCTTAACCGACTGCGCCACCCAGGCGCCCCTTTTTTTTTTTTTTTTTTTTTTTTTTTTTTAGAAAAAATTGATGTAGTCTTTTATAAAAGACTTTCTCCCAGTTTAAAAAAATTACTGGAGAGGGCCTGAAGTCAGGGTGTATGTGGCTTGGGTTGTGTGTGGGATGCCTCCTCCCTTTGTTTTAAGAATTGGCTGTAGGCTGACCTGGGTGCAGCTGCTGAGAAGCCAGAGAATGGAATGGAAAATGCAATGGCTTTGACATCACTCAGTGGAGTTTCCTAGCCCTAGCCAGGAGTGAGTTCTGGGTGTGCCAGAGTATTTGTCTCTCCGGGTAGCCAGGTAGGGCCTGGGGCATTCGGAACTTCCAGGCTGGTTGCCACCAGCTACAAGGAGCCTCTTTCCTTTATCCAACCCTGCTGCACAAATACTGATCATTTTCTGTGTTTACCATCATGTGAAAAAGACTAAGCCTGGGTTTGCCTCTTACTCTATGACCTTGGTTGAATTACTTGATTGGTTGGGACTCCGGTTTTCTCAGCTCAGGTAAGATTGCTTTGAGGAATAAATGAAAACATCTTTGTAAAGTTATGATAGTAGGCTCTAAGTGTTAGTTTCATTTCACCTATTTCTGTTTTTAGGACCTTCAGTGGTAGGAAACGCATCTGCTGTTCTCAGTTTCTTCTGATGACAGGCCCTGTTGCCCACTGTGCCTTAGGTCTGCTGTCTGTTCTGTGTTCTCTGCTTGAATTCTTCTTCCTCTCTGCTCTGTGATTTCCATATTCATAATTTACTGGTTCCCATGTTTGAGAATGTTTTTATGTTTTTTGGAGTATGGGGAGAAGGCATTAATCCTTGGTTCCTCAGGCAGGAAAAAACACAAGAGGCTTGGGGGGGGCGGGGTTATATTTTGGATAATGAAAAATGGCAGTTGCAAAACGATCCTTAAATACTAATTGGAAATGGCAAAATTAAAAATATTCTTTCTGGTAGTCTTACAGTTTTGCTTTTATCGTGAGAATATTTTCCTCATATTCTCATATTTACCTGGCAGATTACTGTAATTTTTGTTGTGGTTGTAACCATAACAAAGCCACATATCCTCTACTACATTAGGATTGGGAAAATTGAACAGATATGTTTATGAAAAGTTGTTGTACTTCTAAAATGAAAGGGATTGCAAACTTTCCATTGCTTTTTATATCTAACTGGTGGACCATACAGCAAAGTAATGTGATCTGTTTGCATACTGTCGTAACGACACCAGAACTGGACAATAGGTAATTTGTTTTAGGAAAATGACATGCCCTTATTGCAAACACTTTATAGGCATGGTTTGTTATTTAACAAATACAAGTTAGTTGAAAGATATACAGAAAGGATGCTTATTGATGGTTTAATTTATGGGAGACAATTGATATTTTATTCTTAGTTTCTTATGGCAACGTACAAATTCACTTTTGTTTTCTTTACAGTCTGGTGTTAGAACACATTAAGAATAGTATGGCAGGGAACGTACTCAGTAAAAACTGGCATTTTTAACAATTTTCAACATATATTTAAAGTTTTAATAAAGTTTCTACATTTGATAAATATTTTCATTGTTAAATGTCATGTTGTTTTCAACGTGGCTTTATCATTTTATGACCTTGAGTGTTTAAAATACCAGCTGTTGATGAAGAGTTGTATTTTATCAGGCAGTTCTCCTATCACTCCTGTAATCATTCTCTGTTTTTATAAGTAGGAAGGAATTCATGACATTGTATTTAATAGTATTTGATGGTTGCAGGGCAGGGGCTAGGGGTGGAGTTTGAGCTTCCAGCAAGGTTTCCCATTACCAGGCCACCAAGGGAGTTGCTCTCATCCCTGATCATAAGGCTGCCAGTGGGACAGCGCACTGTCGCCATCCTAACGAAGACACAGCCACAGTAAGGAAGATACTGCTGTTTTGGGGGCCCCCAGAACCATACTGTGACTGCCGTGGTCCAGGAACTGTATGCTCTGGACCCTGGCTCTTAACACCTATGGTAGTTTCCTAGGGCGGCCCCAACAAATTACCACAAACTGAGTGGCTTAGTACAACAGAATTTTATTCTTTCATAGTTCTGAAGGTCGGATATTAGGAATCAAGGTGTGCATAGGGCCATGCTGTCTGTGAAGGCTCTAGGGAGAAGGCGTTCCATGCCTTTTCTTAGCTTTGGGTGTTGGCGGCATCCCTTGAAGTTCCTTGGCTTTAGACAGATATCACTGAAATCTCTGGCTCTGTCACATGGTGTTCTTACTGGGTGTCTCTGTATGAGTCTCTGGTACTCTTTTAAGGACACCAGTTACTCTTACACTTAAGGTTTAATAAGCAAGATCTATACTTTTTCTTTTCGATTCATTACTGTACAGGTTTTTAGATTTCTGACCTTTCTGTTTTGAAGAGAATATTTTAAGTTTGTGCAGAAATTGTACCTAAGAGTTGGGGCGCCTGGGTGGCCCAGTTGGTTGAGCATCCTCTCTTTGACTTCAGCTTAGGTCATGATATCACAGTTTGTGAGTTTGAGCCCCACATTGGGCTCTGTACTAACAGAACAGAGCCTGCTAGGGATTCTCTCTCTCCCTCTCTCCCTGCCCCTCCCCTGCTCATGTGCTCTGTTTCTCTCTCTCAAAATAAATAAATAAAAAAAAGAAATTGTACCTAAGAGATAAAGACACCCACATTATCGTGTACATATGTAATCTGTAGTTAGTATCCTAGTGCTGCCATTAAACAGCTCTTCTAAAATCAGGTTTTCCATTCACCATTATCATCCTGTGCTTCCCCTTAGGAGACCTTAAGTGCATGATTCACTACATCAGATGTTCTCAGAACTGGAAGGAAACTTATAAATTGTGTAAACTGACCTTTTCATTTATTGTGAAAATAAGCTAAAACCTAAGGATGTAAACTTGCTAATCCATGCTGTGCTTGATTCCATAACAGTCAATATTGCCTTGTGTTACCTTTGTAATGTTTTCAATAGTAGGCGCATGATTTCTTCTTCTTTTTTTTTTTTTTTTCACTCCTCCTGATTTAACAAAATATTGCTCTGTTCATGGTACGTGCTCAATAAAGACTTGCTGATGGGGTGATGACATTGTACCTCTGATTGCCCCTATCAGGGCCATGATTTAAGTCAGCGAATATTTGAGTGAATCACCCCTGCCTGATGGTGCAGGGGTGAAGTATTTCTTTTGCGTCTAAAGTGAGGAACAACAGGATTGCTGTCTCCCTGGAGAGATGTGGAGGCTACTCCTAGGAAGGAGCGCTTAGAGGCAGTAGATAGGAGAGTAAAGGCCAGAAAGTTCATGAGTGGTTGTTTGATCAATATTTCGTAAACACGTATTTCATTATATTAGACACCTTGATTCATAAAAGCCAGCCTTCATGTTGTTTGTCATCTTGGTATATTGAAGATAACTTGGATGCCCCTATTGCTTCTTGTATATAAGCCCAAAATGTTGGGCAGTGCCACTGGCAGTGTCTCCCTCTAGTTTCTTCTCTTGCTGTGGTTCAGAGAACATGATTGGTTCTGTTTCCTTTATTTCTGTAGTCATGTCTGTCTCTTAGAAGTTGGTTCTCAATTTGTTTATTATATGTGTTTCCTATTTCAGTGAAAGTTCTGCTTTACAAAGCAGAATGATTAGAGATTAATCAAATGAATCCTAAAGGATTTATTTCATGATTTCTTGAAATAGTTACATCTATTTGTATATTGAAGGTAATTTACAAAATATTTAGAGCTGTTTACGAATATATGGGTGACTTTTTTGCTACTACCAAGACAAGTTATATTCTCAAAGCATTTGTCCTATGACTATGTTTTTCAAACTGTAGTCCTCAGAATGTCTGTGTCTGGAGATTCTGATTTGATAAGTACAAGCACTGACATTTAAAAACAAGTTGAGGGGCACCTGGCTGGCTCACTCAGTAGGGCATGGGACTCTTGCTCTCGGGGTTGTGAGTTTGAGCCCCATGTTGGGTGTAGAGATTACTTTAAAAAGACTGTGATGGGAACCTACATTTACAATAAGTAAGGCAGGTGTTCCTCAGGCCACACTGAGAAATGCCACGTGGTCTTTGTAAAAAATATTTTTTTAATGGAGAAAACTTTTGTTTACAATGAGAGCCCATTCCCACCACTAGCATTTCTGCCTTGGGGTGTGCAGCCGCTTGGCACAGATTGTATCTAATGATTAGGCTGTTCTAGCATGGGTGCCCATGTCTCAGCTCAAATGGTGGATGGGTGTTATTGAAATGATGCTTACAAAGCAATTAGAATCAACTAGATAAAGTCTAAATATTTTGTAAATAAATAGTATATATTTATAAATAAATATATAGTTTACTAGTATACTAGTTGCAGGAGAGAAAACTTCACTTTAAGCAAGTGAAAGAAAATAGCCGGTCTAGTGTTCTTCTATCCCGACAAATGGTCCCTTGTTAATGTACTGCTTATAGCGTAGGCTGTTCTCACCATTTTTGGCATTTCTACAGTATTTCTCTCAGCTAGGTGTGAAAGCTTACCACTTCCCTTACCTCTGAGATGGTTTGCTTTCTGCTTCAGGGCAAAAACCCTTTGCCTGCGCTCAGAGATTTTGCCTCCAGTGACCACTACCTCGGTCCTTCCTGTGGTTTTCAGTTCTGTTCCTGGGCTTGGCTGCACTGAGCTCTCCTGCCTTGCCTATCCAGCCACGCTGGAAAGTGTTCAAGAACATCATGATGAGTAACCTGTTCCTTTTTCCATGACTGTCTTATTTCCATTGATAACAAGTGTCTGATGCTTGAGTCGCTTCTAACTTCCCTTCTTGTCATTAGATACCGATCTTTGCATGCAAGTTGTGTTCTTTATTCAACAAAACCTGCTTGGTCATTTAAAAACTACTTTCTATCAGTGTTTTTCTTTAACACCTTTTTCTTGATTTGTAGTTTATCAATCAATCCAGGCCCTTTTTGTTTATGACCATTTCTGCCCCCTTCTTTTTTCATATAGTAAGAAGAGGCAGCTTGACAAAGAAGGTATTGAAGTCCTGGATTAAGTTCAGGTTCATTTTTATATCTTTTCAAATGCCAAGCACAGAGTCTGATTCTTTGTGTGAGCTGAATTAATACTCAAAGAACTCAGTTTAAGAGTTGAATGTCTGGTTTAGGAGAGAGCATTGGTAGTGTGCTGAATGGTTCAGATAATACAAATGGAGCCTGGGCTCTAACGAGGCACTGACGCTGTTGAGTTAGGATACGTTGGGACTCATGTCTCGCGGTGTGTGGTCCTTGAACAGGCAGTGCTCCCTTTCCTAGGCCATTTTTGTTCATGTGTTGAGTTGTCATCTTTTGAATGCCAGTGTTTCTACAGTAAGACCTGAATGCCCATTTTTCTTTTCTTTTCTTTTCTTTTCTTTTCTTTTCTTTTCTTTTCTTTTCTTTTCTTTTTTTTTTTGTGTGTGTGTGAATTTTGTAGGGTATTTGCATATGCTGTTCAGAAGACAATCCAGTTGATTGGATAGGATTTGGTGTTAAACTTAGTTTCACAGTGAGGTGAGGTTTCTCTGAACTTGGAAGGCATACTTGTCAGAAAGCAGAGGGACAGACCATTTGATCTCTGGGGTTCTCCAGCATTTGTAAGATGAAAGAGTCTATGCTTCTGTTCACTTAATGGTTCTTTTTCTATTTGTTCCTTTATTATTCTCCCCATTTTCCTACTGGGTCCCACCAATTCACTGATTGAAGAACGAGAAATTCGGAGGTTGTTGGTAGGTAGCTGGGGGGTGAGTAAAAAAATAATCTAAGCAAGATCTAGCTTTATGCTTTTAAAAATATTTCAGTTTTTATTAATTACAGAATATGGGAGCAGGCAGTGACCAAATACTGTATCATATTGCTTGGCTCAACTATTTTTAATGGCTCTACATTGGAACCGCTTTCAGACTGACCCTGACCTATCTGTCTAGATTCACTTCTTTATACTCTTTTATAGTTTGGTCACATCTGACCATTTACCTTTTTTTTTTTTTTTTTTTTTTTGGATACATTTTGTACCTGTGTGGCTTTATTGCTTTAATACGCTTTTCTCACTTTTAGTGTCTATTTTCTACATTCCAGCTATTCAATCTCAGTATATTAAAATAATCTTCATCCTTTAAGGCTTTGCTCTGATATTATACAGAGGATATAAAGAAATCTTTCTTTTGCTTCTTTAAGCTTTTAGTACCTATTGACTCTCCCTGTAGTTACTTATCTTAGCTTCCTTCCTGGAATGTAAGTATCTGGAAGGTGTGAATCATGTCCTGTACATATTTGTGTTTCCTGCAGGACTTAGGACCATTTTTGTCACAACTGGCCATTCAGGGAATGGCAGATGCCTGCATCCCAGTGATGATATGGGACAGGAAGTCTGGGCAGATCCTAGAATGAAAGAATGTCCAGAACAATTGAGTAATTGGTTTCAGGGAAGTCTGTGCTGGATGCCAGGCACATGTCCCTGTAAGGCCTGTAGGGCATAGTGTGAGGAAGGTCTTACTATGTGATATAAATTAAAGGTCTGATCTGTAAGTGGTAAATATTGAGGTATTCAGTGATCTAGTGCACGAGTCTGGGTTTGGATTCTGCATTCTGAAAGATCTCAGAATAGGATGACATGGGAACCAGGACTAGGAAAAACAGGGGTATGCCAGACGTGAGGTTGATGGAAGTGAGGAGGAATTATGGAGTAGAGACAGAGGGAAGTTTGGCAATTAGGCACAAGTTAGAGGCTCAGGCAACAAGGAAGAAGGGTCTGAGTTCCTGGAATTAGGAATTGAAGTTAAAATGGGCCAGCAGTCGGATTAAATTGATTTGAGGCTGATTTACTAAATGTTTACTAGGTATCCTTATATTTTCCTTCCTTAGGGGCAAGGCCATTCCTAGTTCAAGTTAAGTGGGTGTGGCTTTTTGTAAAGGGGGAGCAACTTCTCTCTGCCCATAAAAAGTGCTGACTGCATATTTGTCAGATGAATCCTGTTTTGATGTTCTAACCATCCTCTCATGAAGAAAGTATTGAATGGAGTTAAATAAGAAATAACTAGCTTAATACTGGAAATTAGTCCTCTCTTAAGAATAATTACTAAGTGGGAATTGATGAGGGTTATTGTTTGATATGAGGCCATCAGATGCTGCCATAGAGAAAAATTTTTCCACTTCAAAATAGATACATTTTATTTAGTAGCTTTTCATAGCTTTCATTGCTGAAAGTTAAAAAAAAAAAAACCCAACAATCACAATGTCAATAATTATTTTTAAAAGCATATAAAGGACTTACAAAAAGGCCTATGCCAAGAGTACCAAAGATGTACTGTGTATTCATGAATTGATGAAGAAGCACATAAAAAAATGAGCCTGGAATGATACCCAGATACTGCATTATGAAAGGCCTTGCATACTTACTAAGAAGATTGGCCTTCTCCTCTCCCGTAATGTGATTGTAAAGAGTTACTTGTACCTTTATGTTTTCAGAGTTTGATTTTAATAGCGATAAAAGCTATAGTGCTTTGATATCTCTTTACTTGGTTCTTAGTTGGTCATAAATCCATCAGGAACGAATGTCAGAATTGACTCAAGATTACCATAAAGGCAACTTCAGGTAGATTTGTTAAAAAAATGTGTTAAGAAAAATATATTAAGGGATGTATGAAAAAAATAAGTTTGGACTTGAAAATCTAGACTTTGGTGATAGTATGTGTATACTTTAAATTTACCAAGAAAGGGGCGCTTGGGTGGCTTGGCCGGTTAAGCGTCCGACTTCGGCTCAGGTCATGATCTCACGGTCCGTGAATTTGAGCCCTTCATCGGGCCCTGTGCTGACAGCTCAGAGCCTGGAGCCTGTTTCAGATTCTGTGTCTCCCTCTCTCTCTGCCCCTCCCCTGTTCATGCTCTGTCTCTCTCTGTCTCAAAAATAAATAAACGTTAAAAAAAAAATTAAAAAATTTACCAAGAAAAAGTGTTACTTTGTTTTTTTATAAAAAGAACTTACTGTAGTATATACTTTTTTTTCCCCTTTTAAAATTTAGGATTGAGTTAAATTTATTTACGTATTTACATCTTTGTTCAATTTATGCTTTTTTTTTTTTTTTTTTTTTTATGATCCACCCTCAACACCTCCTACCCACTTCGAGGTGGGTTTTTTTTCTTGCTTAAAATTACTATCTTTGGAATAATTTCCAATCCTCTAGTCTCTTAAAAGCATGACTTGGGCCTTGGCTCTTGCCTCTGATGCTCCTGTCTTACCTCACTACTTGTAGTTCCCTCATCACTCCCTGCTTTAGTCAGGAGTGTCCTCCCTCTTTGTTGCCTGGTTGGCTCCCATGCATTGTTTAGAACTTGCTTCCAGAGTCTCCTCCTCAACGTCTTGCTGACCTGACAGCCTGTTTTGGCATCTTTCTTGCCACCTGGGATGGTGTCTGTCAGAGTACTTGCCTCCTTGTGCTGTAAAAGTCTGTTTCTCTCTCTCTCTCTCTCTCCCTCCCTCCCTCCCTCCCTCCCTCCCTCCCTCCCTCCCTCCCTCTGTCTCCCCTGGGAATAACTTGAGGGATCTGAATTGCCGGGATCTGTTTGTCTTCCCAGCAGCTTTGGTAGACACCTCAGTTGGCTGAAAAGCTGACCCAATGCATGAGTTGGAGAAGATAAGAGAGAGGAGGAGTCTAGGATAGCCCCCAGTTTTGGCAGGGGCGCTGAGTAGATGGTGGTGCCATTTATTGCCAGTTCTAGCACCTTTTTCTCCCTACCCCTCTCACCCCCACCTTTGAGTAGCCGTGGCTCTTTATTGAGATGAAATAAAGAAATTAGAGACTTAAGTTTCTTGAAGATTCTTAGGACATTTTATTTATGTCATGGTATTTGCTGCCTCATTGAGGAAGGGTGGGGGTATATATAGATGGCTATCACTGAACATGAAGAAGTAGTCTTTCTTTCTTATTGGAATATTTTCTCATTCTCTTGCAATTTTGACTTTCTTTGTAGTCTTTAATAAGCAGTTGGAACATGATCATGAGTGTTAGGCAGGACAGACTTTGTCCCAGTATGGTTTTAGAAGCCTTCTCATATATTACACAAAATGTGCTTGCAGCTGGCCTTTACATGTCGTTTTGGTGTTAAGATAATCATATAGGTCCTTCCATGCAGAGTACCTACAAATCAAATGGCTATCAAAATCATATAAATTCCTGTTTGTTGACTAGGGAAAGTGAGAGTTGAAATTCTCTAAGACATAAGGGAATACAAGTTTTGCTTTAGTTATAAAGATGTCATAGTGCCTACTGCTGATGAAGAACAAAGTAGAAATCTTAACCAGATCAACTTAGAATTCAGAGTCCTGTTATTGAAGCAGAGAGTAGAGAGTAACTTGTTCTGTTCTCATTGAATCTACATTCATCAAAGCTAACTGAGTGTGGTGGGAGGAGGAGGCCTCTCATGTTGAGTTTGGGCTGTTTATGGGATATACAGGTGACCCTATATCTAGGCAGTTGGTTATATGGGGCTTGAGCTCAGCAGAGAAGTCTGGCCTGGGGTAGAGCTTTGGCGTCATCACTAGAGAGGGGGCAGTGGATTATGCGTGGTAGCAGGTGACTCTGTTTAGGGAAAGTGTGTTGGGGGTCCTGTTCATCCTTGTTCACTTAAATGGGCAATTTCATTAGAAGGTAAATAAATTCTCAATGAATACTGGGAGAAACTAAAAGTCAATTCGTGTTGCTGTCTGACTTTAGTTCTAAGTATAATATGTAAGGTATTTTCTTGTGAAAACCCAAATAATGCTGTTTCTATGCTGTCTTTCTAAGATTTTATCATTCTTTAGTTAGAAGAATGGATTTTCACAGATTCAGAAGGTTTCCAAAAATAAAATTAGGTAGATGTCCTCAATTATGTAACTCTGTTTTAGTATTTGTAAGTCTATAATCACTATTAACTCAATTTTCAATTTTTGGGGGAGTTATTTATATTTAAAGTCTGTCATATAAACTTCTAGATGGCTTCTGATAAACAAACACCATTATGTTTGTGATTCCTACTATTAATTTAAAATAACAGTCTTTATTCTTTGGAGGATATCTCTGGAAAGATCACAGTTTCACTTAATAAGTGTGTCAGAAAAAGTGCATTTATTTCCAGTATATGTTTGTGTACATTAAAAGACATATGCACACAGTTTGGCATGATGTTGTGGTTTGTGGAAAAGAGCAAGAGAGCGATTACAAGATGGTGCAGGTCAGGATTGGAATAACTTGGCAGAGTTTGGTGAGAAAGTTTTCTTAGCAGCTGCCTGTGTTAACTTTGTATAATTCATTCAAAGACTAGTTCGGTTCTGTGATATCAAGAATAATATAGCAGCAACTGAGTTCAGTTTCTTAGAAGGCAAATTTTAAAGGACAAAAATATAGCCTTGTACTTACTTATAGTAAGTACATTGAAGAATCTTTTTATTAAAAGTTGGGACAGTTTTGTGTAACCTGTGAGTGAATGGCTTTTACATGCTTGCTTTTTCTCCACCTTTCTTAATTTTCTCTTAATTTGGTTTGCATTGGAAGTCTGCACAGTAAAAAAGAGATCAGGCAAATCCAGAGATACAGTTGTTATTCTTCTTTCTCTCTTTTCTTTTCTTTTTTTTGAGGGAAGAAGAGTGTGGGCAGGAGGAGGAAAAGGCGGGAGTTTCCCTAGAAGTAAAGTAACATGCTAGCTTTGTTTTGTTAGACATTGATTATGTCCCACTAAACCTAATTATCCATTAAACAGACTCTGTTGTTATGACTGATTCAGATCTCAAGAATGTCGTGGGGTCCTAAGTAAGGGTTAAATGAAAAAGTTCACTGGAGATGACACCAGAGGACCTGAGAAGGGGTCATTACCTTACCACTTAGTTCTAGGCCTCAATTTACTTGTTTAGTGTTTAGGAGCATCCAAAAAAAAAAAAAAAAAAAAAAGATAGGAAATCTTTTAGAACTATTTTATGGTTACTATAAACTGTGGTATATAAAGAAAAAGGATTTTGGAAGTTCAGGAATAATCAGTGTATAGAACAGTGGTAATAGAGTAGGTATGTGAACAAAATGAATAAACAGCAGTTAATAAGCTTTATAAAATATGGGTAAATTGTAAAATCGTGCGTTAATTCAGAAAACTCTATTAAAATTTCCCTTTATTTCAATGAGAAGTGTTTTTAATTTTTTTGTGATGAGTTTTTGGTTAGTGAGTCCTTGTTACAGACCAAAGTCTATTAAAACAAATGACCTTACAATAAATAATTCATACAAATGAAGCATTTCCAACTACTAGCCTGTATTCCATAGGGCCTTAACAGCTTTGTTATGGTAGAATTCATCAGTATGAATTATTTAACACAAGGAATTCAGCAGAATGTTTTTTATAACCAGGTTGAGAAGATGGGTCCAACCATTTATCTTAGCTCTTTATGTACGTCAGTGTTTTGCCATGGGTGGTAGAGTGCAGTTGCCATGATTTTTCTGGTGTAGTTGGATAGTTAGCTTAGTAATCATGTGCTTTTGCCAGGCTTTAGTTGTTGTTATGTGAGTAACTGAATGACATGGCAGAAATATAAGGGAAAATTAATTGTATTTGTAATGGCATCCTAGTCTACAGTTAAACTAAACAAATAGAAAGTCTATCAAAAGTTTTTTGGGCAAAGTTCTTTGAATGGCTGAGTAGGGATCACTTGTCTTTTACATCCTTTTAGGGAAATTCTTCTGTTAAAGCTAAGCAGAAAAAAATAATACTGTCTTGCATTTGTGTACCACTTAACACTTTTGAGAAGCATTAATATTTTATTCTTCCAGCTATTTGTTTACCATAGAAAGTTCCCTGTATTTGTTACTCTAGGATAAGGATTTGAGACCTTGCTCTGTCATCACATGCTGTGTGCTTATTATGAACTTTAGAGGGAAGTAAACTGAGACCTAGGGAGGATAACTAGTTTTTAATTATTCAGAAGTAGATGCTCATATAAATTTGAATTAATTACATCCTGATTGTTAGACTTGTATTGTTTATAGCTTCTTATTTTCTAAATTTGATCATTCAACAAGTATTTATTAGGTCTTAATATAGTAGAAGGTACTGGAGGTCAAAAAAAAAGGAGGAAGAAATAGATTCTGCTTTTAAGTAGTAGTTGCTAGTGGAGTTAGTGATTAGGACCTCTGTTGGACAGATAAGTTATTCACTAGAATACATTAAGACAAATACTTAAGGTACTTTACAAAGGGCCACTTGATTACAAAGCAAGGTTGGCCAGGCAGACTAGCTGGGAATGGTGTTTCAGTAAAATGACCTGTCCTTTGTCAGAGGCACATAGGTATGAAATAGCCTAGAATTTGGAGAAGGTACACATGGCTATTAAGACCAGACTACTGTATTTATAAGAAGGAAAGCACTAGCAAATAAGAAACATGGTTAAGAAAAGTGTGTTTCATTCATTAAAGAATTTTAAGCAGGAATATGCCATAATTAGACTTTCATTTTAGATAGACCATTACGGTGAGTGTATAGAGTAGGAATTTTGCCGAAGTCAGGCAAAATAGTTAATAGGTTGTAATAGTAGCAAGCATCATGAAGGTCTGGGATATGCAGAGAGATATTTGGGAGGTAAAATTAATAAGGGACATAGGGAGGTGAGTGAGGGAGTAAGAGGTTCTGACGTGATGTAGGAACTATATGGGATGACTGGATGGCAATGACATTCACTAAGAAAGGGAATACAGTATAGAATGGGTTTGAGGTGCTCAAGATCTTAGACATTTCTGTTTTGGCAATCAGGCAGAAAGATCCAGTAGAGCTGGAAATGAGATTTTGGAGCTACCGGTTCATAAATCATCAGTATGTAGGAGGCAGGTTATGTGCCAGCTAAAATGCATGACTATTGATTTAAGTAATCAAGGGACTGATCATTAAAGGAAACCTGAGCACGAGGATAAGCTGAATTACTTATTGATCATAGAACAAAAGATGCATTTTGTGTAGAAATGACAAAAGCAGATGAAAGAATATCGTATCGTGCCCTTTATAGTGGTGATTCACATTGCTAACTTGATTTATTTCAAGGTGGTACTAGATTAAGTAGTAGCAAATACATACACACTTCTTCACCAGCAATTGAACATACACCATACACACTTCTTCACCAGCAATTGACAAAAGTCACTGGAACTAGTATTTTTACCCAAGAAATTGGAAAGGATCAAAGTATTCTCTTTGAGCACTTTGGACACAGTAATACAAAATGCAAGGAGTAATGGAGCAGAGAACAAAAAACACAAAGGGTTGTGGCCAAAAAATTGTATACGCAGCCAAATTATGGTTCATGTGCGATGAAAATGGAAGGGTACTTTCAGGTTTTCAAGGATTAGAGAAAATGTATTGCATATGTGCCCTTGAAAAAATTTCTTTTAATGAGAAAAAGACAAATGAGAAAAGTCAAAATTAAGAGTTTGAGAAAAGGACATCTTTGTCCAAAAGCACTGGGAATAAGCACGGAAACAAATTAAATGTAGAAGCAAGACTAAACAGTTGTTCTGCAAGATTGGAAATAGTGCAGAGTACCAGAAATAACTTACAAAGGTAGGTTGTGGTTATGAGACTTCTAATCTAAGAATTTGGGGATGGAGCTTTAGGAGAAAGTGTACCGGCATGCTCAGTCCTGGGCCAACCAGGATCGATTGTGTATCATTAAGATGAATTTCCTTTTTCCTTTGATAACTGGCCAAAACTGGTTAAAGATGGGCAATGAAAAAAATCTGGGAAGTCACCGTTAGTAGAATTTAAAATAGGAGAGGATTTGTGTTTGTTTTCTAAATGGTTAGACAAGATTAGGGATTATGGCAAGAGATGAAAAAAAAATCAAGGAAACAAAAAACAAGGTTTTAAAAGACAAGTGTCAGTAAAACAATTTACATATAGTGTATCAAATTTCTCTTTTAAAAGACTGACTCAGACTAAAGGACAGTCTTCAACTATGTGCCCTTTCAAAAGGTATACTTGGAACAAATAAACCTGGAAGGGTTAAAATAAAAAAGGTAGGTCAAGATTAATAGGGAAAACACCACAGAAAAATCGGACGAGTAACAGTATGAATTCCAAAGGAGAATTTAATGAAGATAAATTTAAATTTAAATAATTTAATTTAGTTTAAATAATATAAAGAACAGGTTTTTTAAAAAAAATGTTTATTTATTTTTGAGAGAAAGCACAGGTGGAGGAGGGGCAGAGAGAGGGAGACAAAGAGTCTGAAGCAGAGAATCTGAAGCAGGCTCTAGGCTCTGACCTGTCAGTGCAAAGCCTGACGTGGGGCTCGAACCCTTAAACTGCAAAATCGTGACCTGAACCAAAGTCAGATACTTAACCCACTGAGCCATCCAGGCATCCCAAGAACAGTTTTTTAAATTGACTGAAGATGTAATAACTTAAAAGACCAATAACTATGGGAGAATTAAAGTTCTAGGAGTTGTCTTCATAACGGACTTCTAGGCCTGTTTTTTTTTTACATTTTTACTTTTTAAAATTAAATGAACAGGGAGAATCTTCCTATTCATGCTTTTGAGTATAGTCTTAATACCAAAAATCGGACTGAAGGAGAACCTTTAGATCAACTATTGACCGAACTTTATTCAACAGATTACTAGAGTTGTCCTAGATATTAATAGAAATTCTGTGGAAGAATATTGTGGCAAGACAAGTTTGGAAAAATCTGCATAAGGTACTGTTTTGGAGATTCATAGCGCACTGTAGCGCATGCATTAGGATCCCTGAGAAGTTTAGCTCAGTATTTTACAGGTTCCTATTTTTTTTTTCTTTGTTTTTGGGTCGTGGAATATCAGTGAACAGTTTATGGGATCCTGGTGTTTTAAGGAACAGAGTTTGGAAAACGCTTGAGTATTGCTGACAAGTCTGTAATAAAATTAAGACTAATGGAACAGTTAAAGAGTCATTAATCATGACTAAGGAATTTTTATCTGAGCATTTGAAGATGGTTTAATGGAAAAGATCTAGTTATATGACTCATTACCTCATTTGGTTCAGTAAGAAAACTTGTATGAAAAGCTTAGTAGAGCAGAAAATCATTTGATATCATTTGATACCTGACCCCCCCCTTTAATATAAAAAAGCCTCTTAGAAAATTGTGAATATCATTTGGTATGGAATATAGTCAATATCATAATTTACTGCAATTCCATAGAAGTTTGTCCTTATTACTTCTTGTTTGCTGTATTTTAAGTTCTTTGAGGGTAGGAAATAAGTTGATTTTTGTATATTTTTTGTCACCCATTCTGATACAGAACCTTGGATTATAAGCGTTCTGTAACTGTTTCTTGAGAACATTTGGAAGCATATCCTTATGTAATTTTTAGATTAAAATGAGTTTAAAAAATATTTTTCTTCCTGTTTTAAACCTTTTTTTTAATGTTTATTTATTTTTGAGAGAGACAGAGTATGAGTGGGGGAGGGGCGGAGAGAGAGAGAGAGAGAGACAGACAGACAGACAGACAGACACAGAATCCAAAGCAGGCTCCAGGCTCTGAGCTGTTGGCATAGAGCCCTACATGGGTCTCGAACCCACGAACTGTGAGATCATGACCTGAGCTGAAGTTGGATGCTCAACCAACTGAGCCACCCAGGCACCCCAATGTAAAATATTTTTGAAAGTATAAGCCATACACGTTTTTAAGCGTAAAACATGAGTTTTCAAAACTGAAATAGATACTCTTCAGTATGGGCCTTAATGTTTGCTTTATTTATTTATCCAACAAGCTTTGAATTCTCAAATGGCTTTAAATTTGGTTAACAGGTAACAGGAAATTTATAAAGATTATTGAACATTAAAGGGGTATTATAAATACTATTTTAAAAAAGGATTCTGTTTTTTTATGGCTGAATAATATTCCATTGTATACGTTATATAGTTATATGTATGTAATAATTATACCAGTTATATAAATTAAAATGGTGCTATGAACATCGGAGTATAGATATCGTTTCAAGTTAAGGTTCGTTTCCTTTGGATATATTCCCAGAAGTGGAATTGCTGGATCACATGGTAGTTTTGTTTTTGATTTTTTGAGGTTCCTCCATCCTCCATTTTAATTTTTGAGGATTTTACAAAGTGGCTGTACCAATTTACAGCCCCACTTCATTGCACAAGAGATCCTGCTTCTCCACACCTAAGCTGGCATTTGTTAGCTCTTGTCTTTTTGATGATGGCCATTCTAACAGATATGAGGTGATATATCTCATTGTGGTTTTAATTTCCATTTGCAACGACTTGGATGGACCTTGAAGGCACTATGCTAAGTGAAATAAATCAGAGAAGGACAAATACGGTATGGTCTCAGTTATGTGTGGACTCTACAAACAAACAAAAACAAAACAAAAAGCAACCAAATACATAGAAAAAGGGGTTAGACTTGTGGTGACCCGAGGCAGAGGAGGAGGAATTGGAGGAAAGTGGTCAGAAGTTATTACCACCTTCCAGTTCAAGATAAATGTTAGGCATGTAATGTGCAACTTGACTATAGTTAGCACTATATAGGAACATTTAATATGAAAAGAGTAAATCCTTAGAATTCTCATCACAAGGAGAATTTTTTCTTCTCTTTTCTTCTTCTTCTTCTTCTTCTTCTTCTTCTTCTTCTTCTTCTTCTTCTTCTTGCTTTTTATTGTATCTAAATGAGATCATTGATGCTAGCTGAAACTATTGTGGGAATCATTTCACAATATATGTAAATCTGCCATACTGTGCACCTTAAACTTACACAGTGACGTGTGTCAATTATTGCTCAATAAAACTGGAAAAAACAAAAACAAAAAACAAAACCAAGGCTTATCCTGGCCAGAAGTATTATCCTTGGTGAAGCAGGATGTGTAAGGAGGACTCTCATAGTGGCAGAACTGTTTGTTCATGTAGGAAAATCAAGGGATTTGGGACCTGAGGCTGGTTCAGAATTTTCCAGGATGTGGTTGGGTTTTTAGCTAACCACAATTTTTCTACGGTCTTAGGAGTGCCTTTCAGCCCATGAAACCCTAGCCTTGAATTTGGCTTTACAGGGCTTGAGAAAATTTCATTCATATGCAGATTTCTGCATTCTTTCAATTTCCAGGAAGAAGCTGCAGTTAACGCTGGGCTTGGAGTGCACGTCTGCCTGTGTCTGTGTGTGAACGCACAAAATAGCCTGAATGTGATACGGATTTATAGGAGTCAGGAAATCTGAGTTCTAGTATTTTCTTCTTTTCTAATCTTGGATAAGTCATATAATTTTTTTCTCTTTTGAGTTTTCTTATCCGGAATCTGGAAATTCTTTCCCATTCACTCCATTGTGAAGTTCTGAGAGGATATCTGTGAAAACTTTTTTAAATGTACAAAAACTATTAAGTTTAAGCTGTCAGTAAAACGTATGGGTACTCATTTTGCTGGAAGAGTCATGCAAACACAGAAGTTGGAGACTAAAAATCATGGCAATAGGGAAACATGAAAATCTTTTTTTTCCTCTTTTTCCTTTTGGGTTTTCAGTTACAAATTAAGAATGCAATTTTAACTAACATTTAAAAGCCTTTGCATTACAGAGAGAAAATTAATCTACACTATAGTTGGGTAATAATTCAGAATCAGTATTTACATTGCTAACATTTTGTTACTTATTGTCAAGTGTAATTTATTCAGGATATACACTGAAACCTGTTGTTTTAACTCTGCAGCTAGATGAAAATACGACAAAAGAGGTTTGAATGAGTTTTCTTTTTGGTAACAGTTTGCTTGAGGAATGGGCAGGCTTTTCCTCACTTGACAGATGGTAAAGGAAGGGCCTTGAGAAGGCAAATGGATTTCCTAAGCTTGCATTTACTGGGTGATGATAGAGTCAGGGCTAGAATTCATAATTTTTGTTGTTACCTAACACATTTTTCCCCTTTGGGTACAGCATTTTCTTGCTGATAATTATGACCTTGTAGTAATTTTTGGTAATTATCATAATCTTTTAGGAAGAGAGTCAAATGATGTGTGGCTTTTGCATATCGAATTAAAGAATCACAGTGAGAACCTACAATAAGAGGACATAATTTTCGTTTTTAGCAAACAAATTCTCAGGCTTACTAAATAATTTATGTTCATATAGTTTGTTTACTAAAAGTGTGAATTAATAATGGGCTTAAAGCTCACACTTTTTCAATGTTGATTTATGATAGGGAAAACTGTATAAAATACTTTATGTAATGATGCTTTAAACATACATTCATAAAATAATTGACTTTTAATATCAGAGAAATATCTGTATGGGGAAAGTTAAAAGGGTAAGTTATGAAACTGAGAATGTCACCTATTTTATATAGTTTTCCATTAACTTTATTTAATTTTTTAAATGTTTTTTATTTTTGAGAGAGAGAGAAACACACACACACACAGAGTGGGGGAGGGGCAGAGAGAGAGGGAGACACAGAATCCGAAGCAGGCTCCAGGCTCCGAGCTGTCAGAACAGAGCCCGATGGGGGGCTTGAACTCACTAACCGCGAGATCACACCTGAGCGGCTGTCGCTTAACCTACTGAGCCATCCAGGTGCCCCGAGTTTTCCATTAACTTTGAAAATATGATAGTTTCCATGCTACTTTGATGAGATAAATAAATTGGAATCTTAGAGTATCATATCATCTTTAAATAGTTCAGAAAACAACAAACCCAGGAGCATTAACTTAGGGGTGTGTGTGTGTGTGTGTGTGTGTGTGTGTGGTCAGCTATATACTTGATATGTCATTCAAAGCAAATCAACCCTTTTTCCTTCTTGGTATTTTATGTTTCAAATCAATTGATCATTCATGGACTGTTTCCAATAGTGCTCTCTTCTATGAAGATTTTAATTAAGGGATCTCTTAGGAATTAATCATGCATTGCTAGGAGGCTCAGCTCTTGGGTGGTAACTAATTTATTTTGGGAGGTGTTGTTGGATATACATTAATGGTTTCACCATTCTAGATATTTCTCTTTTGTTTAATCATATATTAATAAGTAGATCAGTTTGGCCTCTATTTCTAAGTGGCCATGGCTGTTTTAATCTCAGGCTTTGAAATGGAAAGAAAGGAAATGGGTGTGAGTAAATGTGTTAAATGTATGTGAGAGAGGGAGAGAGAGAGAGAGAGAGAGAGAGAGAGAGAGAAAGAGAAGGAGGGAGGGAATGTTAGTTGTGTATACCTGCTTTCTTATTACAGCCCAAGATTATAATTATGAATTAAGAGTTGAGGTTGGTTTTCTGGTTGGTATTCTTGCTACCAGACCTGTGGCTTTTGCTATATGTATTACAAGTAAGTAAGCCATCTGGAAAAGAACAATGCAGGGATTTTAGGGTTATTTTTTTGGAAATAGTACTTCAGTTTTCAGATTTTAGAAACTGTTACTTTGAAACTCTGTTCTTTGTTCATTGCGTACTATCTACTTCCAGAGTTTCACACTCTAATGTTTCAGTAAATAGTGTCATTAACAATATAAAGGAAGATCCTTAGAGGCTCGAAGTATGCCCTAGTGTAGGCTGCTACTGGGACATCAAAGAAAGGGGAGTTCTCTTTTGATTTGAATGGACTCCTTGAAGGTCCCTTGAGAGGTTGGGGATTTGTGCTGGGTTTGAGGGGAAGCCATTGCGGTAGGTGAAATTAGGATTTCTAAAGCTCCAAAATGGGCCAGTTTGGCAAAAATAGTAGGACATGAGGCTCTGATTCATTCCCCTTATAGCTGCCAAGGTGGTATTTGTAAAATGAAAAACCAGCTCTATAACTCCCCATATGAGAACCAGTCTTAAGAGATTGTACCTAATAGCCTGAAACTTGAGACTTTTCTTGATTTTTACTGGCTATATCTGGCAGATGCTTCTGAATACTTCTTCACTAGGTTACAAACTCTCTAATGGAAAGGCCCATTTGTTCATCTTTTTATCCTTAATACTTGCCAGCTTCAAAGAAGGAAGTCAGCATGTTCCTGTCGAATAAATAGGGGCCTACAATCCAGGTTAAGGAATTTGGACTTTATTCTAAACATAGTGGAGAACAATTAGAAATTTTTAAACCAAAGAATGATATAGTGAAAGATATAGCGAAAGATACTCTAAGGTAATTAATTGCAGTGAATTGATTATTTTGCATGCTAGCCTTCTAAACATTATATTCCGAAGTACCTCTTACTTACAGCAAATAAGCATTTATAGTTAATGATGTCCTAAGTATGTGTAGCAGTCAATTCGTGGAACAAGATTTATAATTACTGATGCATTTTTTTTTCTTTACTCTAAATTAGCATTAAGAGTCAGTTTTTAACCATTGTTTTTTAAGTTCACTAAGACAAAGCAGGATTAGGTAGGCCTTATGGTTTTCATTCATTCAGCAACTATTTGAGTGCCTGCTGTGTTATCTACCAGGTTCTAAGCATTGGGGACACAGTGTTAACGAGATTCATATAGCATACGACTTCAGGAGGCATTTTAAATAGTCTAGTGTCATCGAGAACTCTCTAGTAGTTCAAAAATCATATGAAGAAAATGGGAAAAAAGTTTTTTTTCTTTCTTGTATTCTGTTTTTTTTTTCCTAAAGGACATCACAAATAGAAATATAGGAGTTTAGAGGCTTCTCCTGGACTTTGGACATTGTGTATATTGGTGGTACCTGTTCCACTTAATAGTTTGATGCTTAATTAACAACAGCTTTTTTAAAAATGATTTTTTAGTGAGATACGTACATGCCAGAATTCAGTTTTTTTTTTTTTTAATTTTTTTTTTTTAACATTTATTTATTTTTGAGACAGAGAGAGACAGAGCATGAACAGGGGAGGGGCAGAGAGAGAGGGAGACACAGAATCTGAAACAGGCTCCAGGCTCTGAGCTGTCAGCACAGAGCCCGACGCGGGGCTCGAACTCACGGACCGTGAGATCATGACCTGAGCCGAAGTTGGACGCTTAACCGACCAAGCCACCCAGGCGCCCCCAGAATTTAGTTTTTAAAAAATAAATGTTGCTTAATATTCATCGATTGTCCACAACATAGTAGGTACTCTAGTAGTATGCAAGGCTTTGGCTTTACTCATTGGGCAGTTTTCACAAATGGCAGATCCATTTTAAATCAATGGGCATAGTATTTCACTTACTTAGGCATCAGAATTCTTTAGTAATTAGTTTATGACCGTATAACTAAATGGTGTTTTTTGAATGAGTGGTTAAAAAGCACTGCAGTTCTGAGCTTTATTTCATCAGTTGATAGGCTTGGCTTCCTTCCTTCCTGTCAGCCTATTTGACTGAGAGACCAATTTTACACGGCTTTTGTTGGAAAATTCAGAATATATTTTCCATTTTATTTTTTTTTTATTTTTTTATTTTCCATTTTAAATAGTCAAACTGCTTGTATATCTATAGAGCTGTTTTTTAATTTTTGTAGATCATTCCAAAATCTGGAAGATTTGTAACTAATGGTAGACTTAAGGATTCTTAAATTTGGTTTATGTTTAAAGTAACTTTACCAAAAAAAAAAGTGATGGTGGGGGGGCACCTGGGTGGCTCATTCGTTTGAGCATCTCTTAATTTTGGCTCTGGTCATGATCCTAGTATCGTGGGATCAAGCCCCATGTTGGGCTCCACACTGAGTGTGGAGCCTGCTTAAGATATCTCTCTCTCTCTCTCTCTCTCTCTCTCTCTCTCTCTCTCTCTCCCCCCCCCTCCCTCTCTCCCTCTCTCCCCCTCCCCTCTCCCTCTCCCTCTCCCTCTCCCTCTCCCTCTCCCTCTCCCTCTCCCTCTCCCTCTCCTTCTCCTTCTCCTTCTCTCTTCCTCCCTCCCTCCCTCCCTCCCTCTGTCCTTCTCTCCCTCTGCGCCTCCCCCGCCCCCCTCTCTTTCCCCCACTCATGTGCTCTCTCTCTGTCTAAAATTAAAAAGGTAGCTTTACTAACTTTAAAACATGTATATATACAACACAGTAATGATGGCAACAGTGATAACAATAAGATTATCGTTATCTTCATTAATGCAGTGACAAAACATTCCAAGCTGAAATAGAATATTAGTGATGGTTCTAGGAAAGCCTGGGGACAAGACACTTTTGAAAGGTACTAGGAAAATTTGCATTAAGAATAAACCTCCCTGAAGTTTTCCTTTTACTTAGCAGTTACTGTCCATTTTCTGTATTTTTTCTTTTCTCAAAAGAGAAGTTTTTTTGTTGTTGTTGTTGTTTTGTTTTTTGTTTTGCTTTGTGAATCTGTGTTTGAACTTTGCTCTGTCCCAAATGGGAGTTGTGTCCATTAGTTAAGATAAGCCAGGTTTTCTGGCAGATATCAATGATTGCCTCCTTTTTTATGTGATCCAGATTTGTGAAACTAGGCATACATTTTTTTTCACTTTATACTTCTCCAGGAAGGAAGGAAGGAATTCTCCCAGTTCAAGATGTGCCTCAGTAAAGCTCTCTTGATGCATCTATGGTGTTCCGACTTGAACTAAGACTTTCATATCTTGAGTTATAGTGATCTAATATAAAACATTAGAAATTTCAGAAATAATCAAGTTTTGACATATTGAAAGTTAACAGCCACCTCTGACCATCCATGAAATATAACCTTTATGTATATAATGAGTATGAGGATAGAATAACTCCTATCTGTCGACAGTGCTGCCTGGAATGCCTTCTCTGCTCCATTTCTCCTGGTTCCCTTATGCCCTTACTGAATGAAATCCTACCTATCCACAAGGCCTCAGCTCAAAATTACTTCTGAAGTGGGAAGAGTTCCTTGACATCCCCCACCGGCTTTATTCCAAACTGTATTATACGCTCCCTTATCACCTTGCATTTTTCACTTGTCAAACTTATCACACTACCCATCAAAGTCAATCTATCTAACTGGATTGCAAGCTCCTTGGGGACAGAGTCCGTGTCAGTTTTGTGCAGGTTGTATGCCCAGTACCCACTATAGTCCCTGGCATATCATAGGCCCTTAAAATAATGTGGTAAGGACGTAAACATAAAAATACTCAAATGGATTAAGTTAAAAGTTTTTAATTTAATCTGTGTCATTGATGATATCAGTGTCAATGAAATTGGGTGAAGCACAAATTGAGTCAGTCTGAAGACAATAGAAGAAAAAGGTGGTGTGATATGTGAATTGCCAAAAATTGAAAGAAGACATCCTGCATTAGGAGATTTGATCTATAATCATACTGACTTGCTTCCCATTGTGCATTTTAACCTAAAATAAATTTACCAGGGCCTTCCTCCAAATCAGCTGAGATTGTTTTATCTTTATCCTAAGTTTGTGGCTATCTGTGCATTAAATGTGCTAAGGTGACAGCTAAATTGTGTTCCTAACAACTATTTTTGGCTTTTTAGCATGTGTAATTTTGCTTTGCCTTACTGATTAGGATATCTTCAGAACTTTAACGTTGTGGCTGATTTTTAGGTTTCCTTTCTTGGAAAACATTGATCTGTCCCTTCCCCCAGGGTGTGATGGATTTAGAAGCTATTTTTGTTATTGTTTACTGCTTTGTATAGTGACCTTTTGATGCCTCCTGAGCGGTGGGAATAAGTTTGATACTATAGATATAACGGGAGCATACCTCGAAGAGATTTTTTTCTTTTGTTTTTAAATGTGCCTTTTCTTTTTCTTAATTGTGCCCAAACTGATTTAAACATTAAAGACTATTATTCCGAAATTTTTCTCCCACTAACGAGAGTGTTATACTGAGTACAAAACATACCTGTGAGCAAAACACAGTGAGGTATAGGTTAATTTATGTGTATATTTTTTCTTGTGTTCTTAAAAACTGAAACCAACACATTCACGCTAACTGAAGTGTCACCTGGAGAAACAGCCTTAGAAAGCTGAAAATTGTTGAATTTGGTAAGAAAACAGATACCTTCGCCATACAGTCTGAACTGCAGTTGTTTTTCTGCACGTTGTGTGATAGATGTTGAAGTCTTAACTACAAATTGGTGAGGGAATAACAATGGATGAAAGGGACCAGAGGGAGGAGAAAGGTAGCATTGTTACTTGTTTCAGCAGAGTTTGCATAAAAAAATTATATGCAAATATTTAAGCTGGGTTTTGTTAAAAGAAGGACTTACTCAGTTTGGTGATTGGTTGCTGGTCGTCTTGCAAATAAATTATTTCTATTTCAGTTTCCTGAGGCTGTACCACTGGGCACATTCTGAAATACTGAAAGTGAAAATGAAAATCTATAAATCATTTTCTTTGTTAAAACACATACATAGTATCTTGGCCCTAGAAGATGACCTTATCTCAAAGGAGCTGTGTAATGCAGGAAAGAGATCATTTTATGCTGCAATTTTTTTTTAACCAGCTAGAAGATTTATGTTACCAGATCACCTTTCCAGTGGTCATTTTATTTAAACTTATTGGTAAATATATTTAGAACGGTAAAATGATTAATGGAAATTATTTTTACTTGTGAAAGGATATAATTGAAATTATTTCCATTGCAACTGAAATACTATCTGCTTACTTAATTTTCTGTTTACTAATGCATTCAGGTGACGTTAAGGCATATCGATTGTCATGTTTGGTGGAATAAAAAATTAAATCCATCAAAGCAAATATTCTGATTTGTTGAACTTTCTCTTACCTTTACAATTCCTTTTAAAAGTTTGAAATGCCAGGATACTGTGTACAGAACAGGTTGTTACGGTGGTTGTTGTTTTTTATCTTCATTTGCCAGCTATCATGCAGGCTAGCCAGGAGCGCTGAGACTCTAAAGTAAATGACAAAGCAAATGAGCAGGATGGCTTGCCATCAGCCCCATAGATCTGAAAGTAGACAGCCAGACCAGAGATTAGAGCAAAACAATTCGCGATAGCACAGCAAACAGGAGCCTCAGTACAATAGCAATGGTTCCCTTTTCCGCAGTTCCATGGAGAAGTAAGATTGGCCTGCATGGTTGTTATGCCTTCCTTGAATTCAGCTGAAGCTCAGGAGACTAGGGCTAAGGGCTCAAAACGTTTTGAAGCAAATTTTAAGTAAGGAAGCCTGTGCCCCTCACTGGGGATGAGTCACATTTGTGGTTACATGGCTAGTTACAGAAATGGCTGAAGGACAGAGGATTGGGTTGCTGTACTTGTAGTTTGGTGCATTTGGTAAGGAGGAGGTATGGGGGACCCTTGGGGTCCATAATAATAGATCATCTTTTCTAATAGTCCACCCGTTGGCCCTAAACATTGGCTGAACTCAAATGTTCACATAAGTATCCTACACCTTCAGCAATTCAGATTAGATGTGCTGAGCCAAATCCATTCAAATGATCTCATGCAACACTTAATAAGGATGATTATCAATAGGATGAAGCCAATGTAAAGTTTTCATCTCAGTTGGGTATCCCAAGATTCTGGATTCAGCCAGTTGAATTAAGCCCCACAGAGTACTGATAGGTCTTATTTCAAGTAATCATTTAGTTTCCGTTCTTATGGGATATATGCATTGTTTCACCTGTCTAGTGGTATTCATACATATTCTGCTCAGGCAGGATGTAGTTTAAGGCTGGAATATTATCCACTATGGCTTGTGCAAGAGAGTTTAAACTGACCTATTGATCTTCTAGAACTTGCATAGTCTCATTGGCTAAAATTAAGGATAGCTTCCTGACCATATATCCTCTAGGGCATGAACTCTACTGCCAGGGAATAGTACTTGCCCTGCTTTATGGAACCTGAAGTCTCTGTAACTCTGGTAGGGTTGGGGCACATGTTGTCTCCAGTATCCAAACAGTACAACTTAGTGCCAGGCCTCCTTTTTGGTAGGTGGGGCTACAGGGTGAGTAATTTTTCCTTTACTGACTCTGGGTAGCCCACATCGCTCCCAAGAATTATTTGCCAGTCCCTTGAATTCATTAATCCTGAACCACCCCTGGGCTTTCATGTGAGTCAGCTTCTGTTCCAGAGCCCTTGACACCTGCTCTTTATTTGAGCCTATCAATCAGTATGATATCATTAATGTAGTGGAACCAAGTCATTCCTAAAGGGAAAGGGCATGTTCCACATTACACTGGTGGACGCAACAAGAGAATTCAAGTACCCCCAAGGCTATTTAGTGAACCAGTCTTGTAACCTGTAATCAGGTGAAGGTAAACTGATCTTGATCTTATGGTAGCAAGGGGATTGGGAAAGAGGCGAGAGAGAGAGAGAGAGAGAGAGAGAGAGAGAGAGAGAGAAAGGC
The DNA here is from genome assembly GCF_028018385.1 of Neofelis nebulosa. Lineage (NCBI taxonomy): Eukaryota > Metazoa > Chordata > Mammalia > Carnivora > Felidae > Neofelis > Neofelis nebulosa. The sequence continues at coordinate 43,640,691 of NC_080796.1, forward strand.
AGAGAGAAAGGCAGAGAGAAAGGCATTAGCCTAGGCCAAGAAGCCATGCCCTGTGTTATCAGTTTGTGCAGTAGATTCAGTCACAGTCTCAGTGTCTGGAAGAGCCAGAGCCACAGGGGCAACAACTGAATTCAGTTGGCAAGAATCCACTATAGGCTGCCAGCTCCCTTTTAGCCTTTTTTACAAGGCCACACTGGGCGATTCTATTGAAATATCACATGTCTCAATATTCTTGCTGCCTTTAGGTCTTCAATCAAAATTGTGATGTCTGTTTCTTCTCCTGGAATTGTGAATTGTTTTTGTGTAACTTAGGAGGGAACTGCTTAAAGAGATGGTCTGTTTGGCATTTGTCCTACTGTCACCAGCAACAATCGGGTCTTCCAAATTGAGAAAATGGCCCTTGGATTCAGTGAGCATTCACAGTACACATGCAGTATGTCAAACATCAATAGCAAGTGTACAATCAGGGATGAGAGAGGAATAGCAGCAACAGGGCACAACAGGGATCCAAATGGCCCCACATGGATTGTTCTGGTAACTTCTATTCCTTTTATTCTGTTTCCAAACACAGGCAATTGAATGTGTGGCTTCTGCCCTTCAAGGGAAGCTGATGAGATAGCCACTTGAGGATCAGTGTCCAAAAAAGCCATAAAAGCTTATATCCCCCACCCTGCCCTTTCTTGCCCTGAAGCTCTCCCTTGGGGATGGAGAGATCTTGGTTTCATCTCTGGTCCCCCTTTTCTTTAAAGGCTGGCAAATCAGGGTGCAAGGGCACAGGGTTAGGAAGTAGAGGTACTGAAGGAGTAATGTGTTCTGAAGTTGCCACTTAGCTCTGTAGTTCCTTCAGTAGTGGGGGATTGATTTCCATGGAGGAATCTGGATCTATAGAAGCACTTTGGTTTCAACCAGTTGCTTGCTTCAGGGCTCCCATAGTTGAGTTTCTGAACCCAATTTCTTTGGTGCTGATTCCATCCATCTCTTTTCAGGGAACTCTTGTTTTAACAATCATATCCATGTTGTCTTGCAGCTGGGCCCTCTTGGAGACATTCCAGAAAGTCATTGTCTCTCATATGTCAGCATACTACGTGCACCAAGTTATTTAGGGAAGAACCCAAACCTCAGAGAGAATGCAAGACGTAACAAGATCCCAAAGGAAATGACTAAGTAAGCAACCTGGTTCGTTTGCCACAGCTTCATCGTAGGTGTGAAAGTAGACACTGAGACTTAGTGATCAGAGCAAGGGTTTTTAAAACACACAAACAGCAAGAGCCCCAGTGCAGTAGTGCTGGTTCTCCTGCTCACTGGTACCATGGTGCGATGTGATGCACCCGGGTGGTGGCTGTGCTTGCAGTGAGTTGGTTGGCAGCCGAGGAAGCCAGGACTCAGCATCTTTCATAGCACGTAGCAACCAAACCTGTCACCCTCACCTAGGAAATGAGCAGTTGTCCTGCAATTACACTGTGGTTACCTTAATCACTAGCTATAGAAAGGGCTCCAGGTCAAGTGCAGTTTGGCGTCAGTGAGACCACACTTGAGACCCACGACGGATTGGCTTTCCCGACATCATCATCATTCACGTAAATATCTAAAATATTCTAAGAATAGGTATTTTTCAAATAATATACATGTAATAGCATAGTAATATATTGCCTTGGAGTTCTGCTTTCAGAGTTGATAAAATACATTCATGGTATATGTCATCGAGTCATCTGTGAAGTAGGTCACGGAAGTGTCCTCATCTCCATTTTGCAAAAAGAAGAAAACTGATGCTTACAGAGAGAGGTTCAGTGACACATGGCAGGTTATATGTGTAAGTAGTGGAGCCAGATCTTGGATCCATGTCAGTTGACTCTCATGTTTTCTTTTTACTACCCCGAACCAAGTTTACTTGAATGAGTAGAAAATAATCTTTTGTTGATTATAAATAATATTCGTATGCCAGTGGATATTTCAGTAAAATTATTACTGTTGAGTATGTTTTCAAAGGCCTAAATTAACAATTTGTTTAGGAAATACATTACTGTTAAAATTTAGTTTATATGTGGTTATTACATATTTTAAATATAAGTCTGAATTAAGGTTTCACTGTTTCTAGTGTCACATTGGAAAAGAGAATGAAAAAGAATGTCATTTGATATAGACTTAAAAGTTTTGTTATTTTTTGGTTAATTATGATCTTATAAATCCCTGATTCTATGAACCAACATCTTATAATTTGATTAGTTATACATAAAGTACAGTTGAGAGAAAAAGTAGATACCGGCATCTCTCAAGCTAAAAGAACTAAGGATCATTCTGAGTAGAATGAACAGTGGCAAGATACTACTGAGTAGAATATCATAGCAGTCAGGCTGATGTTAGGTCAGACTTTCCATTATTAATCCTTCTTTTGGTTTTTATAACTTTTGGTTGAAAATTCTTTCCAGGGAACAACTTGTATACAGATTTTCAGCCTGGGAGCAAATATCTCATGACCCACTTACAAGCCTCTTTAAACATTCAGATTAATGTTAAGAGCTTTTATGATGAAAGCTAATTTTATGTTTCAAAATATTTCAAAATATTTATTCTTTTGGAATCAACAACTGAAAAATATTTTATTCATTCCTTGTGAGGCTGCATTATAATTTTAGAATTGTACTCAAAATAGTTACTAAGCTCTGATAAGCTTTTAAAAATTCTAAAATGTAAGAACTTGATTAAACAGCATTTAATTGATTTTTAAGAAGTTGTTAGAATGAATAAAGAATTATATACTAACTGCTGTAAAAGTTAAAACTCAACTTTACATTTCAATGATTTAAAAAAAGTGGGGCTGGGGCGCCTGGGTGGCGCAGTCGGTTAAGCGTCCGACTTCAGCCAGGTCACGATCTCGCGGTCCGTGAGTTCGAGCCCCGCGTCAGGCTCTGGGCTGATGGCTCGGAGCCTGGAGCCTGTTTCCGATTCTGTGTCTCCCTCTCTCTCTGCCCCTCCCCCGTTCATGCTCTGTCTCTCTCTGTCCCAAAAATAAATAAAAAATGTTGAAAAAAAAAAAAAAAAAAGTGGGGGATCATCATTTTGTGTTCACTTAATTATTTGATTTGTATTTCTCTGTAAACAAATGTGAATTCAAGAATACAATATTGTATTAGGGCTCTCCAGAAAAACAGAACCAGTAGGAAACACACACACACACACACACACACACACACACACACCTCTCTGTATGTGGTTCCTTAACCCACGCAACTAGCTATGTATCTAGCTCTACACACACACACGCACACACGCACACAGATTTATTATAAGGAATTGGCTCACATGGTTATGGAGGCTGGAGAGTCCTGAAATCTCTAACCTGGAGGCCCAGGAAGCTTGTGTAGTTCTGGTTGGAGTCCTAACAGCCTGAGAACCTGGAGAACCCATTTTGTATGTTCTGGCACAAGTATGAGGGTCTGACTGAGGAACAGGAGTGCTGGTGGTGTAAGATCTAGTGTAAGTGTGAAGTCCTGAGAACCAAGAGTGCCAGTGGTATCACTTCTGGTGTACGTCGGAAGACTTGAGATCTAGGAGAGCCTGTGGCGGAAGTCCCAGTCCAAGGGCGGGAGAAAACCAGTGTGCCAGCTCCACAGTCAGTCAGAAGGAATGAATTCTTCCTTGCTCAGCTGTTTTGTTTTTTTCAGGTCCTCAATGGATTGGATGAGGCCCACCCACATTGGGAAGGACAATCTATTTGATCCTAGTCTACCAATTCAAATGCTAATCTCCTCCAGAAATATGCTCACCGACACACATGGAAATAATGCTTAACCGGTATCTGGGCACCCCATGACCCAGTCAACTTGACACATGAAATTAACCATTCCAAATACCATGAATAAGTTTTTCCTGTACTCTTAGTCATATTATTTCCGAAAGCACTTGTGTTATACTTTAAACAAATGTTTCTGATGAAAATGTTCTGATGAAAATATTCCTTGAGCGTTATTTCTTTTCCCTGAAAATGTGTAAAAAACATCCCAAATCCCTAATATGATCACAATTGTAATAAAAATCCACTGTGCAAACCTGTAATTTAGTTCATTTTAGAGTAGTCGTATGGGAATGTCTTGCCAATTTTCAGTCAGTTGCAACAAAAGAGTAGACTCTTAAGAGACTCCTTGAAATTTCAGCATGCCTCCAAGATCCAGAATCTATACCCTGATATTTTCTCTCAAAACAAGGAAACGAAGTCAAACTGTCAGGTGGAAATTTTATGCCATTTTTCTTTAATGCTTTTAGATGGCTTATGATTTAACAAAACTAATACTTACTGAATATACTGCTTTATGAAATGTTAGAATTAAAAAAAAAAATTTCTAAATGAATAATCATTGGAATTCGAATTTAGAAATTTAGTATTTTTTTTTCCCCTGGAAATATTTTCTTTTGTTCTTTAATTCCACCATATATTAGGAGGTTGGCCTAAAAAGAAAAGGATGGTAATTTTTATTTTATTTCCAACCAGTGGAATCTATCAGAGTATTGACTTTTCTAACTCAGCAGAAGGATTTTGCTATATTTTCTATTAGATAAATAGTAAAGGGGTAGTCATAGATTTTATGTAGTATTTTCTTTGGTACATTAGCTGTTATTTTCTTTGATGCATCTCACAGTATCACTTTTATATTTTAAAGTGTTCTGAAACAGTAACAGATCAATTTTTAAGTCTGCAAGTCACTTTTATTTTAACTTAGTGGATTAGGAACCCTCAAACTGGGGAACTATCTCATGAAGGAGTCCTAGGCTGTTAATCCCCTCTGGGAGTTGTGGGGCAGGGGCTGGCAAAAGCTAATGCTCTTTCCAACATGTTGCTATTATAAACATTGTTGTTCTAAACATTCTTGTGTATGTCTTTTGTGCGCACGTAAGTTTCTCTGGAATATATTACCTTGGAGAGGAATTGGGAGGTCACAGGGACATTGCCCTCTGCCTACAGAATGTGAGAGTTCCAGTTGGTCCATAGCTTGGTTTTATTTTGCGAGAATTAAAGTTTTTAAAAACCTGATAATGAGTCTGACATGGTATTCTGTTGTTATTTTAATTTGCATATTCTTGATTTGTAGTGAGACTGAGGATTTTTTCAAATGCTCTTTTGAAAATTCATATTGCCAGTCTTTAAAAAAATTGGGTTCTTTTGTTTACTGAGTTCTTCACAAATCCTAGATGCTAATTCTAAGTTGGTTGTATGTATTATGAGTATTTTTTTTTCTGGTCTATGACTTGCTTTTGCACTGTTTTCAGCTGTCTTGATGAATAGACTGGATTGTCAGTATCTTATAGTTATAACTTTTATCCTGAAGTATATTTCTTTCTATTTTGATGCTATGAAGATACTTGTCTATTTTCTTCAAAAATTTTTAAAGTTTTACTTTTCACATTTAGGTCTTTATTCCACTGTCTATAGTGCAAGGTGGTAATTCCTTATGTACATATGCATGTAAGTGTATTTTTTTATTTAAAATCATTGATAAGCATTTGCCTCTGAAGCACTTCTGAACAGTCTGTACTTTCTTATCCATAATGCCTGTTCTATCAGTTATAAAGTTTTCATATGTGAGCAGTTCTGTTTCTGGGCTCTTTTTCTGTTCCGTTGGTCTTGTTTTTTCCTGCTTCAGTTGTACTTTGAATAAGGCCCTTTACCTTGGTGGTGTTTTTTCAAGAATTTCTTGGCTATTTTTGACTTCTTTGTCTTTCATATTTTCTTTCTTTTTTTTTTTTTAAAGTTAATTTATTTATGAGACAGAGAGAGAGAGACCGAGTACAAGTGGAGGAGGGGCAGAGAGAGAGGGAGGCACAGAATATGAAGGAGGTTCCAGGCTCTGAGCTGTCAGTACAGAGCCTGATGTGGGGCTTGAACTCAAAAACCATGAGATCATGATCTGAGCCAAAGTCAGACGCTTAACTGACTGAGCCACCCAGGTGCCCCTTCTTTCGTCTTTTAAAATTAGTTTTGTAGACATACAAACACACATATATTGTTTTCAGGAAGTTGTGCATGTCATCTAAGGTTTTGAGATTTACTGACAAATTATTATTATCATTTATATTCTTCTCTCCTTCATCCCCCCCCAACATTCCTTATTCTATTGGGTTTGTAGTTATGCCCCCTGAAATTCTTTTTATTTATCTTTGTGTTCTTCCCTTTTCTTGATCAATCTTGCCTTAGGTTTGCCTGCCTTTCTTAATTTTTTTTCCCTAAGAACCAACTTTTGGTTTTGTGGAGTCTTATGGTCTTTATTTTCTATCTTATTTCTACTCTTCTCCTTATTGTTATAACTTAGAAATTGAGTGGGAAATTTCTATAGGAAATCCCGGTGGAGCTGTTTATGGGAGAGGCTGGGCCTGAGATAATGATTTGCTATTTGATAAAGATAGTGGAGAGAAGTAGGAGGAAGGAAAGACACAGTGATTGTAGGTCAGTGGGAAGCCTTCTTGGTTCCAGTAATACTGCCACTATTCCTATTTCCTTTTAAAGGCCTCTGTACTTCCAAGAGTATTTGTGCATAGTTTGCAGTAATTGGCCTGTTTGTATCTTTCACTAGCCTGACAGGATGGGGAATCTTGTCTTCCTGCCTACAGGAGTCAAAGCATTGGATACGTGTGCATGGAATCAACCCTATTGACTTTCCTTGAGTGTGGTTGTGTATACATGATTTAACAGGAACGTATTATGGATTCTCATTCTAGAGGATTCAAGAAAATTACCGATTTTAACCCATAAAAATATCTCTCCCATTGCCGTGAACTGAATTTTTTCCCCCTTAATGTACAGAGAGGGCAAGGATTGACTTTTTTAAATCAAATTTTAATTTGATTAAAAAATTTTTTAACGTTTATTTATTTTAGAGAGAGAGACACACACACAGAGTGCAAGCGAGGGAGGGGCAGAGATGAAGGTAAGATACAGAATCTGAAGCAGACTCCAGACTCTGAGCTGTCAGCACAGAGCCTGATGCGGGGCTTGAACCCACAAACCGTGAGATGATGACCTGAGCTGAAGTCGGACACTTAACTGACTGAGCCACCCAGGTGCCCCTTGATTTTTAAATTTAACATGAATATGAGTTTTTTTTTTTTCTTTAAGTTTATTTATTTTGAGAGAGAAGAGAGAGAGAGAGGGAGGAGCAGAGAGAGAAAAGGAGACAGAGAATTCCAAGCAGGCTCTTTGCTGTCACCCTGGAGTCCTGATGTGGGGTTCGATCTTCCAAACCATGAGATCATGACCTGGGCCGAAACCAAGAGTCGGACCCTTAACTGACTCAGCCACCCAGGCGCCCTGAACTAGTATTTTTTGTTTGAAGAAATTTGTTAACCTTCCAATTTAAGGAAGACAAATAATTGCCTTTCAATTATCAGAGATACTTCTTTTAATGAAAAGGTAGCTGTATATGTATCTTCTGTCACTGCTTCTGTTTCCAGAAGGCATTTAGGTCTTAATCTGAAGATTAATGTGAAGATTAAAAGTTAATAACTTGCCAATTAAAAAATATCCAGACTCATATGCACCCCTATATTCTAGGAAAATTTGAAAAAGTTTAATGTTATTATTCTAAAGCTTAATGCTTCTGAACAGCTAAAAGGGCATTATTGTTCACAGAGTAGTATGTAAAAAGCTATCCTTAAAGGTCAGGAAAGAGTCATACAAGCTGATTCAATGTAGCGATCAAGTAAAAAAATGACAAGAGAACAGAATTCTTGGACGATTTATCGTCTTGATTTTTTACAAATTATAGCTGTTTGGCTTTGGAATAGCATTTATATGTGGAAAATGCTTGGAGTAAGCTTTCCTAGAGAAATTATCCCGTCTGATGCTTTGGAGATGGACCTAGTTTTGAATCTCCATTTCTTATTTACTAGCTGTGTGGTATCTGTTAGGAATGCCATTTAGCTTCAAGTAACAGCAGCGGCACAAACAAAAAAGGGGTTTATTTTTCTCATGTGAAGAGAAATCTGGAAACAGCTGCTGGCTTTGGTGTAATGTTCAGTGATGATCTCTGATTCTTTGTCTTTTTCTCCTGAAACAACACGGCTGCTTCAGCTTGAGGCATCACATCCGCATTGCAGGCAAGGAGAAAGGGGGAAGGACAGAAACAACTTTCACTGGGACAAGTGACTTTGATATTTTGGGGGGGGGGGGGCAAGAGATTTTTTTGCTTATATTTGGAAAAGTAGGTCCCATGATCAATCTTAGCTGAAAGGTAGCCCGGGAGATGAGTAAGTGGCTTTATAGCATCTGTGGAAGAAATATACAAGGGAGAAGTTGGGAATGGATGGGGGTGTTGGTCAGTCTGCGATGTCTGCCTTGTGACCATGGGTGCTATACCGAAGCTGAATAAGCCTCAGTTTCCTCTTGGGAATAGTAGGAACACCACCATGTGAGACTTGGACTTTTAGTGTACTATTAAAATCTTTCACATCTAGAATGATGTCTTATAGATGTATTTGCTCAGAAATAATAAAAGAAGATTATTACAAGAATTACATGAACAATGCATTTAGGGCACTTTGTCCAGTGCTTGGCATTTAGTACCCTATAAGTGAGATCGACTTTTGTTTCCAGTGTATGCAGTGATGGAGTGTATTTATTATACAAGCATAAATAGAAATTTTTACAATTTGATTATCTTGTTATATTTTATCACTTAATGTGTAATTGAAGGTTCATTGTTTTCTTGACGAGTAACATTTCTAAAAGAATAGTCTTAATTAATATGGTATCTGCCTTACTATATAGAGATGTATGAATGCTAACATGACAGGATATTGTTACTATAAATGTTATTTGTGGAAATGTCTTAAATCACTTTCTTTAAAAATGTAAATTAAAATTGCTTTAAAAAAACTTTATTGAAATGCAACAGATAAAAACAGAGTATATTTAAGCATGTAGCTCAATAAATTTTTACAAAGTGAACACACTCATGTGACCAATGCCCAGGTGAAGATACTGAACACTACCAGCACTGTAAAAGCCTTCCTTGTGCCCCCTTCTGGTCACTGCTACCTTCCCTTGACCCTTCTTATGGTCATGAGGGGAGGTGGGAGTAGATCCTGAAGAGGGCTTGTGTGTCCTACAAGGTAGAAGCTTCAGTATTGTTACATGAAGGGGAGGGGTGGGGGGTGGGTGGGCCACTTTTGCAGGCCCAGAAGGTTTAAGGTGATCTGGTGTTTCAGGCTTTTTAGGTATTGACACAATTGTCCCTACCTTGTCTTCGAGTCTCAGTTCTTCCCATGCAGGATCCTGACCTCAGAATAGCGTCTTGGCTGGATTGAGTATTCCAGTTTTCTTTGATGATCTGCTGTCCTGATATTTAGCTCCTAGGCCCAGTCCTCAGCCCTTTCTGTTCTCTGGCTGCAGAAGATGAAAGAAGGCTTCTTTTCACATGTCACCTCAGATCATTCTTAGGGTTTCGTTTCCTCCCCAATTTGTTGCTGTCCTAGCAACAGCTGATTCCATAGACCTTATAATTATTACTTCCTGTCAACCTCTTAAAATCCTGAGATTATTTCACCTGCCAGTAAATTTCCTTCAGCCGGCATCCTTTCCCATTTCACCACTGGTGAAAGTTTTAGCAGTTGCATTACTACTCATGTGAAGGGCTGTCTGCACTTCTTCACCTACCAGCTGATCCGGCTGCAACATCTCATCTTTGAGTCTGCTTTCTGGATGTCTCCTATTGCAACCAGCATTGACAGAATTCTCTAGGAAACAGACTCAGAGGTAGAGCTCTGCGTTCGCCGCCTATTTTTTTTGTTTAATATTTTGGGGAACAACACCTTGGAGGGAAGCAGGATTGGGCAGGAGGAGCTGAGTTGCACTGTGGTTGCAACAAAGTCTTCAGTCAATCCTGTGGGACCATTCAGGAGCTAGACTAGAGCTTCAGGATAGTCTCAGATTGATGCAAGGGGTCTGGACCTTTGTACCCTCCCAGTGACCACTCAGTGGATGCAGCTGCCTTGAGAGGGACTCAGCTGTGAGCCCTCGGCAGTCATTCTTCCTGCAGCTTGGAGAACGAGCGCTTCCGTGCTGAAAAGCTATCTGGAGGGCGCACCGCAGCATCCACTGCTGATGCTGGATATTGATTTTCAGACTTTGTTCTTTTCCACTGCATGTACTTAATGCTATTAATTAGTTATTGTGCAGTTTAACTCTTTCCAACATATGCTATTTAGTTTTTCTGTCTACTGGTTCTGTTTGTTACAGAGAGTGATATTTTAGAATGTGCACTCTTGGTTGTAAACTTGTCTTTTTTTCCTTTTAGATCTATGAGTGTTTGCTTTATAGTTTCAGGCAGTGTTATGCAAATGTAGGATTGTTGTGTCTTATTGCATTGTACCTTTTATTTTTATGAAATATTTCTCCTTATTTTTAATATGCCTTTTGTCTTAAAATCTAGTTTGTCTAATATATAGTTACCCTAGCTTTCTTTTGGCCAGTGTTCCCATAGTATCTCTTTTTCATTCTTTTAAAATATCTTCCTGTGTTCAACTATGTGAGGCATATCTTACAAGCATTTAGAATTTTAAAAAATCTGGTCTGATCATTTTTGTCTTATAATTGTTGGAGCTTATATACTTCATTTACATTTAATGCCATTACTTGATAGATTTGAATTTAAGCCTGTCATCTTATTATTTGTTTTCTGTTGTTCCAGTTGTTCTTTGTTCCTATTTTGCCTCCCTTTTTGCCGTCCTTTTTTAACCATTCCATTTTTGTCCTTGTTATTCTACCCCCTGCTCCATTACCTTGCTAGTTACGTATTCTTTTCACTGTTCTAATAGTGAACACCATAGAGATTGCAGTGCATCTTTGATCTGTTTGAGCCAACGTTAAATTAGGGCTTTTACTTGTTTCTTTCGTGGACAGTCCAGTTGTCTCTTTTTATAAATTTCATTTTTTCTGATGAAATTCTCCTTATTTTCACCTAATTTATAGAACACACTAGTCATTATTATTTAAAAGTTTGTTTCTGATGGTTCTCAAATCTGGTTCACTTTGTGGACTGTTTCTGTTGTCTGCGCCCCACCGCACCGCACCCATTTTTTAGGTTATATGATTTCTTGGCCAGCATCGTGATTTTTTTATTGCCTATCAGATGCATATGAAAACTTGTAGAAACTCTGAGTGATGTCACCATCTCCAAAGAGGATTCAGTTTTTTTTCCTGGTGGACATACATACCACCTTTCACCTTGATCAAAGTGGGGCCGGTCTACCTTAAGAGTCTTGACTCAGTGCCTACAGTGTTTGCCCAGACCTCTGCTCCTTCATGCCTTCTGTACTCCACTTCTGTCTCCCCAGCACCATGGGTTTGCCAGAATCTCTGCTTTGCTTTTCATCCTGTTAACTGCTTTCACTTTGCTTGCTTGGATTTTTTTGTGATAATAGGTTTACTGGGTGCCTTCCCTCGATTTTGTACTTGTTCATATTGAGTTACTGAGATCCATAGAATTTTTGATAGTGATGGTTGTGGTATGGGATGCACAGAGTATGATCTGTGTGTAATTTTATTAATTTGTAGACTTTAGTGGAAGATAGTTGTATTTGTGTGCATTGTGGTAAGGAGGGAATGACAGAAGTGTAACTTAATGAGTCCCACCAGAAATTATTCCATAGGGCATATCTAAATTTATGATTTAGGGTAACCACAAAAATATTTTAGTCCTATTTTAATATGAATTTAACAGATCCGTTTTTTTGTTTTATCTCATGGACTCATTTTATTAATTCAATTTGAGAAACCAGCAGTTTGTGGTGGAAATGGGCAAACTCAAAGTTCAGTACAGAGAGTTTCAGATAACCAGGGCCAATACATTATTTCTGAGGTCCCAGATTTTCACTGGGCCAAAATGTAACATACATTACTTCAGATCCAAGGTTGGCAAACTATGGCCTGTGGGCCAAATGTGGCACTATCTATTTTTGTAAATAGAGTTTTATTGGAGCACAGCCCCTCCTCTTCCTGTATGTATTCTCTATGGCTGCTTTGCCATTATTGTTGAGTGATTGCAACAGAGATTGTATGGCCTGTGAAGCTTAAGATGTTTACCATCTGGCCTTATATAGAACAAATTGGTTGATCTCTGTTTCAGATGATCAAACTTAAAGATTCAATTCTTTCTATAGAATCTAAGGAATTGGCTATAGCTTAAAAGTGCATTTTCTCTCCTCTCTTTGTCCTCACTTGATTTAAAACAATTTTTCTTTTTTTTTTTTTTCTTTTGAGATAGAGAGAGAGGGAGGGAGTGCGAATGGGGGAAGGAAGAGGGGAGGGAGAGAGAGAGAGAGAGGGAGAGGGAGAGGGAGAGGGAGAGAGAGAGAGAGAGAGAGAGAGAGAATATCTCAAGCTGGCTCCACACTCAGTGCAGAATCTGACACAGGCTTGATCCCACGACACACGAGATCATGACCTGAACTGAAACCAAGAGTCAGATATTCAACTTGTTGAGCCACCCAGGTGCTCCGCCCCCGCCCCCCCCAACCCCTACTTGATTTTTAAGATTGCTTTTCTGCTCCCATTTTTTCTCGCTCTGGAACCTCACTCTGTTGATTGTCTGTCTATTGAGAGAATACAGGTGACATTGAAAGACTTTAGGGGTTTCTGCACCAGAAATGTGTAAGTGTCAAGGAGGCAGTAAGGGGTGGGAGGTGTGTCTTCCCACACAGTGACCATTAACAAGAAACACTTTAAGGTCACATTTAAGCTTTATTTCAAAGTATAGCATATACTGCAACTGTTTTGAGATACAGAGTCTGGTTCAAAGCCGTCAGAATTGGGGAGTCCTTTGTTCAGCAAAGGCTTTTTATAAACTGCGGCAGTCACAGAGAACACTGTAGTTTGGATTTAGCACGAAGCTAAAATTTCATGTCTGAGGACGGTTTATTACAATCATTCATCTTCGGGCATCCAGTCTGCTGACTCTTTTTGGCTCTACCTAAAAAGTCAGAGGTACTTTAGCCTCGCCTGTTTCCAAACCAGAAATAACTCAGACGTGGCCTCAACAGCACTAGAGTTCCACATTAGTTACACTGGCCGAGGATTTAAATGCTCGCAGGCATCAATCATCCTATTAGAGTTTTAGTGCTGCTGTAGGTGTTGTCAGGAATATGAAAAAAATGTGACCCAGTCTTTGTTCGCAGGGATGACCAGAGAGGGCTGGTCTGGCACTCTCCTCTCTTTAGCAGTCCCCTGTCAATCATTGAGTAACTCGGCCCAGCCCTCAGTGTGGAAACTCATTACTCTGGAAGGTGTTATTTTTGGGTTGGAGGCAGATGACTGTAGCACCTCTGTGGTGCTGCGTGCATAGCCTCACAGGCAGGCGGTGTTCAGCTTCCATCTTCTTCCTTTCATTTCCACCACACAGTCTTACCAGAAGTCACTGCAGCGGCAGAGCTGGTGCTGTGCCCTCTGATCTCTCCCTTACCCAGAATGACTCTAGAGTCAGGGATGAGAAGGCTCAACAAAAAAATAGAAACAAAAATTTGTTGGGAAAAACCCGTCCCTGCCGCTTCCTTTGTTTTAAGTTTATTTGTTTCCTTAGCATGAGAGTGAGCGGGAGAGGGGCAGAGAAAGAGAGAGAGAGAGAGAGAGAGAGAGAATCGCAAGCAAGCTTCGTGCTGTCAGTGCAGAGCCTGATGCCGGGGCTCGATCCCTTGAGGTCATGACCTAAGCCGAAATCAAGAGTCCCAGGCTTAACCTACTGAGCCACCCAGCGCCCCCTCCCCCCTTTTAAAGCTAGAATGGGCATGTTGGAATTACAAGTGCTTTTAGAATAAAATACTTAATATGAAACGTCCATGAACTCTCACATGGCATATAACCGTTTCTCCCTCTTGCCAGTAATTTCTGAAGTCTGTTAATCTTTATGATTAGAATTATTATAAAACTGGAGGGGGTTGAAATAGATGATGTATCACATCCCTTTAGATTCTGCAGTGCTGAGATTTGGGACTGAATATCTGATTATTGCAGGTCACGTTCACTTGGGGCAACACCTCGCGAGCCTGGTGCTTGAAACCATCTTCCTGGAGCATCAGTTACACTTGCAGATTTTGGGGTGGGGGGGGGAAGTGTTTTATATAATCAAGAGGAGAATGAAAACTTTTTCTCATCTTTTAAAAAAAGAAAGTAGACTGAAGAAATTTCTCATTTACACGGACTTCTCGTCACACTCGCAAGTTCCAGGAGCAAGAACTCATGGAAGAGTTTTAGAAGCAGTGTTTTAGATAAACACTTAAGAGCTCTGTTTCTTTAAGCACCCAAGAGAAGCAAGAATTTCTGTCAGTGGGACATAGCTAATTCTCCCCAAGAAGGGAAAATGATCCTGTTGTTGACTCGGTCAGTTTTACTGGATTTTGAGGGCAGAACTCTTGTTTTTAGAGTAGAAATTGAGAGGAGTAAAGAAGTAACATTATGTATATGAAAACACTTCCTGATTAGTGAAATACTGTGACAGGGGTAGTATAGTGGCAGAAATAATAGAAGAATCAACCCCACTCCCATGCCTAAAGGAGGGGCTGCTAATAACTAGAGCTCAGAAAAAGAGGTGTTAGTTTAATACTGGGTTACAAAGTGACAGAGGTTGAATTCAAAGGGCTTACTTTGGTTTTCTTCCCTCCTTTCCTTCCTTCCTGTTTTCTTTATAAATTGTTTTTCATAGATCCTTTTCAAGAGAGTAGTATTCTTTGTATTTTGATGATACAATACAGAACTCTACAGATGAGAGCATTTCCTAACATCTATTTTTTGCTGTGCTATCACAGAATTTGGCACGTCTTTGAACTGGCAGATACTAAGGTGCTTAATTTTTTTAAGTTCAGAAGCTAAGACCTGCATATTTATGTTTTTAAAAATAAACTCATATTTCATTTGCAGATATTGTCTGAAATAACTGCTCTAAATATTGTAATTTGGAGAGTAAATCAGTTTATATATGACCTTGAAACTAACGGAGGACTTCAGATGGGTTTTAAAAAAGGAGGAGGAGACATTTCAGAAGAGACTTCTGTATGTGCCTAAGAGATGTTTGTGTGCCTCCTCAGTTTTCCTAGTTTTGAAAACGCTAATAGCCCGTAAGAATGTCGGTTTTGCCAACAGCAAGAATCCATTGGGATTGCCCAGAGCCCCCGCTGCTGGCTCCAGCTTCCCCTCCTCCTCCTCCCCCGACTGAGTCATCAGTCAGCATCCTTGAATGAAAACACTGTTGCTTATTTCTGTTTGGATCCAGTGTAGACTCACAAGATGGGCATGAGCTGCCTCTTTCATGTTCTTTGCCTGAGTCCAAGACAGCTTTCTTAGTGGGGCCAACAGGTGGCAGTTTCGGCAGCCTGACCGTGCGTCGCATCGTTTTCAGCAGTAGTGATGCTCCTGGACACAAAGACCTAAACTGAAAATAGCCTGAACCTGCTACATGTTGAATTCAAATACTGTTCCACTCAAGACCTGTCCAGTTAGAATCAGAGGATGGGAATGTGGGTGGCCCAAGCAGCCAAATGAAAAAGCCGTAAACCTCTATTGGTGATCCTGATGGCCAGCCAGGGTTGACTGATTTAGAGTATGCATTCAAGATTAATTTTATTCACAATCATATATTAGAAAATAACTTATTTAGGTTTGAATAACTGTTTGCTATGGGAGAAATATATGAATGCATAGTTAAGAAATGAAGGAAAAGTATTCACTCAGCCTACCCTGCACACTTTGTTTTGGGCTCTATCTGTATATCTTTAGGTACATTCTTGAATTTGAGTTAATCCTTTTCCCTGCTATATGGAGTCTATTTCTTATTAGGTTTGTTAAGCTGGAGAAAGAGTAAAAACAAGTACAAAGATAAGTGACATGGTGGCTTACTATTGTATAGCATCTTTTTCTTAAAGAGACCTTTTTTTTCTTTTTTTTTTTTTTTTAATGTTAGGAATGAGTTTCTGGGAAGCGGAAAGTGCCACTTCTCTTCCATATGATTTTATAATGAGTTTAAGGGAAAGAAAGAGGGTGGGGAGAGAGTAAAATCTTGAGGTATTAGTAAGTAAGTGCCATGTATTATTATCTTATTTTACAACTATAGGATTTTTAGTTTGCTTTAGCAAAAACCGAAAAATTAAATCATGTATATTTTTAAGACATCCACTTTTTGGCATTGTTGACTTCTAATAATATGATCTGCTGCCTTTTGCTGTTTGAGTTAAAAAAATCTAACTTTAATCTCAATTAAGTCTCAGAAGTAAAGGCAGAATCAAAATATTAGGTGGTAGTTTAATTAAGTAAGTTCATTAGGAAGTGAGTTACAGTAAAGCCATAACACTGATTTCAGTAAGTCAGTGGGTATGGGAAGTAATTAGTTGGTTCATTTAGTTTTTGAATTGGTGGTCCATTGGTTAAGGATTCTGTTTCATGTGATACAAACCTTCACATCTGAGACTTTTAACATATCAATGTATATTGAGGAGGTAGATAAAATTGAACCAGCAGGTGTCAGTAAGCGCCATAATAAAAACATAGTCCTGCTTATCTCAACCTTTGTTACTTTAGGGATGCTTCAATGTAAATCAGCTTCCAAATGATATTTCATTGGACGTCTTCTATGCACTTTAATGTAGAATCCTTCTTTCAGCTGTTTTGGGGAATACGTCTAAAGCATAGCAACAGCTCTAAAAAGATTTAGTTCAATGAAAAAGATGTTTGCCAAGTGCTATGAACTTTTCCTCATTTTAGTGTCTTGAAAAACATTTCACACATATTATCCCAAATCAAAAAAAGTTTGTATTTAACTGTTTATGTATTTCTCTGGTTATCTGCATTCTACTTAACTTCAATATTTCATTTTCAATTTCAATATTTCAATTTCATACTGACCAGTTAACCATATGTATTTTACAGAAATAGGAGTAGGAATTCATAAACAAACTGTTCTCATAATGGCCTTAATTTTTCAGTGAAAATACGGTATTTTTATTCTTTCAGCATACAATTAGCTATTTATTTTAGACCTATTCTAATTCATTGAATAGTCGGGGGAAGTAATGTCTGTTTTTTTCACAAAATTGAAAGATTTAATACTTATTTCTTGGTTTACTTTAATTTTTATTAGAAATCCTCTGTCATATTTCCTTGCTCTTCACTTGATAACTTGACAAAAATACGAGTCCAGTAGGCAAATATGCTATCCAGTATTTTGTGATAATCTTATTAGAATAGTAAACAATAAAAGAATGAGTAAGGAGAAGGTCACTGAAACCACAAGGAAGGTACATGAGTTGCAAGATGATCTGAGGTACTTTCATTTTTCTATTTCTTAGCATACCAAATAGACCTATTTTGCATGTACACTTAACTTACTAAAATCTAGTAGTATCCAGCAATCGCATTCCTAGATATTTACCCAGGTGAAATGGAAACTAATGTGAAACTAATGTGAACCTGTATGCAAATGTTGATAGTGGCTGTGTTTGTAATTGTCCAGAACTGGAAACAATGCAGGTGATGTATCTCAATTGGCAAGTGGATAAATAAACTGTGGTACATCCATGCAGTGGAGTACTACTCAGCAGTAAGAATGAACAGGCTGCATGGAGCAACCTAGACGGGTCTCAGATATGTTGTGCTCAGTGAAAGAAGCCATACTCAAAAGTCAGTATTGGCTCCCATTTATACGCTGTCCTAGAAAACGAAAAACTATAGCGATAGAGTACAGATCAATTTTTGACAGGAAATGTGGTCAGATTTGACTGTAAAGGGACACAGTAGTTAGTTCTAATTAAAAGACATGCAAAGTTTTGTGATAAGGGTATGCATCTGTTTCTTTGCTGACACTGAATATAGGATAATTTAATGTGCTTAAAAATTTTTTTTGAATGTTTATTCATTTTTGAGAGACAGAGAGAAACAGAGTGTGAGTGGGGGAGGGGCAGAGAGCAAGGGAGACACAGAAACCAAAGCAGGCTCCAGGTTCTGAGCTATCAGCATACAGCCCAACGTGGGGCTCAAACTTAACCCCTAATGTTCTTTTTTATGTTGTGTCTTTAAACTTAGTTTTTAAACTTTTAATTGTGATAGATTTCAGATTTACAGAAAAATTATAAAAACGAACAAAGAATTTCCGTATAATCTTCATCTTGGGGCGCCTGGGTGGTTCAGTCGGTTGAGCATCCGACTTCGGCTCAGGTCATGATCCCACAGTCTGTGAGTTCGAGCCTCGTGTCGGGCTCTGTGCTGACAGCTCAGAGGCTGGAGCCTGCTTCGGATTCTGTGTCTCCCTCTCTTTCTGCCCCTCCCCTGCTCATGCTCTGTCTCTCTCTCTCTCTCTGTCAAAAATAAATAAACATAAAAAAAAAATCTTCATCTTGATTTCTGCAGTGTTAAGATTTTATCGCATTGAGGGGCATCTGGGTGACTTATGTGGTTAAGCGTCTGACCTCGGCTCAGTTTGTGGTCTCATGGTTTGTGAGTTCAAGCTCTGCATCAGGCTCTGTGCTGACAACTCAGAGCCTGGAGCCTGCTTCGGATTCTGTGTCTCCCTCTCTTTCTTTGTCCCTCCCCACTCACGCTCTGTCTCTCTTTCTCAAAATATAAATAAACGTTAAAAAAATTAAAGATTTTATCACATTTGTCTTACTGTGTATATGTACAACAGTATAAATGTATATAAAAATGAAACATTTGAGATTAGTTCATGCCCTTCTTACCCTAAAGTACCTCATTGTGCATTTTCTAAAAAGAAAGACATTTGCTTGCATATCCACTGTATAATTATAAAAGTCAGGACGTTGATATTGCTTTAGTATTGTTACTAACATACAGACCTTCAGATTGTCCCTATAGTCTCCTTTATAGAAATTGAAAATCCTGGATTGTACCTTGCTTGCACTCCTTGTGTCTCTTTGGCCTCTGAGTCTCGAACAGTTCTTCAGTACTTCTTTGCCTTTTAAGACATTGACAGTTTTGGGGAGTAGAGGCCAGTTACTTTATAGGTGTACCTAATTTAGGTTTACTTGGTATTTCCTTGTGTTTAAGTTTAAAGTTTGCATTTCTGGCAGAAATAACACAAATTACGTTTCTTCTAAGTGTATTATATTTAGAGGCACGTGATCTTTTTATATTCCATTACTGGATTTAGCTTTGATCATTTAACTAAGGTTCTCTACTATAAAATTATCCTGTCCTTTTGTAATTATTATTATTATTATTATTATTATTATTTGTAATTGTGTGTTTGTGTGGGGGGTTAGATACTTTCAGACACTGAAAATAACTTGTTCCTCTAGCATAGTATCTATTGACTCTTGCCTGGATCAGTTGTTTCCCTGATGACTGGTAAAGCGTGATTTTTTAATTCTGTCATTCTTTATGAGGTAACATTATCTTGCAAGGAATAGCTTTCCCCTTTTCACTCTTCATTTATATCTTTATAGGCTCACAAGTTCTTATTTTATTTAGTGCATTATCATCTATTATTCTCAAATTGTTCCACGTGTAGCCAGTAGGAATCATCAAGCTAGTTTCTATGTCCTTTTGACATATCCACATTGTTCGTTACATATTACTGTATTTTATGGCACAACATGATGTTTAGACTTGGCTTGTTCTTTCCTAGCCTCGGTACTGGAATCAACCATTTCTCCAAAAAGCTGACTCCTCCAAGTGAAGAGTGGCATTTAGAAGCCAAGACTGAGTGCTTGGTTACTTTAATGTTTTTCATTATAAATGTTGAGATTGTAATGCTCATTGTTCTCTTCAAAGATCTGACAGTATCTTAGTAGCTCTTAAAAACTTACTGATGATAACACAGAAATGTATGATGTTAGGTACTTCTACTTAATTTTCTTTGTGTTGTCTCATGTAAATGTCACTTGCTTGATTATAGGAAAAAAGTATACACTTAGCATGTTTAATTTGCTTATAATTATCTCAGGGATTTATATATTATATGTGTATTAAAATGGGAACTAGGAAAGGTATTTTTATTTAGGAAATGGTGCTGTAATTATATTTTAGCAGATTAAGATATATATAATCTCACTATATCTGAGTGCCACTGAAGGCTATTTTATTTATTATTTTTAATATGTAAGTATATTATAGTTTGCTTAATAATTTTATTACGAGTTATATGAATTATGAAGTTGAGCCCACTGACATACAATTTTTTGAAACTAAGTAGTTTTGTCATTGAGTTAGCTTTTACATCTCAAATTCAGGTGCCTAATTTTGTAGTTTTATTTCCTGCAAAATACGTAACTATACACAAGAATTGGGAAGACTTTAATGTGCACTGAGTTTGTGGCTATCTGTAAAAATGTTTGTGGTATTTGGAAGATTTGGGGGACCTGTATGTAATATGCTTAAGAGAAGAACTGTTTTCAAACACATTGAAAAGCCTTAGCTAATAAACAACTAACTGTATGAGAATTACAAGACAATGTATTGAACTCCCCTTCCCCAAAGATTATACTTGGCAAAATTTAGCTGTTACAAACTTTATAGTCTGTCTCCTAATAATTCCCAATTAGTTTTTCCTGTATTGTCCTTATCCTGCGTCTTGCCCATCCTAACACCCACCCTATTTTGATTTGTCCTCTGTTGTCTAGTTTGGATGGTGCTATCACTATGTCCTCCCGTCCCCCACAAAGATGACTTTTGGTGTCATCTTTCACTTCCTTTTCTATTATCAACTACAATTGATCAGTCATAAGTCCTAAAAGTCTAAACATAAGCAGCTTTAAAATATATACTGTATTCCTCATTTACATTCATTTTTCATTCATTCAGCAGATGTTTATTAAGTGCCCATATTTTTGCCAGGTACTTGCTGGGGAATGTAGCAGGAAATAAAATAAGTTCCTGCCTTTGTGTTTACTTGCGTTATGGCAGAGGAGATAGATAATAAACAAGTAAAAAAAAATGAACAAGATAGTTACAGATTATTGTAATTGCTCAGTAGAAACAAGAGTGATGATGTGAAAGATAATGGAGAGGAGGGTACTACTCTGGAGAGGGCTGTTAGGGTAGGCCTGATTTTGAGCCAGCAGATCAAGGATTCTAGGCCTAGAGAACAGCAAGTATAAGGCTCTGATGCTGGGAAGGAGGCCTTAGCAGGTTTAAAGAAGAGAAGGGGGTTCAGCATTGCTGGAAGGTAGACAGTGAGAGGTTGGGATGAGCAAGTATAGAAGAGGTAGTCAGGAGATTATTTACAGGGTTTTGCAGTATTTGGCAAGGAGTTGGGATTTTAGTCTTACATGCAGCGGGTATGTTTTGTTGATTTATGTTTTCAAAATATCACTGTTGAACAGAATGATGGAAAAGAGGACCAATTAGTAGGCTATCATAGTAGTCCCTGTTGGAGACCTAACGATACCTTGTAGGGTCTTATTTGTGGTGATAGGGTACCATGGACAAATCTGAGATGTATTTTGGAAATAGAACAAATGGCACCTACTGATGTGTTGGATATGAGGAACAGGGAGGTAAGGGGAAAAAAAAAGAATAAAGAATGAATTTTAGGTTTTTGATTAGACCTCCTCTTCTGAAAGTATGATCTATAGACTTCTGGGGATGGCGGGGGCAAAAGGTTGGGTGGGGTCCTAGAGGCTGTCTCATGTGGTCTGCAAGATCGGGCAGTTTTTGTAATACTAAGTCATTATCTTTAAAACCCCTGATGTCTTAGCTTGAATCAGTGCACAGACTAGACTGTACTAGTCTTTGTATTCTTCACATGGAAAGAATGTTCTGTAATTATAATAAGAAATGTGACTTTCATTTTTAAATGTTACTGATGAGTGTTATTATTAGAGTGTTATTTTTTATTATTTCTTAGCCACAGAATATATGCCTTTTAATATGTGTGATGAAACAGGAAGTATACTTAAAGTACTACTGCAGTAAATCAAAGTTGTATCAAGGAAAAGCATTTGTGCAGTTATTTGAAGAGCAAGCTGAGTAGCTGCTATTTTCATGGAACACCAGTTTTGCTTGAAAGAATGACTGAAAGACAAACTTTGGTTATTCAGGCGTGGGTGTTTTGTAGACATTTTCTTGAAAATTAAGTGCCATTCATTTAAAGGAAAACAACTGACATTATTTGTTACTAATGATAAGTATCAAACTTTCAAACTGAAAATTGGAATTTTGGGGAAGTTATGTTCATCACTATGACCTTGACATCTTCCTGGTATTTAAAGGAGATTAGTTGTGTCATTAATGAATGGATTTTTTTTTTTGATTCGTATAATGAAAATGGTCAACATTTCGATGATCTGAGTAACCCAGTAAAGTAAAATTTTCCAGATGACCAATGCATGGTATTACAAAATCAACCATGAGTAAAAGGTCTTTTCAAAGAGCAAGAGAGACCACTGGATTTTAACAGAGTGTAGAAGTATATTGATTTGAGAGTCCACATTGCAGTTAACCTGTAAGAATTTGCCACCTGTTGGGGTGCCTGGGTGGCTCAGCTGGTTAAGCGTCCCACTTTTGATTTTAGCTCAGGTCATGATCTCATGGTTTGTGGGTTTGAGCCCTGCATCTGGCTCTGCACTAACAGTGGGGAGCCTGCTTGGGCTCCCCATACACACTCACTCTTCTTTCAAAATAAAAATAATAAAATACTTAAAAAAAAGAATTTGCCACCTGTCAAGTTTGGTGTATTATCAAAGGAGAATATCCACAGTGATATCCACATTGGATATTAAAATGTTCCTCTATTTTCCAACTATACATTTGTGGAAGACCAGATTTTTAAAAATATGCTTCTGCCAAAACAACATATTTGAACAGATTGAAGCTGCTGCTCTGCAGACATTAAAGAAACTTGCAAAATGTAAGACAGTGCCTCTCTTCTAATTATTTATTCATGTATTATTAAATTTTTTTTTTAATGTTTACTTTTGAGAGAAAGTGGGAGACGCAGAATCTAAAGTAGGCTCCGGGCTCTGAGCTATCAGCACAGAGCCTGATGCGGGGCTGGAACCCACAAACTATGAGATCATAACCTGAACTGATGTTGGACGCTTAACTGACTGAGCGACCTAGGTACCCCTCTTCTAGTTTTTTAAAATGTATCTATTTTTCATGAAAATATGTTATATAGAAACCTGTAATAGTGTTATTGCTGTTGTTTGTAAATGGATTAGTATGTGTTTTAAGCATTTTTCAGTTTTAACTTTGATAATGGGAAATATTGATAGTCATGACCAACGTGAACCAAAGGTCTTTGGGATCCTCATATATAGAGGTCTAGAGACCCAGAAGCTTGAGAATTTGGGGGCTGGACCAACTGAGTAGATTGTGAAGCATATCTTGGGAGATGGGAGATGGAATCCTCTATTTAACGTGGGAGATTGGATATTGGTGTTTGTAGCTCAGAGCTCAGAACATACACCTATGGTAGAGATACAGATTTCAGAGTAATCATATAGAGATGGTATTCAAAGTCACGGTACTGGGTAGGATGACTTCGGCAGAGACAGTAGATTTTTAAAAAAGAATTATAATAATAATAATAATTATTATTATTTTTGAGAGATCGAACAGGGGAGAGGGGCAGAGGGAGAGAGAGAGTCTTATTAATCAGGCTCTGTGCCCATTGTGGAGCCCGACACAGGACTCTGTCCCACAACCCTGGGATCATGACCTGAGCCAAAATCAAGAGTAGGGACTCTCAACTGACTGAGCCAGGTGCCCCTCCCCCTCCAAAAGAAGATTTAAATATTAGAGCACTTCAACATAAATGTTAGACAGGAACTTAGAAAGAATAGCTGTAGTGTAGGAGAAAAGTCAGAAGAATATGGGATCACAGAACATTCTACGAAAGCGAGATGGTCAATTTTGTTGAAAGCTGGGCAAGGTCAAGAAAGAGGATGTGGCAAGCAGCCTTATCATTTCTTGACTGTTGCAGTGGCTTCTTAACTGGTGTTGCTTATGGTTGGGAACCCCTCTACTCAGTCACATGGCAAGAAAGACTGTCTTTCAAAAATAGTGAAATTCTTTCTCTTAGCCGCTTGAAACTCAACATTAGCTCTCTGATACCAACTGGATAGAGTAAATACCCTAACAGTTTTTTCATGAACTGACACCTTTGTTGTTAATGTAACCTGCTACTAACTCTCCACCACCTATCTCCTACTACCTGTCAACTTTAATTTGAAGCTACTTTGTAAGATGTTGTGTTCTGCTTTTGGGTATTTCGATATCTTTTTTTCCTTTTCCCAGAATTCCTCTCTTCCTTGGTCATCTAAACCTTGTTAACTTTTCCTCTTCATTATTTAAAACCCAATTTAGATAGCACCTTCTTTGGGCAGCTTTTTTTGATTGAAGATTGGTGGCCAAATTTGTTGAATTTGGCAATGATTATTCTCATCATTGACTTTAGATTTATTAAACTGTAACAGTAATTATTTGATGTTTTTATGACATACATGCATTCATTAATTAAATATTCAGCACCTGTTTTGTGCCGAGCATTGACTTGAGCACTGGGGATACAACTGTGGCTGACACATATATAGGTCCCTGCAACATGGAATTTATAATCTAGAAGGTTGAATATATATTTAACATATTTTAATTTAATTTAATTTAATTTAATTTAATTTAATTTAATTTAATATATGAAATTTATTGTCAAATTGGTTTCCATACAACACCTAGTGCTCATCCCAAAAGATGCCCTCTTCAATACCCATCACCTCCCCTCCCCTCCCTCCCACCCCCCATCAACCCTCAGTTTGTTCTCAGTTTTTAAGAGTCTTTTATGCTTTGGCTCTCTCCCACTCTAACCTCTTTTTTTTTTTTTTTTTCCTTCCCCTCCCCCATGGGTTTCTGTTAAGTTCCTCAGGATCTATGGTATCTGTCTTTCTCTGTATGGCTTATTTCACTTAGCATCACACTCTCCGGTTCCATCCACGTTGCTACAAAGGGCCATATTTCATTCTTTCTCATGGCCACGTAGTACTCCATTGTGTATATAAACCACAATTTCTTTATTCATTCATCAGTTGATGGACATTTAGGCTCTTTCCACAATTTGGCTATTGTTGAGAGTGCTGCTATAAACATTGGGGTATAAGTGCCCCTATGCATCAGTACTCCTGTATCCCTTGGGTAAATTCCTAGCAGTGCTACTGCTGGGTCATAGGGTAGGTCTATTTTTAATTTTTTGAGGAACCTCCACACGGTTTTCCAGAGTGGCTGCACCAGTTTGCATTCCCACCAACAGTGCAAGAAGGTTCCCATTTCTCCACATCCTCTCCAGCATCTATAGTCTCCTCATTTGTTCATTTTGGCCACTCTGACTGGCGTGAGGTGATATCTGAGTGTGGTTTTGATTCGTATTTCCCTGATGAGGAGCGATGTTGAGCATCTTTTCATGTGCCTGTTGGCCATCCGGATGTCTTCTTTAGAGAAGTGTCTATTCATGTTTTCTTCCCATTTCTTCACTGGATTATTTGTTTTTCGGGTGTGGAGTTTGGTGAGCTCTTTATAGATTTTGGATACTAGCCCTTTGTCTGATATGTCATTTGCAAATATCTTTTCCCATTCTGTTGGTTGCCTTTTAGTTTTGTTGATTGTTTCCTTTGCTGTGCAGAAGCTTTTTATCTTCATGAGGTCCAGTAGTTCATTTTTGCTTTTAATTCCCTTGCCTTTGGGGATGTGTCAAGTAAGAAATTGCTGCAGCTGAGGTCAGAGAGGTCTTTTCATACTTTCTCTAGGGTTTTGATGGTTTCCTGTCTCACATTCAGGTCCTTTATCCATTTTGAATTTATTTTTGTGAATGGTGTAAGAAAGTGGTCTAGTTTCAATCTTCTGCATGTTGCTGTCCAGTTCTCCCAGCACCATTTGTTAAAGACTGTCTTTTTTCCATTGGATATTCTTTCCTGCTTTGTCAAAGATTAGTTGGCCATACTTTTGTGGGTCTAGTACTGGGGTTTCTATTCTATTCCATTGGTCTATGTGTCTGTTTTTGTGCCAGTACCATGCTGTCTTGATGATTACAGCTTTGTAGTAGAGGCTAAAGTCTGGGATTGTGATGCCTCCTGCTTTGGTCTTCTTGAAAATTACTTTGGCTATTCGGGGCCTTTTGTGGTTCCATATGAATTTTAGGATTGCTTGTTCTAGCTTTGAGAAGAATGCTGGTGCAATTTTTTTTTTTTTTTTTTTTAATTTATTTTTGGGACAGAGAGAGACAGAGCATGAACGGGGGAGGGGCAGAGAGAGAGGGAGACACAGAATCGGAAACAGGCTCCAGGCTCCGAGCCATCAGCCCAGAGCCTGACGCGGGGCTCGAACTCACGGACCGCGAGATCGTGACCTGGCTGAAGTCGGACGCTTAACCGACTGCGCCACCCAGGCGCCCCATGCTGGTGCAATTTTGATTGGGATTACATTGAATGTGTAGATAGCTTTGGGTAGTATTGATATTTTGACAATATTCATTCTTCCAACCCATGAGCACGGAATGTTTTTCCATTTCTTTATATCTTCTTCAATTTCCTTCATAAGCTTTCTATAGTTTTCAGCATACAGATCTTTTACATCTTTGGTTAGATCTATCCCTAGGTATTTTATGGTTCTTGGTGCAGTTGTGAATGGGATCAGTTTCTTTATTTGTCTTTCTGTTGCTTCATTATTAGTGTTTAAGAATGCAACTGATTTCTGTACATTGATTTTGTATCCTGCAACTTTGCTGAATTCATGTATCAGTTCTAGCAGACTTTGGGTGGAGTCTATCAGATTTTCCATGTATAATATCATGTCATCTGCAAAAAGCGAAAGCTTGACTTCATCTTTGCCAGTTTTGATGCCTTTGATTTCCTTTTGTTGTCTGATTGCTGATGCTAGCACTTCCAACACTATGTTAAACAACAGCGGTGAGAGTGGATATCCCTTTAACATATTTTATATATTAGAATATATTTTTATTTTATTTATGAAGAGATTAGTGGAAATAGATAAAATATAAATATTTTTGGCCTTTGAAAATATGATAATGGTGTGAAACCAATCTATAAATATTCTTTTTTTTTTTAAATTGTTTTCTTTTAACATTTATTTATTTTTGAGACAGAGAGACAGAGCATGAACGGGGGAGGGTCAGAGAGAGGGAGACACAGAATCTGAAACAGGCTCCAGGCTCTGAGCTGTGAGCACAGAGCCTGACACGGGGCTCAAACTCACGGACCGCGAGATCATGACCTGAGCCGAAGTCGGTCGCTTAACCGACTGAGCCACCCAGGCGCCCCAAATATTCTTATTCTGTAATAGCATTAAGAATCTAGTGACACATGGAACTACGTTAGATTTTATGCAGAGAAAATTTTGTTGCTCTTTATTCATTGTACTTATTAAGCTTACATGAAATATGAGAATTTCATACAGATGTTAATTTTCCAAGCAGAGGCTTTTTGACCTCTGTCAAGGGATATTGTAGAAGTGATTTTCCTGTTATGCAGATTGTTAGGTTAAATCACTTATATTATTTCTTTGAGTTTTATGTTGGTTTTTTTTTTAAATTTCGTTTTCCTTTAGCTTCTTTTCTTCGTAATTTTATTTATTTATTTAGACATTGTCACTCATTAGTAGGTATGAGGAAACCCATTTTATTATAATCTAGTACAAACTTCTCAAGTGTGTTCTTAGCATTAGTCAAGCTGTGTGGGATATTAGAAAATGTTACACAAAGAAAGCATTTTTTGACTAAGTTAAACAGAATCAAGTTTTAAATGAATTTAAGTTTTTTATTAACTACAGGCCTGTTTGGATCCTTTCATATGTCAGTATTTATTATGACTCTCTACGAGTGATTTATATAATGAGTAGTATTTCACAGAGGTCTTTGACCTGGAAACCCTTTTTGTCATGGAGTGTTTTGTGAAACTATCTGTGGGATACTATGTGAAATGCTGATTTTAATGATTTGGATTTCACAGTAAAAGATATTCTAATTCATTACTAGGGTCCTCTTTCTTCTTCAGTCTCCTCCCCTCCTTGGATCCAACACTAAATAAAAACCAATCCAAAAATAGATAAATATGATTATATACCATGACTGAGATTCATCCCAGAAGTTAATACTGGCTTAACATTCAGAAATGAGTCACCATATTTCAACATTTTAATGAACAATATATATATATATATATATATATATATATATATATATATATATAATGTTTTTTTAAGTTTATTTATTTATTTTGAGAGAGAGAGAGAGGGAGAATGAGTGGGGGAGAGTCAGAAAGAGTGGGGGGAGAGAGAATCCCAAGCAGGCTCTTCACTGTCAGCACAGAGCTTGATGTGGGGCTTGAATTCACAAAATCATGAGATCATGACCTGAGCCGAAACCAAGAGTCAGACGCTTAACTGCCTGAGCCACCCAGGCATCCCTATATAAAATCTTCTGGCAAAGTAAGAATAGAAGGACACTGTCTCAACCTGATAAATTAAGACATCTAAGAAAAATATACATCTCACATTAATGGCGAAATGTTTTTGCAAGGGAACATATTTTTCTAAATATGCCACTTTGGCCTATTGATTGTTTTAAGCTGGTTATTTTTAAGATACTGCAAATACATGAGAAGCTCCAAAAACCAAGTAGAAGTTACACCTTTGTATAGGTATTTGTCTCTCTCTCTCTCTCTCTCTCTCTCTCTCTCTCTCTCTATATATATATATATATATATATATATAAATCTCCATTTGTAATGGTGTCTCTCTTGCTGTACCAGGAAGAAGGGTTGACCCAGTTCCTGGAAACTTACTAATAGAGAAGGTAATGAGTTAATTCTGCATAACAATCTTACCTTGTCTACTGTGCTTTTCCTGGTTACCTCTCATAACTGACTCCCAACATCTTTTGTCTTTGCCTAAAGACAGTATTTAAGTTGATGGGTTCGACCACTTCAGGGAGTTGCTTGGTTTTCCTGAGTTGCTCCTATGTATACAGAAGGTATACGTGTTACTAATTTTTTCTCCTGTTATTCTGTCTCATTTCAATTTGATTCTTAGAAAAGCTAGAAGAACCTTGAATGGTTAAGGCAAGTTTTTCCTTCTCAACACTTTCTCATGATAGGAACAGGAAAAGGATGTCTACTCTTTACTTAGGTTCATCGTACTACAGGTTTTAGCCATTGCAATAAGACAAGAATAACCAAAAATCTACTTGAACTAATAAGTGAGTTCAGTAAGTTGGCAGTGTGTGTGTGTGTGTGTGTGTGTGTGTATTATGCTTTCATTTAATAAATGGCAAGGATGACAGAGTTGTAGTGTAAAGGGGCATGGGGTGAAGGATAATCATTTCAGTATATGATTTGGAATCAATTGGATATCCATATGGAAAAAAAACTAAATATTGTCTTTACATTATGTGATACAAAAATTTAATTACAGGTCGATTATGTATCTAAACGTGAAAGATAAAACAATAAAGCTTACATTAGAAGCTAATGTATGAAAACCTGGAGTAGAGAAATAATTCTTAAATAGTATACAAAGGTATTAATTATAAAGGAAAAGATGACATTGAAAAGGTTTTAGAAAAGACGAATTATAGAATGGAAGGAAACATTTGCAATACAAATGACCCATGTCATTTTTTTAATTGTTTTTTAAAGAGTATAATGAAGTGAGTATGTGTTTTAGTTTCTCTGTTAATCCCACTTAAATGGATCGTAGTTTTTTAACATATAAGTTATATTTTCATATAAAATAACACAAGGAACCTAGAAATAGTTGACAGTGTGTAGAATCAGTGTTGTTGGATGGGCCAACAGCCATGTCTCATTTGTAGTTCAATACTTGAGCCTTGTGCAGTAGGTGACATAGAATTAGTCTTATGTTTATGGAGTTAATGGATGAATGTTTAATAATTATAAGCAAAGTATGCGTAAAAGAGTAAAAAACCTCATGAGGACTAGCCTTTTAAGTTTAAACCTAAAATTACAGTAAGAATTGTAGTTGGACATACAGAACAAAAACACATTTTAGAATATGAAGATGAGGTGCATTTTAGAATGTATAACATTTACCACATTTATGGAAGCTTATTATGGTAATTATCTTTGCATATTGGCAAGGGTAAGGGGAAGTCTGTTTGGTCTACATGCTATAATGGAGAAGAGAACATTTCATCTCACAATATAGAATTTTCTAAGCACATAATACTACTTTGGAGAAATGGACTTAGTTGGGACAGTAAATCTGCCACTTGTGTTAGCTAAACAGAGCTTGAATTTGGCAAATGGCAGGTAGAAGAGTATGGGGTATGTTCTTGGATACTTTCTGAAA
The DNA here is from genome assembly GCF_028018385.1 of Neofelis nebulosa. Lineage (NCBI taxonomy): Eukaryota > Metazoa > Chordata > Mammalia > Carnivora > Felidae > Neofelis > Neofelis nebulosa. The sequence continues at coordinate 43,670,989 of NC_080796.1, forward strand.
TGTTAGGTAAGTCTAATATTTGAATGCAAGCATCAGGAATATGATAAGCAAAATGAGTTGGTAATGATTGCATTATTTAAATTTCAACTTTATATTTTTGCAGAGTTCTAAAGTTCTTATTGCTTCAGACAATGGATGAGCAATCACAAGGAATGCAAGGGCCACCTGTTCCCCAGTTCCAGCCACAGGTAATTTGTTCTAATGAAGGCTGTGTGTGTGTGTGTGTGTGTGTGTGTGTGTGTACAGAATTACAGTTCCTTTAGGAAATAAAACAGCCCAAAAATGCTAATTATGCATTTACAAGTTTAGTCAGAATTGTTTATATTTTAAATAGTGTTTTAGAATACTTAGTTCTAATGCACCAACATGTAAAAAGACAAACAAATAAACAAACAAAAAACCCAACTATAGATTTTAACTTTAATTGAAGGACCGGTAGGCTTTGTGAGTTAATATTATTAAGCTTAGAGAGAAAAGAACACAAGTGAGGCTGTGCCCAGCTAGTGGGGGTGCCCATATTTGTGGTGCCTGTCTTTGCTTTGGTGGCTGATCCTGCATTATCCACAGCTGCCTTCCATTATTGCTCCTTTTCTCATGTTCTCTGATAAGTGGTGCGTTTCTCCTTTTAGGTGGTTGCTTATGTTTTCGTAACATAAAATGAAGTGAAAGAATGTTTCATACAAAGCTTGCCATTAAGCCCAATATGTAATGATACGCTTGAAAGAATACACCCCTCTTTGTGGGGCCCAAATCTCACTTTTGCTGTCATTCATAAAAGCTACATTTCTCAGTTTTGTGTTTGAGGCATTCTAGATTCTAGAGTCTAGTCTCAAATTTACTCTGCTAATCTTATCTCAGTTTTGCTTAGATAGTGATTCTGAAATTGTTGGAAGAGTCGATGGATATTCTTTCAAATTTCTGTAGTCATATAGGTTGGTGGGACTTGGGTTAAACAGTTACTTGATGACAGTCCTTCCTCAGAGCCTTTCTTATTCTGCTGCGCACTTTAAATTTCCCAGAGGAGGACATGGGTGTAAGTGTTTTTCACACTTATTTAACTATGGGACTTTTTTATTATATATTTTTAAGTGCATCTATTGACTTCTCCCAGAATCGGTGTCTGTGAAACCAGTTTCTGTGAAACACAGTTCAGAAAATTTTGCCAGCACTGCCTTTTCTGCCTCTGTGATTTTGTTCCCTTTGCACCCTCATTTTTCTCGCCAATTTTTCAAATCATGCCTGTTTTTTAAGTACCATCTAAAATGCCATTTCTATCATGAAGCTTTTTCTGATTGTAATTATCTTCTCTTGAAAACGTGATGATACATTCTTTGTATGTCTTCTGGTATTTCTGACACCGTTGTATTGTTTTATGTGGACATTTTCTTATCTCACTGGGGCTACACTCTTGGAGGAAGAGGACTACGCCTTACTTACTTTGGATATGCTGTGGTATTGTACTTCTTCATATGGAGCAGGGCCTCAATAAGAAGATGTCTTTGAAGCCAATCAGGGGCTCCTTCAGATGAAGATGTTTAAATCAGCCCTTTACCTAACAGAAGTTTACATTGCTTTTCTTTGTTATACTTAACCTGAATTCTCGGTATTCAAAAAAGAGACCCTTTACCTTAGAGTCAGGCCGCTATTTTTATTTCTTTATTTTTAAGTTTTTATGTAAATTCCAACTAGTTAATATACAGTGTCCAGTATTTTAATTTCAAGATGGTTGTTTTTTAAAATCCGTCTGTATTTTCTGTTATGGTGGTAAATTATCAAGTTTGTAATTAGCACCTTCTAACTATCAGGCATACACACGTTAGCGCCGATTTTACACACATAGGCGAACACTATTATTTCATAGTCTTGTTGTTTCTAGTGGAGATGATAAAAGGAGCCCTCTAAAAATTAGGCAGTTCTTGTTACGATTCTGAAATCCACAGTTTGGAACAGCTCTAAGTTTCAAAGGGGGGAGAAAAAAAGCACTTTCATTTTTGCCTCCCACTGACTCACCGACCGGGAAAGGTCGGAGTGGCAGTAGGAGGCAAAAATGAAAGTAATTATTTTCCTCTGAGACACGAAGCTGCCACACAGCATAAATTTCAAGATTATATATGTGGTTCTGCATCTCTTTTCACACTGTTCCTTTCGCTTATGCCTCCTGCTGCTGCTCCTGTGAGGGTGGACCTCTCTCCCTGTTGGAAACAGGCAAGTGTCATCCCAGGTTCTAGCTGCCTATGGCAAGTGGGGGAAGGGAGAAGGATTCCTCCCCTCCCCCCCTTCAGACCCATGGTGTGAGATCATGAAAGAAAGATTACCTGACAAGAGCTTATAGGTGTTATTGCTTATTAAATCTTTGAAAAATGTTCCCACTCTTGGTATCATTATTTTAAAGCGCTGGGAAAGGACAGTGTCTGCTAGGGGTTGACAACCTTTTGTTGTGTTCCACACCATTGGACTGAGTAAGGGGGGGTGATATGGCAACATATGGTTAGCCAAGTGACTTCTTTCACTTTTGTAATGCTAATATCAGTCTGGACATAAACAGAAATCTGGGGAAGTCAGCTTTCTAAGTGTCAAATACCAATTATGCCCTGTTATAATGATGAGTGATGTATATTCCTGGCATATCTTTCCTTTCCTTGTTCTGAGATGAATACTCTAACCCCACAATATGAATATATGGTCTCATTTTTAGTATAGGAGTTTTTGTTGTTGTTGAAGTTTTAGATTATGAGATTTATGTATCTTTTAAAATGTGCTTTTGCACTACTATGATTCTCTTGAACTTAGAGAAAAATTTTTTCTGTCAGCTTTCATTTTTTCCCTTCCCTTCATTTCCTTCCTTCTTTCCTTCTTTGATTCCTTCCACTAAAGCCTAGAAGATACTGCAAGGATATTTTAACTAGATTCTAATTTATATATTCTCATTGCTTTAGAACTGTTGTTTGTGGAACGATGGATTTAGCTTAATTTAAAAAAATACAGACTGTGTATAAGATGGTGACAGATAAATGGTAAAATGTTTATTTTCTACTATGAGACTAACTTTAAACAATGGAAGTTTACAACTAACATTTTGTGAGTATTTTGATTTATCGTCATTATTTGAAGAGGGCTATGGTACATTCACATTCTTATCATAAATTTAAATACAAAACAATTATAATCAGTGTAATACTAACGGTTTCTGGTAGTGATTAGAAGGAGAATTCATTTTTTTACTTAATTAATTTATTTTGAGATATAGAGACAGTGCACTTGCACCTGCACGCTAGTGGAGGAGGGGCAGAGAGGGAGAGAATCGCAAGCAGGCTCCCCACTGTCAGCATGCCCCCCAACATGGGGCTCAAACTCATGAACTGTGAGATCATGACCTGAGCCGAAACCAAAAGTTGGATGCTTAACTGACTGAGCCACTCAGGCACCCCAGAAGGAAGATTAATTTTAATTGTAATAATCTTCAGGGCTTAGATTATAATTATTATTTGTAAATTTGTAGATATCTAGTGTTAACGCTTTCGCTACTTGTGAAAGAGGGAAAGTATCCCACATCTGCAGGTAGAAAAATAGACTGTCCTTATTTAGCTTGGAAGGTATGAGAATCTTGCCTTGCTGTTTTCCAATCGAAGCAGAAAGGTAGACTGACCATTCCTTTAAGCTTCATTGCAGCCGAATCCAGAGTCCACTTGTGCTTTCGCATCTCTGTGAAAGGAGTGTGAAGAGGTGAGGTTTGCCTTGTAGCATGTCAGGCTAGTAACCCAGGTGTGTTGTGGGCCAGAGCGAAGCAGCCCCCAGTGAACTCTATTGCGTGGATAGGATTTTTGGACATGATAACTGTATTACCTTCCCTTCTCTCTCTCTCTCTCTCTCTCTCTCTCTCTCTCTCTCTTTTTATAATTTTTTTAAGTTCATTTATTTTGAGAGAGAGAGCATGAATAGAGTAGGGCTGGAGAGAGAGGGAGAGAGAATTCCAAGCAGTCTCTGCACAGAGCCTGCACAGAGCCCCACGTGGGTCCTGAACTCATAAACTGGGAGATCACAACCTAAGCTGAGCTCATGAGTCGGATGCTTAACTGACTGAGCCACCCAGGCGCCCCTCTTCTCTTCTCTTTAACTTATTTTTACAGAATTACTTTCTTTATGAAATAAGGGTCATCATTTAGCTTGCTTCTTTTGATAAATCGATTTTGCCAAGGTACTTGTCATACAGCATTGAGCAGAGCTTTTATTTTGGGGACTCTTTATACAAGTTTAGATGTAATGGTCTTCTTTTAACAAGTTTAGTTCATTGAATAACTTTATTAATAAAGGTACAGGAGAATGAGCAGCTGCTGTTTTGAGGAAAGAAGACTCTTGCTATCCATAGTTTAAGTTCATGAGCATGAACCTCAAGTAACTCTTAATTCTGTATCAGCAGCCATATCCTTTTAATGCCTTTTCTTCCCAGTCTCCTCAGTGACTACTTCCTAGTTTTTCTTCCTCAGCCCCCAACACTTTTCCCTCCATCCTCAGTCTCAGCTAATGCTCTTGCTTCCTACTTCACTTTAAAAAAAAAAAAAAAAATGGAAACAGTCAGAAGAGAATGCTCACAGACCCCTACCATGGATATCCTCCTCCCGGAATTTGTACTCCTGTGATCTGCCTTTTCCTTTTCAGATGCAGAAGCCACACTGTTCTCAAAGGCCAGTGCTCCCATGAGCACCAGATCCCATCTCCATCCCCTGCTTATTTCAGCTTCCTCTACTGAGTCCTTTCTATTACATACTAAGGTGCTGTTATTCTTTCCATCAAACAACAAACCAAACCAAACAAACTCAAAAAACAGCGTTTGAAGTCCTCCCTCTCTCCAGCTGTTGACCTATTTCTCTGCTGCCTTTTATTGCAAAATTCCTAGAAAGATTTATTTGTAGTTTTGTCTCTCCTTTCACTCTCTGAAGTGTACTCCAATTAAGCTTTCTCCCTGACCATGCCACCTACACTGCCCTTGCCAGGATTGCACTTCCCATGTTGCTCGGTCCAGCTGTGGGTTCTTCGGCCTCATCTTCCTCACTTACCAGCTGCATTTGATAGAGTTGGCCATACTTTCTTCTTTGAAGCCTGTTCATTGCTTAGCTTCCAAGAACTTTGTTTTTCTCATGCCTTAGTGGTCTCTCCTTTGCTGATTTCTCCTCCCCTCCTGAACCTCTTAACAAATCAGGACTCTAACTATGATCTATATGCTGCTGACTCTCAGATTTACATCTCAACCCAGACCTCTGTCCTGAATTCCAAACTCTTGTATCCACTTGCATACTTGACATCAAATTTGCATGTCTGAATTCATGTCTGAATCTGAACTCCAAATATTCCTCCTAAAACTGTTCTCTACAGTCTTCTCTGTCACAATTAGTGGCAAGTCCATCCTTTCAGTTGCTAGGCTAAAGCTTTTAGGGACATTCCTGACTCTCTCCAATGCCTTGCCTTCTATCTAATCCCATAAGCTCTAGCTTTAAATATATTTAGAATCGGAATACTTCTTACCCTATGTCACCACTCTGGTCAAAGTTAATTTTTCACAGACCTTATTGTGAATGGCTTCCCAGTTGGTCTCTGCTTCTGCCCTTGCCTCCTTTCACTGTACTCTCAACACAGAAGCCATTACAAAAGTATACAGAATTTAAATATAAAATATAACATTGTAGTCAAATCATGTCCGTTTAAAACCTTCTAGTAGTTTCTCATCAGCTCGTTCATTCATCTTCTTCAAGTACATATTTGAATATCACCTTCTTTGATCATTCAATGAAAATTGAAATTTCACGCCAACCCAGTATGCCTTCACTGCCATATTTTTCTCCGTAGAATTTATAACCTTACTGCTTTTTATTTTGTTCGTTCCCGTTGTTTTCTTAGCGTATAAGCTTTATCCCTAGTCTCCAGAATGCTACCCAGAGTGCACAGTCGACATTAAGTAAATGTTTGTTGAAAGAATATAAACTTGGTGTCAAATCAATCAGTTCTCTTTTTAAGCACCACCTTTTTGAATATGAATATTAAAATATACAAATATCTACAGAATTTCTCTTTCATTGTACAAGTAACCGCCTACACCCCTCATTTCTTACTGAACGCTTTTTTTTTCACCTCCTTATTTTAACTGGAGCATTATCTCTTTCCCCCATGGACACTGCTTCCCCTGTCACCCTCTCACGTGGAGGCTACTTGTTCTCTAATAACCATAACATAATGATTAGGAGGTAGCAACAGCAGCCTTCTCCATCCACAGTACCTCTTTCTGATCACTACTCCTTTTTCTCGGGGGTAGGAAAGGGTGAAGCCTGCTGCACTGAGGCTTCTGCTCCCCATCTGAAGGATTGTCACCTTTCTGATAGCTCTTATCTTTTGCTCAGGAGAGCAGTGATGAGGACATTACCTCTCACATGATTGAAAACCTGACCACCCAGCTTGCTGTCTTACCACCTTCATCCCACTTTGGTCCGGGGTGCTGGTATGGCTGCTACTGTTGGTATCTACCGATTAGTGAGTTCTTAAAATGCACCTACTGTGTGCTAAGTCTTTTGAATACACTGCTTCATTTATTTCTGACAGATAACATACAAAACGTTGTTTTTCCACACACTACAAGTAAGGGACTGAGGCTCAGACTAATGAACTAATTTGCCCGTGGTAACATAGCTAATAAGTGGTGGAGTCAGGATTTGACCCGGGGTTGTCTGACTCCAAGCCAATGATTCTTTAGCTTTCACGGAGAAAGCTCCTCGTGCATTTCCTGGCCAGTTGGATCCTAATCACCATGACTCTTGATATTTTTCTAGGTACCTCAAGTACCTAGTCTTCAAGATGAACTTTGTTATATTCTGCCCAAGGTTGCACTTTTGGTTGTGATTATTACCACCGTCCATCTAGTTGCCCAAATTACAAACAAGGGAATCTCAAACATTATGTCTAGGCAATTACCATGTTCTCTTGGTTTTATTTCCTAAAAAGCTATCTGATCTGCTAACTCTCTGCATCCTGACTGTACTACTCTAGTTTACCTTTTTCCTGGATTATTTCCAAAATTTTGTAACTGAGCTCTTTACCTTTCATTTTATCATTTCTAGTTCATTCTGTACATTGCAGCATGAGTTATCCTTTTAAAGTGTACATTTCCTTATATCACACTCCTTAAAAGGCTGCTTTTTATTGCTGTTAGATGAATTTTTGCATTTCCTTATATGACTTAGAAGGTCTTGCATCACATGGTCTCTTACTTCTCTCACTGAATTTTGTGTCTTTACTTATTTTGGACTCAGCTTCAGTCATATCTTGCTTATACTATGCTCTCTTTCATCTCTAAATCTAAGATAAGATAGTAAGGCAATGGTATTCAAGGATATTTAGTCACTAATGGAACATGATGAGCATAAAGGCTCATTATAATGTTGTATAAACTACATTTCATGATAGAGATAATGCAGATAGTGTTATAGTAGAGGAAGTGTATAATTTGGAAGACAACAAAAAGATAACTCTCAGAAAAATAATGATGATTGTGTAATTCCTTACACTAATATGCTTCCAACAAATAAGATCATACTTTGAAAAGACATATGCACTCCTGTGTTTATTGCAGCATTGTTTACAGTAGCCAAGATATGAAAACAACCCAAGTGTTCACTGATAGGTGAATGGATAAAGAAGATAAGGTATCATCTTGCCATTTAAAACAACGTGGATGGGTATTATAGGGTATTACGCTCAATGAAATAAGTTAGAGGAAGACAAATACCATATGGTTTCACTTATATGTGGAATCTAAAAAACAAAACAAATGGACAAATAAAAAAAGAGACCCTTAAATATGAAGAACAAACTGGTGGTTGCAGAGGGGAGGTACACGGGGCAGGGGGACAAAATAGGTGAAGGAGATTAAGTACTAACTTCTAGGTATAAAATAAGTAAGTCACAGAGGTGAAAAGTACAGAATATGGAAAATAGCCAATAATATTGTAATAACGTATGGTGACAGATGGTGACCATACTTACTGTGATGAGCATTGAGTAATATATAGAATTGTTGAATCAATGGCTTATAAACCTGAAACTAATATAACATTGTATATCAGTTAATACTTCAGTTAAAAAAAAGAATATATTATCTCAGCATCCCAGTGTTCACATTTGTGGGTCATATTTTATGTTAGTGATAGTAGGATAATTTCTACTCAATAATGTTTGTTGGATAAATGAATTAATCTCTAAATGAAAGTTAATTTAATTTATACCTCTTCAGCTAAATATTTTTTTAATGTTTATTTATTTTGAGAGAGCGAGAGAGAGAGAGAAAACATGAGCAGGCAAGGGACAGAGAAAGAGGGAGAGAGAATCCTAGGCAAGCATTCTCTGTGCTGCCAGTTCAGAGTCCAACGCGGGGCTCTATGTCAAGAACTGTGAGATCATGACCTGAGCTGAAATCAAGAGTCAGACGCTTAACCAACTTAACAGCACCCCCGAGCTAAATATTAATCGAGCTATATTATGTTAATATTATATCATACAGATTTTAGTTACTTTAGAGTTCTTTTAGGAAAAACCTACATTGTAATAGAGAATAATAAGAAAGCTGTCAAATGAGAAGTGTCATTTCAAAATATTTAAAGTTTCGTTGGGTTTTGAATTTCGATTGTTCATATATACATTCTTAGAGGTAAGTGTTCCTCAAATTTTAAAGGAAATACCTTGGGAAAGTTAGATGATTTAAAAAAAAATGCGAATACAGTAAAGATTCTTTCATCTGCTATCTTGGAAATTTCTGTTTGAACAGTCTGTTCAGAGTGATGTGGGCAAAGATGAAGCCAACATTAATTAAAATAGTTTCCCAATGTATTTGGAACTGCATTCAGTGCCTGAAATATAGATTAATAATTATAGTGATGAGAACCATTCCATTTTTGAGGGTGTATTTGATATTTGGAAATACTGCAAAATTGCTTGGAGCCAAGTATTTATATTTACTTGGTGAAAAAAGTAAATAGTCTTGGTATTCTTCTTTTGACCAAAATGAGATATCTTATCTTCTAAAATGAGACCAATAATTTTCATATGATTCACAAACTGATTACTATTCTAAAGGAGGAATTTCAAACCTAGTAAAGTATTGGAAGCCTTCCTGGAGTAAGTCTATATGTGCTTATGGCACCTGTTTTGAAGGGCAACATTGAATGTATGGATTCTATTATGTTTGTTAGAATTTCGTCATATTACTTCCAGGGCAGAGGCAGAGTAGGAGGACCTTAAACCTACCTTGTCCCCTGGTACCGCTAGATAACACTCAGGTCAGTGTAAATACCCAGAAAACAACCCAAAGACTGGCAGAACAAACTCTACAACTAAATGTAGAGAAGAGGCCACATCCAATAGGTCAGGAAGGGCAGAGATGCAGTGGGTCTGGCCGGGAAAGGGAGGGAGCACAGGGGTGGAGGGGGTGAGAAACAGACTATCACACTGGGGAGCCTGCAAGGCGAAGATGAATCCCCATAGCATTTGGCATTGAAAGTTAGAGTGCCAAATTTGGTGAGCTCTTTCAACCAGCAGAACTTAAAGCCTAGAACTTTAAAAATCGGCCTGCTCAGCTCTGAGAGAGCCCAGAGGGCATAGGGAGCTGAGTCCCCACCTTTAGAGAGACTGAACCACAGATGGCCCTTGGAGATACAGCCTAGAAGCAGCAGTTTGAAAAATGCCTGGCTTATATGGGAGGGAGAGTTATTTACTAAACTCAGAGTTCCCTGAGGGACTTCTCCAGGAACAAAGGATCTGGCAGGCACCTTGTCCCTCCCCTGCCCTCCAGCATAAACACACAGCTACCTGCTGGAAGCATGCAGCACCAGCATTCACAACCTAACTTGCTTACACCTTCCCCCACCCCCTCAGCTAGACCTGCCTCAGTCAAGGTGCAGTGGATTCCCTCCCCTAGATGACCTGTGCAAACCTTGCCAACACTGGATCTCCCAACTGCGAGCTTTGTGGGGCCTCAGTCCCATTGCTGGCAGCCGTGGCTTGTGACCTCCTACAGGGAACACAGGCACTGTGTTAAAACTGCATCTCCCACCCACATATACTTTGTGGAAGGGCCCTGTGGCCCAGGTCTCTGATGGCTACTTCTCCCCTGTGGAGGAAGACCAGGGCCATCACCACCTTTTTAAAAGTGCACGTCCCACCCACTACTTTCAAGTGTAAGAGACACAGCTGACGTTCCTAAAACACAGAAATGGACACAAAAGTTTAGGCAAAATCAAGTGACAGAGGAATATGTCCCAAATGAAAGAACAGGACAAAATCACAGCAAGAGACCTAAGTAAAATGGAGATAAGTAATGTGCCTGATAGAGAATTTAAGATAATGATCATAAAGCTACTCACTGACTTGAGAAAAGAGTGGAAAACATCAGTGAGATCTTTAACACAGATATAAAAAAGAACCAGTCAGAGATGAAGAACACAATAATTGAAATGAAAAATATACTAGATGGAGTAAATAACAGGCTAGAAGAATCAGAAGAATGATTCAGCCACCTGGAGGACAGAGTAATGGAAAGTAATCAAGCTAGCAAGTGAGAGAATAATTATTATGCAAAATGAGAATAGACTTGGGGAACTCAGTGACTACTTCAAGCATGATAACATTCATATTATAGGGATCCCAGAAAAAAGAAGAGAGAGAAAAGGGGGCAGAAAATGTATTTGAAGAAATAATAGCTGAAAGCTTCCCAAATTAGGAGAAGGAAACAGAAATTCAGATCCAGGAGGCACAGAGATCCCCCAATGAAATCAACCCAAAGAGGTCCAGTTCAAGACACATAGTAATTAAAATGGCAAAAAGCACTAATAAAGAAAGATTTTTAAAAGTAGAAAAAGAAAACAGTTACTTATAAGGAAAACTGCATAAGGCTATCATTGGATTTTTCAACTGAAACTTTTTAGGCCAGGAGGGAGTGGCATGACACATTGAAAGTGCTGAAAGGACAATAATCTGCAGCCTCTATTCAGCAAGGCTGTCATTTAGAATAGAAGGAGAGATACAGAGTTCCCAGGCAAACAAAAGTTAGAGGAGTTCATGACCACCAATCCAGCCCTACCAGAAATATTAAAGGGGAGTCTGAGTAGAAAGGAAAGACCTTAAGTAAGAGTAAGAAAAATAGGAAGCACAAAACCAGTAGAAATAAGTTTATCTGTAAAAGTTAGTCAAGGGACTCACAAAATAAAAGTAAAGTATGAACCCATATACCTAAAACATGGGGAGGAGAGACATTAAGAATGGGTTCAAACTTAAGTGACTGTCATCTTAAGATAGGCTTCTTATGCACAAGATGTTATATACATAACTGAATGGTAACTGCAGATCAAAAACCAGTAGTAGATATGGAAAAAATAGAGAAAGGAATCCAAGTATATCACTAAAGAAAGCCATCTTAACCGCACTAGAAGAGAGGAAGGGAAGAAAGGAACAGAGAAGATACACGCGCGCACACACACACACACACACACACACACACACAAACAAACAAAAAACAAAGAACAAAATGACAACAAATATCTACCTGTCAATAATTACTTTGAATTGAAATGGACGAAGTGCTTTAATCAAAAGACACAGGGTGATGGAATGGATAAAAAACCAAACAAACAAAAAAAACAACATAAGACCCATTTATATGCTCCTTACAAGAGATTCACTTCAGACTTAAAGACACATGCAAATTGAAAATGAGGGGATGGAGAAACATTTATCATGCACATTGATGTGAAAGGAAAGCTGGGATAGAAATACATTAGATAAATTGACTTTAAAACAAAGACTATAACAAGAGATGAAGAAGGACAGTCATATAATCATTAAGAGGACAATCACAAAAAGATGTAACAATTGTAAGCATTTATGCCCCCAACAAGAGAACACCCAAATAGATAAAATAGTTAATAACAAATATAAAGGAACTAATTGATAGTAATACAATAATAGTAGGGGACTTTTACACACCACTTACATAAATGGACAGATCATCTAAATAGAAAATCAATAAGGAAAGAGTGGCTTTGACACACTGAACCAGATGTATTTAATAGATATATTCAGAACATTCTCCTAAAAGAGCTGAATACACATTCTTTTCAAATCTATTTGGAACATTCTTAAGAATAGATCACATATTAGGTCACAAAAGAAGTCTCAACAATTTCAAAAAAGATTGAAGTTATACCATGTATCTTTTTTTAAAAAAAATTTTAATGTTTATTTTTGAGAGGGAGAGAGAGAGAGCACGAGCAGGGGAAGGGTAAAGAGAGATGGAGACACAGAATCTGAAGCAGGCTTCAGGCTCTGAGCTGTCAGTACAGAACCCGATGTGGGGCTCGAGCTCGTGAACCCATGAGATCATGACATGAGCTGAAGTTGAACACTTAACTGACTGAGCCACCCAGGCACCCCATACCATTCATCTTTTCTGACCACAGTTCAATGAAACTAGAAATCAATCAGAAGAAAAAATCTGGAAAGAGCAGAAATACATGGAGGTTAAATAACATGCTACTAACAACTGAATGGGTCAACCGAGAAATCCAGGAGGAAATAAAAAAATACGTGGAGACAAGTGAAAATGAAAACACAACAGTCCAAAAAGTTTGGGATGCAGCAAAAGTGGTTGTTAACAGAGGCAAGTTTATACCATTACAGGGTTACTTCAGAAAGCAAGAAAAATTTCAAATAAATAACCTTACACCTAAAGGATCTAGAAAAAGAAGAATAAGCAAAACCCAAATCCAGTAAAAGGAAGGAAGTAATAAAGATAAAGCAGTTATAAATGATATAGAAACTAAAACAAACAAACAAACAAACAAAAAACAGTAGAACAGATCAATGAAACCGTCAGAGCCGGTTCTTGAAATGATCAACAAAATTGATAAACCTCAAGCCAGACTCCTCAAAAAATAAAAAAAACAACAGCAAGAGAGGACTCAAACAAAATGAGAAATGGAAGGGAGAAATAACAACTGACAACACACAAATACAAAGGATTGTAAGAGAATATTATGAAAAATTCTATGCCAACAAACCGCACAATCTAGAAGAAATCGATAAATTCCTAGAACTTATAACCTACCAAAACAGGAAACAGGAAGAAATAGAAAATTTAAGCAGATCGATTGCTAGCAAAGAAATTGAATCAATAATTGAAAACTCCCAACAAACAAAGTCCAGGACCAAACAGCTTCACTGGTGAATTCTACCAAACATTTAAAGAAGAGTTAATACCTATTCTTCTCAAACTATTCCAAAAAAGTAGAAGGGAAAGGAAAACTTCCAAATTTATTCTATGAGGCCAACATTACCCTGATTCTAAAACCACATAAGGGCACAACAAAAAACAGAACTATAGGTCAATATTCTGATAAACATAAATGCATAATTCTTTAACAATATATTAGAAACCGAAATCCAACAATACATTAAAAAAATAATTCACCACCATCAAGTGGATTTATACCTAGGATGCAAGGGTGGTTCAGCATTTGCAAATCAATCAATGTGATACATCACATCAATAAGAGAAAGTTTAAAAACTAATGATTTCAATAGATGTAGACAAAGCATTTGACAAGGTACAACATCCATTCATGATAAAAAACCTCAACAAAGCAGATTTATAGGGAAACCAGATAGACCTTTAATAAAGGCCTTATATGAAAAACCCACAGTGAACATCATGCTCGTTGGTGAAAAAGAGAGCTTTTTCCCATAGGTTGGGAACAAGACAACACTCCCACCACTTTTATTCAACAGAGTCCTGGAAGTCATAGCTCAGCAGTCAAACAAGAGAAAAGAATGAAGGCCACCCAAATTGGTAAGAAGTAAAGCTTACCATATACAGACGGCATGATATTATATATAGTAAACTCTAAAGATTCCACCAAAAAACTCTTAGAACTGATAAATGAATTCAGTAAGCTCTCAGGGTATATGTGCAGAAATCCATTGCATTTCTGTACACTAATAATGAGGCAGCAGAAAAGAAATTAAGAAAACAATCCCATTTACAGATGCACTAAAAATGATAAATTAACCAAAGAGGTGAATGACCTGTACTGTGAAAGTATTAAATATAGATGAAAGAAATTGAAGATGACACCAAGAAATGGAAAAGCATTCCATGTTCATGGATTGGAAGAACAAATATTTTTTTAAATATTTATACTACATCTACAGACTTAATGTAATCTCTATCAAAATACCAATAGCATTTTTCACAGAAGTTTTCACAAACAATCCTAAAATTTGTATGAACCACAAAAGACCTTGAATACCCAAAGAAATCTTGAAAAAGAAAAACAAAACTGGCAGCATTACTGTTCCAGACTTCCAATCATATTACAAGTATGTAGTAATCAAAACAGTATGGTCTGGGCACAAAAATAGACACATGGATCAATGGAAAAGAATAGAAAACCCAGAAATAACTCTCCAAATATACGGTCAGTTGATCTTCAACAATGGAGGCAAGAACATGCAATTGAAAATAGACAGTGTCTTCAACAAATGGTGCTGAGAAAACTGACAGCATCATACAGAAGAATGAAACTGTTCAATTTTCTTACACCATACATAAAAATAAACTCAAAATGGATTAAGGGCCTAAATGTGAGACCTGAAGCTATTAAAATCCTAGAAGAGGCCATAGGCAGTAAGTTGTGTAGCAACATTTTTCTAGATATGTCTCCTGAGACTAGGGAAACAAAAGCAAAAATAAACTATTGGGACTGTATCAAAATAAAAACCTGCAAGCAACAGAAACAACCAACAAAAAAATGATTTCACTCATATGTGGTTTTTAAGAAACAAAACAAATGAACAAAGGGGAAAAAAAGACACAAACCAAAAAGCGGACTCTTAACTATGGAGAACAGATAGTTATCAGAGAGGAGGGCAGGTGGGGGATGGGTAGAATAGCTGAAAGGGATTAAGAGTACACTGAACTTGATAAGCGAGTAATATATGAAATTGTTGAACCACTGTATTGTGCATCTGAAAGGAATATAACATTGTTAAGTACACTGGAATTAAAATTCAGTCATAGTATTTACATTTAGGATATCTTTATATTTTGTCTTCCTTTGTATCATTATTATGTGAATATTATGACTTTTTTATATGACTGGTTATGTTTCAAACAGCTTTCTCAGTAAGTATTCATAAAGCAAATATTATATTTAGAAATTTTGATAAGTACCTCTTTTATCAGCCACATTTATATAGAATAAATTTAATTATGCATCATTTTTTTTTTTTCTTTCTTGACTGGATCTCATTAAGTATAGATCAAGGAGATGTAGATCAAGGGAGAACAAGGGGATGGAGGAGGAGTTTCTCAGAGAGTTATGATAGGGTGTCCAATGGAGGGTGTGGGGGATACCCGAAATCACTTCAACACGAACTTCCAGAATCAAAAATGGGAGAGACTGAACAGTGAATTCGATTGCCCAGAGTGAATGTATGAAGGGAGAAGTGAGGACCAAGAATGAACCCTGTGGAATACCAGCATTTATCTGTGGAGTTGCCAGAAGGAAATAGAACGACTGGCTCTTTAGTGTGGTGGTTGAGAGCGTGAGCTCTGAAGACAGTTATCTGAAATGAATTCTTGGATCTCCTACTTTCTAGCTATGTGATGGAGAGCAAGTTATTTAACATCTATAAACCTTACTCTTTTTATCAATAAATAAGAAGAATAATGTATTTTACTTCATAAAGTTGATTTGGAGCTTTCTTTCAGTATGGTGCTTAGCACGTGGCACTATGAATATGATGACGGTGACGACGATGACCATGACTATGACAGTGGCAATTTCTGCCAATAATTATTCGGCCCGCACATTCCTTTACTCATTGCTTGTTTGTATATCACATTATATCCTTAATTACATTTTTATTGCCTACCTTCTGCCCAAATTGCCTGTCCTTTCACCTTGTTTATCCCAGTAAATGGCATCAAGATCCATCTACACACTCATGCCAAAAATGTATGCTTTATTCTTGATTTCCTTCTGTCCCTCACTTCTCATATTCAGTTCACCAGCAATTCCTTTGTACGTCAAGATCATATCCTGATTCCATCTGCTGTCTGTATCTCACTATAACTCCCAGGTCCAGTCCATTACCTATGTCCACTTTCCCTACTTCCTCTCTAGCTTTACTTCTTCCCTTCCTCTCTGGTTCCTTCTCCATGCAGCACTATGAGTTATTTCTGTAAAATGTATAGTGAATCAGAGCACAGTGCTTCCCACGTAAACCCCAAGCACCTCACCCCTGCTGTCAGAGCACTATGTGATTTTGTCAGTGCTTACCTCTTGAACCTCTTTCCTTACCGTTGTGCCCCTTGTTCTCTGTATTCCAGCTACACTGGCTTTTTCCCTTTTCACACCAAGATCATTCTTAAGACATTTTCTCCAGCTGTTTTTTCTGCTCTTTCCTTCTGGTCTTTTAATTTCAATGTAAATGTCACTTCATCAGTCAGATCATCCCTAAATTACCCAATCTAAGATAACCATCCACTCATTTTCCATTTTATCACTGTATTGTATTTCTCTGCATAGTACTTAAGTACGCAGAATAAATATTAGATACTATCATGTATTTGTTTACTTTTTATTGTTTTGTATTATGTATTTGTATTATTTTGTATTATGTATTTGTCTCCCCTGTTATCCCTATCTCAATTTCTGTCTGTTTCTCTCAGTGAGAGACTTTTCCTTGCCATATTTTATTTTACCAGGTATGGCTGGTGGTGCTCATGGGAGGAGTGGGGAGATGGGAGTCTCTTTGTCATTAATTAACTATTCTGCTCATGATAAGGTGGGGAAGATAGTATTTTTGGTTACATAATTTAGATACAGTAATTATTATTCTAGGTAGTGTAACAAATGATGATTAAATGATATAAATACCAGGGTCTTTTAAATGTTTAACTAGATAATTAGTTATATTTGGTCACTCATTTTTCTTTTGTTATAGTGAATTTCCTCCTTTGATAAAAAGCCAGCTGTAATGATTAATGGTGTATTGTTCAAACTGGTACAACTCTCCAACACTTAGTATCTTTAGGAATAGGTTACCCTTGAAATAGTTCAAGAAATCTTCAGGCGATAATTTTTGAATCATTAGATTTTGCCAGCACGTGTGCTATTTTTGTGTGTGTTGTTTTTCTGTTTTTTGTTTTTGTTTTGAATGAGGTTTGTAGAAAGTTTGTAGAAAATAGTATTTGAAAGAATTATATTAAATATCATTAATAGGCTATTCCAGTTTGAGTAATTTGGTGATGAGTAACATCATCTTCAAGATCCTAGCATGAACTTTATTGCTAAATAAAATTGAAGGGGGTTTTGAAGTTTTGTTACTCTTAAATTTTAGAGAAATCCAGTAATATTCATATAAAATATAAAGTAATTTATTAATTTGAATAATTGGTAATATGAAAACCACCAGTAAGAGATAAATTTTCAATAATAATGAAAACCTTATTAATGGTGTTAAATATAGTTAATACTGGCTTGTATATTAGCCCATTGATAACAATACCATTAGGAATTATCAGGATATAATTTGCTCTCTGAGGAGTTTACTGATTTCATGCTGTGACTCTTCTAATTTCCCTAGAGAGAATTGTCATACTAATGTTATCCTGAATTATCGTATTGCTCATTAAATGTCCTTGCCTTCAGGGGCACCTGGATGGCTCAGTCAGTTAAGCATCTGACTTCAGATCACGTCATGATCTCACATTTTGTGAGTTCAAGCCCCGTTGTTGGACTCTGTGATGACAGCTTGGACCCTGGAGCCTGCCTCAGATTCTGTGTCTCCCTCTCTCTCTCTGCCTGTCCCCTGCTGGTTCTCTCTCTCTCTCTCTCTCTCTCTCTCTCTCTCTCTCTCTCTCTCTCTCTTCTCTCTCAAAATATAAATAAACATTAAAAAGGTGTCCTTGCCTTCAAATTTAAAGCAAATTAAATCAATTTAGTCTTAGGAAATCTTTGTTTAAAGAGTCTGCTCCTGTGAGAATAAGAACCACTGGCACAGCAGAATGAATTTTATTTTAAAAGTTTTATGTGAAGGAAGCAGTAAACACAGACTGACATGTAGAAGTTAATCCCAATTAGTTAGCAAGATCTGGTGTTATGTGATTAGAGTGCATTCAAATCAACAAGAGATGCATTAATAAGAAACCAGAACATTTAAGGTGTTATATAAAGCTTCATTCATTCTCAGATTTGATCTCTTAATTGTTGTAATTTTGAGTATTTATTTTTTGTTTCTGAGATTTCTGGACACTTCTTATATAATATATCATGTTAGTATGTAGATTCAGAAATGTTATGAGGCTAAACAATAATTTACCACAAAAGTATAATATAAATGCTTCCAAGAACAGTTTTAAATATGCCTTAAGAGTTATGGGTGTCTTTTGAGAGAAAATAGTATTGAGAAATAACACATATAGGCTTATAGTTATGTTGTCCGTGTTAATTAGTTATGTTTTAGGACTTCTTCCCAACAATTAATCTGTTTGAAAATACTTAGACACAGGGTATGCAGGCTTTATTTCAGTAATTGCAGAAGATCCTTTGTGCTGAATTAGCCATGCCCTTTCTGAGTTTTCTTTTGTCATGAAGCCAAGCAGTTTTAAACTCCTGGGATTTATGGGCTT